>NC_056692.1:47398496-48109329 GCF_018350215.1 Panthera leo | reverse complement strand
CCCTCTGAAATGTTAGAAAGACCTAGCAAAAGCCAGAAACCCATAGCTGAGACCGACAAACTGCTTCAGTCTTAGAGGAGTTTCTCCTGACTATTAGCCTCGTGGGGCTGCATTAAAAACCACAACAACAAATGTATCCATGGTCTGGCCATCCTTGGTGTATGACACACAGCAAAGCCCTGTGCTCCTGAAGAAAAGCAGGAAGATTCTTTATGTCTCCCCTTTGCTCAGAGAAACAGGGCCTTCAGCAGCCAAAAAAAAAAAAAACCTGGCAGGCAGCCCTTTGATTTCAGGGAGCCCAAATCCTGTTCTCTCTCATCATCCCACACAGCATAACTTCCGAAAGAAAAAAGGATTGGCCGTAGGAAAGGACTGATCTTGGTGGATTATGTCCCTGAGGGTCACGAGCCCCGTGTGTGAAGCACACACGTGTGGACGCATGCGGGGGTAGGAAGAACCTGAATGTCCGTCAGATGGACGCCATTGACTCCGCGCGTGTGTGATTGTCTTGCACCGTGACAGGGATGTGACCTCACCTAGGTCCAGCGCACCTGTTCGAGTGCCAGGCTAGTTGTTTGTTTGTTTGTTTTGTAATGTTTTGTTGATTTTTGTGAGAGTGTGTGAGTGGGGTAAGGGCAGAGAGAGGAGGACTGAGGATCCAAAGTGGACTCTGTGCTGACAGCAGAGAGCCCGACGCGGGGCTCAAACTCTCAGAGCGTGAGATCGTGACCTGAGCTGAAGTTGGACGCTCAGCTGACTGAGCCACCCAGGCGCCCTGAGTGCCAGGCTAGTTTTGAGGGAAGAGAACTCACAAGAATCCAAGTAGACAGTGGACAGAGCCGGTGGGGAATCTAAACATAGTGTTCTTTGGCAAACACCAAGTCTGGATATAGCTTCCCTCATGTATCCCTCCGGATATAGCTTTACTCGCTTTGCAAATGAATAAAGAAGGAAAACATACACGTAATACGTAACCCATTTAAAATATATATTGAGGACTAAAGGAAAGGGAGTATTGTGGAGAACATATTTAAAGATGAATTGCTGAGGGGGCAAGGACTACAAAACATCATTTGCGAAAGCTCTGTGTAAACTTGCGTAGAATGCAAGAATACAGCATCTCCAGGAAACAGGAAGCCCTTTCAGCAAAAAGGTTGAAACGTAAAGAGGATGAGACTTTGTTTTTTGTTTTTTTTTTGTTTTTAATGACATCAGGATATACAAGGAGGCAGACAAGATGAAGTCAGGTGGGCAAGTAAGAAATGCCTGCAAACAGGCTTAAATTGCAGGAACATGATTAAAATCATGATGGACTAGTAAAGAACCAGGGTGGCCCTGTAGAAAATCAGATGAGTGCTCCGGAAGAATCCTGAGGAGCTCTTTCAGAATGCAGGCAAAAGGACAAAATGATGGTAAAGAGAGGATGATACCAAATGGAAGACTCAGAACAGGAGACGACTTGAGAATCATTGTGTTCGTCCCAAGGATGAAAGAACAAAAAATGGACACAGGAAGCGATAATTCCATACGATAGGTACAAATGTATGGAGCATTCAAACTAAACAGAATGAACTCTATCCCAGCAAAAGTAATGGAGGGAAGTCTACAGCTTAGAAACATTCTAGAACATTCTTTTTTTTTTTTTTTTAAGTTTTTATTTAAATTCCAGTTAGTGAACATACTGCGTACTATTAGTTCAGGTGTAGAATTTAGTGATTCATCCATTCTAGAACATTCTTAATCACAAAGCAAACAAATGCCTTCCCTCCAGGATATATAGGTTACATAGAAGGAAACAAAAACCAAGTTGGGATCAGACTTCTCATTGTACACAGGACTTAATTTGAGGAGGAAAGGAAGCATCATTTACAGAGCTCGGAGAAACAAAGTTGGTTGTGCCAGAATTTCTCACCCGGCCAAATTGCCATTTACACAGCCTATTATCAGATATGTAAAGGCTCAGACCACGCATCTCCCATGTGCCTTTCTTGAAAGCCACTTAAAGGCCAGCCAAACAGGACTACGAGGCAAAGTAAACTTAAAAGTTCCGAAATGGGGTAGTCCTGATACATGAAGACAAGTAGTAAACTTTAAAATCAGTTGAACATACTTGGGACACCTGGGTGGCTCAGTTAAGCATCTGACTCTTGATGTTGGCTCTGGTCATGATCTCAGTGGATTGTGAGTTCGAGCCCCGCGTCGGGCTCTGTGCTGACAGCTCAGAGCCTGGTGCCTGCTTCGGATTCTGTGTCTCCCTCACTCGTGCTCTCTCAAAAACTGAATAAACGTTAAAAAAAAAAAAAATTTTTTTTTAAATATTCAGTATGCCGAAGCGTCCTCTTTTGGGGTGGCACGTCCTGAACCCCATCAACCTAAAGCAGAATGATTCACAAACCTAAGAGTACGCAACAGGCAGAGCTTTACTAGATGAAGGGCAACAAGCAGCTGAAATGGAATTGCCCTACCCACCTGGATGGAAAGGCTTTCTTTTAAAACATGGGGGAAATCTAGAACAACGTAAAGCATAGGCTTGTGGAAAGAATTAACAAAGTCCTGTAGGATGCAGTCAGTGGCCTAATATAAACAAACCACAGCCAATCGACCCAGTAGAGAAGATGAGCCTGATTCCACAAATGTCTAAACATTTGGAAGAAAAAATAAATTCGATCTCGCCTCACACTGCACACCAAAATGAATTTCAAATGAATTTAAAAATTGCACACACCCAAAAAATAATACAGGAAAACGTAAGTGAGTATTTAGCTAATGTCAGGGTAAGGATTTCCTAAACATAAAAGAAATAGGAGAAATAAAAAGGGAAATGTTTGACGGAGTTAACTGTCTAAAAACTTAAGTCCTTGTGTTTTTAGAAACATCGTGAATGAAAGCTAAATGCAGTTTGCAGCAAATAGGACAAGAGCTGTTATCATTCACTGAGGTCTACGGAGCTCTTCTGACCCAGTGAGAAAATAATTTGATGCCCTGTAGGAACTTGAGCAAGGAGTTGAGTCAAAGAAAAAGAAATAGCAATGACCAAAATAACCAGATGGGGAGTGAACAAACAAGAATTTCAACCTGAAAAGCAATCAACGAAGCCAGAATTACGCTGCTTTTTTGGAGAGGTTCTTTTGTGTTTGGTTTTGTTTGGTTTTGTTTTGTTTTTTGTTTTGTTTTTTGTTTTGTTTTTACTTTACTCATCATACCCTTGGCAAGACTTTGGTAGAACTTTTGGGGGAGTAATTTGGTGATCCATGTAGAGAGTCTTGAATGATTTTGTACTCTTTGATTTCACTACTAAGAATGTGTCCTAAGGAAAAACATGAGAAATGCAGATGAATATTTGTTCGTGAAGATCAGTTGCTATGTTATTTACAGAGGTGAATTTTAAACTACACAGATAGCCCCAAACAGGGAACTGATTAAAGAAATTATGACATAAAGCGGGATGCTAAGCATTTAAAGTGTTTTCAAAGCATGCCTTGTTATAAAGGCAGGATCTAAAACTGGGTTCATAGATGTGAATTCTGTAAAAAATAAATAAATATTTCAGTGGAGCTACATGCCGAATAAAGGGCCTGGCAGTAAATACACTAATGTGCCAAAATTGGTTCTCTCTTACAGCAGAAGTATAGGTGACTTAAATTTCCCTCTTTGTACTTTTATGTAAGGGTGCCTGGGTGGCTCAGTCGGTTGAGTGTCCAACTCTTGATCTCAGCTCAGGTCATGATCTCACCATTTGTGGGATCAAGCATCATGTCAGGCTCTGTGCTGGCAGCACGGAGCCTGCTTGGGATTCCCTTTATCCCTCTCTCTCTGCTCCTCCCCTGCTCGCTCTGTCTCTCAAAATAAATGAACTTTAAGAAATATATATATATATATATATATATTTACATATTTAAAATTTGTGTACAATGAGTGTATCACTTTCATGAGGAAAAAAAATATTTCTTAAAATCTTCCTATGTTTGTGCAAAACCATTTCAGCCTCCCATAACCTGGAAAATACTATGTTTCTCGCAACCATATT
This sequence comes from Panthera leo, assembly GCF_018350215.1. NCBI lineage: Eukaryota > Metazoa > Chordata > Mammalia > Carnivora > Felidae > Panthera > Panthera leo. Next base: position 48,105,302 of record NC_056692.1, on the reverse strand, counting down.
CCATTCCTTTCAGAACATCAAGGTTATAGAACTTGAATAGAAATTTTCATTGTCCATTAACTATAAGAGAAAAAGTAGGGAAATATTTATAATCTTTTCCCAAGGACCAAATGTTACTTTCTCATCTCAGACCCTAATCCTCCAAATTCTCTTTTGTAAGTTTTATTCCAGTGATGCTTTGATTGAAGAGTTGCTGACTCATGTTTTCTGGGGTATCAATGGCCATTGTATTAACAGGGACAGAAATTACGTCCTCATCACCACACAATGGTGTCTCATCAATGAAACAGAACATAAAGTAAATAGGTCCTAAAATGTGAGACTACGTATGTCCCTGAATCCAGATTTATGTATGGGTTATATGTAGAAGGACAGGGATGCCAAGCAGGTGTATATCGAGTGTGTCTTATTTTTTATGTCTTTGTCAATACAGGAGCAAATATTACAAAAAAGTATGGGTCGTATTTTCTTAACAGGAAAGAGATCAAAATTTGAATTCTGTAAGATTCAACACAGATGGTGTCACCAGACTGGACACAGCATAATATAGTACACATGGGCCAAACTGAGCGACTCCAAGACTCCATTTTGTTCAGAGGGTCACAATCCATGGTTACTTGGTCCAAAGTCATTCACCGTCGTCGATGACACCTTTGCATTTTATTTCCGAAACCTTGAGAAGTTCTACATGATCCTTTTCCCTAAGAGTAAATGGCCCTCTCTGCTATGTTTTCCTGGGTTTTTCCCTGAAAGTTGAAGCTATGTTATATGCCCTCTAGTCTTTTTGGATTCAATGATGCTTTCTTCAAAGCATCTAACGTTTTTTTTTTTTAAAGTGTGTGACTTCTTTCGGCCTGCTGGGTTTTTCCTTGTCTGAGAGTCCCTCCAAATGGACGCTTTTTGTACTGCAACCAAAACAGAAGTGCACACTTTCCCGTGTTAGCTTTTCAGCCAAATAACAAGAATCCATTGGGCACTCATGGGTTTTGCCTTGCCCTGTGCTGTGCTGACCCCGGGGGGAGTTACCCAGTAAGATATGACGCGGCCCCTGCCCTCAAGTTGCCGTCGGTCTGTAGAGATGAAATTCTGGTGGCCTGAGGCAGCCATAGAGTGGGAGGTCAGAGAAGAGGAGTCTTGTGCCAAGACAGGGACGAGTAGAACCGGGATAGATGGCAGTGTGTGCTCCAGGTGGCCCGGGACGGGGCAGCATGGCCCCAGAAGCACAGGACAGGGGTGGCATGGAGAGTCACATATTTAGCCAACAGTCACCGAGTAGGTACCAGGTGCTATGCAAGGCCGTAGGGGGTTAAAATAACTAGAGGCGGGGAGACTGGCCTCGTCGGCGTGGAAGGGGCCTTTTGGGTTATGTAAGTACTGGATGTGGTAGGTCGGGTACGGTGAAATAACATAGCCAGTCAGAACCGATGCCAGCTCCTGAGTCATGGCACCAGGCACCAGGCGAATGGACCAGAGTATGGAGCATCTCTGAAGTTTGTGCAGAAATATTAAAGTAAGTGATAGAGAACACAGGCTGTTGGCATCTTTTCTCTACTTGGAAGCCTCAAAACTACGGTGTCACTCAAGCGATGATTGAAAGTCTCTCTGTTCTGTTTTGTTGGTGGGAGAATAATGTGGCATTTCGTTTCTTCTAGCTCAGTGATTCTGTAGAATCCGTCTGATGCACAGCGGTGACATGTGGGGTCACCACCATGATCAGGTCTCATCTGTCCTATCCAGTCTGTATTGGTGCCCGTTGGAAGTTACTTCCGTTTGCCAGCCTGAGCTCAACGGCTCACAGTCCTGGCACCCACGTTCATGCCAGTGGAGAAAATTCGCCACGGCAGCCATGGCCACGGACAGACCACCTTACCAGCACCTCCTGTCCCGCAGTTCTCGGCCAGTTTTCACTCCCCGTTTCCAGGACCTCCCCCAGTCCCCGGACCTCTTCCATCCCCAGCCAAAGCAGGGAATCCACCAAGAGACATGCCGCCTGTCCCATGCATGCAAGTTCTGGAAGGGCATGGAGAAAGGAGGAAGATCCCTCCACCCTTAGAGAACAGGGCTTTTAAGGCATGCAGCAAAAAAGTCCTCAGCTCAAGTGCATCGCTGCCCTAAGCCGGCCATAAAAACCGTGATAGTGCCCTAACGGGGCTTATGGCTTCAAGAGAATAAAGAATCTGTAACCCGAGTTTTAGGGTGGACCTGTCTGCCCCTCGGTTAAAACCCGTGCGCAGCAGGAATGTGACTCGGGAGCTGTTGCTCTCAGAAGTTGCCCAGGGCCCTTCCTCTGTGGTGATCCTTCTGTGCCAGCCTGATGGCCTATGGCCTTGCCAGCTCTGACTTGCCCTCCGTCACCTGTGATGTGCTGCACCTGTGCCAGGGCCTGTCGATCTGCCTGGTTTGAGAGGTTCCGACTCAGAGCCCCTAAGCCCGGAACCTTGCCTATTGCTAGACAGCTTGGCCACCCCCGGCACATCTCGTGGGAAGGGCGTTCGGTAAATCCTGTTCCGGAAGCAATCTGTCACCCCACCGGTTTCCCATCAACGCGTGCCAAGCCGTTCTGGCTTCTGGTGCCGAACTGACTTGTAACAACGTGAGGAAACTGGCAGCTTCTCAGACGCGGTTTTCTCCCTTGCAACATCGGCAGGAGAGGCCCCAAGTCCAGGCGAAAACAAACCTTGAGAACAGGGTGTTCTTCCTAGTAATGTGACCGGGAAAGCGTAATCGAGAGGAAACACGAGAACCTGGTGATGTGACTGAACTTCAGCGTCGTTCCAAGCTAGTAGGGTGAGGGTTTTTCCCCTTTTTCTATCTGATCCAGCCTGTCAGCTACTTGAGATGCTCCTGAACTGAGCACCTAGGCTGTCAGGAGAGTAACTCTGTCATCAGGACAAGCCCTTGGCTACAGCTAGATTAACTAATAAAGCCAAGGGGCCTCTCCTGTGCCCAGCTCTCCTTTAACAGATAGGCTTCTGGGCATCCCACTGCTCCCGGGCACACATTCCTTTGAAATTCCAATTGCCAGGGTGCCTGGGTGGCTCAGTCGGTTAAGCATCCGACTTCGGCTCAGGTCATGATCTCACGGTTCATGGGTTCGGGCCCCACGTCAGGCTCTGTGCTGACGGCTCAGAGCCTGGACCCTGCTTTGGATTCTGTGTCTCCCTCTCACTCTGCTCCTCCCCCACTCACGCTTTGTCTCTCTCTCTCTCTCTCAAAAAAAACATTAAAAAAAATTTTTTTAAATTCCAATTTCCCAGCAGCTGTTGCATAGTTAAAAAATGGCCCCACTGATGCCTTATCGGGCTCGCCACTTGCACCTGGTCCCCGGGTGGAGCCGAGGTGTGGAACAGACTGAAGGGCACGAACAAGGTAGGGTTGGCCATTTGCAGCAGGTCACGGCCAGATCGGATGCTCCAGGAAGGAGGCGGCGAGTCAGGTTTGCCTAGGACGGCAGACTGCTCCACCAAAGAAGCTCCGTGTGCCTGGAGGAGAAGAAAGCACGCACAAGTACGCCTGAGAGACGTTGGCTTCCGGATGTTCTGAGACAGGAGAGGACAATGACCAAGAACGATGACCCACGTCGTTCCTGGTGGGAGACACACCCCCTCCTCAACTCCAGCCCGGGACCCCTTTCAAGCTTTAGGACAAATTCAGAGTTCAAGAGGCTCAGATTAAAGCGGAAGGAACGGGAAGGAAGCAGAGTCTTTACCAGGAAGTAGACCTTCTTTCCCACGTCGCTTTCCCTTCAGTGTGTGGTTGAGACGGTGCAGAGGTGTTGGTTCTGTGTCAGGGATCAGTACACTATGGCTTGAAGGCGGATGTGGCCCTCAGCCTGTGTTTTCTAAATGAAGTTCTATTGGAACACAGTGTGTTCATTTGTTTACATATTACCTGTGGCTCCTTTTCCGCCATGCCAGCAGGCTTGAGCAGTGGTGACGGGGGCTTTGTGGCCTGCAAAGCCTAGAGTATTTAGGATCTGTTCCTTTATAGAAGTTTGCTGTCCTGTTCTGCACTAACACCTGTACCTGAATGCAGGGACCGAATAGAGAACAGCGCTCAAGGCCCAGACTCAAGACCCCTTTGCACTCTTGACTCCATCACTTACTAAATAACCGACCTCGAGCAAGTTCCTTAACATCCTGGTGTCCTCAGTGCCCTCCTCTCGAAAATGGGCATCTGAGTCATGACTTCACAGGAGAGCTGTGAAGGTTAGGTGAGCAGGTGTAGTAAGGCAGCTGGAAATGTGGCCATAAATCTGTCCTTCTTTTTGTTGAAATAGAATTCGTATACCATAAAATTCACCCTTTTAAAGTGTACAATTTAGTGGTTGCCAGCATATCCAACAAGGTTGTGCAGCCGTCACCCCTAAGTCCACATCGTTTTCAACCCCACCGCCCCTCTCCCCCACCCCCCGCAAAAAGGAACTCCTGAATGATACCCATGCTGGGCCAAATAGTGACTGTACAGAGGTATCTGGTCCTAACCTCTGTAATCTATCAATATGAGCTTATTTGGGGGGGGAAAAAAGAGTGTTTGTAGATGTGAAGGGTGTGCAGAATCTTGAGATGGGGAGATGATTCAGAATCTTTGTGATCACTTATGTCCTTATAAGAGAGACTCTCTGGCATTAAACTTCTGTTCACCTTTGATCATATCTTTGTAAGAAATTCTGGGTCTTAAAACTTCTTTGAGGGGCGCCTGGGTGGCGCAGTCGGTTGAGCGTCCGACTTCAGCCAGGTCACGATCTCGCGGTCCGTGAGTTCGAGCCCCGCGTCAGGCTCTGGGCTGATGGCTCGGAGCCTGGAGCCTGTTTCGGATTCTGTGTCTCCCTCTCTCTCTGCCCCTCCCCCGTTCATCCTCTCTCTCTGTCCCAAAAATAAATTAAAAACGTAGAAAAAAAAAATTAAAAAAAAAAAAAAAAAAAAAAACTTCTTTGAAAGAAGGTGCTATGGCTGTGTAATAATTATCAGATTTCTCTGGGTTTGCTGGAAGATACCGCTCATGGATTTGGGAAGCTCCCATCACTCTTATGGCCTGATGTTCAATGACACCAGGTTCTTTTGACCACAGACACTACACTGCGTCATTCATTTTCCACACTTGCCTGTCCCCCGACCCCACCCCCAACATTTTTGCATTCTCATTGCTTTTGCTGTTGGTAACTTCACACAAAGAAGAGTTTGTATGGTTTTGTTTTTCTGTAGCGTCAGAAAACTTATTTTTTGCTTTTGCACAATGTGGGGTAGGATTATAACATGTTGTTTATTCTTGTTTTTGCCGTGAAGCGAGGGGGAGGGGGAGGGTCACGAGGTCAGCATGCACTGAACAGTCCTGACTTTTGCAGCAAGTCCTTGTTTCGAGCCTTTGTCCTTACTGTTGGCTTTTTAAACAGAAGCCATGAGCAAGGATGCTCGCAGAGAGAGGGAAAAAGACACTAAAAATAGAGAATTATTTTCTAAAGCAAAACATACCATCTGAAGGGCCACGTTGTCCTTGAATTTGGAGGCACTTGACTATTCTGTGCCTCGCCGAACAATGTTCCCGTACAGATTTGAACTCTGTTGAGCAGGATTACTGTGGGTCAGTGAAGACAAGTCCAGTCTGTGAGCAAAGGGGTCATAGCTGTGTCCTCCATGAAGCTTTTAGCGTATGTTGTGCATGAATCCTCCAGAGCCTCTGTGAGCTCTGTGCCTAGACAGAGCCTAAGGCAGCCTCAGAGTGAGGTTGAAAAGCCACAGGGAGTCAGGGGGGAGGTGGGGAGAAAACAGCAGATAGCTTCCACGGTGTTGGCCCTCTAGCTTTATGTTAGGTGGTGAGCTCCGGGTGTTGTTATTAGACTCGATAATTTATGCTACATACATTCCCCAGATCGAGAGACCATCTGGACCATTCTTTGAATGGATCAAAGATTGCACTGATTTTTTTTTTTTTTTTTTTAATCCCAAGCTATTTTAGAACAACTAGGAGCTGACTGTTGAACCCTGGCCTAACCCTGAGGTCTGGAAATTCCAGTACTGTATGAACTGTCCTTTTAACATACCAGATTTCTTTACCCTGAGAAAGCAGCCCTGCCTCCGAGACCAGACAGGAGGCCTGCACGATGATGATAAAGATAGCAAACACGTATTAATGTGATCATTAGTAATGATGGCAAATGCTTCTGTGACACTCCATTTGTTCCAGATTGCCTTCTAAATGCTTTACAAATATCAACTCCCTTAATCTTCACAACGACCCTATGAAATAGGCACTATTATTGTTCCCGTCGTACAGATGAACAAACTGATGAGTGGGGTAAGTTGCCTGAAGTCATCCAGCTAAAAAGAGGTAGAGCAAGGATTCGAACCCAGCTGCCCACGCTGGTAGATGCCGTGTTATAGTGGCCCCTTGAGAAGAAGTCAGCTGCTGTCTGCAGCCGCTTTCCAAGTGAAGTGAGCCTGACTGTCATTATATATCCTCAGATGCACATTAGACACTCAACCTGACTTCCATTGTTTGTGGGGATGGCTTGCCTCTCCCTGAGAAAGCATGGAGGCCACCTCTATATCCCCCGCATCAGGCAGGCCTTCGGCAAACCCCTGGCTTCATTCCCAAGTGTTAGCTGTTCCATCTACCAGAATGTGCCTTTGATGTAGATTCCCAGTCTGGGTAAGGCCGCCTCTGAGCTCTTGACGAGCCAGCTCATATGCCCAAACACTCAAAACTCACATGTCCTGGACTTGCCCAGCCATCTAGATCACGTATCTCTGAGGCACCGTGGAGGTGCTTTTCAGTCTTCATAATCTTATTTGAATGGATTTTGTCCAGAAATGATACCTTACATAATCAGGAAATTATATAACCTCTTAACCCAGGCTGGTTTTTCTCTCTTTCTTAAGTTTACTTATTTTGAGAGAGAGAGAGACAGGAAGAGGGGCAGAGAGAGAGGGAGAGAGAATCCCAAGCAGGCTCTGCATTGCCAGTGTGGAGCCCAGTGCAGGGCTCGAACTCACGAACCATGAGATCTTGACTAGAGCCAAAATCAAGAGTTGGACACTTTGCCAACTGGGAGCTACCCAGGCGCCCCACCCCACCCCCCGCCACCACGGCTGGTTTTTCTTAATGCTGGGCTTGACAGCAGATTCTTTTATAAAAATGAAAATCAGCATCTCAAGCCAAAAGATGGTAATAGAACTCATACTCTGTATTTCTATTCAAGTTCTGGAATTAGAGAACAAATAATGGTTCTGAAATGGCCAGTACCATGGCGCAGACATATTTCTTGAGTGGACGTGTCCTTCTCACAGAAGCTGCAGAACAAACCACAGACACCAGTGGGGGGGGGGGGGCACTCCTACCGCGTGCTGTCCATGGGGCTCTGGGCCCAGTTGGGTTAGTGCTGCAGCCATGAGTGAGTAAAGGATGTGTTGCTTCTGTGTCGCTGTGTCTAGAGACCAGTGACCTCTCAGAACTTGCACTGACGTGATAGCACTTGACCCCCAAAGAGCCTCATTCTCAGTAGTTTACGCAGTTAGCAGGTGTTTTGTTTTTTTTTCCTGGGGTCAAAACAGTGTGGATGTTGTGCAAGATGAGAGGCAGGAAATGAGCCACGGGACCTGAGCTGGGTCTGTTCTTGGACGTGCTGTGAAATGCTGCCCTTCCTTTGTGCCTCCGACGACACGCTTGCCACGCGTGGGGCAGAGCCCCTGGCGGGCTAGGACTTTGGCTCATACTTGAGATGATTTCTGAAGGTGCTGAGCTGATACAAGAAAGATTTCAGTTACCATGGTGACAAAGTTATTCCTCTTCCGGTTTCCCTTCCTTCTTGGTTGTAAGGTGTGGGGCAAGGCTCCATCCAGGGCTGGAATATCCCTAACGCTCAACCCTCGTTAATTTCCTCTTTGGCACTAACATCAGGCCTCGGGGGCACCTGTGTCTGCTGGGAGTAAGGAACTCTGTTCGATGTTCATTGTTATTTATTTTTATGGTTCCTTTCTCCCGATAGCAGACAATCTTGGTTTTCCATTTACCATCGTGATACGTTTCGTTTTTAAATGCTGAGTGTTAAAAAGTGAGTGTATTGTTTTTTGTTCATTTTTATTCTGTTGTATTTTTTTAATGTTTATTTTTGCGAGAGAGAGGGAGACACAGAATCCGAAGCAGGCTCCAGGCTCTGAGCTGTCAGCACAGAGCCTGACGCGGGGCTCAAACTCACAGACTGTGAGCTCAGGACGTGAGCTGAAGTCAGACACTTAACCGACTGAGCCACCCGGGCGCCCCTATGATTTCATTTTAATGTGAATAATGTACTGAGTCCTCAAGAGATGCCAGTGACATGGGTCAAGGGACCACGCTCTGAGGACCACTGCCAGGTGCATTGAATGGCTTCCTGAGAAGCCTCAAGATGCTAATGCCTGGCCTCAGTCTGGACCGGTTAAATGGGACTCTGGGGGGGTATGGGGCACAGGCATCAAGTATACGGCAGAAACATCACAGCTGAGGTGTTGAACCACCACCCTGGCGTACCTAGCCACCGTCCGCACCTGCGCAGAGGGCAGCGTCCCCACCACCCTCTGACCCTGCATCTTGGTTGCGTCTTCTTCCTTCTCCTGCCTCTCACCCCTCACGTCCACTGCCTCCCTCATTTGGCTCTTCTTTTCTCCTCCCTAACTTGCCCACACCTACTCCTGTTGGTGACCCCCCTCCAGCGCTGCTTCTCAGGCTAAGACCTCACTGGCACCACACGCTTGCAGGTGCACCAGAAAATTTCCACATTGTACTGTCCTTCACAGCATCTGCTTTGCCAGCTCTTAAGTTGTCAGTCCAGTTTCTGGACATCTAAGGCTTTAGGGTTGTGTTCTCTGCCAGCAACGTGTATTAACAATGATGGTAATGATCATTATTGGGCTGTTACTGTGCACCTGTCACTGTTCTGAGCACTTTGCATGTATGAACTTCTATAATCTTTCCCAGGGCCGGGGCCGGGGGGTGGGGAGCGGTTTGCCATGCTCCAGATGAAAAAACTGAGGCACTGAGACCTTAAATATCTTGCCCAGGGTTATACAACCACCAAGTGGCAGAGCCAGAATTCAAAGGCAGGCAGGCAGCCTGTCCCCAGAGCCCACATTCTGAGCTGATGGGACCCCAAGTCATCTACTCCCAGTCCTGACTCAGATGCCCTGGTGTGTGGTGAGTCAGCCGCACATCAGTGGAGAGTGCAGGCTACTCTCCACTGCAATGGGAAATTGAAATTTGGACCCAGTGTCTACTTCGATGACATTTGGAATTGATAACTCTCTTTATTTTCCACTTCAATCATAGGATCTCAGTGGGAAGCCCACAGCTTTAAATCCCATTAAGACTGTAACTCATCACCATTCAGAAGAGATCCACCTTAAATGATGTTGTGTGGGCTGGCTGTCAGGACTAGAAATCGAGGATGAAAAAAGCAGCGCCTGTAATCATTCTGTAACTGGCAATACTCTTAGCAGCCTCTGTGGTTCCTCATTAGTTGAGCTGAGATGTAGCCTCAGTGTTAGACGTTCTGGGGCTTTAGCTGCCTTTTAAAAAGTATCTGATTCTCATCCCAGTGCTTAATTGGAGAGAGACCTTTGGCCCCTTCCCATTCCTTATGGGAGAGCCCTATGTTTATGCTCATACTTTTCATCTTTTGTGATCCTTGGGTTGCTGTTTTAGGAGACTGAGTCTTCTGCCATGCACTGAAAGACCTTCTGCATGAGCTTGAGGGAAAATCTCAGGCAGCCAGATCCCCTGGAGACCTTCTGCCCCACTGAAGATTTTGAAACTGTGGGCACTGGGGACTAGGCATGGTAAACACTCCTATCCTAGTGCCTTCTCCCCCCTCCATTTTCTAAGCCACTAGCTGTATAAAGCACTTTACATACGTCATTGCATTTACTTCCCCCACCAATCCCGTACCACAGAGAGTGAGCCCCTCTTCATTTTTCTAGGTGAAGCAGCAGAGACTCAGGAACTTCTGTTTTCCGGTGCTTGGGAGTCCATGAGGGAGGCAGGATTTGAAAGCAGATCTGATGAGCCTGCTTGCTTATATGTTCTATCCACCCCCAGGTGGATAAAGTTAGATATCATCTTATGAGGGGGAAATGCTTGGAAAGCATAAGTGAATATAGGAATAGAGGAACATAGGCCTGGCTTCTCTGTGGCTAGTTGATCTGAGCCAGTCCACTCCCCCCACTCAGACCATTTGAATAATGGTCCTATTTGTCACCTGCCCGTGCTAAGACTTCCAGACAAGGAGGATGTAAGGCTATTGGCCAGCAGGCGTGGGCACTCAGTGTGTCCCTGGGCTGGTAATGGGCAATGCTAGTCTGTGACTTCTCTTGGGGCAGTGTCCAGGGACCCAGCATCTTTAGCATCCCCTATGCCCTGCTCTATATCTGCCCACTGTTAACTCTAGCACCTTCTTCTAAAATTCTTCTAAGGACTTGCTTTTAATAGCCAAGCTAAACTGATAATCAGTACTAGACAAGAACAGTGTTTCCCCAATACTCCCATGCATCAGAATCAGGAAGCTTGGTGAACACAGATCACTGCACCTGCCCCTAGAGTCCTGACTCAGTCAGTGACGCTGACGGTCTAGGGGCCACACTGGGAGAGCCACTGGGCTTCAGAGCCCAGTCCCAGTTTAGATGTGTCCTCAAGGTGTCTGGCTAATTAGGGACCCTGAGGATGGGAACTTTCAGCCATGCTGGGGAAGATGCCTTTGGAAGGTGGTGAGGAAGACATTTGGGATAGGCAGGCTCAGGCTTTTGTCCCTTCTTATCGTAGCAGTAGATAATGACCTATCTCATTTACATGCAGTGGCTTCACCCGTTCCCAGAGGTAATAAACCCCTGCTAGCTGCATCTCTGAGCATGCCTCCCTCTGTGGATGAAATGGCCTTTGCTCCTCATTATTTTGGATTCCCACACAAGTGCTTCTTGGTCTAGGATGCGCATTGGAATCATCTGGGGGTCTTGTTAAAATGAGAATTCTGACTTGGGAGTTTGGGGGTGGGGCCCAAATGACAGATTCCACACATCTGATGGGCACACAGCTGATGTCCCAGGTGCCGCTGGTCTGTGGACACGCTGTGCACGTCACATAACAAGGCAGAGCACACGTGTGGGGCGTGTTCTGTATCCCAGCTGTATGCGCCCCTAGCTCTTTCTGCTGCTGCACAATAGTATCACCTGGGGAGCTTTTCAAAACGTGGGCCACACCCCTCGGAGCTTCTGGCTTAGTTGTGAGCACTGGAATTTTTGAACCCCCTCCCAAGAGATTCCAACGTGTAGCCAGGTTGGAAATCGCTGGCCCTTTACAAAGAAAAGAGGTGAACCCTTTTAGAAGCTCAAGTGTGATGCAGTGCCACGCCCTGGGTTGGCTGGTTGTGCGGGGGCAGGGCACGCACCGGTTCCGGAGAAGGGCTGCAAATAGCACCTGGGGGTCTTATTTAAACACAGATTCTGTTTCAGTAGCTTTGGGGAGGGGCCCAGGCTGCTGAGTCTCTAATAGGTGTTGCGCAGGGGTCGAGAGTGCTGTTGGTCCAGGCTGATGACGGAGTCTGAGGGCAGGACCGCGGGGCCGGCGTGATGCCCATTATCTCTGGCAGCAATGACAGCGGGAAGCTTTTCTCATATTGAGGATCAGAGGCTTTTGGTCCTCCCCTCCTCTCCCTTTCAACACCATCTTGAGGTCTCTGTCACTCAGCCTGGTCTTGACACAGGACACTGGGCAATACAGGTCAGTTCTCTTTTTATAACATTTGATGGTTTTTTTTTTTTCCTTTTCTCTCCACAGTACGAGATGCAAAAAATCTAATTCCTATGGATCCAAATGGGCTTTCAGATCCTTACGTGAAGCTGAAACTCATTCCTGATCCCAAGAACGAGAGCAAGCAGAAAACCAAAACCATCCGCTCCACACTGAACCCCCAGTGGAATGAGTCCTTCACATTGTAAGTTTTGTCTTCCCCCCTTGATTGAAATCCCTCCCTACGCATCACAGAGCTGCCCGCCTCACTGTGAGAGGTAACGAGGCGGGCCTGTTGTAAATGCCTTTAAACATGGCTCCATTACTGGGACTATCTCAGACCACTGCTAAGAGGTCGCTGCTGTCACCGCTGTTTGGTGGATGGTAATTTGGTTTACCGGGGGTTACGTAATGCAGGCCCCAAATAGCATCAGAACCTACCCTGTACAAAAAATACTTTATGTTAAACACACAGTGTATAAAAGTATAAAGTGTGTCCGCCTCTTGATGGACTTAAGTTCTTTGGAGGTTTAGGGGAAGGTGAGAATTTAAATAATAATTGTTAAAACCTGGAATACAGGAGTCATATGCTGTCACCCCTGAAATGGAAAAATCATCCTCACCTTTCAACGGGGAAGACTTCTTGGAGGAGGTGACGTTTAAAACGGGGTTTAAAGGAGTGCCAGGATTTCAGAGGCAGAGATGGTAGAAGGAGAAGGAAGGAAGGAGGCAGCGGGAGAAGGCGTAAAACCGTCAGGGTTGAGAGAAAGCACTGCCTGCAGCCGAGCACAAACAAGTGACAGACCTTGTAGACTAGGACACGCGGGAAGCAGTTTATGTGTGGACAACCCCAAAGGGAGCTCTTTTGTGTAGAACAGAGGTTGACAAGCTTTGCTCTATAAAGGGCCAGATAGTGAATATCTTAGACTTCCTGGGTCATACAGTCTCTGTTGCAACCACACAACTCTGCTGTTCTCAAATCAAAAGCATTCATAGACAGTATATACGCAAATTGTCATGGCTGTTTTCCAATAAAACTTTATTTACAAAAACAAGCTGTGGGCCAGATTTGGCCTGTGGGTCCTAGTTTGCTAACTGCTAGTCTGGAGCTTTGACTGCCATGGCCTGGTACTCTGTTGGCAGTGGGGAGCCACAGGAAGAGAATTGAATATACTATTGTTGTTTGAATGTCAGACTCCTATCATGAGCACGTGGCGTCTCCCAGGAAGCGACGGTCTAGATAACCTTGTGCGTGTGCTCTTTTGTAGCAAATTGAAACCTTCTGACAAAGACCGACGGCTGTCCGTAGAAATCTGGGACTGGGATCGAACCACAAGGAACGATTTCATGGGATCCCTTTCCTTTGGAGTCTCGGAGCTGATGAAGATACCGGCCAGTGGATGGTAAGGATGCCCAAGGTTGTATATGTCCGTGTCATCCAAAGGTTAATCGTCTCTAAACGCGAGAGCCCTTAGAGATTCAGCAAACTGGCTTTGGTCTGAAATGACCATTGACTGTGAGGTTATCTGGCTGTGGTCTCCCCACAGGATGCATTTCAGAAACAGCCAGTCTAGAGGTGGAAGGAGAGATGTTGCTGAACCCGTAGTGGCCCAAGTGTGGCGTTCCTAACTCTCCTTCCCTCCGTGTCTCCCAAAGGTACAAGTTGCTTAACCAAGAAGAAGGTGAGTACTACAACGTACCCATTCCAGAAGGAGATGAAGAAGGAAACGTGGAGCTCAGGCAGAAATTCGAGGTGAGGACATCAATGAAATGGCGGGAACTGCCTTTCCTTTGGAAAGCTTGACCTCAGGCAGGGCCAGGGTTTGTGGTCACACTGCTGAAAGACAAAAAGCAACTTAAGTGTTCATCTTTTTCCATATTTAAGAACAGAAATGCCGCCTAATCGCCTTCCTTGGCAAGCTGTGTTCACATTCTAGGCCTGATTATCATTTTAGAGAACAGAGACCAGAACTATCCCAGAAATAAGCACGGGTGATTTCTGCATAAGAAATTGGCTGGCACATCCGTGGGGAGACAGGCAGTGTTCCAAGTGCAGTGTTCTCCTGGAAAGAAGGACTGTGCTTCTCCAAATGGCAGGGGGACACTCTGGCATTAGCTCAGGCGGTGGTTTGGGTGTGATTAAGCCAGCACCTTCATTTTTGCTCCAGACCTTTAGAAAAGGCCAGCTCGTTGTCTCCTTCCCAGTGAGGGTCTGTGTTTGCCTTCCGTCCCAGATTTATCTGTCTCGCCTCCCTGTCCTGCTGTGCTCTCCCTCTCCTCCTCACTTCCCTCTTTCTCTTCTCCTCTCTGTCTGTACTTCTCTTCACTTTCCAGACACCTCCGCTCTTAACGAACGTTCTTTTCTCTAAGCACCTGCCGTACTTTCCAGGTCACAGCTTTTAATCTTTTCTGTTTCCTCTAATCACCTGCACTTTGGCTGTTTGAGGCATTCGTACAGTAACCATACCAGTCTGTGTAACTGGTTCATTTCTTTTTGAATCTTTCTCTTCTTCAGGCTAATTAGGATTCCCGGAAATTCCCGTACCCTGAAGAAACACACACACACACACACACACACACACACACACACACACACACACAGAGGTGTACAGATACTTGAACTGTTACTGAAAATACTGACACTAATGAGGTGCAGGTGGTTTTGTTTTCCTCCCTCCGTCGTTTCCTTCTCTCAAAAAAGTTTGCGCTAAAGAAACACGTAGGTCATATGGAGGTAGAATGAATTCCTAGGGACATAAAAATGTTCAGAGTGCTTCTGTTACGCTGGTACTTGGTTGAAGTGGATGCTGATGGCAAATGCTTAAGGTCAGGGCTGAGCCTGGATGCCCTCAGAAGGATGAAGGAGTCACACATGGTATAAGTCAATGGCAAGGGACAGCAGTCCGTGGCAAGGGACAGCAGGCCTCAGGACTGGTGACAGTAGGGTGTGGACTGTGTCTAAAGGTGGCCGCTGTTACTCAGCACCCGTTGACTGCTGCCACACACAAATGAGGGACCTTCTGGCCACCAGACCTTCTGGTTCTTCAAGAGAAGCCAAGAATCCAGATGGTTTGATACGACGTCTTCTGACTTCTTTTAATATTGGCAGCTCATTAAAACTCAGCTTGGTGTAGGTCAAACACACATCTATTGGTGTAAACACAGGTAAAATTCAGCTAGTGGAAATCAGCTTGTAATCTCTGCTCCTAAAAAATATAGGGGGACATATATATATATACACACATATATATATATTTATTTTTATTTATAAATATAATATATAATTAATTTATAACATATGTTTATGTTTATTTATAATGAAGTTCTTTGCGAAGGGGCCTTGTAATACTTAGAGGCATTCAAGTCCAGAGATGGGTAAGGCTTGGGGTAGCTTCCAGCATCTATGCCAGGCATAGCTGTTTTTCTATTTATTTTTTCCTTCACTTGATGCATCAACTACTCCCACCTTCACCCCTCCCCTCCCCCGAGCCGAGGACAGTAGCCCCATCCCTAGCATCACACCGCCTCTCTGAGGGCTGAATCCTTCCAGAGACTTCTGGGCTGCCGAGTGCGGGCACTACTCCTACGTCCCAGGCAGGGAAAGAGCCAAAAAGGTGAATGGAGCCTTGCTGACGTTCAAGCTATAGGTGTAGATCATCAGCAATCAACGGGTCAGGATCTGCTGGTATAGGATGCAGTTGAGGGCAGAACAGTACTGAGGCATCATGATGGCGTCTCTCTTGGAAATACCCAAGACTTGGCTTTGCTGACGGAGAAATATTGACCCACTTTTTATGCTTCATTTCCTTGGCTTCCTGGCGAGTAACCTTCCTGTTTTTCCGGGCAGTGAGTGTAGCTTTTTATAAAGGTCAGAGTTCCAAACTCAAAAAACACAAGGGGCCGGGTGTGAGGGCTCGAGGCCAGAATTGCATTTCTCTCTAGAAGCCGGTTAGAGGCCACGTGTGTCATGCCCATCACTCTTCTCCCTCCCGGCAGTGCACTTTGCACCGGAGTTCTGAGAGCCCAAGGCCAAGTGCAACAGAGGGCCAGAGCCTCTGCCGTCCAGCTTACAGACTTCTGTGCCCAGAGCACCCATGTGAGCTGCGTTCTGGCTTCTTCTTTAAACATCTCTCAGCTTCCTTAGACTTCACTGGAATTGCATGAGCTCGTTTTACTGAGAGTTGCAGGCGACCAGGCAGTAAAGCCACTCGATAGCAGTGTCAAGAAGATGCTGAGAATTTTATGACAACTGTTGTGTTGTATTTTTAAGATACTTATAGTTTATAAAATTATATAAAATTATATAATTATAACAAAATATTATATTTGTTTTTGAGAGAGAAGAGAGACAGAGCACGAGCCAGGGGGGAGGGGCAGAGAGAGAGGGAGACACAGGATCCGAAGCAGGCTCCAAGCTCCGAGCCGTCAGCGCAGAGCCTGACGCGGGGCTCGAACTCACGAACCGCGAGATCATGACCTCAACCGATGTCGGACCCTCAACCAACTGTTGTGTTGTATTTTAAAAACAATATCCGGATCTGATTTCAGACAGGAGTTATCGTGTAACGGTGTTCTGTTGAGGTCTGTCAGTGTGAAACTGGCAATATTTCCCCCGGATCCAGCTGTTGGGAAGCCGCGTGCCAAGGCAGAAGGGCCGTGTCCGCATTTGAGCAGTTCTAGGTGACAGCCAGCATTCCCAAGCGGGGTGCCACCTGCACCAAGTGCAATTTGGGGAACTTCCTCTAATGCCCACCCCACTTCCTCCCTCTCCACCCCCAGCCATGGTATGACTGCTTCCTGGCGTCTGCAGACTCCCTTCTTTGTACGTG
Source organism: Panthera leo (assembly GCF_018350215.1). Taxonomy (NCBI): domain Eukaryota; kingdom Metazoa; phylum Chordata; class Mammalia; order Carnivora; family Felidae; genus Panthera; species Panthera leo. The sequence goes on along the minus strand of NC_056692.1, from coordinate 48,088,722 downwards.
TCTCTCCACGTACTTGCCATCCTGACTGGCTTTCCAGCATCTGAATCCTTTTCTCCTCCACCCGCTCTTTCAGAGATACGAGATACTTTGCCACCCTCTGGTAACAGTATGATTCAGCTGAAATGTTTAATTTGAAGTTCAGTGGTGAATCATGACTGGGGAAAAGACAGCATGATGACTAATCCTTTCAGGAATCGGCAGGACTCGGTGGCATTGTGTACCATCGAGTCCGCAGGGTGATTCTTTCCATGACCAGCTCTGTTTTCTGGAAAGAGTTAACTACGTGTGGTTTTCAAATCCTCTTCCAAAAACCAAAAGCCATCCAATCTGATGGAGGAAAAACCCAAACAAATGAGCATTTACAGTTCTACCACCGCATTAGTATTTATCCGGTAACGTGGGGGGAAATGTTTTTAATGTATCGCTGATTCTAGAATTCTGGCTAACAGAATGATAAGTGGGGAAAGCTTTTAGGAGCCAAAGAAATCCCAAGATGGTTGGAAATGACCTGATTCTGTAACACATTGTCCCCCCTCAAGCAGTTTATCTGCCCGAAAGTCAAAACAAGCCAGAACCTTGGCCCCAGTGTTTATGGAAAGTATATCTGTGGGTCTTTAAGCTGATCTATGTTTGTCTTCAAATAAAGTACACATAGTTCCTGATTCACAAACACAAGTTATATATCTGTTCATTTGTTCAATAATAAGTTTCCAGCAATGAGTAGAACAAACAGTGCCTCCTGTCTGTGGGGCTTATCTCCGTACCTTTGGGCCCTGTGTCAGGTTTTGGGAATGAAGCAGGGAGCTTATAGAGAAATAAGCATATTAGAACCCCCTGTGCTGCTCAGGGATTCTCCAGGACCTCCTCTCACTATAGAGTGGATCCAGGATTATGGTTCCTTCCTCCCGCTTCTGGGTCCCCACTCCCTGCGATGAGGCTCAAGGCCAGCGTTGGAGAGAGGGTCTGCCTTCCCTTACAGGTGGTCCAGAGGCTGGCTTAGCCCTCGCTCAGCAGACTTCCTGCAAAGGGTCACTGTAAATATTTTAGGCTTTGCGGGCCTCAGGGTCTCTGTCTCAAGCACCACACTCTGCCTCTGTGCCACGAAAGCAGCCACAGAAAGGATGTCAACAAAGGGCATGGTTGTGTTCTATTAAAACACTCTTTGTAGGAACAGGTGACAGACCAGATCTGGTCCATGAGCCATAGTTCACTAACCCCTGGACTCTGTGTTAGAATCAACTCCTGGTTCTGCCAGTTATTAACCATGTGACTTCCCTGGGTGTGCCCTTCAGTGTAAATGAGAATAATAATAATAGTATTTTATTATACTAATATTATACTAGTTATACTGATTTTATTATACTAATTTTATTATAAATTATACTAATTTTATTATAATAATAGTACTTGTTTTAAAGATCAAATTAGGTTGTCAGTAGAAACGTCCTAAAAGTATACTTTTTATACAAGTGTTTTATCATCATCCCTCAACATGTGTCATTGCAGAAAGTAGGTTAGGGAGGGTGCTTTTTTTTTTTTTTTTTTTTAAACTTCTGGAGCATCCCTAAAAAAAAAAAAATTAATTTTGATATTGAAATTGTGTTCTAAATGGTTGGCAAGGTCTGTGTCCTGTGCTCCAGCCATATTATGAAGTAGGGACATATTGATGAGAACTTTACCACCATTCATAACGTCAATTTTATGGGGAAAATAACGTCTTCATTTACATTTCGATGGATTTCCAGAACATGATGTGTGTGTAAATTGGGAACTTTGTGTAACTATAGGTCAGGTGATCTCTGGACGAAACGGGGTTTCAGGGGAGTTGTCGGGGGAGTGGGTGGAGTCTGACGCCGAGGGGTCTGTGTGCACTGACATTTCTCAGTACGATAATTTGGTATTGGGCCCTGAGCCAAGACGCAAAAGGGCCCATTTGAAAGATGCTTGACACGAACCACCCCTCTTCGGAACCCAAGTATCATCGTAAGCACAGCAGCAGCTAACTGTTCATCCAGATAAAGACAGAAATCGCACAGTTGGTTTATTAGTGATTGCGTTCGCATGCAAAGTCCAGCGTTTCTGTCGCTGTCACGTTGCTGTTTTGATCTTTTACAAAATCTGGGATCTGAATCATTCTCCTCTTGAGCCATGCCTCGGGAGTTCTGCGCGGCATTCAGCTTCCCACCTGGAAGGAGAGTAACTTCTGACCACATCTTTTCATTTTAAAACTTTTCCAGGGGACTTTTCTTGTCCTCGGTCCATCTCCGAGGTCATTAGTGAGCTTGGGCATTTTTGTGCTGTGTTTATTAGTCTCGTTGACTCTTCTCCTGAGCCCTTTGGGCCACGTCTGCCTCCAGTGTTGGGGTTGTCCTAGAATCAAGAACCAGGGAGAACGTTTGGGGGAGGAGAAAAGGAGACGTGTGCTGTGCAACCACTCTCCGGCCCTTCCTCTGAAGCCAGCGGCCTGTGGCCCTGGTCTTATCCCCGCCCCACATCCCCATCTCTGATGCAGAGCCTTCCCGCCAAGGCTTGGCCCCTCGCCCTTGGGGCAGTTTCTTTCTAACCAAGACCTTCTTCCCTAGTCTTGGCTCCTCATAGAGAAATGAAGCAGTAAGGCTGATGGCCCGAGCCCTGGACCCGGCCCCTCCACCCCCCCCCCCCCCGGGCCAACAGCACCTGAGCACAGGCTCAGGAGATGGAAACCACTCCCTGCTTCTTCCCATTTCATAGTTCAGTATTTAACAAAATAAAAGCCAACTTCTCCCATTTTGCTCCAGGACCACAGCCACTACCTCCAATTTGTATTTTGAGGACTTGCCACTACAGATGGACTTGAAATGAACTCATTTTTACCAGGGGGGTCGCTTGTCTCTCCCACATCGTGTTTACAGTTATTGGAGATTTCTGCTGTAAAAAAAAAAGTCCAGCAGCTTTCCTTAAAGGAGACTGCACCGTTCTCTCCTGGCCCGATTGTCGAGGCATTTTGCTGTTCTCACCATTTTGTTCCAGATAATTAAAGTAGAACAAGATGAGAAGCTCGAAGCACCTCGTTCTGTACTTGCCACCCACTGCTGGAGTAGGAACTCCAGGGAAAGTTCAAATCTAATAGGAAAAAACGGAAGTTAAAAAGCAAAACAGACACATTCATAGCAGAATTAAGATGGTTAAGAAGCAATGCACTTTGGGCTTTGTCTGCCGTGGAGTATTCCTGTTGTCAGAAAATAATGGAAAGCAGTGTCCCATTAGAGAGCTGGCGAATGATCCAGCACAGATAGCCCTCTGGAGTGTCAGGGTTCAAGAGGACAAGCTGAATGTGTTGAACTTGCCGTGTCGCCTGAAATGCGGGTGCGCTCTCCCTAGAGAAACGCTTGCAGAGTTCTCTGAAGAGAAATTCATGACCAGGTGTGAGGTACGGCAGTGGCTCTTGGGGCGAGGTCTTGACTACCAGCTGCCATCCTGTCCCTTCCTGGGAGCAGCAGGTGGGATGCTGATGGGGACAGAGATGACAACAGCAGTGAGCCCAGACAGTGACCGCTAAGCTCCAGGCGGTTTATGTGCTGAGCCCTAAGACCTCTTGCCTTTGAGAGGGGGTCCTGCACCGAGGTGGGAGCCTCAGCCGGGGAGTTAGGCTGCTGGGGTTCAAATCCTGGCTTGTCTACATCCCGGTCGCGTGAACTTGGGCAGGTTACTCTGCGTTTCAGCATGGTGTTCTAGAAAGAGGATACAGTTTGGAGTAGTCATGGCTCCACATCCTTGCTGTACTGCTTCCTAGCAGTAACCTTGAATAAGATGCTTGAATTCTCCGATCTTTAATCTGTGAAATGGAGGCAGTAATAGTACCTACTGCATAGCATTGCTGTGGCGATCCATTCAGCTCATTTGTGTAAGTTGCTTAGCCTAGTCCCGGGCATGTAGTAAGCGCTCAATAAATGTTAGCTAGGACTTTTTTTTTTTTTCCTTTTTTTGCATTCGTTATGGCTGATTATATAAAAGAGACTCAGGTTTGTTTTTTTTACTTACATTTATGAAAACTTACAAACTCTGACACTATACTTGTATGTGCAAAGAGGTGCTACAGAGAGGCAAGAGCATTTGAGAAGTTTTGTCAAGGAGTCATTCCTGAGAACCAGTAGATTGATTGTCCCCACATTCACTGCTTTCTAGAGCCTGAAACTTAACTCCAGTTCTCTCGTGATACCCTCAGCGGCAGGCTTCCCAGCCCGTCGCTGCTTTGGCTCAGTTTCCCATGGGCGTGGCTCACAGGCAGCATTTCAGGGTTGTTTGAACTTGAATGCTTCCCCGATTGGCAGCTTGGCCAGTGCCACCCTCGGCCTGACCCCTGTCCGTGCATCCTCTGTGCTCTGCCCAGGACCTCACATTGACACCCTTAGAATAACTCTCATTCTCCCCAATTACAGACCATCACCTCACTCCTCATCTGTACAGACTTTATCTTCAGGTGGTCAAGGAACACGAGACGTTCTTCTGCCCATGGAATCAGGCCAGCCCATAGGAACCAAGCTTATTCATCTCTGCCGGTTTGAGCGCATCGTCAGCTAGATAATCACATAACCCCGGGGCGCCTGGGTGGCTCAGTCAGTTAAGTGTCCGGCTCTTGATCTCAGCTCAGGTCATGATCTCGCGGTTCATGGGGCCGGGCTGTGTGCTGACCGTGCGGAGCCTGCTTGAGATTCTCTCTCCCCCTCAGTCTGCCCCTCCCCTTGCTCACACTTTCTCTCTCTCTCTCTCTCTCTCTCTCAAATAAATAAACATTTTTTAGAAATTTAAAAATAACAATCACAGAATCTTAAATTTCAAGGAGTAAATAGCTGCATTTTCCCATACCTTGAAAATCCTCTAGGGCCGTGCTGATTAATTCAGCAGCCACCGGCCATAGGTGCCCATCGAGCACTGAAAATATGGCCAGTCGGAGGTGAGATGTGCTCTGTGTATGAAGTACACATTGGATTTCAAGGACTCCGGAAAAAGAAGAGAGTGTAAAATACCTCAATAATAAGCGGTATATTGGTTGTATGCTGAAATAATATCTTGGGTATGTTGGGTTAACTATATAATTAACAAATCTGCTATTTTATTATGTACTTTTATATATCAGTATTAAACGTATTATTGAAATTAGTCGGGTTAGTTGGTTAGTTGCTTTAGTTAAATTAGTTGGTTTAGTTGGTCAGTTGCTTTAGTTGGTTAAATTTTTAATAAGGGAGGTGACTAGGAAACTTAAATTTACATATGTACCTCACCTGGTATTTCTGTTAGGGCTAGTCTAGAACATTCCTCTCAATAAAGAACAGTTCGTTATGGGGTGGGGACTAAAATGCAAAACCAGTGACTTTCTAATGTATTTTTCCTGGGCTTATAAGTCATCACTATCCAAAAGAACCAGATTCCCTCAAGATGCAGGGCATGTTGCTGGGCCCAGATAAGTTTTGTTTGCTGCTTTTTGGTTTTGGGTTTGTTTGTTTGTTTGTTTGTTTGATTGGCATGGCCAAATAATTAGTAGAAGGATGTAACAAAGCTGAGGTGATATTTGAGTTACCTAGTAATTTGATGATACACGTTTCTAATAGTAGATCCAGAAGTCAGTGAAATCTATGGAGAATCTCCGGTCAGTTGGAAAGCTGTCAGCAGAGTTCTAATCTGGCTCTCTCTTCTAGTCACAAAGATGCTTTACCTCCTGGACTTTCCTAAAAGTGTTACCTAAGGGCTCTGAACCTGTGAGCCACATTAATTTTAACATATTTTGGAAACAAGGTGACACTCAACTTTCCATGGCTGAAATGTTTTATTTGGAGTGTTTTATTTGTTTGACTAGGTTCTGCAAAATGTCCATTGGTCAGAATCTAAAGCAGGATTAGCAGTGGCTTCGCTGATGTCTGTGCCTTCACAGTTTTTGTGACCATTGAGAAGCATATCAGGATCTAAAGCAGAAGCAGACAACATAAAATTGACAAGCATGCTCCATTAGAATGGGGTTAGTGATAGAGGTCCAGAAACTACTAGAAAGAAGTATCCCCCTGAAGACGCTACAAATTGACCTAAGATCACACATTGTATCTCCTTTTATTTATTCCGGAGAAACATTTCGAGATTATCCCTGTTACTGATTAACAAATTAATATGATCCGCTTACTGTGAAAGTATTTAAATCAACACAGATGAGTCTCCGTTGCCAGGTTATATGTGGATAGAGCAAGCAAGCATTTTCCTGTTTACTGTTGCTGAAATTGGATTTTCCGAAAGCCTCCATTGTCTTTGAAGACTTTATCTAATTCAGGATGTTCTTCTGTGGATGAGAAAAAATAGTTCACTGGAGACCCTCAGATAAATTGTAGCTATTTGCTGATTTGATCGGGCCTGCTACTGTTACTATGGAAACCTGAGTACTTTCCAGTGACCTTTTGGACACAAAACAGAAAATCTATGTGCCCCAATATAGATTCTGTTTTTTTTTTTTAAATTTTGGTCCTTAAGTAGCTTAATTAACTAATTTCTGAACTGTGCAACGTTAAGGGGGAAAAGTCTATAAAATGCACATCACTTGAAGGATATTTTAATCTTTGTAGTTCAGCTCTGTCTTAGAAACAAACCTTAAACTGAAATGAGGCAAGGTTTAGCGTTGGAAATCATTTTCGCGCATTCATTAGATCATTGTCAACAGAGGTTAACACAACCGCTCAACTTAGCAGACTCCAAGAAAGCTTCCAAAAGCAACTGCAGAGAATTTGTGATTAGTCTGTAAGGGAGGGCGAATGCATTTATATCATAGCATTGGCAACATGCTTTCAGCTTAATTTCTCTTACGGAAATGACTTTGCTGGGAAACCAGAAAAAGATTGTACATTCCAGTTGTCTGTTCCACCCTAACGGATTCCTGAAATGACCCAAAAAGCCTCGTGTTTGTAGCTATGGGGTTGGCCTTATGGATGGATATTGCTGGTTCAATAAACAGGGCAAGCCTAATACGAAATGTTAGAGGCAGCTCTCCACGTGAAACCAGGCCCCGGTACCCACAGGAGATTAGCAGGGCAGGAACTGGAAGGTAGGAAGATCGAGCCAGCGTCTCTTGGCACTAACACAGACACGGGGCACTAACGTGGGGCCCCCAAGCACTGACCCGGGTCCCTATGGTTTTAGCCTAAGCACCAAAGAAGAAGCTAAGGCCCCTTAAAAGAGGAAAGCCTAGAATAAGTGTGACCTATCCATACATAATGCTGTTCGCTGTTTTTCCCAAGGAACAAGTCCTACGAAGAATTAGAATTGGGGACCTAGAGAGGTCAGTCCCAAGGATTCTGAACTCCCTGGGTAATCCTGGAAAAGAAAGCGGCGACCACTCTGGTGCTCCCCAGATCCCCACGGCTCCAAGTGTGGTACGGGGACCAGCGGCATCTGGGAGCTTGTTAAAAGCGCAGAGGCTCAGGTCCCATCCTGGACTTTTAACTGAGTCAGAATCTGATTTTCACAAGATCGCCAGGTCGTTCCTATCCCCTTTAAGATTTGAAAAATGCCCTTTGGAGAGGATGTGACCTGTTGACGAGTGAGTGAACAAGCTTATATTCTCCACTGGCTGTGGAGGTGACGAGGCCAGACTCCATTATACCCAGCATCCTAATTAAGTGGGACAGGCATCGCACCCACCCACCTGCTGGTGTCTGGCCCATGCATGGTTTTAATATTTTAAGTGACTTTTTAAGCTTAAAATTCGCAACACCTGAAAACTAGGTGGAATTCATATTTCAGTGTCCACAGAGTCTGTTAACACAACCACGTTCATTCCTTCGTTGGCAGTGGCTGCTTTCATGCTGCAAGGGCAGGAATGTGTCCCTGCAGTAGACGTTGAAGGGTCTATAAAGCCTAAAACACATGCTGCCTGGTCCTTTACAGAAAACGTTTGTAATGCAGTAAGAGAATATTACAAGTGGCAGAGGTGTTTAAAATTATCTTTTTTGATGAGAAAACAAAAGCACAGAAGGGACTTCGCCAAGCTGGTCTTTAGCAGGACCCAGAGCCCCTGACTCTTCTCCGTCGCCCTCCCCGTGACACCACGCTCCCACCCCCTTCACGCACATGTCCTGCCCTCACACGCACCTTGGAACTTGCTTTCCCTTGAAAAGACCCTCCCTTCCCCTCCCCTCCATCTCAAGCTTTCCAAAGCCTACCCTCATTTACATGAGTCTCAAGCCTTTCAAACCTGTCTGAGGTTTCCTTGTGCTGGAGACACCTGTAAGACTTGTCACCTTCAGGTCTCCAGAGTGAGAGCCTCAAGCCCTGCTTGCAAATGCTTCAGAATCTAAACGTCAGGAGCCATTCGGCTTTTGTTGACAGCCCAGGGGAGGGTGTCTGAGCCCGTGTGTCTAGGGAGCTGATGGAGGCAGGGCTGTGGCTCAGGAGCTCCATGAACTGCGTGTCTGTCGTGGCCGTTATTGACACCCAGGGAGTAGACGTTTAGGCAGCTCTCAGACAGGCACCGTCTCTGCTTTGCCCAGCGGCGTTTTGCTTCCTCATCACCCATCCGACACCCAGGCATCCAGCATGTGTCCCCTCAGAGTGCTCCTAGATGTGTGGAGCGAGAGGGGCTGTGGGAGTCCGGCTGATTCACTTCATAAGCCTTTCTTTGACTTTTTTTTTCCCCCCAAAAAAGATTTGGGTTCGTTTGTCATGTTCCGAGCGTGAAATGGCTTAGGGGTCTCTCTGGGTCCCGTGGAGTCTCAGAACAACGGCCTAGTGATTGCGGGAGGACTGTGAGGCTGCCTGTCACAGGATCAGAGTGTGTCTGCTGGGAGATTTTTGTCTCCTTGCAGAAGGTGACCTATTACAGATGGGATCTGGAGGTAGGACCCTTCTGAAGGCATACTATTCAGGGCATCTCGGCCAACGTGGAGTCCTCTGTACCTCCAGGTATTCAAGCAAAGATCAGGCAACTCTTTCAGAAAGGTGCAGGAGAGATAGAAATGCCCGATTAAATTCCCTCCAAGGTTCTTGGAAACACCACCACCATTTCGATAAGGATGTTTTTGTTGCTATTGTTAGTTTCCTTTAATCTTGATGTGGATTAAGATCTCTGGCCTAAAATAGAGCTTTTGGGATTGGAATAAAACGGTCTGTTTTGAGAACAATTATAAATAGATACGTGATTACAGATTTAAAGTGCCCGTAATTATAAGATGTAACCGAAGCTAATCTATCCATACCTGCCCAAAGAGGTGTAAAAGTCATATTTGACCAGCTTCCTATTTTAGTAGACAAAGCCTTCTGGGCACAAAGTGTCATCTGTCTGTCTCTGATCGCCTCTCTGTTCATGGATGTGGTGACCCTTTCAGGCTGTGGGATTGAGGTTCAGAAAACCAGCCTCTTTCTCACATTTTCTCCCGGAAGCAGACTCACACTCTGTATGAATTTGTAGGATTAATCTCATGACTCCTCATATGAAGTTTTCTGTTAAAATGGTTTGAGTTTACTTTTCTCACATGAGTACTTGAGAAACTAAAGTTATCCAGTCATGGTGGGCTTTTCTAAAGACAGAAATTGAAAGATGAAAAGAAGTACCAAAACCTCGTTACCAATGGCATTCGGTCAACCAGAACATGGTTAACCAGCTGCCCAGCCTGTTTCACCAGTTAACCTTGGGCTCTTCAAGGTACCGAACAGTCTTCTGAATCATCAAGGGGAAAAAAAAAAAAAATTAGTTCTATCGGTGATAGTTTTCATGGTAAGTGGGTTTGGCTTGACTCTGATTTAGTGAAGAGCGGCAACCCTTGTGTTAAATCCTTGGGTTTAACTAGCTGTGTGCTGCCTCAGACACTTGACAAACCAGAGACCCCATTACTCCATCATATGGATCAGCCAAAAGCCGAAGAAGCGTCCATGACTGTAGTGGAGCCGTCTGACATGATGTCATGCCTGGCCACATAAAAGCCACAAGGAGGAGAGAGACGGGCCTTGGATCCATGTGGTTTGACCCAAGTCCTTCCATTGTCTCATACGACAAGACGGTGTTAGTTCCCACCCCTCCAAGGGCCAAATCAAACCCGCAGCTGCCAGGGACCCAGAGCAGTGCCCGCCTGAAGGTTCTCCTCCTTCTGTCCTGGACCCTCACGCCACCTCCTGGGCTGTCTCTGCCCCACGCGCTCTGTGTGCGTTGTACGTGGAGCCTACGGTGTCTCGTACTCAGTCTTTATTTTTCTCGTGCTAATTGTTTTCCTGTGTGTGTAGCATTTCCCCTACTAACCTAGCAGTTTTTCTTCTTCTCCTGTCTCTTACAGGGATGTTATGTCCGCTTCTTGAAGGTAGTTCTCCCTCCGCTCGGTCCTTTTCCACCTTCCCTTCCACAAAAACATCCGCCCTGGTTTTTGTGGCTGCGAAGCCTGAGCCCCCGGCCGTGCTCTCCACTCTTAAGGATGCACTGTATGTTCTGGTGGCTTGAACCTTATGCTTACTTGTGTCCTAGCTCGTATGCTCCCGTCCCGATGGCCACGGCCCTCCAGTGAGGAAAAACGTTCCTCGCACATCGCCCAGAGAGTATACGAGCCCTCCCCACTCTTCAGATTAGGTTCATTGAAGATTATACCAAGGATATCTTGAAACCTCCTCTCCGTGATTAAAGATAAATTCCTGTCTGTAAAATTTAAAAAGCATCAAATGAACAGAAAGAGTGCATCTTTAAATTGACAGCACATTTCCCTTTTCCTTCTGTTAGTATATATTTCCAAGCACATGTTAAGACTCATTTGCAATTTTCTGTAGACCCACATCTACATAAGCATGCAAGCAATATGGTGTACTTACACTACATGTGCGTGTTTATATATGGAAGCTGTAGTGTAATATATCATGGGCTGAAATCATCAGATTTTTCTGATGTTCTGAATGCCTGGCTTAATACTACTCACTATAATTTCATTTCTTTTTTTCATTTTTTTCATTTTTTTTTTCCAACTCCGTGGTCATGACCTAATCAACCATTCTCTCCCCAAACTATCAAATGGAACTTTGCAACTTGCATGTAAATGATTTCAGAAATCTTGTCTGTAATCATTTCTGACAACACCACTCTCTTTTGGGGAGCTGGTTAGAGCCGGGTACCAGCTGTGTTTTCAACGTATTGCCTTTGTTAATAATTGAAATCCACTCTGGACTGTTCCAGCATATCCGTATTGGAACCACCTGGAAAATCTAAACATTCAAATGCTTGGGTGAATAATTCGCAAGGGAGAAATCCCACACCCGATCCTAAGCTAGAATCAACATATAATACTCCTTTTTAAAACACTGTACTAAAGAAAACCTCTAATAAGTCATGTTTTTCAAGTTTCTCTCTGTAGAGCCTGTATCTGGACACTAGAGATGTGTCCCCTGGGGGGCCATAAGAGATTAGTGACCCAGAGTTATTGAAAATCGGGACAAAAAAAATATTCTTTGAGGTTTAATGAGTCTTACACAGTGTGGTGACTATCGTGTGTGAAAGCTCGCATCTGTCAAGATTCGTCGCTCTTGTCGCTGCCCTCCTGTTTGCCTTTTAAAACGTTTAAAACGCTGTCACACAATGCCATGTGTTCACGTTGGAGGAACATCTTTAGAAGTCGGCCACACCTGAACACACCGAGCCACCCGGTGATTTCCTCTCCCAGAGTGAAAACATCCCGCCTGCACCCTCAGAGTGAGCCAACACCTCTTGATCATTCCAGGACGTGGAGACAGTTCCTACGTAGAAACAGACAAATCACCTGTCATCTTATGACCTGTTACTTCAAAGGACACCTTACCCTGATGAAGCGAATTCACACTTGGGGACTCAGAGTCAGGTCCTTCCTGTGACCCAGGTGTCTCTTGCCTATGTGACGTGATGCTCTTTGTTATTAGTTTGGAGACTATGTTGTTCTACGGAGAAATACATATGATGGGGCTGGGCTGTATTTCACAACGTGCAGGAAAAGCCGGGTGCCGGTGCAAAACTCAGATGTGGCTGAAAGGGAAATGAAAGGAGAGGACAAAGAAGGAAAATTAGGGGGAAGCCTTCACTTCTCTGGATCTCCCTCCTGGCGGGTAAACCATGGCTCCTTCGCAGTGAGTGGCTGTCCCCATCTTCAGAAGGACTGCCATCCCCAGCCCCCACCTGCTGGGCAGCACGGCTCCCACCGTATCACTGCAGGGAAGCAGCAATGTAGTGGTTAAGCTCCGGGCTACCTGGGTTCAAATCCCAGCTCTGCCGCCTTGGGCCACTTAGCTTATCTCTCTTGCCTCAGTTTCTCCATCTCTAAAACGGGGATGATAAAAGCACCAGTCTCCTAGGACTGTTGGGAGGACCGAATGAGGAAATCTAAAAGGTGAGAACAGCATTGCCGCTGCTGTTACCCTAAGCATCCTCCCTCTTCCCAGCCCCAGGTGTTCCGAACCAGAGGTCTTCCCAGACAGAAGGAAGCATGGCTGTTTTCTGAGAAGCCATCACCAAGCTAAAACGAACCCTTTGTCGTGTTTTCTGAACCACCCACGGGCCCTGGGTGGGGAGACCCGGCTGTGCACTAGAGGCTAGCACCCCCCCGGCCCCCCACACGCAGCAACCGAGTGAGACCGTCCTGAGTTCACTGAAGAGCGGTGTCGGGAGGTGTCGGCAGTGCCTCTTATCCCACATGCTTTACGTCCACGCACACGTCTTGTTTCCTGTGCCTTTTGTTATGGGTCTCAGGACAAGAAGCACAGATCGTGCTATCTGAGAAAGAGAATGTCACCTGCCTGTCGGAAATGTGCCCCGATGCAGGCAGTGAAAACGGGGTGTCCTCGCTCACACCTGCTCGCAGGGTGGTATCGCTTGCTTGTGCGTGAACTAATCTTCACCTAGTGGCTCTTTCTGAGAATAGACTTGTCAGTAATCAGCCCACCGCCGGCTCCCCGGGGACCATTCCTCTGTGTGGACACGCCGGGAAGAAGCAGGCAGGCAGGACCCACCACCGTCACCAGCGGCCATGGGTGGGCAGCCAGATTTGCACGGAAACTGGTGGCTGGAGCTGGGAGAAGCAGCCATGGTCTCATTTCTTACTGGGGGTGTCCCTTTTGTAGCCCACATTTCCCTGGGCCCCAGCAGCCTGTAGGTACCGGTGGGATCACAGTAACTGAAAGAATTTGAGTTCTACTAGCTCTCCCCAGCTTATGGACTCAAGATCCCCACCCACTTCCAGGCAGGGAACAACCCCCTTCCCACCCCCCCCAACCCCCCCCCCCGTTCTGAGCCACACACACACCCTCCCCAAAGCTCCTCCTCAAAGGCCCTTCCTGCCCTGCAGACCAGCTCTTAAAGCAAACACGCATGGACTGCTTGGCCACGTCCCCCTAGGGCAGTGGGGATCCCCCTCCCCGTGTATGTCCTTTCCTTCATCTGTGCCCCTCTCTGCTTGCTGTGCATGGGAGGAATCTCTCTTCTGGCCTGGCAGCAGGTACTGAACTCCGATTATGCCCCTTTCACTATAGGAAGCGAGGGCTCCCCACACAGGAGGAGGTGGGGATGTCCAGTCCATTTTACAGATGAAGAAACCGAGGCCTCAGAGAAGTCAACAGTGCCGTAACTGGTATTGCAGTCCACATCTGGTGGACAGGCTCCTCACCTTTTGCGTCCCCAAGCTTCCCTGTCAGCCAGTGTCCCCAGGGGGCCCAGAGAGCAGCCCAGACAGCGCAGCTGTGGCTAGCCTGGGAAGCAGGTGTCCCACTGAGCTATAATCAGGTCCCTCGTTTTTAAAAACCGGTGCGGTCTTAAAACTCTCAGTGAAGATAGGGTGAAATCAATGGTCACGGAAACGTTGTGCTAAATTTAATTGCAGTCGGCTCCACTTTCAAAATGCTTACTGCTGTCAGAGACATTTTGTGATAAAAAAAAAAAAAAATGAGCAAGCAAACATATCTAGTATTGGGGAAAGGATCATTTTGTTTGTGTTGACTGAGGAGGTGGGGTTGGGCCTCGTTCGCTAGATGCCCAGTCCTGCTCACCCTCTACGGCAGCAGCTGGACAGCGGCGGAGGGAAGTGTCTGGAACTTTCCCTAGGGAGGTGGACTTTATTGCCAGTTATGGCTTGGTTGTGGGTTTTTGGTGTTTTATTTCTTCAGTTGATTTCAGGAGCTGCTATTCTCTGATCATTTAGCTCCAACTGAATTTTCCCCAGTGGGCTTTTTTTATTGAATTCTGTGCTCCTGTGCCTATCATCATTTCTCATTATTTCCTAGATTGTTCTGTGTTTCTACCTTTAAGATAAACACAGAGGCTCCCCGGGGCCACTCCCCCATTCCCTCACAGCCCTCCCTGCCTCCTTTTCCCTGCTTCTTGCAAAATCTGGGCTCAGAGGAGAAGATTCAAGAATCCTAGGTCTAGAACCGTCGACATGTTGTTTTCTAGAAATGAAGCATGCACAGACTCTAAAACACACTTCTGGCATCGGTGCACAGACCACGGGCCTCTCGCAGAGGCCCAGCTCTGACGCTGGAGATTTGAGTCCTCTCCTACAAAGGTCTAACTGGGAAGATACGATCGGTGTCTCATTTGAGCATTCGTAGGAGTTTTACCTCTGTAGGCCAGACCAGGGAACCTTAGGCCTATTTCTACTAAAAGATCCCAGTCGAAACGCAGTCGCTCCAGAAAAGCACCACCACAAGAGGGCAGTCAAGACTTGCAAATAAAAGACTCCAGGGAAAGTTGCACACCTTAGTTAGGAACTTGTGACTGTATCTCTTTACTCTTGGATGGATGTGAAGACGGCATCATCACTTTATGTCCCCCGTTGTTCCTCGGTTTTATGGAAAGACAAGGTGCCAGGAAAGCCAGGAGTCCAGGCTTTCTCTGGGTCTGAGTGACTCCTGGGGTCTGTTCTGACCTGTGTGAGCCCCAGCCCATTCCTATCCACCCCACTTTCTTAGCAGCAGAGAAGTCCCCACTTCTAAGCAGCCTTGCTGACAGTCCGGAAAACCATTTACTTTGATAGCTTCCAGGAGTTCACGTGGCTCCTGACCCCACCAGAGCTGACTCATAAAGCCAGTGCAGTATTAACCCCAAAGGGGAACATTCCTGGCAGGAGAAGGATTACAGGTTTCTAAGAAGTACCAGGTGCCGAAAATGCTCTATCGGTACCGTGCCACGGCCACATCCACTCCCATCATGCCTTCCCAAAGGCATCAGACAAATGTCTGCCATCACCCCCTGGTGAGAGACCATCTTTTTTTGCAAAGGGTAAAATTTAGGGGAAGTTTTTGGTCCTGGGACCCTCCCTGAAGTCTGGAATCTTAGCGCCTGGGGAGGACTAAGGGTAGCAACCTTCCCAGCATCTGTGTATCAGGTGAGACACGCGGTAATACTCCAGCCTGATAACCGTGCAGCAGTCAGCCTCAGCAGTTAGCAGACTGATCTGGGAAATAGGGGAACACTAGGTTGGCGGAAAAGGAAACAACACAGCAAGACGCTAGGGGCGTGTGATATTCAGTACACCAAGAAGAACCAAGTGCTCTGTGTTTCCCCACCTTGGGCAGAGCGCTAATATGTCACGGGCCCCACATTCCTCCTTATGCTAGGCTCGGTTGCCCTGACAACAGGCCTGCTGGCTTCCTGTGAATTCATTTCAGCACTGGCAGCAGCCTAAGTGGATGTGTCCATAAAAATGTTTCTTCTTAAGAAAAGGACTTAATGTGGTTTCCCCTAAATTTCTGCTCTACCGACTAAGTACTTCACTCACCACGTCGTTTGGCAGCAAAACAACTTGTTCCTGTCCCGGTGAGCACATCAGGCATCGTGGAAGAGTGAATCATTCAGGTGCATTTGAGGTTCTTAATTGTTGCCATTCCGACGGGCTAGCAAGGAGATACAGACGTTCTGTTTGAATCTCACTACAGGGATATAGGGCAAAGGTTGGCAAACTACAGCCCAAACAGCCCAGATTCCGGCTGCTGCCTGTTCCTGTAAATGAGATTTCGTTGGAACACAGCCTCGCTCATTCATCCATCCATCCGTGTAGCTTTCACGCTACAATGGCAGAATCAGGTTGTTAAAACAGAATAGTTGACTGGCAAAGCCGAAGATACTCATTATCCGTCCCTTTACGGAAGACATTTGCCTACCCTTGATATAGGAGGGTGACCACCGAATTCAGAGATCAGAGCTCAGGGAGGGGAACTGATTTAGACACATCACTTAGCCCACCAGGTCCCAGGTGCCTCGTCCGCAGTCTGTAACATGGGTGTCTCAGGTTAGCTTCTCTCCAACTTCCTTCCAAATGCTGAGCGCTCCGTCACCCTTGTGCCGTTGGTAAAACATTGCATCCCAGATGAGGCAACTCTTAGCACAGGGGAGTGGTTCTCTGCCAGGTGGCATAGGGTCCTGTTCCAAGGGCCACTATAGAGGAAGGCTAGCATCCTTGACGTCTTCCTCCAGTACCACCACGGCTCGGCGCAGTGGCCACGGGTAGTGGAGTTCACTCTCTAGGCCCCAGTGCCTTTACCTGCACCAAAGGCAGATCAGACCTTCCCAAGGACACTTCTGCGGCTGACAGTCTCTGGTTCTGAGGAGCTCCCCGCAGCTGCCGGCAGAATGAATGACGCTCACCTGTGATTTGCTGTTCACCTGTGACCCCGACTCCAGGAGGAAACTCCGGTCGGCAGGTGTTGACATACCTGTACAGAAGGAATCGCCTGACCCCGCGCCTCCAGATTGTAGTTTCAGGCTGGCTTACTGAATCTGAAGGCCGTGGGGGGCTGGGGGGGGGGGGGTCAAAAAAAAAAACAAGAAAAAAGGACAAACAGGTATTTCAGCCACAAAATCAGACACACGTCCTAAAAGAAACCAAGACCCTGTCTTCAGGAATCGGGTTGCCTTGACTCTCTGGGTTTACTTCCATTCTCTCTGACACTTCATGGTCAGGTTCAAATGTGTGGCATTGGGCATCAGCTTTTGCAATGTACCTCTTGACCCGGCCATCCCATGTCAGAAATCTATCCTAGGGAGCCTGGATAGAGATTTGGACTATTTGGACTTCGTGCATAGAGATTTGGACTATAAAGTTGTTCGTCTGGGTGTTACTGAAAATTGGAAACAACATAGCTGTCCAGCAATAGGGGAAGGGCTAAGTACACTGAGGTGGAGCCAGACAGTGGAGTATTACGCAGTCAGTAAAACCATGTGGTGGACGAGTACTTATTACGTAAGACGTTTACAGCACACGAAGGCGTAAAGCGGGTTGCCAGCGATGTAATTCTGTAGACGTCAAAAGAAGAAAACGTGAAGAGAATTAGAAGAATGCATACCAAAATGTTAACAGTGATGATCTCTGGGTATGGCTATTTCAAGGTGTCTTTTTTTTTGTTTTCACGTACCCGTGCCTGTGAAATTTTCTAAAATGATCCAGTGCTACTATTCTAACAAGAAGCAGCATTGTCATAGAAATTATTTAAAAAGCAGTAACTCTGCCTCTTAAAAAATATTGCGTTCAAAATCACCGTCTCCCGCAGGGTCCACATCCGTCCACTCATTGTAAAGGTATGTGAGGAGCACCGTGCCCGGCGCTCTCTCAGGCCCTGGGGATCCATCAGTGAGCAGAACAGATAAGGTCCCTTCCAGTGGAGGGAGAAGAAACATATGCTAGGTAGTGAGAGGACCATGAGGGAATCCATGCCACAGGAAGGAGAGGGTGGGGGGCCGTGTCGAAGCCTCAGCGGTAAAGCATCACCTGACTGAGCAGAAAGTACAAAGGCCCTCGGGTGGTAAGCATGCTTGGCATGTTCCAGAAGATGAAAGATCATTTAGCCAGAGAATAGCAAGCATTTTATTTACTCCAACTGTGTTACCCAGGAGACTGTAGCACATCATCTTTAGCCTGTTGCCCGATTACAGAGTAGATGTCATGACTCATGGCTTGTTAGAAACACACCGGCCGTATTCCGTTCATGGGATCATTGAAAATGCCTTCAGTTCCTTTGTGTTTTTCTTCTCCCGAAACCGCTCAATCTAACAAACACGGCACTGGGTGCAGGTGAATATGTTATCCTAGGGCTAAGATGCTGGGCCAAGGTTCTTGGTTATGTAGGGCACAGATACTTGTGTTTATGGAGCACCACCAAAACACCATCAGTCTTAGATTGTCAGAATTGTTCAGATAAGCCCTGAACACAGGACATTTTTGTTGTAAACAAAAATAAATAAGTAGAAGAAATCCCCATTCTTCATTTGCTCCTACAGTTGGTCGTTGTTGGACTGTCTGCCCCTGGAACCTTAGAAGTAGAACCTGCTGTTGTCAGATTCCTCTCTCTCTGCTTTGCAAACATCTTTGATAAAGACAGTCATCAAAACCATGCTTTCTGTTATGCCAAGAGATACAATATTATTGAAGACACGTTCACAAGATCGGTACAAGTGTGCACATTTAAAACAAAACGGAAAGCATTACAGTAAACTTTGGAGGGTTACCCAAAGTCTCCATGATTATACAGTGGACCTATCAAGGGACTTGGAATTATGGTTTCCCCTACAGTGGACCTGCCAAGGGACTTGGAATTACGGTTTCCTCTCTGCTTCCTTACTACAGAAGAACCTTTGGGCTTGGATTCCTACTGAGGATAAGATAGCACCCCTAGAAGAATTGCTAGCCAGGGTGCTGTTGTATTGGGGGTTGGCAATGTAGGACTCTACACTTTTCCGTGTCTTAATGTTCTGTCTGTCTTCCCACACACCAAAGCTAGTGTATAATCATTATACAAAATTCACAAATTGCAGACCATCTATGGTCTTGTGTTAAAGCGTTTGGAATTGGCATCACTGTAGGTCAGATCATCACATCTCAGCAGCGGCAAATGGCCCAACGTGATAGTAGAGAGCTAACATCTACCACAGTCCAATCCTTCATGAACTCCCGGTGCCATAGTTTGCCCATATCCACTCTCAGTTTTCACTTGAAACTCCTCCCCGCCCCCACCAATAACAACCTACACGTGTAGAGCTTTTGACAACACACACGACCGCTCCTCAGGCACAGGTATTTAACGCACACACGCACTTTGACCCCACCCTGCGAGAATATTCATTTGAGGGACTCAGATTCTCCCTGTATGATGTGCTTTACAGAAACTCGCCTAGGAGTCCTTTAAATTGGTGAACCCCTTCAATGGTTGCAGACTGCTAGGACTTTTGGGGAATGTGCCCATGGGGTAAAATGAGGTGCGTGTCAGTTACTAAGAAATGTTCCCATGGGGGAGAGCACGTCGCCCGTTCTCACACCTGGCGGTCCACATAGCAGCATGAGCCTGGACTTGACCTGCTGATGTGCTAAGGAACCTACAGTCCTGGATTCTGCATTGCTTAATCATAACCAATAAACCATGCTGCATTTTAGTCTAATTTTAAAAAGAGCATGCTAAAGCTTCAGTAGTTGAAGTCCCTGTATTCTCTTTACAAACACCGTGTGTCATCATTTCCGGTCTTACTTCCCCTTTAAAACATTCTGTGTCATGTACTAAGTCAGGGTCCTTTCCTGCATGGTCCTAGCCCCTGGGGGTGTTCCAGAAGATGCTCCAGAAATTGGGGAGTAGCTGGAGCTGAGACCCAGTTCCTCTCCTACCCCACCAGGAGGGCACGGGAGCGTGGAAGTCCCAAGGGACCTGCTGCGGCCTGCCCACAGGTCCTGAGCCCCTGCAGAGCCTGTCTGCGGCCTTGACACATATCCATAGGTCACGGTGTTTCGGGACCATGAGTCAGCCAGGCAGATCCCTGACCCAGGTGACCCACGGCTGTTCACAGAGGCCTTCAGTCTGTAGTCAGGGAGCAGGTGCAGGCCAGGAGGCTGGGCGAAGGGCCGCGTCTCCTTCCCTGGGGCAAAGGAAAGAAGGTTGTGGTGTGGAGCTCTGTGCTGGGGGCTTTTGCAAAGGATTCTTCGTTGCACCTCCAGTGTAGCTCAGGTATACGGGGGTCTTAGTACGGCTGTATTACAGATGAGCAGTCTGATACTCAGGCAGTACAGTCTGCCCAGAGTCACACAGCAAAAATGAATAAAGCCAACACTTGATCTCAGCTCTTTGCAGTCAGAGTCTGGGGCTCTTCCCAGAATTTGCCATTGATTTTGTATGGTAATTGAAGACTGTGGAAGGTGGAAAGGGTCACAGGGACCCTGAGGGGACTTTGAACTTGGAGGAACATTCCAATGATCTTAGACTAGCACATCTGAAACTTGCACAGGAATCACATGACGGTCTTGTTCAAAATGCATGTTCTGATTCAGTAGGCCTGGAGTGGGGCCCAGGAATCTGCATTTCTGCCAAGCCTTCTGGTTGTGCCAGCGTAGCTGATCCACAAACCACACCCTGAATTACAGGGGCACAGACCACAGTGCCTTTGCACTGCATGTCCTTCAGAGGAGAGGCTACTTCGTATCGATCTGGTTTCCCCAGCATCTGACCCCATGTGTGGGGCATGACAGACACACAGATATTTGTGGAATAAATGGTGGAATGTGCTAAATTCACACACAAGGACCCATGAGCCGAATCAAAATGTGTCCTGAGAGAGAAGTCAAGATTTGGGATTTATCAGCAAGGAACATTACCAGTGGCCTCGTATGTGCTTTCAGTCTCCAGCCCCAGTGGATGCTCTCCTCTCTCCTCTGGATTCCAGTATTCAGGAGACACTCTGCTTCTCATCTCCGGGTGCGAATTCCTGTTTGCTCGCGTACCCCAGTGGGGCGTCTGGCCGCACAGGGCATGTTTGCGTTGCTGAGCGAAGGATGTCAGCATGCTTATTCTGAGGCCTCCTCGGGTTTGCTGAAATCTCTACGGTTAGGCTATTGGCTTCAGATTTATCCCTAGACATATATTGGTTTTCTTTGCACTCCTGGTGAAGCCTGAATTACGTTCATGACAACCAGTGTTGTGTCAACAATACGCAAGCAAGCTGAGAAGGGCAGATCTCTTCCTCCTGCTCGGAGCCCAGTTGCCAGACGACCCATTCAAAAGCTCAAAGAGAGAAATCGCCCAGAGGCTCATTGGTGGTCTTCAGGCAGGTTCCAGCTAGGTCTAGTGCAGACAGAGCTTCCATTAGAGGAATGTCCCCTCAGAGAAACCTCCAAGGGAATGGTTTCAGCCGGCTGGCCCAGCTAACTTGCCTAGCGTGGCTCCTGGGGAGGGTCACTGTGTGGCTGAGCTCCCTAAAGGCAGGGGTGCCCTCATAGCCCCTGTCTGAGGCTGTCCCAGAATGACCAGTGATTGCTTGAGGGAAGAAGTTCCATATGTGAACATCCAAATGCACGGTGCTCAGTGTCCAGGGGCAACTCTCTGAAATGACATACTTGGGAACAGCTGCTTTTCTGCATTCACGTTAGGCATCTGGCTGGCTATACTGTTCATGGTTTGGCCTCTTCAAATTCTGTTTGTAGGGCTTAGTGAAGACGTATGTTTTTGAATGAATGAATGAGTGAATGAATGAATGAGATATTCAGTGAATGTGCAGTTACGTGCCCAGTGCGGTGCTTGGCTCTAAAGATACAAAGATGAATAAGATGACCCCCTGCCTTCCAGGGCCTCAAAGTCTAGTGAGAAAGACCAGTAAATCCTCCAAAAAGGTACATGTGTTTCTTTAGGTTCCTCAGAAGTCAACTCTGCCACAGAGTTTTGAGAGCAAGGAGCCCATTTGGGAAGGAATTCCAAGAGTCCTAGGGGGCAGGGAGGGAAGTAGGGATGTGACCCAGGGAAGAGAGAAAGTCCAGCCAAGGGTATGTTAGTTATCCAGGTGGTACCTCAGTAGACACACTGGAGCGCAGTCCCACTGGAGTGCTAGGGAGACGACCTAAGGAGGCCACGACCTCCTGGGGCACCAACATGGGAATGTCCAGCTTGTTCCGCAGGCATGGCCCAAACAGGAGCCTCAGATGCGCGCGGGGGTGCATAGCCAAAAGCTCCGGGGAGGTGGGCCGGTCATAGACAAAGTCTGACATAGGTTGGAAATCCTAGGAGGGGAGGAGGCATCAAAAAGTTGGAGAGGTGATACTTGAGCTGGATTTTGTGGACGAACAAGGTAGCGAGGCCGCTATGGGAAGGGCGGCCAAAGACTGGAGGCCAGTGTGGTTGGAACAGAGCCGCCAAGGGAGCCATGGGAGCGAGGTCAGAGAGCTGACAGCCAAGCGTCTCCGCCTCATCCACTGTGACAACTTGGCCTCTTTCTGTCCCATTAGATGGGAAGCCAGGGAAGCAGGACAGGATCCCTCCGGGGAATGTCCAGAAAGGGAGGTCACTAAAGTGGGGATACTAAAAGTGAGGCCCCCTCAACAGAGAGGTGGCGAAGGACACCCTGAGAAGACGCCAGATTCTGGACAGAATCTGCAGGTAGATTTGGCACGACCTGCTGATAAGTTAGCTGTAAAGTGTTACTGGGAGAGGCGTTAAACAAATACCCTGTAAGTATTTACACGTTGCCGTACGAGCTGTGGAGAGCAGGGCACTGTGAGGGAAAATAGCGGGAGGCCTTGAAGAGAGGACAAGCACGTGGAGGCCTTGCAGGAGGGCAGATGTCAGCCTGGGAAGGGGTGGGGGACATGGCAGGACAGTCTGGGGCAGGCAGACTGCACTCCCACAGCATGAGGGGGTGGGGAGTGACAAAGGATGGACATCTGGAGGCAGAGGCTGCCTGAGAGTGGACTGGAGGTTGAGGCTGTGTAGCCCACCCTCCTGGGGATCCTCTGCCTTCCCTGCCCTCTGGCCTCCCCACCAGCCCGCAGCTGTACAGCTACCAGGGTCACCACCGGCTGCCTCCTCCAGCTGTGCTATCAGTTAGAGCCAGGCTGAGAGAGGGGCTTGCCAAAGTCAGGCCCAGACCACTGAGCTTTCGATCTTGTGGAATTGCCTGCCTTAGAAGGGCTGGCTTTGAAAGGTCCATATTGGAGACGGCTCCATGCCATCCGGCAGCCGGGCGTGCAGGGGGCCGTGTGGAAATGACTCCAGAAGCCTGTTCCGAAGGGGAAATGTGGAAGACACGTCACTCTGGTTGGCAGCTTCTATCTCAGGGCCACCGTGAGCTGGGGAGAAATCCATGTCGCCCTCTGGGTCAGGCCACTTTCTAGCCAGCCCTCCTATGGTGAACACGGTCGGTGTGGCAGAGCCTGGCCCGTCTCCTTCCAAACCAGCCCTCTGCTCCACCAGCCACGTGGCACCCAGCTCTGCTTCTGGCTAGAGAAACACAAGAAGGGAATCTGCCCTGGCAGGGCAAGAAACTGGGGTCCTTCCTCCATCCGGCCTCACCTCCTGGCAGCAGGAGATGCCGTCTGCGTCCCCCAGACCTCACAGATTGACTTCTGAGCAGGGTCTAAGATCCCCTTGCAGTTGGGTTGAGAAGTACTCGGATGCAGAAACGCTTTTATCGCATTTACATCCCCTTGGGGAAAAATCTTGTCCCTATAACTGGGCTAAGGCCATAGGACAAAACTCAGGGTCTTTGCTCGGTTATGGCCCCCAGGGAGGGCAGTGTGTCAAAAGCCTAGTGTCTGTTTTGGAAGTCACCACTGTCCGTGGTGCTGAAGCATCAAAGGAGGAAGGAGCAGGGGCTCTAGGAAATCGCCTGAGTCTGGAACCTCTGGTTAGAACCCCCCACGCTTCAGGTGGAAGCCGGGCGGCCCCCGGGCAGCACCAGCTCAACCACAGCCTCACCTGGGTGAAGACGTCCTTCAATGGTTTCAAGCACTTCAGAGACTTGAGTCTATTGTATGGGGATCTTTTCACAGTTTATCACGAATAAAATGACAGAATAAAATTAATCTCTTTGTGCCTCTTCCTGATAACTTTTCTTTTTTATAAATCAGAAGAACAGAATAGCGTAGCTGAGTTGGTATTCTCTTCTCAAACTTCCCAATTGTTCATTTCGAACTTTGACACACACCACAGAGCTTATCAACTTTGGAATCGTTCCTGGGGCAGATGTTAGGAGTGAAAGAGGACATCAGCTACCTCCCTGTTGACCTCAGTCGGTACTTTCTAATTGACTAAGTTCTTCTTTCCAGCTTCTCTCTTAACTCAGGCCCTGCGGGCAAAGCATCCCGTGATGGGGACCGAAACTGCCCTGTCTCAAGCAATCAGGACTGCCCTGAGCCAGCAAGACCCCGCGCGATTGACCCCAAGACAGTGATCAACTTGGCCTTCACTGCCCACCTGTGTGTACCCCCCGGCCTTTGTCCCACATTCTCCTTACACAAATCTGGAAGTGTTTTCAGCACTTTGGAGACAGCCTTTGGGACGCTAGTCCGCTGTCTTCCTGGTGCTGGCCTCACTGCAATAAATTCCTTGCTTGTTGCACCTCCAACTCATTTGTCTGCCTTTGGATTTTGTCAGCGGCGAGTGGTCGAACTGGTCTGTTTGGGACCCCTAGAACCACCCTTGCGCCCCAGCTTCCAAAGGACAGGGCTGGTCCTGCAGTTGAAGGGGGCTCCTGATGTAACCCTAGCGGCTACATCCGGGCTCTTTCTCACAGGTCTGTCTAAAAATTCCTTCCATCCTCTGTCAAAGTGGAGGCCAATTTATGTATCACTGCAGA
This sequence comes from Panthera leo, assembly GCF_018350215.1. Classification (NCBI taxonomy): domain Eukaryota; kingdom Metazoa; phylum Chordata; class Mammalia; order Carnivora; family Felidae; genus Panthera; species Panthera leo. Next base: position 48,064,181 of record NC_056692.1, on the reverse strand, counting down.
TCAGGTTTTTTTGTCTTTAAAGAGTGTCCGTGTATCCACCAGCCCCCAGGTTCACATGCGTTTCCCACCAGGCACGGCCGCCTAGAGGTGTATGTAGTACAGCTGTATTAAATACTTTCAGCCTGGTAGCAAAAAAATTAGGTCCATCTTTTCCCCCTGTGTCTTAATGTCTCTGCCTCAGCAGGTGTGCTCAACCCATCCAAGCATATACACTCAAGCCATGAGGTTTGATCCCTATACAAACGTGTTATTTTTATCAAGGAAAAGCATCCCCTGACAGTATCTGATGGATACATTCACGCTTCATTTCCTCATTCAGCCAGAGTGTAGAGTTGCACACCCTGTGCCAAGCACTGTGTTGAGGCCTGGGGGCCCAGAGACGGCCGGGGCTCATTCCACTAACGCACAACCTCTTCCACAGGGCCTGATGCGAGGTACTCAGTAAGTGTGGGATGAAGGGATGCTGTTGCCCTAAGAGGGAATATGGGTGGTTCCCGGAGAGCCTTCTCTGCTGCTAAAGAAAACATGTCAGATCCCCTGTCTTCCCCTCCTCCAAGAGCTCAGAACTGATGCTGACAGTGTTTTGGTCACACAGTAAAACCCAGAATGCCTGCAGGTGTCCTGCACCTTCTTGTAGTCACCTGAGTGATGTCCTGGCACCTGCACATAGGTCTGCTGCCCTGGGGCTGGGGGGGGGGGGGGCGGGGGAGGGGCAGTGCACCTTATCCTTAAGAATGTAGGCAGAATGACAGTCTTTGCCCTTGGGCTCAGGGCTGTGGCTTTGGCTGTTCAGCCAAACCGCAGGACCCCGGCCTTTTCAGCAGCTGACATGTTCAGAGACTGGTTCTCTCACCATCAGGCAGGTGTTCCACATGCAGAGTCTGTCGGGAGATTCTCCACAGGCTTCTTTGCTGACTGTGGAGACCTTCCCATGTGATTCCCATGAGCCTGTCCTTTTCTACTGAGCCCTCTGTCTCTCCTCCACCTTTGACCTGAGTCTCTAACTCTTAGGCAGAGTAACGAGGGTGAGGTCTCTCCAGCACCTTTGGGTAGCAGGAGTCTAGCTTACAAAAACTCCTTCTGGTAACTGCCAGGTCACTGGCCAAGGGTCGTTCAGGTTCAAAGGGTGCTGTGTGTTTTGTGTGAAACCAGGTTCTCAAGCATATCACCGTTTCTTTTCCTCTTGACTTACACACACACACCCTGTGTTCTTCTTACTGTGCCTTTTAAAGTAGCAATAAATCATCCCCACAGCTTGCCGGTTAAGAGGTTTCTCTCCAGGGGACTCTACCCTCCTTTTTTTCCTTGAGCACAAGTTGCCTTTATGCAGATGAATCTTAAATTGGAAAATCTACAAATAAGAAAAGTGTCAGAGCACAGTTTCTTTCTTTTATTACTTCAGCCATTGTGAAGCATTTGTCCCCCAGAGGTTGACTTTTACACCCTAGAACAAAGATCAGCAAAATCGCACAACTTGATTCTTGGGTAATCTATGTAAAGAGTGGTCTCTTAATAGGGAAGGGCAATTTTTTTTTTTTTTTTTTTTTTTTTTTTGCTACTTTTAAAACGTTGCCCTTAGGGTGAGTGTATAGCCACTGAATTTTGAATGGATATTTCATCACCCTGTGATTTCTTTTCTTGCCCCCATCCCACCTCCCACCTCACATCAAGCTTCCTTAAATGCATTCTTTTTCCTGGGGGGAAAAACAGTGACCCATTGTTTTCACCTGTGTGTGTGTGTGTGTGTGCTTGTTGTTTAGAAAGCGAAGCTCGGCCCTGCTGGTAACAAAGTCATCACTCCTTCAGAAGACAGGAGACAACCTTCCAACAACCTTGACAGAGTGAAACTCACAGACTTCAATTTCCTCATGGTGCTGGGGAAGGGGAGTTTTGGAAAGGTGAGAGGGCAGTTGTCTGGGGTGGGGGGCGGGGTGGGGGAGGCTTTTGCAGAGAATGCTGGGATTCATCCTGGGCCCCCTGAGGTTTCTAGAACAGCCGTCGAGATTTCCCTGGTCTCTGTACCTGTTTCTTAGATGTCCCCTGCCCACCCCCACCCCCGCTTAATGTCTTTAAAAACAAATGTATCCAAAATGCTACAGAGAGGGAGCGCCTAGGTGACTCAGTCGGGTAAACATCCAACTTCAGCTCAGGTCGCGATCTAATGGTTCATGAGTACAAGCCCTGCATCAGGCTCTGCAGTGACAGTGTGGAACCTGCCTGGGATTCTCTCTGCTTCTCTCTCTCTCTCTCTGCCTCTCCCCTCCCTTTAAAAATAAATAAATAAACTTAAAAAAAAAAAAAAGCTACAGAGGGTTCACTGTATGTTACCATTTCAGGGTTGAGAACAAAGCAGGTGCTCCAAAATGTTAGCTGAATGATTACTTTTCACAACTAAAAATTAAAAGTTGATTTGTAGTAAGTGAATGTAATAATTAAGAGATGCTGAACTGGGTTTTCTTCAGTGATCAACCTATATGACCACATTTGGCTTCTCTGGCCCCAAATCTCATGGTAGATCCAGGAAGCGATTTCCATCCTGCCTTTTTCTGTCTCGGTTCCTGACTCGTGAGAAGCTTATAAAGGTCAGTCCCATTTTTGTACAAAGGATGCTCCTGAAAAGTGTGCACCCTTCAAGACTAATGCTGAGGGCCGTGTATGTTCCTTTTAGCAGCCACAATAGCGCCATCATGGGGCCGTAGCCTACACAGGGTGCAAATCCCAACAGTTTCTAAATTACACAGGGCTGGAGGAATTTAATCTACACTGACGTGCAGTATCTCAAAATTCACACACAAAATGGAACTTTATGAATATGTTTATATCACACATTTATAAACTTGCACAAACTAGAACAGTCTGAGTGGTCACCTGACCAGGTTCCTCCCCTACCCCGGGTACCAGACACAGGGTCAGAGTTTTCAGGTTGCCTTCCGTCTGCTCCCAGGTGATGCTCGCTGACAGGAAGGGGACAGAAGAACTGTATGCCATCAAAATCCTGAAGAAGGACGTGGTGATTCAGGATGACGACGTAGAGTGCACCATGGTAGAGAAGCGAGTCCTGGCCTTGCTTGACAAGCCCCCGTTCCTGACACAGCTTCACTCCTGCTTCCAGACGGTGGTAAGGACCCTGGGAGTGCATACCTGTAGCACAACACACGGCATGTGCTACCAAGGGTGACCCCTGAACCGGAGTGTTCTAAGCGTCTGAATCAACCTTACTCCAGTGGAGAAGGCTGAAGAAAGGCATAAGCTGGGAACAACCTCCCATTGTTGCACCACCGGTAGCTTTGGGGTGTCCCCTCTCTGGGATGTGCCCTACCGAGAGACGTGGCATTAATGCTGTTGAATTCAGCAGACATTTGCATGAAAGGTTTTTGTTATCCCAGGCACTGTGCTAGGACCTAAGGATACAAAACCAATAAACTAACTCACGGTCCCGGCTTTTTAAGGCTACTGATCAGTTGCCAAGCATAGCCTCGGAACATTAGGAAACTTGATCTCCTGAAAGGGTGTATTCCTATTTCCTGCACACAGCAGGGTTGGCCATCTGGTCTGTTTTGGACAGCCCGTGAGCTCTAAGAAAGGTTAGAGAGGAAAGAAACCCACAAGGAATGATATTTTGTGACATGCGTAAATTAGATGAAATTCACATTTCAGTGGCCATGAATTGTTTTCTTGGAACACAGCCACATTCCTTCATGTGCTTATCATCCACGGTGGCTCTCAGGCTATGAAGGCAGAGTAGAATAGTTCCAAGACCCACACAGAGCCCGAAGTATTTACTGTCTCTAGCCCTTTACAGAAAGTTTGCCCAGCCCTGTCTTACAGGAAAACTAAAAAGAGGACACAAAACAAGTTCCAAAACACTGATCAGCCAAGCTCCTGGCATGGAGCTTGCCAGTGCCCTGCAAGAAATACAAACTTTTTTTGTGGCACCAAAGACAGGCTTTCTACTCCTCGGTGGCTGCCCTTGCTAAGATATGACTCAGTAATAAGTGGCTATAATTATTACTGTTATGAGTTTAATTATTTTCAACTTCCTTCTGGCCAGAAAATGACTTACCGTCTTAACGTTTCTCCTTAAAATCTCTTGGCCAGGGAGGGAAGAGCGATGCGCCAGAGAGGGGTCCATGTCTCCGAACCCCAGCCCAGGTCCCGTCCCCCTGGTCAGGACACTGGTAACACTGTTTAAGCTCTGGAAAGAAACAAAACATAGAAATAAAGATGGAGTTAAAATTCCTAACAGGAAAGCTAGAGATAGAAGCTTCTGGAGCTGTTTCCCGGCTGTCAGCAGCCGCTTCATCATTTTGTCCCTCCCTGTGCAACACTTGAATGTTTCATAACCTCCGTGAAATGGCGATGATGTCTAGAAGCGAGCCGAGGTTGGCTTTCACTTGGTGTGCTATGCCGACACTTAGCACGCCAGTGACAGAAAATAAGAAACAATGTTTGGGCCTGTTACGGATGCAAAAGAACATTTGGTTAACCTCTCCAGTTATAGTTCCCTCCCCCACAGTATTGAACATTTATAATTTAGGAGCCCAACCTAGCTCGTGAGATTTGTTTCCAGAAGCATCCAGTGAGACATATGACTGCATCACTGTGGCTTGCCCCCCAGACGCCGCAAACCAGAAACACCGGTTAAAAGTCAGTAATCGGCCCACAAGGATTCTTCGCAGCATCCGTTAAACGTGCAGTATGTGTGCAGGAGAAAGGGGAAGAGCGTGTGAGGCCATTACTGTAACAGGGAGCATATGGAACCAGAAGGGGGCAGACGTGTTGACAGAGGGCCATTATTTCAGAGTTACATAATGACTTTACACTTCCCAAGGCCCTCGTGCACTAGGGTTCATTACGTATTTTTTTATCGGGGAAGAATAATCTCGAAGGGCTCGGCTCCTCTGATCAGCTCTGCCAGCGTGGCCCACAGTTTAACTAATGCAAAAGCCAAGCAGAGTCTGGAAAGAGTGAAGGAAGCCTCTCGGCCCGTGGCCAGGCCCTACTCACGTGTTGAACCTTGGTCTTCAGGATCGACTGTACTTTGTCATGGAATACGTCAACGGTGGGGATCTCATGTACCACATCCAGCAAGTAGGAAAATTTAAGGAACCACAAGCAGTGTGAGTATTTTTTTTTTAAGTCCCTGAATTTAGACAGTTCAAATGTGGAAGATGGGGCTGTGTCACTTCGGGGTTGAGCACTGGAACCTCCCAGGGGGCAGACTTCTTGGCTGGGTCCATCTATGCGCTTCCAAAGGAGAGGTTGATTCTGCTTCCGGTGAATTGGAGATGCTGGTGTATCCTCCCCCCGTCCCCCAGTTCCACCGTCACTGATCGAGTCGGCCCCTTGTTACTGAACAGTTATTGCACACCCACGATGCATCAGGCACTGGGATGTGAAAGGCTTTCTCTGCCCTCAGGGAGCTCACCGCCTGATGTGGAGTAGAAGAAGTCTCTGGACAATTGTCATGTGTAGCCGTCACTTTAGAAGCAGCACAGATAGCATGCAAGCCCTGATAAAGAGGAGAGTGAGGAAAGAACATCTTCAGGGAATGTTCTTGCCCAAGCCAGCGGGGCAGAAGACGGTTTGAGATCGGGTCGGGGGGCGGGAGGAGCTCCCGATGATGAGTCCGGTGGAGCACCTGGCTGAGGACCACCGAAGGCTGTTGGGGGGCTCAGTGGGGCTTGATACCCTGAGGCTAAGTTTTCACAGAGCCCCACTGACCAAGAGTGGAAGGAAGGAAGGAGGGAGGGAGCGTAGGGGCCGGTGCAAAGGGGTTGGTGAAAATCTGTGTAGAGGAGAGACAACGGAGCTTTAATTTGGTCTTGACCTTGGATCCAAAGAGGGGTTAGGGTCTTTGAGAAACAGTCTGGAGGAATAAGAGAGAAACCTCTTCGGGTGATACCTCATCTTCGGTTTGGGAGGGAGCAGCCGCCAAGGAGGAGAGGATCTGGGGGAGAACCGGGAGCTCCGCTTGGAGGGTTTCATCGGGGCCGCAGGAGTCAGCAGCGTCGGGGAGAGACATGGGCTCCAGGGGAAGACAGAGAATTGCCCGTCTAGGCAGGGACTTTGATACCTGAAAGATCAAACCATTTTTCAGGGGCCAGGAGGTCACAGGACACTCAGCAGAAGCAAATCTATACAAACAGCTCTTTCATTTCCCTCAGCGAGGATGCATAGTGGGCACGTGCCCTGTTAATTAAGTTAGCAAATGTTAATGGGATTCTGGCCCATGTTCAGTCTAAAAGCTAAGTCTGTAGAGTGTTTGGCCTCTGCGGGTTGGTTGATCTGTCTCAGGGAAGATGAACTAAAGGTAGAAGAGGGAATTCTGTGGTAACAAGCTTAAAAAAATGCAAAGGGAGGAGTGCCTGGGTGGCTCAGTCGGTTAAGTGACCAACTTCGGCTCGGGTTATGATCTCACAGTTTGTGAGTTCGAGCCCCGAGTCCGGCTCTGTGCTGGAGCCTGCTTCGGATTCTGTGTCTCCCCCTCTCTCTGCCCCTCCCCTGCTCATGCTTTGTGTCTGTCTCTCAATAATAAATAAATGTTTAAAAAAAAATTTTTTTTTTTAATGCAAAGGGGGATTCTTTTTGTTTCTGGTTTTATTTTTTGCTTTTCAGTTTTCAGAAATGCCTGTCTTTATCTCCTCTCTTATTCTGGTACTTACAAAGCATTAAAATGCTCGGATTATAAAGTAAAGCTTGATAACACAGAGCTGGAAAGAGCAAGTGGCAGAATAGCGACCTTAGGTTGCAAGGTAACATTAAGGCATCTCGTTCGGTGGCCTTAACATTGTATTTGAGTTCCTGGAAAGTGTTTATTTTCAAAATACAGGAAAGCATGAAAGATAATGTAAAAGTCGCCCGGAATCCCGTCTCATTTCCCTCCCCCCATCCCGTCCTTCTCCTACCGGACCTTAGGGGTGCCCCCCACCCCCATCCCCAGTAAGAGCTTGGTCCTTATCATTAGAGAGGTTGCTCTCTGCTTATTTTAAGCCTCCTGGGTGTGATATTTGCACAGGCACAGTCTTGTGGCTTCTCAGACTTCAAAGATTCCTAAACACTCTGCAAATTTTAAAACCTCTTTCAGCATTTACTCTGAGTTTATTATGAATTATTTAAAAGGGTAAACTCGAGTATGAATCACGGTGCATGTCCCATTTATCTCAGCACTTGGGGCGAGGATGGGGGGGTGGCGGTGAATTCACCCACTACAGGGTGCCTCACTAGGCACTGTCCACAAATAGGAAAATGGCAGTTTTCTCCACTCTACCCGAGTCCTGACACAAAATAGTCCAGCAGCCACTCTTTAAAAGATTGTATTCGAAATTTCGTTTAAGCAGTAAATTACCTGTCCACCCACCTCAGACAAGAAGTGTTGGTTTCCAGACAGGTAATAAACCTGTCTCATTGACTTAGTAGCTATAAAATGCCTCGGGAGGTTGGAGTGGTGAAACGGCAGAGGGAAGGGCAAAGAGTTAGTCATGGGTAGGGCCATGCTGATCTCTGAGCGTCCCGGGATCTTCTAACATTCTAGTATCTCTTTGACGCCTGAACTAGAAGGGTACGAAACATTCAGGAATCCAAAGAGCAAGCCAGAGACCTGACCAGCATTTCCTTCTGCAGATTTTATGCGGCAGAGATCTCCATTGGATTGTTCTTTCTTCATAAAAGAGGAATCATTTACAGGTGCGTGCTGAATCCCTGCCCGCAGCACTGCGACGGACCCCTGCACCTCTGTGTGCGTGTAATTCTGTGGTGGGGACTTAAGACGCGGAATTGCTACCCATTGAGGTAACAGAGACCTGCTGGGACCCACCTTTGTCAGCAGCCTCCTGGCAAATCAGAGCCACTTTCTGATTTCCGGATGTCAAAAGATTTTCTGTCTCGCTTCTGCTTCCCACAAGAAAACATGCTTTTTCCTCTCCCCTGGCGGCTCCTTCCTCTGCCTTTTTTTGGAACGGAGGTCAGGGAGCAATGGAAAACGAATTTCTGTTATAGATGCTCGGCAGGAGAGGAACGTGGGGAGCTAGGGAGAGGCAGGGGAAAGAAAACCATTGAATTAAATCCTTTAGGTTGTTATCTACAGTGAGAGTCTGATGCCAAAGAAAGAATTCTGGTGTTAATTGAAGAGTAAAAGACATACAGCAGACACTTGGAAGGGACACTTGTGTGACCCAATGAGGTGGTTCTAAACCTGTGATTTTGCAAACCTGGCTGTGCACCAGGCACCCCTCCTGTGATATTAGTAAATCATCTGACTGAGATCTGCCCAGATCTGCTAAGTTAGAATCATGCTCAGCCGAGGTTGGGGATCACTAGTCCAACCATTCAGTCATTGATTTGGTGTGCATTTATTAACTACCTACTGTGTCCTAGGCACTGTGTTAAGCTCTCTCTGGAGATTAAAAACAGAAAAAGAAAGAGTTATTTCCTTGTCCCAGCTCTCCTGGGACCCATAGTTCTATGCCATTGAGATGGTAGCTAGTCAAATATCCTTCGGTCTCAGTGGCCCCAGAGCAAACCACGTAGTGTCACGGGAAGGACGCTGACGCTGTCCTGCTTCCTTGCAGGGATCTGAAGTTAGACAATGTCATGCTGGACTCAGAAGGGCATATCAAGATTGCTGACTTCGGGATGTGCAAAGAGCACATGATGGACGGAGTCACAACCAGGACCTTCTGTGGGACTCCAGATTACATTGCTCCAGAGGTAGGGACCCCGATTCCCCTTGTTTTCTAGACCAGACCTTTCAAATAGCAACTACAATCAATTCTCGCCGGGGCAGAGAATCATTAGTGAATCCCTAGGTCAGCGAGCACAAAACGGACTGAACTAAACTAGAGCAAATTAGAAAACAAGTACGAGAGCTCGCCACACGGTAAGGATATGTCTCGTTTCGTGGAGCCGTGTTGTGTGGTAAATGAAATAGATTTCTTACACGGTCACGGTCAAAACAATTTAAGCTACACTGTTGGGCAGAGAAAGGGGGATCTGGCTCGTAAAAATGTTCCGCCTGGGAAAACTGGGTCAGAAGGTGGTTCCGATGGTGGCTTTTTGGTAAAATCCAAGTGACTGGTTCTCTAAATGACACCCTGGAACTGATCATGAACATTTCCGCGCGGTCGTAAAGGGAGTGGTTCCAAGATGTGTGTTTGCAACAGTGGCCACGTTGCTTCATCTTTGTTACGATACATACTGAGTACCCTTCTTCCTATTGTGAATCTTCCTACACGCCAGCGACTGGGTGGGCTGTAACCCTGGGTCACTGTGTAGCCAACTTTCTGTCCCCACACACAGTACTGTGGCTGCAACAGTTTCTTCCCAGCTGAGCTGCAGCATGACAGAAAGTAACAAAGTCAGGTCATCCTTCCCTCTAGCGGAGCTCTCGCGCTAGCTGTTGGCAGCTTGTGTGGCATTTATTTAACCTGTTGCCCCAAATGTTTATCTTAGAGGCAGTAGGTATCTTGAAAAAGACACGCGCGTAGGAATCAGCCCAGTGTGTGCTTCAGTCCTGACTCTCTTCTCTGCAGGCTGTGGGAACTCAGGCAAGTCACTTAAGCTCTCTGCAGCCGTTTCCACAGCGGCAAGTTAGAGATTCTACACCTGTATAATCGCTCTGAGGACAGAAATGCCAAATACGGTGTTCTGCACCCAATAGACCCTCGGTGGTAGCCAGGATTCCAAAAGGGAAGCTAAATTTTTTTCCCTTTGTTAAGTAAGAGCTTGTTTGTTTGTTACATGCCCAGACAGTGTGGAGACATAGACTTAGAACATTTACTCAGAAACTTAAATTCTCAACCACAAAGGTGACATATTATCTTGATACATAACTTAGTGGGGTTTCCCCTCCCCCCACCAAAGAATTCATGCATCACGATCTCCAGGCATCACGTGAGCTTGAAGTGTCATATTTTTCAAACACAAAGAATGGGGAAGATCATACAGTAAAAATACAACTTCCTGATGCAGTGTTTATTCTGACACCTTCTGTGCCTGCTCCATTTAACACCCACCAGCTCCTACAAGAGTGTGGTGACAGGGAATGGCAGTGTTTTTGGAAGAAAGGTGGTTTGAACTTCATCTCCATTAAGACCCAGTCTCTGCGATCAAACAAATAGCTTCCTGTGTTCAGTAACACCTCAGCCACCTGATATTCCCGGGGATGACAGCCTCCCACAGAGATGAACCGCTCCAAACAATTGATGTTTGTTGTCCTTTTTTTTTTTTTTTCTAATGTTCTTCATTGTATTAGTTTCCTGTTGTTGCTACAAAGAATAGCCCTGCAGTTAGTGGATTAAAACAATACAAATTTATTATCTTAAGGCTCTGGGGGCCAGAAGTCTAGAATCAGTCTCACAGGGTCAAAGTCAAGTTGTTGGCAAGGCTAAGCTCCCTCCAGAAGCTCTGGGGTGGGGGTGGGGGGGGGTAGTCCTGTTGCCTTGCCTTTTTCCAGTCTCTACATGGCTACAGTCCATGGCGTAGTGTCTTTACTTACCATTTCTGTCTTTTATGACCCCAACCCCATAGCCTCCCTCTCCTAAGGACCATTGTGATTACATGGGGCCCACCCAGATAACCCAGGTTTGTCCCTCTGTCTCAGGATCCTTAATCACATCTGCAAAATTCCTTTTCCCAAGTAAAATTAACATATGCACAGATTCCGGATTCAGATGCACCCACCTTTGGGGAAGGAGACACGGCGCATCCCGCCACACTCATGATGGTGTCTCATCTAACTGTATTTGATAAACTCCCACTCTCCTCCTCCAAGTACACATAAACATGCTTCTGTAACATATCTTGGTAGCTTTGGAACTTTTTTTTTTTTTTTCTTTTTTAACTTGTACTCATTTGTGTGTATGTTTAGTTCTGTGCAACGTGATCACGTGTATAGATTCATTTCTCCAGCACCACAGTCAGGAGATGGTATGGTTCTGTCCCTTCCTAGGAGCCTTTTATAGCCACGCCCACCTCCTCCTGTCCCCATCCCCACCTCCCAGAAACCACTCACCAATTTTCCATCCCATAACTTTGTTATTTCAAGAATGTCACTCGAGAGAGTCGTACGGTATATAACCTTTGGAGATTGGCTTTTTCACCTGAGCCCTTTCTAGAACTGCCATCATCATATTTGAGTGCACCTCAGCCACCTGGGCAGGTTGCTTAAGTATCCCGTGCCTCAGTTTCCCCACCTGTGAAGTGGGGATAATAATGTGGACCTCATGAGGTCATTGTCCGTAGCTCGGAGCGTTGTCTGGCGCGAGACAAGTTGGTCCTGCCGTGGTCATCGTTCACTTGACTCATCCGCCACATTGCACTGTGAACCCCTTACGGTCTTCTGCACAGCCTCCCTCGGTGGTCCTCACGGCATGTTTCGGATGAGGTGCCCGAGGCAGTGAGGGTCTGAGGCCACATTACTGAGAAGTGCGTGAACCAGTCTTCACCATCAGGCTCAAGCTGCCCGCCGGCCGTCGTACTGCCCACGTCGTTAAGCCGCTGCTCTGATCCTGAGTGATTCGTGGGCTCAGCACTCCACACACGTACCGTGCCAAGCAGGGTGCCACTGGGGTAGCGTATCCCACAGGGCCCTGTCCTTGACATGCCTTACAGTGTGGAAAACGTGACCCTCACGCCAACAGACCCCAAAGTCCGTGTTTAGATCCTAGTTGGCTTTCGTTGAAAAATAAGCTGAACCACTTGAGGGACTCACTGCGCGGTAATCGTAGGTTGTCTTACCTTTTGCCGGCATTTTCCCCCTCCGGGTCCAGGAATTCGGCATATTCAGCCATAGGAATAATCGCAGTGAAGACGAGGACCATCTAGGTTCACGGTTTCTGAATTTTGCTCAGAGGGTAATATAATTCTGTCCTCTGTGTAAATCTTTCTGTCAGGCAGACGTAAAAATAATTATCTTCGATGGCATTTCCCTTAATAGGCAAAGCAGAGGCTCAAATATTTATGACTGTTTGTTCAAAACCCTTGAAATGGATTAACATTGTGGCATCTCCTTAACCGGTGAAGATAAGCTAAGGCAGAAAATGTCACTAACAGACAGGACTTCTGGCATTGAGTTGGACACCCACGGAAGGGGCACTAATCAGAAAATGATTCCCGCACCTGACGTTACCGGTACTCTTGGCTTTGGCATAGAGAGGATTCTCTGGGGTGGGCGCGAGCCCCTGAGAAGGGCGCACAGAAGCGCCATCCGGATTTAATCCCCCACCTGAAAGTGAAGTCCCGTTGCAGGGTCAGGACCCCCCGGCAGCTCAGAATCGGACTGTGAACCCTAGCACTGCCCACTGTTTCCTGGAAGAAAGAGAGGCGGCAGCGAAAGGGCTGGCTTCTGGCTGGCGGACCCCTGAGTGCCCCATGTGGTACTGTGCCACGCGGAACCCTCGCTGTGGCAGGGGCAGTGACCCATGACATAGTGACTACTCTGTACCAGACCCTCCAGCACATCTTCTGTTTTGTCGAATTTTGTACATGAGCAGAGATGAAGTGACCGGCCCCAGGCCACACAGCAGCTGATAACAGGCAGAGGTAGGATTTGGACCTGAGACATTCTGACCCTAGAGCCCTGGTATTCTTTCCACCTGTGGCCCCACCTCCAGAGATCAGCGAAAACTCCCCTCGTCCGTCTGACCCGGAGTTGGGGACCGGAGTCACGGTTCTGTCTACCTGCGGTCAGTGACTCGGGGGGTGTATTCCTGCTGTTACAGCTGGGCAGACCCCTGGGAAGCCAGGAGAGTGCCTGCTGAGTCCCGGGCAGGCTCGGCACAGAAAGGGGGCCAGCGAGGACCTGGGAGGGGCCTGGAGCTGGAGGCAGTTCGAAATGGGCCACGGCAACCCAGGAGAGACGTGGGGTGAGGGACGTGGGTGAGACGGCGTTCCCCTCGGCAAGAGCAGATGGCACCCCCCACGTGGCCAAGGGAACCAGAACAGTCTGTACGCACAGTAGCCGGCCTACAGCCCGCCGGCCACAAGCAGATGTGCAGACTCCTGTGAGGGTTGGGGGCTGGATGAGGTCAGGGAGCTGGAGACCCATCCTAGGGGAACGTGGCTTCTCCTTCCATCCCTATGGGAAGGCCAGCCCCGTACTGCCTATGACAGCCGCCAGAAGTCTGCACTTTTATGTAAAATTTGCCCAATTGTTCAAAGTTGGGTGTAAAACGTATTAAGAGAGGGGCAGTTAAGCGTTCGACTTCTGCTCAGGTCATGATCTCACGGTTCATGGGGTCAAGCCCCACATCAGGCTCTGCACTGAGCCTGCTTGGGATTCTCTCTCTCCCCGCCCCTCCCCGACTTGTGCTTTCTCTCTCTCAAAATAAATAAATAAACTTCAAAAAAGAAAAAAGTAAGAGCAATGGACAGAGGTAAGATTCAGCCAACGGGCCACCAGCTGTGACCTGTTCTGGAGGGGTTCAAGGGTCACATTTGGGGGAGCCACATTTTAGGAATGGGGGCAAAAAGACCAAGGGGCATCCAGAGAAGCGGAAGAACTAGGGAGCCATAGGGTCTTAGACACAAGGAAGGTAAGTGCTCACGAACTCAGAGATGGCCAGGGACGGCAGAGGTCAAGGAGGTGGGGGTGGGAGGGGATCTGGCCACGGGGAGCCAGCCGTCCCTAAGAGCATGTGGTGATGATGCAGCAGAAGCCAGATGACGCTGAGTGGAGGGTGGGCGTCAGCCGCCAGGCTGGAACTTAGGGGAACGTATGATAAATGATCAGGGGGATGGTGGATAGACGGTCACTCCCAGGGAAGCGAGGTGAAGGAGGCATCAGTAAGGCTGAGCATGTTTCTAGAGCAGAGGGAACATGCTCACAGCGAGGAAGAATGAAGATAGAGGGTATGTGTGTGTGGAAGGGGGCTGGGGGGGTGGGGAGAGAGCATCCCACAGGTCAGGAGGGAATGGGATAAGGAAGCAGGAGGAAGGAAGAACGTGGAAGTCATCCTCACCAGGAGGGGTAGGCAGGGACCTGGGGGCAGGAGGTGCCCTGCTCCGCTCAGTGGGGACAGACGGTGACCCACACACACGCAGTAACTGCCCGGCAAGACACAGTTCTCTGGGTGCAGGGGAATAGAGATTGCTGCAGGCTGGGGCCCATCCGGGGCCAGTCACCTGCACAAGCCACCTGAAGTGACCGAGTGGGAACAGGTGAGTGAGGCCAGAGAACAGTGTCTGTCAGAACAGGAGAGTTGGGACGAGGTTCATTTGGGGGTGGGGGGTGGAGGAGAGTGACAGAAGGGCAGGACGCTGCCACAGGGGCTGAGGAGGGGGGTTCATCTCTGAATTAGACCTCTTGAAGAAGCCGAGGTCCTCACGGTGGCCCGAGATCCTTGTTGTCTGCGCCCCTTCCCTCTCTAACATCATCTCTCACCTCACCCTCCACCCCTCACCCCTATCTCCCCAGACCAGCTGTACTGGCTTCCTTTCCGCTCCCCAAATTCGCCAGACCCTTCCAAGAGCTTTCGCTCTTCTCGTTGCCTCTACCTGGCATATCCTTCCCCCTTCGGCGTGGCTTCCTCCTGCCCCTCAGCTCAGATGTCACCTGCAGGAGGCCGTCTTTCCTGGTGACTCTGTTTAAACCTGCAGACCTCCGGCCCCCATTCAGCACTCTTGCCCGCCTCCCTGCTCTCCTTCCATGGTATTCATCACCCTCGGATACACTCTGTCGGGACTTGTGTGTGTGTGTGTGTGTGTGTGTGTGTGTGTGTGTATGTGTCTGTCTGTCTGTCTGTCTGTCTAGCCCAGCCCGCCCGGCCCCCCGTAGAATCGCTGTGTTTTGTTTGCTGCGGAGCCCCTAGCCCCGGGGTCTGGAGCAGTACCTGGTGGGTGGAGTGTATCTGGGAAAAGCAGGTGCAGCATGCCATGTCCCTGCTGTGGAGGAGGGGCTCGGCCACAGAGCAGAGCTGAGGCTGTGGCACTGAGAGGTCAGGAACTCCGTGGCAGGTCATTAGCGATCCCCAAGGCTGCCAGCAGGTGAATCCCAAGGTGATTCCCAAGAGCTGATGCTGGTGGCACGAGACGGGCTGCAAGGGACAGCCATGTGCCTCACGTCCTCGACCCACGAGAGCTGGTGCACTGGGGACCCCCGAGTGTCCAAAATGGTGGGCCATCAGCCTGGGTCCCCCAGACGGCCCAAAATGCCAGAATATCAACGCCCCAGGAGACACATCCTGGCCTTTGGGGAAAGAGTTGTAGAACGGGATGGAGATGAAAATGGGTCTGATGGTTAAATGAGAAAAGAACTGACGAGGTGCACGCAGCCAGGCAGTAAATTAGGCCTTGCGCAGCTGAGAAGAAAGGGGGGCAGTGAGAGAGGGAGAGCAGCCAGTCGGCACCAGCCAGGGCGCCTCCAGGATCGGCGCCTCCGAGCCCGGCCCCACACCACACCGGCGAGCCGAGAAGTGCTTCATTAAAGGAGAATGATAAGCCGAAGGGTGGCTTGCTTGCTTTCGGGGGTCAGTGCCCCCTCTGTGCAAGGTCACGGTCCAATGCCTCCGGCTTTGCAGAAGAACATGAAGCAGCCGCCTTCCCCAAGAAATATTTAAAGAGCCAAGACCAGGCTTTCCCTTGGGTGGTTCTTCTTAAATTGTGTGACTGTCCTCAGATCCTTTCCAGTAATTATGCTGGTTATATTGTCTCACGTATGTTATCATCTGCCTGCAGCTCTGTCTCTTAGTTCACCTGGCCTCAGGGTTTTATCAGCGTAGCCCTGTTCTCCGGAGCACTTGGCCCCCTCTGTGACATTGTGGTCCCCGAGGCCTCTGCGGGCCCCATCCTTCTTCCCGACTCCCTTCCGGTTCTTCCTCGAGATAAGCCAGCTTCTCGTGGGTTAGCTAGACCCAAGGCAGAGCACCTCGCTGATTCTGTCTTCTATTTAAGTCAGCTCTACGAGGTTGGTGTCAGTGGCTCTGTTTTCCAGATGACGAGCCCAAGGTGCAACGAGATGCGGTCATTTTTTCCCACGGCCCCAATTCAGGGCAGACCTGGGCTCGAACCCAGGGCCGGTCTGCTGCCCCTCATAGTGGCCGTTCTCCCCGGAGAAGGGGACTGCAGAGGTGGGCTCAGCTGTACCCCGCGAGTGCCTCCCTCCATCACTGCAAAGAAGCTGCCCTCAGTCCCCAGACTTGTTTGCAGAGCCCTCATGGGGTTCCCCATGTGCTGTGGCTGCATTCATTGGCCTTTCATTCGGGGATCTGTTAAAATCCTGTAAAAACAGGGGCGCCTGGGTGGCTCAGTCGGGTAAGCGTCCGACTTCAGCTCAGGTCACGATCTCACGGTTCGTGGGTTCGAGCCCCGTGTCAGGCTGTGTGCTGACAGCTCAGAGTCTGGAGCCTGCTTCGGATTCTGTGCCTCCCTCTCTCTCTGCCCCTCCCCCACTCATGCTCTGCCCCTCTCTCTCTCTCTCTCTCAAAAATAAACATTAAAAAAAATTTTTTTAATAAAAATAAATAAATAAGTCCCGTAAAAATGGGTCAGAGATTTCTGACATCTTATTTCACCTCTTACTTTGCAATGGAGGGGGGCGTATCTTGAGAGTGATGACCAACACCAACTCATTCCCTCCTACGTACTACGTGCTTATGTCTGTTGTCCTGCTGAAACCTTACACTAGGCCTCTGAGGCGAGTGGTGTTACCCCAGTTTTACAGACAAGGGACAGGAGACACGGAGAGGACAGGTGACCT
The DNA here is from genome assembly GCF_018350215.1 of Panthera leo. Lineage (NCBI taxonomy): Eukaryota > Metazoa > Chordata > Mammalia > Carnivora > Felidae > Panthera > Panthera leo. The sequence goes on along the minus strand of NC_056692.1, from coordinate 48,047,488 downwards.
GCCCAGGCCTCATAGATAGCAAGTGGCAGGGCAGGGACCCTGGGCCATCAAGGGCGGATCGGCTGCCCTAATGCCATCAGTGGCCAGGTTCCGCCCTCAGTCTGTCGCTTACTGCCCTGTTACCAAACGCCTCTAGAAAGACCACCAGACTGTGAGACCTCTCCATTCTCAGGAGTCTTTTATTCCAACTAATACAGCTCCCACGGGCACAGGATTGATTACTAATTCCTAGGTCATTCCTTTACTGCACAAGTAGTTATTTTGTTCAGATACACAGTGAACATTTGGAACAGCTCCCTGTTCAGCAGAGAAGGCCTGAGGTAGGGAGGGTCCCACGTGGGCACCAGGCTCTGGATCTTGTCTGATTCCCCAGCACCAGCCACCCCCGTCCACCGCCCTGAGAGAGACCGGTGACGGGGGCCGTGGCTGAGTTTGAGAAGCACTTGGAGGGGGACTAGCAGGCAGGTGACAATACATTTGATTCTGGACTGATTCCTTTTTACTGTGTTTTGGCCCCATGCAGACCGTCCACCCCTGAGGGGAAGCTTCCTATTTGATTTCAGGTGGCTTTTTCTGCAACATTGTATAGTGAACTCTCGCTGCAGTTCTGCTCTTTTAAGAACATGGGGTGACATCTGTGAAATGGGGATCATCACAGTATCACCCTCAGAGTATGACTTCGAAGATTACGTGAGTTTTGCCCTGGCTGCCTCAGCAGAAGCCCCCATACGTTTTTTTGGTCTGTTATTTGACAGTTGTTTCAATTATCCGTTGCTGCGTAACTGCCCCCAAACTTCATGGCTTAGAACAGCAACCACGTGAATGCTGTGACTCTGTGGGTCAGAACCTCAGGCAGGACTCGGCAGGCCTGACTCCTCACTGCTTCTGGGGGCATTGGCTACCATTGGCTCTGTGGCCCTGGAGAATCCAAGATGTGCTTGGGTTGTTGGCCATTGGCCAAGGCCCCATGGGTTCTCCTCTGTGTCGTCTGTCTTTCCATGAGATCTGTCACCATTGAGTAGTTTATCCAGAGCTTCTCAGCATGGTGGCTGGTTCCCAAGAGGGCAAAAACAGAAGCCATAAGTCCCCTTAAGCAGCACCTGGAGCTTAACTGTGTCCCTTCAACCACATCCTGTAAGTCAAAGCAAGGCCCAGAGCACGCCCAGATTCTAAGGGAGGTGCTATAAATTCTGTCTGTTGGTGGGAGGGGTGGCATTGTCACCCTAAGGGGGGATGGGAGGGATCACTGTGGCTTTTGGAGGCAGCTGGTTTTGAGCTCTGTGTTGCCCAGTGGAAGTTCCTCAATACAGCACGTGGAAAGGATATCTCTCAAAGGTGCTGAGGGACCCAGGGGTCCCTGTCCTGTGTTTTAGAGCTGAGATCAGCAGACTTCTTCTGCTAAGGGCTAGAGGATAAATGTTTCAGGCTTTGAGCTTTCCAAGAGGCAGAATTGAGCTGTTCTTGCCAAAAGGCTGGTAGTCTTTTTTTTTTTTTTTTTTTTTTTTACATTTTTTTCATTTTGCATTTGTTCACAGGCAGGAAGTACACAAACGGGAGCAGGCTGGAGTTGGCCCGCAGGCTGGAGGTTGCCACCTCCGACTTTAGAGGGTTCTCCCTTGGCCCTCCTCCAGCCTTAGCACTCTGCATAGGGTTAGAGGTGCTGTAGGGCTTGGGGGACATGCCCCTGGGGACCTGGGAACTCCCTTCCATGACCTACACGGGCCTCTCTCTAAGATCCATTTTTCCTAGGGACACTGCCCTGACTCCTGTATACGATGGAGAGGCCAGTGGTGGCTGTATACAGGGGACAGTAGGACAGAGCTAGGACGTGCAGGTCAGGGTGCACAGGGTCCTCATAGATGTGACAAAGGACTAAGAAGAGAAGTGGGTGGAATCTAAGGGGTCCATCCTGCCCCCCAGGCAGTTGAGAAGCATTATGGACCAACTTCTATCCCCACAAAACCCAGGCTGCTTCCTAACCCCCCATGTGACTGTATGCAGAGATATAGGGCCTTTAAGAATGTATTAAGGTTAAATGAGGTCCTTCAGAGTGGGGCCCTGAGCTGATAGGACCGATGTCCTTACAGAAAGACCAGGAGACAGCAGAAGCACACCCTCACAGAGGAAAGGCTGGGTGAGACACCTGGAGGAGGAGGCTGGCTGTAGCCAAGGAGAGAAGGTTCCATGAGAGAGCAACTGTGCCAGCAGGCACCTTGGTCTTGGATGTCCAGCCTGCAGACCTATGAGAAAACGAATGTGATTTAAGGCAGTCAGTCTGTGGTATTCTGTTCTGGCAGCCTGAGCTGACCGATACAGGAAGACCTGTTGGTCAAGGTGGTAGGAGAGAACATGTAACCGTTGGTTTGTAACATGTGTATTCAGACACTTGTTCAGTGTGGGCCTCAGTCACTCTTGTCCCAGTGTCCCCTGGCATCCCCCAAATGTTAGAGGTGGACCCATCCTGGGCCAGTATGGAGTCCTGCATTTAGGCCAGGGAAAGCATGTCGTAAACCAAGACGTATTTTATATAGTCACGGTCAACGTCATCGTCTCTCTTATGATGCAAAACAGGCAGGAGGAATGAATGAAGGTCTCAAGGTCAAAGGCAGTGTCTCAGATGACCTTGTCCCATTCCCAGCTCCTGCTTGCAGAGGAGAGCGGGAACACAAGAGCCAGGCTGAGTCCGGGCTCTGCTGTGTTCCCACTGTGTGTCACTGCACCGGAGCTTGCTTGTGCCTCAACTTCCCCAGGGGTAAACAGTAGTGCCCGGCACAACGTGGCCTAAGGACTGTGCTCGGGGGTAGCTCTGATTCCAGTTTGGCCTCTATTAGAGTTAGTATCAGGATGTATCTCACTGTTGAGAAGGTTCTTGAAAACATCAGGTTGGGAGGAGAGTGTCTAAAGAGGTGTTTGATTTCTTTCTCGTAACAAGGGATTATAGACGTTGTGCTAAAGAGGTCAGGTGACCAAGTCAATTAGGCGGATGTGTTCCCAGACTCGTTTCATTGTCACCGCACTGATTTCTTCTGTGACCAGCCCTTGTTACCAAGGAGCTAGAGAGAGATTAGCCCAAGCAGGAGATTAGCGTTTCCTGGGAAGAATCACAAAGACTTGAAGCGGGAACACTTTCCCACATGTAATTAATTCAGCATGAATGCCTACCTCAAGGGTCACAGATCACCTGCCACAACTCAGTAGCACACATCCCAGAGGGAAAGAAATGCCAGGTGCAGGGGTATTTTTTTGCAGCCTGGAAAGGCGGGCACTTCATTCACAATTTTACTTGTGGCTCCCTCAGAATCGGCCCAGCCACTTTGGAAGACCGTCCCGCAGTTTCTGACAAAGCTAAACATAGTCTTTACCATACAATCCATCAGTCGTGCACCTTATGCAAACTTCTGCGTAACTTATGTCCGCACAAAGCCTGCACACGGAGGTTTGCAACCACTTTATCCACAATTGCCAAAAACCTGGAGGCAACCAAGGTGCCCCTCAGCAGGTGAACGGCTAACTAAACCGTGATGCAGCTGCATAATGGAATATTATCCAGCCCTAAAAAGAAATGAACTGTCAAGCCGTGAAAAGACCTGGAGGAACCTTAAGTGAGTATCGCTACGTGAAAGAAGCCGATCTGAAAAGCGTGCACGCTGTATGATTCTGCCTCTGTGACATAGTGGAAAAGGCAGAGCTATGGAGACAATATAAAAGACGAGTGGCGGCCATGGGTTAGTGGAGAAGGAGGCAGAACAGATGGGCAGTGAAATTGTGTGCAATACGACAGTGGCCAATACATGTCACGATCCGTTTTCAAAAACCCGTGGAATGCACAATGCCAAGAGTGAACCCCAGCTAAACTCTGGATGAGGATAATGCGACAATGTAGTTTATCCGTTGTAACAAATATACCACTCTGGTGAGGGCTATTCATGGGGGGTGGGGGTGGGGGAGGAAGACTGCATGTGTGTGGATGGAGTATATGGGAACCCTGTACAGTCTGCTCAGTTTTGCCGTGACCCTAAAACTTTTTTAAAAAATGTATTAATGGGGGCACCTGGGTGGCTTAGTCTGTTAAACATCCAACTCTTGATTTTGGCTCAGGTCATGATCTCATGGTTCGTGAGTTCGGACCCTGAGTTGGGCTCTGTGCTGACAGTGCAGAGCCTGCTTGGGATTCTCTCTGTCTCTCCCTCTCTCTTTATCCTACCCCCACGCTCGCTTGTTCTCTCTCTTTCTCTCAAAAACAAATAAACATTAAAAATATAATTTAAAACCTTTAATGCTTATTTATTTTTGAGAGAGAGAGCACGAGCAGGGGAGGGTCAGAGGAGGGAGACACAGAATCTGAAGCAGGCTCCAGGCTCTGAGCTGTCAGCACGGAGCCCGACACAAGGCTCAAACTCACAAACCATAAGATCATGACCTGAGCCAAAGTTGGATGCCTAACCGACTGAGCCACCCAGACACCCCATTAATTTTAAAACTTTAAAAATTTTTATTAATTAATGGGGCACCTGGGTGGCTCAGTCGGTTAAACGTCCGACTTCAGCTCAGGTTATGATCTCACAGTCCGTGAGTTCGAGCCCCGCATTGGGCTCTGTGCTGACAGCTCAGAGCCTGGAGCCTGCTTCGGATTCTGTGACTCCTTCTCTCGCTCTGCCCCTCCACCTCTCACGCTCTGTCTCTCTCTCAAAAATAAATAAACATTAAAAAAAAATTTTTTTTTTAATTTTATTAATTAAAAGATATATAGCTTCTGGTCTTTCTCTGCTAAATGAAAGTCAGAGATAGACCTGGAAAGGAGGTCTGTAATCACCAGGCTTGGTCTCCCTCCAGGCTTTGCTTCTCCCTCCGTCCCTCTTTCCTTCCTTCCTTCCTTCCTTCCTCCCTTCCTCCCTTCCTCCCTTCCTCCCTTCCTCCCTTCCTCCCTTCCTCCCTTCCTCCCTTTTGTAGGAGATGCTCTTTAAAGCCAGTGTTAATCGTTAACAAAGCATTTTAGTGCCAGGTGTTCCTCTTAGGACCTTTTGGGGGAGCAGGACTTCAGTTGTCCTGCTGTTCACTCTCTGTTCCCATAAAGTGAGCCATCAGGGATGGAGAAGAGGTGGGTACTATGAATAGATTGTAAAGCACCTTTGTTGTCATTCGAGAAGTCATTTTCTGTTCTCTCCAATCCTAGATGGAGCCTCAGTTTCTGTCTAAATAGACAGTATATGCTTTAGACTCCAGACATGCCATTTTCATCTGGTGGCAATTCTCTTTATAGTTATATAATGCATTTTGTCCAAATATTTCAAACATAGCAGGTATTTGTCACGCGATGTGCTAAGATCCCTGATATAAGGTATTACATTTTAGTGTTACTTACCCATTTTTGTGTCTGTGTCTCCCTAGTTCGAGTCCCAATCCCTGTGCCCAGCAGCGCCCAGTCCAAAGAAACGTGCAATTAGCCATAAACAGCATGAGTGAGGGAAGGAGGAAGTGGGGAGGGTCTGTGAATGAGAAAAAGAGAAACCTAAAGTTTTGCTGCCCTGGTAAAAATTAATTTAATTGCACGAGAAGGGGCTTTTAAAATCTGTTTTATTTGTTTATGTACCCCATGCCTAGAGCAACGTCCGGCACATAGGAAGCTAATATTTGCAGATAGAGTGAATGGAAGGTTCGGTGTTGATGAGAATTGCCAGGTGCCAGCAATCATTTCGGGGTGTTTAATGCATAGTACGCATATAATCTCTGACAGCAGAATGTTTCCTTTGTCCTCCTGTGAGCCGGGTTCCATTTATTGCCTTGATTTCATTTTCGCCTGCCTGCCATACCCGGGAGCCGTTTCTTATTTCCGATGTTAAGGCATTATGGAGCCATATAATACATTCAACTCACCTGCAGTAAACACAGTCTATTATACAAAAGGCCGTTTTATCCCCTACCGCGTTCTGACCCGGTAGGTGCCCGATTTCCAATATCACAGCTGAGGCAATGGAAACTCAGAGAGGCTAAGCAACTTGTTCAAGGTCACACAGCTCCCACATGGCAGAGCTGGTCCCCAGAAGTCAGGTTCAGAGCGTTCTCCTCACGGTGTGCTTCCTGTGCAGTGGCTGCTGGCAGTCTGGGCTTGGACATGCCTCCCAGAAGGTGTTTGACTGGGAAGCCCCTTGGCTGGCGGTGGGGGGCAGGGGCGGGGAACGGCTGCCTCACCCTCACTCACCATGAAGCTTTTCTGTTTCTCATGCTCTGGCCCAAGCCTGGTGCTGTAGGAAGGGGACACAGTCAGGAGACAGTGTCGCTAACCAGCCCAGCGACCTTCAAGCAAGCCACTTAGCTACTCTGAACCTCAGGTTCCTTTTCAGAACCCTGAGGACACTTTTGCAAAGCACCTCAAAGGCTCCCTGCAGCCTTAGCAACCCAGCACTCCTACAGGCACTTTGGATTTTGCGCTTAAAAGGTCAGTGGTGCCCACAGTTTGGGCTTGGATTAGATCGACTTGTTTCTCCAGCACAAGCTTCCAGGGTGGTTTCGTGATGCTGGGCGGGGTCCCATTGCGCAGGAGGGCAGCCCGGCCCCTGCTGGGGAGGCCTCTAGGGGTTGAGTGGGGGCAGAGAAGCAGTCTCAGCAAGATGTGGCCAAGGCTCCAGGAGAGGCGTGGCCTGGGTCTGTGGGCCCCAGAGGAGGGAGTGGAGGAGACGGTTCGGGAACTCACGGTCCCAGCTGTCGGGACAGAACACCCAGAAGACACTCCAGCTGATCTTTTTTCCCCCGACTGTTTTGACACATTGCTGTTTTCCACCATGTACATAAAGAGGGCCTCTTGTGTTCCATGATCTGCCCTTGGGAACTTACGATGTTTTTCGAAACAACCATAATTTTTTCATCAAAATATTTTTAGGGGTGCCTGAGTGGCTCAGTCAGTCGGGTGTCCAGCTTTGGCTCAGGTCATGATCTCACAGTTTGGGAGTTCAGTCCCCACATCAGGCTCTGTATTGACAGCTCAGAGCCTGGACCCTGCTTTGGATTCTGTGTCTCCCTCCCTCTTTCTCTCCCCCACTCATACATGCGCACGCTCTCTCTCTCTCTCTCTCTCTCTCTCTCTCTCTCAAATAAATGTTTAAAAAATTAAAATATTTTTATTTTTTTAACGTTTGTTTATTTATTTTGAGAGAGAGAGCATACAAGGCAAGGGAGGGGCAGAGAGAGAGGGAGAGAGAGAATCCCAAGCGGGCTCTTTGCTCTCATTGCAGAGCCTGACACGGGGCTCCACCCCACAAGCCGTGAGATCGTGATCTGAACCAAAACCAAGAGTCAGACACTCAATGAACAGAGCCACCCAGACACCCCTGAAATATTTTTATTTTTTAATAAGAGGAAGAGATATTTTTTGTTGCCCTGAGGCGGTAAAAGGCCTCAAGCATGTTTTATGCATAAAGGCCAGTGCTATTTTATAATGGCAGCCTGGAGAGAGCCTTCTCTGGTCAGGCCGCTGATCAGAGCGGGTTCGGGAGGGTTGGCGAGTAAACACGGTGTGAAAATGAGGAGTCGAGTCCAGTCAGGGTACAATCAGGAACAGGAGAGTGACTCTTCACACACATGGCGATCTCATGGGTCCCGTTAAGACCAGGCCTACAGGGCTAGAGTTCCTGAGCCAAATGGCCATCTTGGCAGCTGTGATCCTGTTCAGCATTTGAACCCCTTTTTGGGTCAGTTCCCGCCATAGCCGTCTAGGGAACCACACTGGGTCATGGGCTGCTCTTCAGTTTGGAAAAAAGGTCAGACGTGTGGATGCCGAGTCTGGAGAACCAGAGTTCAAATCCTGGCGATGCGGCTTACTTGCTGTGTATCTATCCTTGGGCAAGCTCCTTAACCTCACTTCCTCACCTTTGAAATGGTGAGGAAAAGTCTCCTGAAAGTCTCACAAGGGCTAAACGTGCCAACAGGCTAAAGAGCCTGGCGCACAGCGAGTACCACGATGGTGACGTTGCCTACAGTCTTGGTTGCTATCGCCAGCAGCATCGGGAACCTCACCATGCTGCCCCCCCAAAAGCTTCTGAAGCACCCCCCTCCTCTTTGAGAGGCCTTTGAGTACGCAGCCCTGGCAGAGGGTGGAAGGTGGGTGGTTTCCAAGCAATGTCCTTCCAGCAACTGTGGCCTTTGGCCTGGTCAGAGATGAGAAGCCACCCCCCCCCCCCACCGCCGTCCCCCTCATTCCTGGTCCTGTGCCCGGCCTGGAAGAAAGATCATTCATATCTTACTTTTACAAGACAGGCAGCCATTTGAAACATCCTGACATCTCCCCCAGGCAATTGGCTCATGTAAGTGTAAGGAAAATGATCGTAATGACAAATAGCACTAAAGCTGAATGACAGTGGCCCTGTTAGGGGTCTGTCGTTGAAGCTAAAGGCCACCCTCCGTGTGCCAAAGGGAGATCTGCCAAGTCAGCCTCTCTTTTGTGAGGTTCTCTGCTGTGGGAACCAAATTGCCATCTCAGCCCCCCCCCCGCCCCCCTGCAGGGCTTGGCCGCAAGCCTCCATTGGCCCACACATCCCAGAGACACCTGCTCCCATCCGCAGTGGGGACAGAAACAAGAGAGCCTCACCATCCATTCTGTGGTCTCTGAACCTGGTGCTCAACCCAAAGCTGACTCCCTGGGCCAATAAGAGCCCAGGAACTAGAGTGGGTTGTAGGAGCCTGTGAGGGGGTGTAGACCAGCATCATCCAGTAGAAATAAAATGCAAAAAAAATAAATAAATAAATAAATAAAATGCAAGCCAAACTGCATGTAGCAGCCAGATTCTTGTTTTGTTTTTTCTAAAGATAGATAGATAGATAGATAGATAGATGGATAGATAGATAGATAGATGTAAGTAAGTAAGCTCTACACCCAATATGGGGCTCAAACTCACGACCCCAAGATCAAGAGGCCCATGCTCTACTGACTGAGCCAGCCAGGCGCCCCCTAGCATCCGCAGTTTTAAAAGTGAAAAAAGAAGCAGGTGAAATTAAGTCTGGCATATTTTATTTAACCCAATATCTCCAAAATACTAATGAGATATTTTACGGTTTTGGTCCCAAGTATTCAGAATCTGGTGTGTATTTTGCACCTAGAGCACCCGAGTTTGCACTAAGCCACTGAATGCTCAGGAGCCACTGTGGCTCGTGGCTACTGTACCACACAGCACAGGTGTAGACAGCTCACAGGCAGGGCAGCCAACATCCTACATCATGTGTATCTAAATGTTTATCTCCAAATGGGGCTCCCTAACACCATTTCCCTTTTGGCAGTGAGATTTTGGATAATCGGAGGTATTTATTAATAGCAGCTCATCATTGAGGGGAAAAGCATGTTTCATTCTACAAATGAATTTGCAGGGCGCCTGGGTGGCTCAGTCGGTTAAGCGTCCGACTTCGGCTCAGGTCACGATCTCGTGGTCCGTGAGTTCGAGCCCCGCGTCGGGCTCTGTGCTGACAGCTCGGAGCCTGGAGCCTGCTTCGGATTCTGCGTCTCCCTCTCTCTCTGCCCCTCCCCTGCTTATTCTCTCTCTCCCTCTCCCTCCTCCCTCCCTCCCTCTCTCTCCCTCTCTCTCTCTCTCTCTCTCTCTCTCTCAAAAATATTAAAAAAAAAAAAACCTTAAAAAAATAAAATAAAAATGAATTTGCGATGGTAAGGTTGCACCACTGTACCTTGTAACTTAGCTCTCCGGACCTTCCCGTCTCATCGAGCGCACAAGTCAGGGCCGATAACACTGTGAGCTGCCCCGAGAAGAATTCCCGCTGAGTTCCAAATCCCAGCCTGTTATTACAGCTGAAGGCACTGCAGTATTCAGCATGACTTTGTCATCTTGGCCCCAGTTGCGGAGCTGGCGGGCTCCAGAGACTGCCAAGTGCCATCGCCGAGAAAAACGAGCCACTGGCACTTGACGTTCTGCTTTGGTAAGCCTTGGAGGAAGGAGAGGGTGTTATCAGCAGGAGTCATGAGAGTTTAATGCTGTGGAAACAGAAAATAAAAAGCAAGTGGAACCAAAGTTGATAATAAGAGTCAAGAAACAAAACAAAACAAAACAAAACCCTTCAGGGGCCTGGCTTTCAGAATTTGTGAATCATTCTGGCCAAAAACAGGGTTTCCGTACCCATGACCTCTGACAGCTTTCCAAACTCAGGTGACATTTGGTGCCACCCAGGAGAGGACTCTGGTTGGTCACATTGCTCAGATATTTGTAGACGAGAGGATATGAAATACGCCGTGACCTCCCTCACTCAGCCCCCACCATTCTGCAGCTTGATTAATTCCCACAGCAACACGGTGCCTCCGCTCTGCCTGTGTTAGAAACAGAGTAACTAAAACACTGATTCATGAAAATAGATTTCCGGGACTGGTTTTCATACAGTTGCAAGAACAAATTTTATTCAAGTGCTTTTGAAATGTTAGAGGTACGGCTACTAAAACCGGTGATTTTAAACCTCTTTAATCCTTGAAGCCCTTTGATTAATATTTTATGTGGTCTCAGTATGCGTGATTACATATATTTGAAAGCCATAAGCTGTATTTTTAAAACAAAATGTCAATATTCAGGGCACCACTTACGAACTGATTGGCTTTGGGCAGGTCTCTTAAACTTTTGGCCACATCAGCTTTCTCACCTATAAAACGGGAAGAATATCATTTCTGCCGCATTGGGTTCGCCAGAGTGTTCCTAGAGCATCTGATACATAGGAGGTGCTTAGCAAATGTATGTCTTTGCTCTCCCAAAGAGCATTTCCCATGTTGTTCTACTTGGTCAAGACAAGCGTTGATCCAGTCATTTCCTGTCTTGGAACCAGAATGACAGGCGTCAATGTCCGTCATCAGGTAACGCGTAGCAGCTCATTTTAGTAGGGCTTTTTATACCCTGTATGCGTGCAATTTCCAAGTTTTCAAAAAAGAACAAATGGAGTTTAAAAAAGAAAAGAAGGCCCCCTCATAGGTTCCTCTGGTTATCATTTTCTTGTCAAGGAAATGAGCTCTAAAGCTGCCAGATCCAAGCGTGTATCCCGCGGTTGCCGCCCACACTGAGGCAAGCCACGAGAGCTTGTATTTCTCGTTCTACAGGGAGAAATATTGGTAATACATTAAAGACATAGAGAGGAAGAAACACACAGAAGGTTTATGTCCCAGGACATTTCATTAGACATCATGGGCCATTAAAAAAAATATCCTGGAACGTTTCAAAGGCAAATGCATATGCAAAATGGCAGAATGGTCTTGCTGAGTACCTGTTGGGACGTCTTCACCTGGAATCCTGGGGCGTGATCCATGGTGGAGGGAGGGGGCAGGGATTGTGTGCCTTAGGCAACTATACCAGTGTTTTAATAGCCTGTGAACTAGAAATTCAAATCAGTGTTACCCTCTTCCATGAGGGCAGGTCGCGGGATTATTCTTGTACTTCTGAGAGCCACAAAGATGGAGGGAGCAGTCGGGGGACAGGTCTCTGCAAGCTATCACCCCGCTCCTCACCAGCTGCCTGCATTTTGGGCATTTCATTTCATCTACTCTGATCCTTTTCCACTTATCTTGCTTAAGTATTTAAAACAAATCTGGGGCGCCTGGGTGGCTCAGTGGGTTGAGCGTCCGACTTCAGCTCAGGTCATGATCTCACACTCTGTGAGTTCGAGCCCCCCTTCAGGCTCTGTACTGACAGCTCAGAGCCTGGAACCTGCTTCGGATTCTGTGTCTCCCTCTCTCTCTGCCCCTGCCCCGCTCGTGCTCTGTGTCTCTCTCTGTCTCTCTCTGTCTCTCTGTCTCTCTCTCTCTCTCTCTCTCTCTCTGTCAAAAATAAATAAACATTAAAAAATTAAAAAGTAAAACAAATCTAAGATATCATGTCATTTCACCCATAAATACTTCATCTCTCGTGCATTTCACTCATAAATACACACATTTCTAACCAAAAAGGACACTTCTTTTGAGTTAATCTTTTTAAAAAAATGTTTATTTAAATCCAAGTTAGTTCATGTAGAGCGTAATAATGGTTTCAGGAGTAAAATTTAGTAATTCATCACTTACATGCAACACCCTGTCATCCCAACAAGTGCCCTTATTAATGCCTGTGACCCTACCCACCTCCCCTCCAGCAACCCTCAGGGTTTTTTTTCTCCGTATTTAAGAATCTCTTATAATTTGGCTCCCTCTCTTGTTTTATTTTTATTTATCTTATTTTTATCTTTTATTTTCCTTGTTTTTATCTTATTTTTCCTTACCTCCTCCTATGTTCATCTGTTTCTTTTTTTGTTTTAACGGGTATTCATTTTTGAGAGAGAGAAACAGAGCATGGGTGGGGGAGGGGCAGAGAGAGAGGGAGACACAGAATCCGAAGCAGGCTCCAGGCTCCGAGCTGTCAGCACAGAGCCCGATGTGAGGTTTGAACCCAGGAACCATGAGATCATGACCTGAGCCGAAGTCAGGTGCATAACCGACTGAGCCACCCGGGCGCCCCCTGTTTTGTTTCTTAAATTCCACATATGAGTGAAATCATATATTTATCTCTGACTTATTTCGCTCAGCATAATACACTCTAGTTCCATCCACGTTGTTGTAAATGGCAAGATTTCATTCTTTGTGATCACCAAGTAATATTCCATTGTATACTATCAACGATAGCCAAACTATGGAAAGAGCCCAAATGTCCATCAGCTGATGAATGTATAAAGAAGATGTGGTTTATATATATACATATACACACAAAGGACACTTTTTAACTAATCATCATACCATTTTCCCACCTAACAAAATCAGTGATAATTTCTTAACTATCATCAAGACCATGTTTCAGTGTTCCTGGTTTTTTCTTACAGTTGGTTTGGTTTGAATCAAGATTCAGACAAGGTTCAAGTATTACATTTGATCATTTTGTATCTCTTTAAAAATGTTGTGAAAAACTTCAGATACATTATCACCGCCATCATCTTTGTGACTTTTAGCAAAATTCTGTCACATAGCTTGATTATCTTATTTACCAGACCCTGGGTCTAATGGCCTCTGGCTTTTCCCGAAAATTAAATCCACCTCACTGTCCAAATATTTTTCACCAATGAGGATAAATTAAACCTTCAGACAGCGCTGTGTAGCTTCTCCGGGTGGATTCAGAGGAGCTGTTCCCGAACAGGTTTTGGGCAGTGAATTCCTGGGTGGTGGTTCCTGGTGTGTCTGATTTGCAGGGCCCTCCCCGCTTAGTGCAGAAAGCTCTACGTGCTTGACGTAGCTGTCCTAACACAGGCTTTTTGATCGCCAATAATTGTAATCGATGTTTGTGTTTTCCCACAGATAATCGCTTATCAGCCGTATGGGAAATCCGTGGACTGGTGGGCCTACGGCGTCCTATTATATGAAATGCTAGCCGGGCAGGTAACGGGCTGCTACGTTTTCATGCTTGTTTATTGCTGGATAACGGGAGTCTTTCAGCTCGGTTTGGGCCACATTAGCAGGACCTGGCTGCTGCTGGTCTGACTTCCCCAACCCAGGTGAAAGAGGGAGAAATCCACCCCCACCCCACCCCGCCTTGAAAGGGGGTTATATTCAGTAGGCACAGCAGTCATCTCCTGGTCATAAAAACCCCACACTGAAAGCTGCAACCTGGGGCCCAGACAACGTAGCTTTCATATTGTACACAAAAGCCCCGTGGAGGACGACAGTGGCCTCTGTAGGTTTTCAGAATCTCAACACCGGGTTAGGTTATGGGTCCCTGCACGTTTGTCTGCACACATTACCCCGGCAGCTGCCCACTGTGTACCATCGCGATTGTTGTCAAAGGAAGAAGACAGTAAAACTTGAAGAATAGTTTTAATAGCTCCTTCCCCTCTCTCCGTATCTAACTCTCGGCAGTTCATTGTCATTTTCACAAAAGTCCATGGAGGCTGCACCTCCAGTTACAAAAAAGACAGATTAGGTTTCTCTGAGGGAGGCCGCGTAGGTCAGATAAGCGGGGGGATTACTGCCTAGGCTGGCGCTCTTTAATAGATGGCCTTAATATCTGCGTCGTCGGGGCAAATCGCACTGGCCACGTTAACGAGCAACCCCAAGTCTCCGCAGTCTAACACACGACACGGATTTATCTTACATTGTCCACATGGTCATTCGAGGGCAGGCTTCTTTCATTCACTGGCCCTGCCGTCTTTTAGGGGCTCACATTCCTTCACTGACCCCCTCCTTTCTCAACTGGCCGGTGAAGACAGAGAGAAGGGAAGTTGCACAGAATGTTTCAGGGGCCAGGCCTGGAGGCGTGGTGCACCTCTGTCCTTCCTGCAGCCTGCTGGCCTTCCTGCATGGCCCTCACTGAGACGCAAAGGGCTGGGAAGCAGAATGTGTGTACCTGTGAGCTCAGCGAGGGGAAGCAGGTCGGGTGAGCATCTGTCCACCAGATCTCTGTCGTTTTACCTAAAAACAACTCTGCCCTGGGCAGCTTTTTATAATTCCCAGCACTCAAGCCCTGATGTCCGGGAGTCTGACCTTCCATAGCCAAAAACCTTAGAGAAAACGGAAAGAAATGCCCGTGGTGGGCAGCTGAGCTACGCCCAAGGAAATCTTTGAATCTTTGTTCCTTGGGATGAGGCTAGGGGGTGGGGGGAATCACCCTTTCTGGCATTTGACATCCATTGACTCATTTGTGGATTCATTCAGCATATACTTGAATGTGTACTGTGTGCATGGTTATCACTGTAAGCAGAACAGACAAGAACCCTTGCCTTCATGAGGCCCCCAGTCTAGAGACAGTAGACGGGCTAAATAAGGAAAATACAGAATAGTGATAAGCTAAGAGGAAAAGTAACAAAGCAGGAAAAGAAGATGTAGTGCTGGAGGAGATGGAAATTTTATTGATGGCCAAGGAGGGCCTCATGTGTAGCTAAAGTGAGGACCAGAAAAAAGTAAAAGAATGCCCATGTGCATATGTGCAGTAAAAGCATTCCAGGAGACAGAAACAGCAAGTGCAAAGGCCCTGGGGTGGAAGTGTGTGGCCGTGTTTTAAAAAAAAGGACAGGAAACCACCAGTGTGTCCAGAGCAAAGTAGCCTAGAGAGGGAGTGGGAACTGAGGTCTGCGAGGGAAGGGAAGCCCAGGTCTTAAGAGTATGAAAGTCATCACAGACCTTTGGCTTTCCCTCTGGGGTGGGACGCCATTGATGACCCTTGTCTTACATCTTTTGGATCTAAAGTAGCCTCTTGGGTATTAAAAGATTCAGGGCATTAGCTTGCATTTGGTCGTTAACGGAGAAGTGATGTTAAGACTTGATTGCTAGTAAAATGGTTTGTGATTATTTAGGCTTTTAACCCCGATAAAAATATTCATCTCAGGCCAAATACCCCCCATTTTTTTAAGCACAGAAAAGCAGGTTATCCAGAACCACCATCAGTGAGACAACAGCAAGGGGCCTGCCCCTTGAGTTAATTTCCCCTCTTTAGAATTCTGACAATAAAATTTGAATGATCGCCCGCCCTCCAGAGTCCCGCTGTTCAAGAAGGCACAAAAAGCTGAGTTCCCCTTCTCAGTCCCACTTGAATGCTCTGACTCTTGAGTCCAGAAACAAATGCTGTTTTCACTGAGTCCCATTTGCATATGTCAACAAAAGAGATTGGGTGGGTGGAAATGGGATCTGTTTCCAAGGGCGCTGCACAAGAGATCAAATGAGCTGACTCTTGATTGGCCAGCAGGAGCCTGGCCTGCAGCAAAGTCCCGCATCCCCCCTCCCCGCCGAGGACACACACACCAGGCCACACTCTCACCCCCATCTTCCTTCCTCGCCAAGCTCGGGGGACTTCACTCCCTAGAGGAGAGCTCAGGAATGCTGCCCTCCTGCAGGGGAGTCCCCTTGGGGGTGCATTTTAACACCCTGCGTCACTTGGGGATTGTCCCTGAGGCCCTTGAAGATGCCCTCCCCATGCTCAGTGTTTCCATAAACATTCTGGCACATTTTTGCTGTTTCCCAACCTGCTTCTCAGACTCCATTAGCCTGCCTGATAGGATTCCTTCAAGTTTTCATTATCTCTATTGAAAATGGTGACACTCTTTAAGTGGGGTGTCTTAAAAGCAGCCCACATTCAGGCACAATGGCAGACTCAGCCATTGTTCCCCTGAATGCACACCGCGCCTGCCCCAAACACAGTGTTTTCATTTCAGAAACCCACTTCTTAGTCTTCCCTGTGACTCAGTGCAAATTTAAATGCATTTCTGGGCTGTGACTCAGCCCAGAAAGGATAATGAAGCCTCTGTGCCTTCATTACCCAGAGCCCCCCAAAGCAGCAGGAGCCTCCAGGCCCAGCAGAGGGTATAGATGCTGTTGTTGAAAAGTGAGATTAATTATAAAGCTGTTGATGGGGTTGTGGTCTAAATTTGTCCCCTTTCATCACAGAGGGCCAGAGATGAGCAGAAAAGATAGTTTATTGCAATTTTCTCCTCATTTGCTATGTTTATTGTCAGCAGCCAAGGGGGCAGTTAAACATAAACAGCCTGAGTCTTTCTTCAGTTCCTGGATTGCTTGACAAATATGATTACTTTCAGGCATAAACAGTATTTACCCAGCACTGTAATGAGCATATCCTAGCTTCACGCGGTCACCGGGCTTCATCATAAAGGGACCAGCCCTCTCCTCTTTAGATCCCCTCCACCAGGCTTCTTTATGCTTTGTCTTTGTTCCTAATATACCAGTAATGGGTACTTGATCCCCCAACTTCAGCCTGCCTTGTCCTTGGGTGCTCTCCCACCCCACCACTGGTCATCAGTGACCTGTAAACAAACATGGCAGGGCCCCATCAACCGCAGAACTAGGACGTGATTTAGAAACCATTTTGGAAAAGAGTAAACCGTCATCCCTCACCTGTCTGTCTAAAATTCACAAATTGCAAATTGCTAAGCAGGGCACCGCTGGGTCAGAACATTTTTACACCAAGCCAAGACTTTACTTATTAACAGGTGGCTTAGCCTGAGACACACAAAGTCCAGATTTGTAGAAATTTGAAAATGATTGTGGGAATGCGGGAAAGAGGGGGAGAGAAGCAATCCAAAAAGTTCACGTACTTAGTCCCCCGCAACGCATTGCCTCCTGTTGTCACCAGGCTCGGTAGCCGAGGTGCCTGGGAAGGCAAATGAATATAATTACAACTTCACCACTGACCTGCCTTCAATGCCAAGGCCTAAGCAGCACTTACCTGTAAGAATGCTCCCCCGGGTCACTAGGACAGACTGAACAAGAGCCATAAAAATGCTCACATTCTGCGGCTGTATAACCCCACACCAGGGAAGTTTTACCTTAGGAAGTCATTCAGAGAAGGAAAAAAGGACATATGGCACAGAGACGTTTATAGAAGCCGCTAGTTCTCAGAGTGCCGCCCCGGAAGCCATTGTAAACGTGCCCCTGGACAAGTGAGCCCGTCCCTGACGGATGATGGATCAGCTCAGCGGCATTAATCTGGGAACACCGGTAGCCACGGAGAAAGCGTTTGCAACAGTCCATGAAAAACAAGAAACTCCAAATGATGCGTCATTATTTGAAAATAATGTGACAGGCCTAAGAGCTCCCAAAAAAGTAAGAGCGGTTTTTGCATTGAGGTAAAAGGAATGTGGGTGCTAACCTTCCTGGAATCCCTCTCCCCACCGGAATACATGGTTTTAATTCAATAGAAGACTCCAGGGAGCGTTTCTGATGTGATGAGCATTGTTGCTCATTGTCACCAGATATTTGGGATCTTCCTTCTGGCACATGTTCGGATTGTACCTCCCGGCTCACTCGTGATTGGATAGAGCACGTGACTGACTCTGACCAATGAGATCTGGAGCACTTCAGCCCTGGCGCAGGGCACCCCAGGAGCATCCCAGAGGGCACTCCACTACAGCAAGACCAAGATGGCAGCTGCACCATCAGCGTGGGTCCTCGGGTGGCCTCTGCTGACTGGCAGAGGACGTGTGGCAAAGGCAAGAGATCTAGCCATCGGAATAAGCCTGGGAAATCATGCCAAGTCTCTAGGCTGGAGACATCCTGCACAATGACTTGAATCATGTCAGGCCACAGCGACTGCCCCTGTTTCTTTTCAGAACCACTACTCCTTATACAGGATACGGAAATGGTCTCCCCGACCCCTGCCCCAGTGGCGCCCTCTTTAGGTGCCGGGGGGGACCAGCAGCTGAGCACCTCCCAGTCCGCCCCACCAGCAGCAATGCCAGGGGACCATCCTTCACCACGGACCCACCGGAGCAAATGCGAGGCATTGGCGTTGCTCAGAATGGCCCAGAGCCCACACCCCTCGGTCAGATGTCTGCGCTCGAATCTTGGTTCTTCCACATCCCAGCTCCGTGACCCTGGCCGGAGCACGTAATACAGCCTCAACCGGCTCAGCTGTAAAACGGGCTTAATTGTACATACACTATACAGTGGTTTTGAGGGTTAAGTGAGGCAGACGTGCACAGTGCTCCCCACGGTGCCCGGCACACAGAAGGAGCCTGAAAACACGTGTTACTGCTATTGCCACTGTCCTTACTGCTGCTCAGTCCCAAATACCGGCCGTTCATCAGGCAGTACAGACTCAAAGTAGGTGATAACAGAACATCAGGGATAGAGGCACCTGTCTACCCTGGGATGTGCTGACGGGAGAGGCCCCAGTCTTTGGGGCCACACAGGGATGAGACGCAGGGTGAAACCCCAAGGCTCTGCCCCCAAGGACACGTGGTCCTGTGGCTTTTGTTCTAGCTTAGAAATCTTAACACAACAGGTGAGGCCAAGGGCCCTCAGGGTCCTCGATCCCCAGCCTATATGATTCACATTTGGATTAAACAGCTTTCTTTACTGCAGGATTTCTTAGAACGTTTAAAAAGTGTAAATGTTGGGGCGCCTGGGTGGCTCAGTTGGTTAGGTGTCCGACTTCAGCTCAGGTCTGATCTCACCATTAGTGAGTTCAAGCCCCACGTCAGGCTCTGTGCTGACAGCTCAGAGCCTGGAGCCTGCTTCGGATTCGGTGTCTCCCTCTCTCTCTGACCCTCCCCCACTCACACTCTGTGTCTCTCTCTGTCTCAAAAGTAAGCTTTAAAAAAAAATTTTTTTAATTAAAAAAAAAATGTAAATGTTAATGCACATTTCCAGAAGGGGGTAAAGGGTGCAAGATTTGACCCAGGGGTATCCTGTAGGACGAATACCCGCTAGTTGTAAGGAATGCTGTCTGGGGTGTGTCAGGAGCCAGGTGTCCTGCTCTCAGGGGGAATACAGAGGGGGCCTCGTGGCCAAGCACCTCCTTTGATCATTAGTAGGCACAGCTCACCTGGGCCAAGCTGGTCCCCAGGCCATGAGGACAATTAAGCAGCTGCAACAGCCCAGTGCCCTGCATGGAACATTCCCCCAACCCCCACCCCACAAATTCCTGTCTTCTACATCAGAGTCGGGGAAAAGGCAGCTGCATCGACCTAATCGTCTTCAAACGCGGAGATTCTTGCTGAGAAAGATTCCTGGAGATGGTTTGTCTGAGTTTCCCTTTGCAGAGAATTTCTCTTAAGCCTTTGGCTTGGATTATCTGTGACCCAGCCCCTGGAGCATTCCTGTTGCTAGTACCAAAAGGCCAGTTGCACCAAAAAGGCCAGTTGACTCTCCCTGGTGCCTCTGTCACTGCTCAGCAAAGTCCGCCACGTTTGGCCAGCCTCACGGCCGTGTGACCGATATAGTCATACAGGACCCAAGCTCCAAGAGCCTCATGCATCTGGTTTGATGATCTGCTGTTGCCGTCTTGAAATTCTTAATAATTATCTAATAAGGGGCCCACACTTTCATTTTGCATTGAAATCCACAAAGTATGTCGTTTCTCCCAACTAGCGGCCCTAAGGGGCCACATTGAGAAGTGTTGTTTGGTTATCCAGGAGCAGAACCTGTGCCTGGCTCCCATCCCGGGCACCATGACATTGTAGAGAGTGAATACATAGGAAATTCAGAGTGAATGGGGCCCCCTGGATGTGTGCAATTCACAGCCCTGAGCAGAAACTGTATCAGGTTTGCTTTAGCTATGAAAATCTCCTTGGCCAAGAACCAGCCACATCTATGGATCGCTTATTTGGGAAAATGGGATGTTGTGTGGGTGTGCTATCACAGGTGTCCTGAAGAAGTGGGTTGCGTGATATCAGGCAGAGAAGATGTAGTGGGATGGACAGCAGGACTGGGTTCCAGTGGAGCTCTTGGCCAGTGCAGCTCCACTCACACCCGCAGGGTGTCCTGCTCTGTTCTTTCTGGATTGAGGTGGCACAAACCGGCTGGCCCAGGTGACCGTCTGCACGTGCAAGTGGGTGTCTGTGCCCAGCTGCCTTGCCGTGGGGCATCCAGGCACCATGTTACTTCTGCCCAGGGACACTCACCATGGCGGGCTGTTCCTGCTCTGCTCGGAGCATTTTAGTTCTTCCCACCCACCTGCATGCTTTGGCCAAATTAAATATCCTTTATACCAGGCGCTTGCAACTGGAAAAGAGGCCTATTTGTTTATATTTCTAGACCAAAACAAAACAAAAATAATGGCACCAGTCCCAACCCCCTGCTCTTCCCTACCTGGTCCCAAGGTAGGTTCTTGATAGACTTAGTGGCTTTCCCTTTGGTGGGTGTGGTTTCCGTGTGCTGACCCCACAGGTGACTCGTATTCAGGGCTGAGGGTCGGGGAGGACTAAGGCTGGGGGTCAGATGAGCAGGTTGGAATGATCCAAGTCGTGGTTCAAGGGGAGCACTCTGCTTGGTTCCAATGCTCTCTCTTACTCGGAAATGCTCGACAAGAAGGGATATCCTGCTGACTACTGCACAGCTATCTGTGGCCCACGATATAGTTTACATTCAAGCTGGACTCTGCATTAGCAGAGCCCTAACCACGTCAGCCAAAGTGACGGAGAGTCCTCTCTTCCACGAGAAGGAAAATGCAACGAGATTGAAATACAGGGCTTCTCTGTATGAGAGCTGACCCCTGGTCTGCCTTTCTTCTGCTAAACCCAAGGTTAGCTAAGCCAGAAAGAAACATTAAGAAATGGCCCATAAACCCACTTATCCTGTGTACTGTCCCTCCAGAGTGACAGGTAATTTGCCAGACCTCTTGGGATTAGAGACCTGCCGGAGGAGAAAACTTGAAGGACGTCCTGAGCTCACCAGCTCCTCCCAAGAATTCTGGCAGCCCCTTCTAAGACCATTCATGTGCCTTAATAAAATACCAGTGCCACTAGGCACCGCCCTTCATCAGGCACCTGATGGTTCCGTGATAAACTAGCAGGAGTTTTGCAGACTCACCAGGGAACCCCATTTTACAGATCAGAAAACTGCATCTTAAAGAGATGGGTCGCCCGCCCATGGACGCCCAGCTAAGAGGTGGTGGAACTAGAGTTCTGGTCCAGATCCTCCTGACTTTAAAGCCGTGACCTCCTACAAACCCGGTTGAAGCGGAAAGGGAAGTGTCCAGTAGAAACTAAGCTCCCATCACTACCACCATGCAGGTGCCAGGCTCCCGACAGAGCAACTCCCTGTTGGGTCAGAAGGGCCCTGGTGTGAATTGCTGGACCTGAGGAAGTCCATTTTGCCCGTGTTCTGATGGCCCCATCGCCCCATGCTCAGAATCCAAAGGTACTGGCATTCTCCACCTGCCCCCACCCCTGCACGCAGAGCCATCTGTAACCTAACTTAATTATAATTAAATTTTTTAACACATAATTACAAGATTAATGGATTAATTATAATTTATTTGCAAATCATTAAAAGCATTACTCAAAAACATTTTTCCCTAAAGATGGTTTTGGGTTGCCCGGGGCAGGATAATTAAAGAGACAGAGGAAAAAGTGAAAAACACACAACCGCCAACCTAATGAAAGATAATCAAATAAACCAGCAACTCCGCTGAGCTAACCCTGCAGCCCGTGGTGCGCCGGGAAGCCCTGTCTGTTTCTTGGCGCTGAGTGGGATCTTCAGGCGCCATGTTTGAATGACTCTGCGTGTTTTCCCATGTCTCTGTTTTCTGGAACAGCCTCCGTTTGATGGCGAAGATGAAGACGAGCTGTTTCAGTCGATAATGGAGCATAACGTTTCTTACCCAAAATCCTTGTCCAAGGAGGCCGTTTCCATCTGCAAAGGGGTAAGTAGATCTGAATTCTTTTATAATTACAGACCAAGGGGGTCGACTGGGGAAATCCCTTCCCCACACTTCTGAGAGAGATGGCAGAGACACTGCAAACCCATGCCACTCATTTCTGCCATCAAGGGCTCCAGTGTGGTGACCCCCAGGGAATAGTGGGAAATATGGCGGCCTGGAGAATGGGTTCCGGTCCACTGGACTTCCTGGAACTCTGGCCCAGGCAGCTAATTGCGCTGTGTTTTAGTTTCTCATCCACCTCGTGAAATTGTGGTGTGAGTTGCCAGAAGTCATCTTGGGCGCTCAGAAAATGTTGGTTCTCTTCCGTTGCCTAACATGGTGTGCCTTGGGTCATTCTTCATTGGATTCTCTTTTTTTGAGATAAACCATGCATGCAGAAATGGGCACCAATCGTCAGTGCGTAGATCAGTGAATTTTCACAAAACTAACACACCCATGCAGTTGCACTCAGGTTAAGAGAAATAATGTTTTAGGGCACCTGGTGGTTCAGTCAGTTAACCGCCTGACTGATCTCTCAATTCACAAGTTTGAGCCCCGCAGCAGGCTCTCTGCTGTCAGCACAGAGCCTGCTTCTGATCCACTTTTCCCCATCCCTCCCCCACTTGTGCTCTTTTTCTTTCTCTCAAAAATAAACATCCAAAAAAAAATTTTTTTTAATTTTTTAATGTTTTTATTTATTTATTTTGAGAGCGTAAGCAGGGGAGGGGCAGAGAGAGAGGGAGAGAGAGAGGATCCCAAGCAGGCTCCACGCTGTCTGTGCAGAGCCTGACAAGGGGTTCAAACCCATGAAACTGCGAGATAATGACCTGAGCGGAAACCAAGAGTCATACACTCAACCAACTGAGCCACCCAGGTGCCTTTTTTTTTTTTTTTTTTTAATTTTTTAAAGGGCGCCTGGGTGGTCAGTTAGCATCTGACTTGATTTGGGCTCAGGGCATGATCTCGAGGTTCGTGAGTTTGAGCCCCGCATTGGGCTCTGCACAGTCTGGAGCCTGCTTGGGATTCTCTCTCTTCCTCCCTGTCTGCCCCTCCCCTGCCTGTGCTGTCTCTGTCTCTCTCAAATAAAAAATAAATACATGTTTAATTAATTAGAAGAGAGAATGTTTCTGACACCCTAGAAGCCCCCTCCCTTCCTGTCCCACAGCTCCGCCCCTCCCCTTGAGGTAAGCAGCGTCCCCACTTGTACCTGCACGGATTAGCGTCACCTGTTCTGAACGTCACACAGATGCAGTCTTCCATTGGACGCTTCCCCGGGCCTGGCTTCTTTGAGCCAACACTGTGATAGTGAGATTTCTCCATTTCCTGTGTCTGTGGTTCCATCCTGTCTTGCTGTATTTCTTCCACTGTGTGACCACAGCACAGTTTATCCATTCGTGTTATTGCTGCTGGGCCTTTGGGTTGTTTCCACGTCAGTTTCGGGAGCCGTTACAAACAGAACTGCCATGAAACTTCCAGGTTGTGTATTTTGGGGAACATATGAACTGCTTCTGTCGAGGAAATACCTAGGAACGGAAATTACTGGCTCATGACTTGGTCTGGTTTTTTTTTTTTTTTTTTTTTAATTTTTTTTTTTCAACGTTTTTTATTTATTTTTGGGACAGAGAGAGACAGAGCATGAACGGGGGAGGGGCAGAGAGAGAGGGAGACACAGAATCGGAAACAGGCTCCAGGCTCCGAGCCATCAGCCCAGAGCCTGATGCGGGGCTCGAACTCACGGACCGTGAGATCGTGACCTGGCTGAAGTCGGACGCTTAACCGACTGCGCCACCCAGGCGCCCCGACTTGGTCTGTTTTTAATAGTCAAGCTTCAGGCCACAAAATTATTGTCAGACCCAGAGAGATGGAAAGTAACACGCTGCTAACATTTTCCGGTGGGTTTGATCGGTTGGGATGCATTTATCACCTGTCTTCCAAGGGCCAGGCACCGTTTGCAAATCTACACAGGGAGAGCTGGGCCCTGCCCTCCAAGCTGGTGGCCCGTGTTCGCCTCCACGTCCTGCACTAGGCACGTGGGAATTGACGAGTCACCTGCTGGTCCTGGCATTTACTTTGCCAAACCCGCGAGTCTTCGATTAATACGGTTTGGTCCAAGCAATAAACAGGCATCTGATGCTTGTTACTAGTATCACATGAGATGCACAATTTTCAGTGAGGACCTACCTCTTCACACACGTACTTTTGTAGACATCTGGGAAGGCAGTTCGACACAGATACCTAAAGATGCCTATTTAAATTCCTCTGTTTGGCTGTGGGGCCAGATTGTCTCCCTGTTTCCTTGATCATAGAAATCACTATAGAAAGACCCATACTATCAGCACCGTATCTGTGAGTTGGGGGTCAGTCTGCACAAGCCGCTGATTTCTTGGGGTGCTCTCCAGGCGTCCACACGGTCCGGGCTGGGGGGCAGAGCTGCCGAAGGGAAGGCACTATTGTCCAACATTCTCTTCTTCTCCTGCTTTTTGTGTGTGTGGTGGGGGAGGGCGGATTTTTTTTTGTCCAGCTTTTTTGAGGTAGAATCGACAAACTTTGTGCGATACATCTAAAAATGTGCCACCTGGCGGTTTGATATGCCCATCCGCTGTGAAGAGATTTCCCCATGTCAGGTAGACACGTCCCTCCCCTCACATAGTTAGTTACCTTTTGTTTCTTCGTGGGGAGGATTCTTAGGTTCTGTGCTCTCGGCACATCTCAGTTATACGATACTCTGTCGTCACCTGTGGCTACCACAGTATACATTGTGTCCTCTTTTCTGCTGCTTTCCAGCTGATGACCAAACACCCCGGCAAGCGGCTGGGTTGCGGGCCCGAGGGGGAGAGGGACGTGCGGGAGCACGCCTTCTTCCGGAGGATCGACTGGGAGAAACTCGAGAACAGGGAGATCCAGCCGCCCTTCAAGCCCAAAGTGGTGAGTAGGGGGACGTGGCCTGCTCCTGAGCCCCATTTTCCCGAATCCCAGAGGGGTCGTCGCGCCCTCCATTTCTCTGGA
Organism: Panthera leo; assembly: GCF_018350215.1. Taxonomy (NCBI): domain Eukaryota; kingdom Metazoa; phylum Chordata; class Mammalia; order Carnivora; family Felidae; genus Panthera; species Panthera leo. The sequence goes on along the minus strand of NC_056692.1, from coordinate 48,022,409 downwards.
GAGAGGAGGCCGGTGACCCCTGACCTCTGCGGGGTGGGGAAGGAAAAAAGGCCAGGTACCGGCCTTGCCTTCAGTCTGTGGCTTGAGCCCCCCAGATTCCTGCTGATTTTCAGAGTCGGCACAGACCCGGCGGGGACGGGGGCCCGTGCCCACCAGTAGGGCGGCTGCGGAGTGCCCCCCCACAGAACCGAGAGAGCGGCGGGGGCACACCTGCTTTGGGGATCGGGCTTCATGGACTCACAGGCCCAGCGGGGCTGTAACCGTTGCTCTGAGTCCTTGACAGGACTTCTCATGTGTGTGTGGCTCTCCTGGGTGCACCTTGCACCTGAAGCGTAACCAGAGTTTAGCCAGCTCCTCCGCAGGCCCTGGCCGCCATTCCCTCGCTGGCCACGGCCTCCGCTGCAAGGAGTGGGTGCCAGCCAGCACTCTGGCTTGGCCACCTTCGTCGAGACTCTTCCCACAGGACTCCCGTTCGGTGCGCGTGTTTAACAAACCCCGGGCGCCAGGCCCACCCCGTCGCTCATTTAACCCTCGCAGCCAACCTACAGAGTGGGTCCTGTTGTCCCCAGTTTACAGTTGAGACAACTAAGGCACAGAGAGGCTGAGTAACTTGCCCGAAGACACACAGCTGGTAGGCGGTGTTCTGGCACCGGGACCTGTGTCCTTCCCCCCACTGTACCATCTCTCGGTCTCAGTGACCGCCGTCTGCCAGGCTCCTGATTGTCGGTGGTAACCAGCGTCGGCCGGTCTTAACGTTTCTATTCCTAGAGGTGAACCGAGAGTCTTTTAAGACACGGGCCTCCTCACTCATACCACCCGCCGCTTTTCAGTGCTTCCCGGGGAGTCTCCATTACCCCTCCGCATCCCACCTCTGGGGGCCAGCGGATCGTGCCTTTCAGCTCTGCCACTGCCTCTGCCGGCACTGGGCCATGACCTCGGGGCCCCTGCTCCCGAGACGGCAGAGCAGCTGTGTCCCACAGCCCACACATGTCTCCTCCGACAGGCGCCCGTGAGCAGGCAAAAGGGACCCCCCTGGGGTGGCTGAGTTACTGACTGGTTGGCACAAGCTTTATTCTTAGAGCAGCAACTTCCTCATCAAATGTGCTTATGTGTCCTCTACTCCAAGAATAAAACTGCTGGTGGTGAGCCCACTGCTACTTTTCCGAGATATTCTTAGAACAAACTGAAGGAAAACTAAAATTAATCAGGTCAGTTGACTTCGTCCTGAGTCATCGTTTCAGAGAGGACCCTTCTGTGTCTGCCACCCTACCTTCTCTTAGCCCATCCTGGACACAGGTCCCAGGGGGTGCTCCCCGGATCCCTTCCCTTCAGTCTGCAAAACCTGGTTTTAAGGGGGCGGGGGGGGGGGGGATGAGGACAGTCATAAATTATGCTGCAGGCAGTCTCAGAACATTCTGTTCGGGTTTTCTTTTCTCCCTTTTGTGTGTATCTAGCCTTCTTAAGTATAAAAGGTCCACAGTAGCATCGAACACACAGTTTCTTTACGGGACCAGCATAGACATGCCACACTGACCCTGCTTTAAGTGTTAAGCGAAATACCATTACTTGTCTGTCACTTTCCAGAAAGAGGCGAGATGCAACAAAGTCAGCCACAAAACACATCCCCTATTTATTCCACTTCATCCTCAGGAGAAATTGTGTATTTGCGTGGTCTCCCCCTTTACGTGGACACTGCAGCCTTAAACTCAGATGTAGGGGAACAAGAGGGCGACATGGGTCCAGGAGCCAGAATCTGACTGAGCTGTTCCCCGGGGGGCCATGCAAGTCACTGCAGGCAGAGTTCGACCGCAGCAGGGAGTTGAGCCACGAGCAGTGTGTGTCTGTTTGTTTATTCCTGGAGTGCGGCTCTTTGGTGTTTTGTTTCGTTTTGGTTTTAACGAAGGGCTAGCTAAAATCAAAAGGAAGAAGCAATTTCCTCTGGCTGTGAAACGGCCCCCGAGCTCACCTACAGAAGCCGGAATCATGGACCAAGGCCCTACAGCCGGAGAGTTTCGTGTGAAGGGCCGCTTGGCGGGATCTCTGGTCAGAAGGAAAGGAGAAACGCCCTTTGCTCACAGTGAGTTTTCCCAGCAAAAGCCCACGTCTTGCTGGAGACCTTATGCAGAAAAGGAAGGAGCTGGAAAGCATACACGGTGACAGCGGACAGGACAGCAGGGGACGCGAAGCAGCGCTGGGGGTTAGGAACGAGCAGCTGCAGGAGTGAACCGCGGACTTTTTGTCCCAGGGCAGAAGAGACTCCAAGGCTAAGAGGCCAACGAGAAAGTTCTGGTTCCCGGGAGAGCTCAGTTTTCCTCAGCCTGTACACCATGCTGCCTGTCTACACAGCATCAGAGTTTGGCCCCCAGTCTCGGGTGAAGGGGGGCGTCTCCACAGCCTCAGAGGGACCACATGCCACGAACAGTCCGGGCGGCCGGAGAGGACATTTACAACAGCAGAAAGCCGGCTGCGTCTGGATGTCACCGAGGCCGCACAAACTCCGCCTGGGGTCAACACGGCCGTCGAGGAGAGCTAGCGACGTGTTAAAGTTACCCTCTGACGTTCCCCCCCTTCCTCAGGGACAAGCATCATCCCCTGATCCAGAGCTAGTTGAATAGTCAGAAGAGTTTCCGGGTAAAATACTGAGCGGAATATTCTCTGAGGGGCGGTTCTGTTGTTTCAAACAGAGATGCTCCAATGCGGGCCTCGCTGTCGCGGCAGAGAAAACCCGGCAGAAACGGTGCTGCCCGAGGCTCTGCCCGTGGGCCGCAAACCCCTCTGGGAGAGCGTCCCCCCTGTGAGCGGTGGCGGTGGCCCTGGCTGGCTAAACCAGTCTGTCTTGGGGAAGTTTGCTCCATGCAAACTTCAGTCCATCAGTGTTCGGAACAACAAGGCTGGGCCATCAAAGAGGCTTATTCAGCAAGTGCCGCTGAGATTTGCCGGGTTAAGGACCGTTCCCTCCTGGCGCCCGGCTCCCGTGGTCCTTGCGAATGCCAGCAGTAAGGCCCCGAGCACCCCCAGTTATCTGCAGGGTGCTTCTAGAGATCAAGTTTGTGTTTGTAACTCAGACACTCACCTTTGCCTCAGCTTTTAATTTTCCTTGGAATCTCCAATGAAAGATGACTCCAAAATCACGAGGTGTGGGTTTTTGGTTTTTGAGAGTCGAGGGAAGTCCCAGAGCTTACGCGGAGCACCCGGGGTTCCCGTAGTACCCCATCTTTTTTAATTTTCCTACCTAACAGGGCAACGGGGTGGCTCAGTCGGTTAAGCTCCCTATTCTCAGCTTCCACTCAGGTCATGATCTCATGGTTTCCAGCCCCACATCGGGCTCTGTACTGATGGTGCAGAGCCTGCTTGGGGTTCTCTTCCTCTCTCTCTGCCCCTCCCCTGCTCATGCTATCTCTGTCTCTCTCAAAAATAAGCAAATAAAATTAAAAAAAAAAAAATTCCTACCTACAAAAGTGATATCACTGAAGGTAGACCAGAATGAATGCCACTGAAAATGCAAAATTTCAGGACGGGTGAATCCATCAGGAGGCCCCACCCGGAACGTTGTATCTCACGGCTGGAGGCTCAGAGGCGCCCAGCCCAGGCACAGACGTGGCAGCAGTGGGGGAAGAGCCCGCAGGAAGCACGAACCTGCCCCGAGGCGGCCCACCCTGGGAGAGCCCAGTCCTGGCAGCGCTGTCCCCCCAGAAGGCCGCCGTGCGCAGTTGTGAAGGTGGAGGTGATTTCCTAGAAGATGGAACACTCATGTACTGGTTTATGTCGTAAAACAAAGACAAAACCAGCTGTGTTGTGCTCTCCTGGAGAGGAGGCAGCCACATAACTCTCTCTTCTTGATGGAAAAAAGGCACAAAGCGGGCTGGTTTCTGTTTTCTCTCAAAGAGAACACAACAGCAGAAGAGCCTCTGATCCACAGACCCAAGGACCATCAGTGTTCGAAACAACAAGGCTGGGCCATCAAAGAGGCTTATTAATAATGTTCAGCAGACCCATGTAAGAAGGTACCTTTTCTTAAAGTTTAAAGCAGATTTCATTCCTGAAAAGGCTAATGTTCAGTCGCTGAGGGGGAAATGCCAGGGGCCAGGCGACCTCCCCATGGCGTCAGATAAATGAGGAGGGGGCCCCCGTGAAAGGGTGACGTAGCCCAGCCCACCTGACACAGCATCTTGAGATCCCACCAAGAGAAGGAGGGTTCATTGTTTCTGTCTTGCCAGAAAAATCAAAGGCTGAGTGTGCCCTTGGAGGCACACGTGAGCCCACGATTCTGATCCAGCGTTGCTTTGAATTGGGTAGGCTTTTACCCTGATTTATAATTCATGTGAATAGAGTGCCCAAGAACCGCCTTCAGATGCCCGTTCATCCTGCCCATGGTAAATAACAGTTCACGGAACTCTCAGAAGTGGAACGTCGATCGATTTTTCGTGTTTGAATTCTATCCATTGGCACCGAGGAGCAGAATAGCTACCTCACAGGCAAGCCAAAAGCATTCACGATACTTAAATGGTTATTCGAGAGAGAGAAAGATTAATCTATAAAGTTAACACTGAGAAATATGTTCTGGAGTTGATAGATGAGCAGAGCACTTTGGAAATAGGCCTGTCTGTCACAGAGAGCCTTTCTGGGAAAATTGCTGTCCTTATTTTATCAAAAAGAGAGAGGGGGAAAAAAAATAACTTTCATCAGGACTTTGTCATCGTTGCAGCCAGAGCCAAAGAGAACAAGAACAGTGAGAGCAAGTGTAGGTGCCACTGTGGTGTGATTGCACGGTCAGGTTCATTTTCCCGGTCACCTCGAGATCTCGACCACCGCGATGAAGGGCATGTCGCAGTAAAGAGAGTCAGTGAGTTTTGCGGTCTCTCGGTGCATATATAAAAGTTATGTGTACTCTACCCTGTGGCCTACTAAGTGTGCAATAGCTTTGAGTCTTTTAAAAAAAGAATGCACGTACCTTAACTGAAAAACACCGTGTGGCTAAAAAATGCTAAGCGTCACCTGAACTTTGATCAGGTTGTAATCACTGATCACGGATCGCCCTAACAAACACAATAACGATGGAAACGTTTGAAATACTGCGAGGATGACCGAAATGTAGCGCAGAGACCGGAAGTGAGCAAATGTAGTTGGAAAAATGGCGCCAGTCGACTCGCTCGTTGCTGGCACGCCACGGACCTTCCGTTTGTGAAACACACAGCATCTGTGGAGTGCAACAAAACAAGGTGTTTCGCAGTGTCATCAGCTTGTTTAGGAACTTGGATGGTGGCTTAATTATTGAAGTCAGTGCCGTGTGCCTTTTTAAATCTTGAAAAAATGTATTTTGAGATAACCTCCAATTTCAATGTTGCAGGAGAGTTGAAAAAAAAAAAAAACCATAAAGAATGGCTGTATTCGTTTTACCCAGATTCCATACGTGTTAACACTTTACCACCTCTGCTTTATCATTTTTTCTCTACATCTCTGAGCGTGCATGTGGACAGATACACAATTGTGTGTGCTTTGTTTTTTGTGGGGTTTTTTGTTTTTTTTTTTTTTGGAACCATTTGAGAGCAGGTTGCAAATGCGATGCCTCTTTACAGCTACATGTTCCATGTGGATTTCCTAAAACGTAGGACACGGTAACGGTGTTCTTCTTAGTAATCGCTCTGCAGAGGTCGTTATACGGAGACAGAGCCGCAGCCATCCGGGTAGAAGAAGGAGGGTCTTGGAGCAGTTGTCTAAGTGCTCAGTGCCTTGGGCTGCTTGTCCTCTGTTCTCTCCGGTCACAGGTAGGTTCATTCTCCCAGCCTTTCAGTGGTGCCAGCAAGAGTGATGCTAAATAAAATTGAGAGATTTCTCAAGACTCAGGGAGCTTCACCAACAACATGTGAACACTAACCAGCCTTTGGAGACCGGAATCGGCCACCTCACGGTGTCCTCGGGTGTGACGTAAGCCTTTAAGCCAGCCTAAGACGGCTCCCACTTGGTCGATGAGAGGCGAGGAGTCTGCCTACTCTCTGATTGCTCCTCTCCCAAATGCTTTTCTGCTGGAAAGAAAAATGGGAAGGAATGAGACGTTTAAAATCGTAATCGATATAAATAAACGGCTCTGTTGCAAGCCTCAGGGAGCTTCCGTGGTGATGGATGGGATAAATGCAGACCCCGTGTGCCTCAAGTTGTGTGAACTGACGACCTCCCCTCGTCTGCAGTGAAGGTTGCCGACAACACTGGTCGTCACAACATCTTGTTTTGGAAAAGGAGCCTTGAATCCTCTAACGCTGGCTGTTCCTAAAGAAAGACCAAATGGAGCGCAAGTTTTTGCTCCATAGAATATGGTCCGGGGTAAGCCAGAGCCTTTCCCTCACGGACACGTGGCTCTGACACCTACAAGAACCCACGCATTTAATGGGTGGCTTACAGCCTGTGTCTGTCAACAAACCCGCCAATAGAACCGGTTCCCTCTGGACCACAACTGGCCCTGAGATCGGCCCTAGTGCTCACTTCCACGGCACGTCTACTAAAATTGGAACGACGTGGAGAAGATTAGCACAGCCCCTGCGTAAGAATGACACGAGGCTTCCTGAGATTCGCTCTGAGGCAACAGATAAGTACTTGTTTGATTTCACCTAAGAAACGAAAACCTGTCTCCAGTCTCTCACCACAGGTGATGTTGGCAGGAGGTGAAGGAGGTCCTAATCCCTTTTTTAAAAAATGTTATTAAAATAATAACTAGGGGCGCCTGGCTGGCACAGTCAGTTAAGCATCTGACTCTTGATTTCAGCTCAGGTCATGATACTATAGTTTGTGAGTTTGAGTCCCGTATTGGGCTCTTTGCTGACAGCAAATTCTCTCTCTCTCTCTCTCTCTCTCTCTCTGCCCCTCCCCTGCTCGTGCTCATTCTCTCTCTCAAAATAAATAAGTGTTAAAATAAAATACTCTGTGGTGAAATAGTTAAGTAAAGATGGACATAAAAATGACAAGACACTGTCGCCCCTAACCCCAACTACTGGTCCCACTATTCACCGTCCCTTCTGTAACCTTTGGAAAGCTGTATGCATGTGTGATCGTACACACAGCGAGGTACCACGCATCCCATTTTCCATCTCGCATCTTTCACACGGCGGTATATCTGGGAGGTGTTTCCGTGCCAGCGCATGTGGGTCTGTGGCACGCTTGACACGGGCCATTCTGACCCTCAGGTTCCCAGGGCAGACACTGACTCTTTTCCAAATACTTTTCCTCTGTCCGTTCTTATTCTCCAGACTTTCTGTACCAAAATGCACTGGCTTCAGTGGTCATCCAGGCCTTCGGTGAGCACATTTCCAGATCCTTGGGTGACTAAACGAGCAAACTAACCCCACTTGTTAACCCTGAGCGTGTGCTCCTGCTTGTGTTGGGTCATGCACGGAAGACCGTTCCTCGAGCATGCTGATCTTACAAAGGGCTGCTGCTCGAGACCCCAGCCCCCTCGCTGGATGGTTCCATGGTGTGGACACGGCCTCCCAGGTGGCCCAGAGCAGAATATTCACGCTCATTTCTGCTGCTGGTTATTTACATGAAGTCTGCGCCCAACCGCGAGTCAGAAAGCTGTGCACGGACGTAGGCAGTGTTCTTACTAACGCTCCACTAGGACCGCCACACAGTGGGGCTTGAAATATGGGTTCCCTTAAGACGAAGGCTATCCTGCTACATCTGGTAATTGCCAGAGATGTTCCCCACCTCTGTAAGTTTCCTTTCTCCTCCGTCTTGCAACGCGCCTTTACTCTTGCTTTGTTCCGCGCTCTGCCTGCTCCTTTGGGTTTGCTTTGTAATGGCAGTGTTTTCGAGCTACTCATACTCACCCTAATTCCCATACCAGTGACCGTGGGGTTATATTCTACATGACTGAGACACCAAGGTAAAGGACAGAATTGAGACCAACACATGTATTGTGCATTCTCGGTGGCCTCTCCCAGGTAAGAATCACGAGAAGCCGACTTGCGCGGGGCCGGCTCAGTGTCTCCCCACGGCCCTTCCACAGGGGGCACAGGGCTGTGAGTGGATCGTGTGCTGCCCAGAGCCCTGGATGGGGAGCGCCGTGACCCCAAATTCCACCTGGAGCCTGCGTCTTTCTGTGCTTTGTCACATCTTTATCGTGCCTGAATTCTGGGTTCATTTTATCAATTATGATTTTACCAAACAGATAAGAATGTCAAAGCAACAAAGGAGTTATGTCCTGAATCCAGAGCTAAGGGAGGCAGATAGCTTATTAATTTGTTACCAATAGTGTTCATTCCTCCTTCCCGTATTGATGACATGCCCTATACACGGGTGCGTGCTCTATGTGCTGTGCCTTAGGGCTGTATCGTGCCTGAGCATTTAGAAAGGATTGCACACTCTGGTTCCCTCGATCCGCAAGATAGCATTGGAAGGTGGATGTTCTTATACAAAGAGGTGCAGTGATTTTCTCAAAGCTGTACCACGGGCTTTTGACCTCTAGTGGGTCCCTCTCCCCACTGCACCTCCCATTTTCCCTCGGGGTCAAATGCACCGACATCCTGTGCTCTCCGCGAGTACCAGAGGACCTGCCTGGGCTCACACCCTGGCCCAGCCGGCTTTGGGCTGCCCCCTGTTGCCCTCCTCACCTCCATCTTCGGTTCCACACCAGTGATGTGGTCCTTCATATCCCAGATGGCAAAAGCCTCCGTTGGTGACAGGCGTGGGCCGCCTTGGGAGGTGAAGACGGTGCGAGTTGCCAAGAGGTTTTGCTAACACGTGGCAAACGCTGCCTGCATCTGTCGTGGGTTGTCAGGTGGCATAGGGCTCAGAGGCCATGACCCACGCAAACCTGCCCGTTGTCACACGCTATGGTGGAAGCTGCCCTTCCAGTGGCCATGGTAATAACCTTCTGCATCATCCCTGAGGAAGGTCGAGAAGATGTGTGTAGCCTGGCCAGCCTCGTTTTTCACCTGCGCTCTCACCCAGTCATTCACAGGCAGCACCAGTGCCTCTAACGTCCAAGATGACACCTGAGTCCTGCCCACGAGCCGATAGTTATGAGTAAGGTTGGCCCGCAGACAGCAGGAAGAACCTTTTCTACGTTTGAAGTATAGTAAATACCTTGTTGAGGTCTTTATCTTTTCCCCAAGGATCCAAAGAGCACTGATTTTCATTCTCCTTTTCAGCTATTGATGGGTGCTGATTTGAGGATGGTTGCAGTTCTGCACACAAACATCTTGAAAAATGAGTAGGTCAAGATCATCTCCAATTTGACTTAAAGGAGATTGTCTCTTTCAGGGCTAATTTCACGGAGTTGTGGAAGGCTTGTTTTTTTTTAACCATTAAGAAACCCTCGTGGTGGAAAAATAGACTCTATTTCTCATAGTACCAAACCTATGATTAAAATCCCCCTCCCCTGCTCTTTGTGCTGGGGCAGGGGGGAAGCGGCATCCGTCTGATAGGAGCTCCCTCAGAATAGGAAGTTCTTCTGAGTCTTCGATCTCATCTGATCCTCAGGTTTAGCCTCCAGCGTTTCTGGGGCTTTCTTGCCCATTCTGGAGTGAAGTAGAGTGGGAAGGAAAAGGAAGAGGTTTCCGGGGGCAAGCAGTCTCGAGACCAGCAGTCCCACTCCCGTGGAGTGTGAACACCAAGCAGAGCTTAGACTGGCCTGGTCTCCGGGGACCCCCTTAGCTCTCCTGGCAACCTGCACAGCACGAGGCTCTAAGCAGCGAGGGTTCTGCCCCACGTGTTACCATTCTTAGCCCCACAAGCTGCAGCAGCCCTTAGGAGTCATTCTCCCCAGGCTTCTCGGTGCTGATGTTTATGTGGTCCCCTCTTTAGATCTTGGGGAGTCTTCTTTTAGTTCTTTTGTTTATGTGGCCGTTGAGCCATGGCTTTTGGAATTCCCTTTGGAAGATAATCTGCGAATCCCCTCAAAATGGTACTCAGAGGAAAGGTCAGACCTGTGCCGTCTTTTCACAGAACACATCCACAAGCCTAGGGTTGGATAGACGGAAGACAGTCTACCTTGGCTTGCCTTCCTCTTCCTTTTAGAGACTTCGCCTTTTAGTTTTCCCAGAAGTTTCTTCTTGCTCACCTTTGCGTGATTAGTGAAGAGAAGAAGAAATGCGAACGATCGCTTTTTGAGGGAGCACATGTCCCAGCCTCTGGGAGCACCTAGAGTGGATTTCCATGAAACCTTCCAGGTCGTGGGTATTGCTTAATCACGTTCCCAAAAAAACATCGTCCTCAAATACAACTGCCCGTCTCACATGCGGGAGGCAGGACCCATGTGACGAGCAGGCCCAATCGGGGGGCCTCCGTAGAGTGGATGCAAGGGCCCCACACAGTCCTCTGCCTCCCTCCACACCCACATCCACATCCCCACACGGGAGTCACTGTGTGGACTCCCCCCCCCCCCCCCCCCCGTTAAGAGTGGGTGGCCACTCACGAAAATGAAACACACACACCCCCCCCCCCAGAAAGGGAAGCTGTCAGTTATGAAGACCTTTCTTTGGACTCACGACATGCTTTCCACTGCAACAGACTTACGAGCAGGGTCTATTGGATGATAAGAAGGTGGAAAAAACCATAATGAAGCTAGATTCTCAAAGAGGCCTTCTAGAAGGTGGGAAAGATGTAAAAGAGGAGGTGGGAAACTACCGTCTGTGAGACTAAACCGGCCTTACAAAAATAACAGCAATTCTTGTGCTCTCACTGCATGCTGGGCTCTGTGCAAAACACTGCACCCTTAACCTTCATAGCAGCCCAGGGAGGGGGCACGGCTCTTCTGCCCCTTTCACACTCGAGGGAGTGGGATAGACCCCACCACCACCACCTTCGCAGTTTACCTAGAGCTGTCCTCCGGCAAAGATCCAGGAATGCCTGGTTAGTTTAAAACTGTGCTAACTCGGAATTAATGTGCCTTATGATTAGTTGATTAGTCAGTGCTGCCCTATGATGGCAGCAGGCAGAAGGGTATCATTTGCAACGTGGGGAATACCATTATTTGTATCACCGGTGCAAACCCACCCCTCCCTGCCTCAGAGTCATGTGGGGTCCTGGGGACTTCAACACGCCACAGCCCTCTTGAGTGGCTGAGCAAGTGGGGACACCCCTGCCCCCCACCCATTTGGGGTCAGGCTCCCAAGCGGTGCCGTGCACACGGCCGTGTTTCTCGGAGCCTCGAACAGGGCAGCTCTGCCCCCCGGCTCTGCCCGCAGCCCCTCCTGCGTTGAGCGCCCTGGTGGACCCTGGAGGAGAGGAAAATCCAAGACAGACAGCAGGCTTTGCTCTGCCTGCTCAGGGCACCAGAGCAAACCCCCTCCAGCCTGAGACCACCCACGGGGGTCAACCTATCTGCCGGTTGAGCAGACAGATCTAGATATACTGAAGTGGGCCCCAGGGTGAACGGCCCAACCTTGCCACCACACCTCTCTCAATGTTGGTCGAGGGAGGTTTTTAGGACTTTGCAAGCACAACACAGCTTTCGCTTTATTACAAATACGGTCGCAAAGAGCCGGGTGCGGGACAGTAATCTCGGCCTCTCGGTCCCGAGGTTGCTGCCTGCGCTCCCACCCAACATCCTAGCCTTTCACCGTGGACAGTGACCCGCGGCCCCGGGCGTGGGTATCCTGCTCCTCGCCCGCTAGCTCTAGGAAATGACAGTGAAATCAAACAGGCTGTGTCCTTGCTGCTGCCTTTCTGTCAGCAGTGCCTTTCCGTGGAGGGGTTCGGTTCCGAGGGTATTCGAAGGTTTACGACTGAGTGAGTTTGCGTTTTTGTTTGCTGTGCCTGGCTTTTGAATCCAGTAGGTGTGCAGGTTCTCCAGAATTCTTCCTGCCTCGCCAGGCCCGGTTGGCGCGGGCCAAGCTCAGCCTCGCAGAGGCCTCTCGGAGAGCCGCTCCCTGTACTTTGGTAAAAATTACTGACCTGTCCTTTTTTCTCTCTTCTCCACAGTGTGGCAAAGGTGCAGAAAACTTTGACAAGTTCTTCACGCGAGGGCAGCCTGTCTTAACACCACCTGATCAGCTGGTCATTGCTAACATAGACCAGTCTGATTTCGAGGGGTTCTCGTATGTCAACCCCCAGTTTGTGCACCCCATCTTACAGAGCGCGGTATGAAACTCACCACCGAGAACTAACGCCTCCCCAGCCCCCAGCCCTCCAGCAGTGGGAAATGATCCTTAACCCTAAAATTTTAAGGCCATGGCCTTTTCTCCCGTTCCAGATGGAGGCCTGAAAATTTTAGGGTTATTAGTCCAAATGTGAGTAACTGTTCAGGGTTTCTGTCTTACAACCAAGAACATTATCTTAGTAGAAGGCAGTATCGTGTACAGTGTTCGGTTTAAGTATGTAGAAGTCACATCTGGCTGTAGATTAACCCTTCTTAAAAAACAAACTCTCCCCCTTTTTTGGTACGGTTTGATATATTTTCCATGCCCTCTGTCAGTTTCCACCATTGGGATTCCCCCAACCAGAGATGTTAAAATGAACCTGTCCCGGTCCAGTGGGCAAGAAAATATCTCCACCTGAGATGTCTTTGGACTCAAAGAATGGGGACCCCAGGATGTGAGCCAGGCGGGATTGGGGGTAGGGGAGACTTGGAAATACCCGCTGCTTCTGTTCTCTGCCTCAATGGAAACAGTCCCGAGATGAATCAAGTCCCTACCGGTGAGTCGTTTGCAAGCTGTTACCAGACGTTGACAGTCTTAACCCAATCATGGTTCAGTGATGACTGGTTTTAAAAAACAGACACCTCAGAGGAATGTTGGTGAATCTGTCAGCTGCCCTATTTGGATGATAAATTATCTTGATACTTGCATTTCTTTTTAAGAGGCCAAATCTAAGAACTTTGCTAAATCAGCATGTGACATCATTTCAGATCAAGGATAACCCAGTGTGTGTGTATGTTCATTTTAATCTCTGGGAGATTATTCTGTGATCCAGGGTGCCATCCGCAATCATGCCACTACTCGTGAGTGTTGTTAGCCAACCCCCAGCCCAACCAATATTTTGCTGCCTACTTCCTAAGAAGCTGAAGCATACGCCCCATCCCCTTTTGTACTTATTTATTTAATAGGCTGCGGTGTCGTTGATGAGAGTATTGCTGTAAAGTACCTTAACAGAGTGTTGACTGTAGCATAAGTCTCCATCGATCGGTATCTCTCCCATCTCCAGCCCCTGACATCCACTAAGGGACGGAAACCAATGCAGTTTTGGTCCCCATTTCCGGATCATGTTGAATGGCACACCTGGAGGCGTAGAATCAGGAAAATCTGGATGCACATCAGCTCAAAGATATTTTATTGCTCGAAGGATTTTAATATGTTTTGCAAATGCATCATGCAATGAATTTTGCATGTTTATAATAAACCTTAATTACAAGTGAATCTATATTATTGATATAATCGTATCAAGTATAAAGAGAGTATTATAATAATTTTATAAGACACAACTGTGCTATATTTGTGAAGGCTCTTGTTTCTAATCTGCTTCTATGATTAAGTTTTAGCCTAATTCCTTGCTGCCTCCTGTCGCCCCACCCCCACCCCGTGCATACCCCGCACACTGGCACTGTATCAGATATATTAATTTCCTGTCGTAGATCTAATTTTGAAAACGAATGGCTCTTTTACGTGCTTAATTTGATTCTACCTGCAAACAAAAGCTTTGTCGTCGGGGATCGTCTCTGAGAGGACACTCTCTCCCAGCTCCTTAGCAACATCTTCTGTTCTGGTTCCTATTCCACTCTTCCTCGTGGGGACAGCGGGAAGTGTCAGACTCCCGTACGTCTAGTGTGTTCGTGCAGGTGTGATGTTGTTGCAGCCCCTGGGCTGGATTTTGTTTGGTTTTTCCTTTTCAGCTTTGTTACTGTTAGTGGCTCGGGGTGGGAGGGACGGGAGCTTGGACGCAGCAGAAGGACTCTGTCCGCCTTGCCGCCCCCGGCACGACTTGCCGTTCCCTCCAGCACATTACAGACTTCGTGAGACAAACCGTCCCGTCCAGCCGCCCCTGGGAACCGCCATCCCCTGGCACTAACGGCAGACTGTTTAGAAGCTGCAGGCTTTCTCCCACCTGTTGCTCGAACTGGCCTTTCCGGTCTCGGCGAAGAGCACTTCTGTGGTGAGATGCTGTGCTAACAACACAAGGTCCTCAGAGAAGCCAGCCTCCTACAACAGAAAGAACATGGAAGCGGGGATCATTTCGTACAGGGGCCTCTCCGTTTCCCCTTATCCCCCAAATGCGTCTCTCAGCTAAGCACCTCCTCGTTTTTACTCTCTGGCTATTTGCCTGAAATCCACGTCACAACCGCTGAAGGGTCTTTGAGATGGCAGACCCGGTCTGTCCTGGAAAGCCTGGACTGGAGGAAGAGGTGGGGTAGGCAGTGGATCCTCCTGGAAAAGAGCGACTTCCTCCGCACCGCCTTTTACGGGCTGTAGGCTTCAGAATTCAAAACGGCCCCAGCACGCCCAGAGCTGCAGCCCGCCCTGGTCAGTGCACATTTTGGGGACACTTCCTCACCAGGTACCCCTCGTTCGGTGCGATAGAAAAGGGACCAGTTCATAGAATGAGCCTAAGAAACAAAAAAGCCAGACGCCCGCCCTGCCCCAGGACTGAGCAGCCGCAGGACGAACCCCCAGCCAAGCCCCAGGCAGTGAGGAAAGTTTCAGAAAGGAACTCGTGGGGTTATGGACTATTTGTTCCCGAGCCCCACGCTGCCTGCTTGTTTTTAAGCCAGCAGGAGTCTCAGGCTTTCCCTCGAACAGCCAACACATTTCCGAATTCATAATTCTCCAGGAAACGTGTGCAGCCTCTCAGCCGGCTTGTATTCTTTCCGAATGCATGGCAGAGTCTTAAGAGGAGATATCCTGGCTGTGGGGCCCAGCACTTGGCCTGCGGGACAGCAGGCTTGAGCACAAACTTGAAGGAAAGACAGTAAAACTCAGGGCCTGGTGAAGTGTTACCCGTGCTGTACCCTGTTCGGTACGTGGCTTTGTACCAAATTTAGATAAGGGCTAAATGTTTTAAAGGTCTGAGAAGCCCAAGACCGTGATTGCCGGAAGAAGAAACCATGTGGGTAACCCTTGCCAACCGTTAGACCAGCTTATAAAGGAATTGATATATATAAGCCTGTGCCGTGGTCCCACTTCACGGGCATCGTATGAAATAAAAGTGCAGGGAAGGGGTGCTTTGCTGGCCGCAGCTGGCGGCTGGAATGAGGGGAAGCACCTTGGATGGAAGATGACCGGGGGCCTCTTGAAAGACCAGCCCCTGAGTGCCGCCCGAATCACTGAGGACCGAGGAGGTCCAGGGCCCGGGCAGAATCTAGCACAGGCTACTTCTCCACCAGACTCCTCGGTCCGTAACTCTGAGAGGCCGTTCACATCGCCTTGCGTCTATTGTCCCTTGGACGGTGGCTGCTTCTAAGCAGAACTTCGCTCCGAGGCTACAGATCAGAGGGCCGGCAGTCCTTCTCTTGGCGTCTTGTCTGAGGGCCCTAGATGCTTGGCTCGGACAGAAGGACGTGGAGTGTGCTCCTGGCTGCAGCCCGCAGAGGTTAATGGGAGGTTCGCTGAAGGCGGGAAGCAATTCAAAAGGTTGATAGGAGACCCTAGGAACTGAAATAATCGCTCTTTGGCACATCTACTTCTCTTTTATCCCCGTGACCTAGTACCAGTGAATGCAGACCTTCTTAGGAGATGTGTTAGGCTTAGTAGGAATTTTGGCAGAAAATCAGAGAGTGTAGGCCACTCTGGAACTTCCCCTGACACGGTTGGTTAAAAGGTGGTGAAAAACCAAGTTGGGTGTAAGCCAGGAGACGGTTGTGGAGCGCGTCTCCAAGCTGCAGTCCTTAGCAGAGCGTGCAACTTGTTTGCTGGGATGAATACACAGAGCCCAAGGGAGACACCCGTTGACGTCCCGAGAAGGGAGAGGTTGGTGGAGGCCGAGGTCAGTAAGGCGTTCAAAGAAGAGCAGGGCTTGAGTGTGTCCAGGAGGACTCTTGCAAGAAGGAGGAAGCCAAGAGAGCGTGGAAGGAGAGGGCACCTCGGGAAGGAACCTGCTGCTATTTCCAGTGGCTTTGCGCTGTTGGCTGTTGATGCACCTGCTGGTCCCGGAGAGCAGTTTTGCTGCCCGAAGCACAGTCTAGTCCTCCTCAGGAAACCTCTCCTGAGTGCCAGCCAATCCCTCACTAGTCCTTGAGGCCCCCTTCCCCTGCCTGCCTTGGAGGGGCTCACCATTCCCTGGGCACAGCCAAACCAGCCAGCACACCCTGGAAGCCAGTAGGTCCCCACCCATGTTCTTCTGTGGCTTCCTGCCAAGAGTTAGGGCAGCCGGGGATGGATGGAGAAGTGGCAAAAAATAACTTCACACTGCAGTTCCCACCTGATTGCACTTCGCAGGACAGATTTGGGTTTTTCCTGCTGGGATCTGACTTCTCAGTACCAAAGAGGGAGGAAGAGTGAGAGTCTTATGTTTTTAAATGCCTCAGAAAGGCAACACCAACTGACTGTCATTTTCTCACTTTGGTCTGAGGAAGCCCATCACCTCTTTCTTGTGTGTGCTTATCACACCATTTCCTGTCCCTTTAAACCCAGCAAGGGCGGGGCGCCTGTTCCCCCGCCGAGCACACTCAACAGTCATCATCAAGAAATGGACACTGACCTGGGGACCCAAATAGGATGGTCCTAACAGTTACAGGAGCAGCAAAGCCATGACAGTGACAATGAAGGAAAGGGGCCCTCTACTGCTTAGTGACTGCACACTAATTTGACAAGTGGAGAAATCATTTTTAAAACATTTTCCTTGAGTTCCTTGGGTTACATTTTATGGAATATACCAGACTGTAAACATTTCTGTCACTTCCCATCTGGGCCGATGCAACAAATCTAGGGAATGCCATATATTTCTGCTGCAAAAGATACAGAAAATTGGGAAAGGTGACCTGAGTTATAGCGAGCAAAGGCATCTAGAAATGGTGTCAACCCCAATTCGGTTAATTCTCTGATGTCAGGGACTCTTGGAGAGTTGAAATCATGTATGACCAGGAATCCCGTGCCTCTGATTTATGTGATCAGATGTCAGTTCATAACTGTGTAGGTCTCACTCAGTCATGAAACAGCCTTACAGTGACCCTACACTAAGGCCCACGAGTTCCAAAGACTTTTTTTGAAACCTTTAGGAAGAAATTAATTTGTTAATTCCGGTAGAACAACCGAGTATACTGGGCTATTTGTACTTTTTTATGGAGAACTTTAATAACTCAATTCTTCTTTTAAAATAAGTTTTTAAAATAAAATTACTGACACTTTCATAAGATCCCAATCCCTTGGAGTCTATAGGAGGACTCAGACGGGGTCAGGCTAGAGCACCCCTGACCTGCACTCCCACTGCAGGATTTTCCCATGCCAGTGGTATATGGAGCCCACATCAGAACGGCTGGAAATCAGGTGGAATGTGTTGGCAGACTGATGCCCTCCATGTTTTTAATGGACACTGGGGATAACCGTCTAAGGTCTAGAGACTTTTGGACCATAGGAAAGATAGCTTTGTTGTCCCCCTTCCAGATGGAGCCCCGGGATAGCATTCCCCTGGGATCCCTGGGGTCCCTTTCCTTGCTCTGTGAGGCTCTGTGACCACCTTTCGGTTTGAGGGGCAGGACATTTCCTCAGCTCTGTCTCCGGTCCCCATGGGTCCCCAAGTCTCACATTCAGTGAAGATTCAGAAGCGCCCTGTAGAGATTTTGTCCACTGGGCAATTCAGATCTAATTCAATATCCCCAAGAAAGAAGAGGTGTGACAGCAAGCACTCCCTGGGGCATCTGTTTCAGAATCCTCTCTTATGTGAGTAGACAGAACCCCACTTTTCAGAAAACTATCAAGTCTTTATAACAACCTTTTTTTCTTTTCTAAAATAAGACAAAAGGTGGCTTTGCATTTTCTGATTAAATAACTGTGTCTTTGTCTCCTCTGCTTAACTTTAGGAGTATTTATTCCTGTGGTTGTTCGTAGATTTTTGTTGATATTCTTCCTGGAAGGATGTGATTCTTTTAAGGGATTAGCGGACTATTCAAAATCATCCACCGAAGGCAGTTATTCTTTTGAGTCTAAATGGTCTAAAAATTCACCTCATATCCTTTCTATCAGGGTCTTTCAGAATAGCTTTTATAGATGGTCAGAGACATTTGAAGTCATTGCTTTTGCCACATGATCGTGTGTGTGTGTGTGTGTGTGTGTGTGTGTGTGCGAAGGACAGGTCATGTTTAAATCGTTAATTGAAAAACATCGTGTAAGACCCCAAATTTGGACGGAGGAGGAAGAGGAACAGGTGGAGGTTGAGGTTTTCCCTTCTGTATAAGCACCTACGGACGAAATGTAGAGGCCATTCAACTGTCCAGTAACATTTGGTTTAAAGCAGGCGAGATAGATGTATAAATTCAGTGCTTTCCTCACTTTGTAGAACCTCTGATCTTCGTTTGCATGATATGCTTTGTTAGACACATTAATTGTAGTTTGGAAGCAAGTGTGTACAAATAAATATAACGATCATTGCTCAGCGTTCCTGGTCTCATTTGCTCGAGCCCTTGGTGGCTTCACCGTTCTTTTTCAGCAAGCGTGCAGCCAGCTTTGGGTGGGGCCCGGGGTCCTTGTTTTGTTGACGCGTGTCTCCGTTTAAGCTGACACTGGTTTTGCGTAAAGGGCGTTGTGCTTTCATTTGAAACCCAAACGGTTGCCGGGGTAAAGTAGTGGTGGGTCACTCCCTGGGTCGTTTATCAGCCGCTGGTGGAGCGCCCGCTGGGGGCCGGGAGGGGCACCAGGCGCCAGGGACGTGCTGGGAAGGGGAGAGGAGCTCCCCGTCCGGGTGGCCCCTGCCTGCTGGGGGGCTTCCGTTCGTCACTCCTAAACCGCGGGGGACACACAGCAGCTGATGTCGACGTCGCCCATCATGTTGGCCACACTGCGGACCCGGCTTCGGGACCACCAGCACTCTTGGCCTTGACAGCCCTCATCCCGGGTTTATTTTATTCGTGGGCGAAAAACAGGCGGGGGGGGGGTAATTTTTAAATGTGAAACAGGTGGGGAATATTCACACCCAACACGGTGTGGGGGGGGGGGGGAGTCACGTCAGGAACGAGTAAAAGCCAGCGACAACAAGAACACTCCTTCTAGAAGCCGAGGGCCAGCCTTGGCAAAGCCCGCCTTCGCTTGCTCGCTCGCCTCCTTTTGGGGGGCTGCTCCCCCTTCATGATCTCGGTTTCATCCCTCGGCCGCCTCCCTCCCTCCCCGTCCCCCCCCACCCCCCGCAGCCTCCAGCCCTGTCCCCTCCCAGTGCCCTGAGTGGGGTTCCTGAGCACCGGTGTCCGCTGGGTGAAGGTCCGGTCCCCAAGCTGCCCGGCTGCCACCCGAGCCTCCGGGAGGTTAAGGGTCTCTCAGCTGCCAGGGGGACGGTTACTGAGCAAGAATAGCCTAGAGCAGCGTGCCGTCGCTGGCTCCTAGGCCGGCCCCGAACTTCTCTCTGGGCTGGTGGCTTTACCGCGTATGCATGCGGCTCGTGCCTCTTCCTCACGCGGCCTCGCAGAACGGCCCTGAGCCACGCGCCCCCCGTGTGCCGTTTGACCCCGTGAGGCTGGCTAGGCGCCGCGTTTCGTGGCCTTTCCTTTACCGCAATGCAGAACGGCGCCCTGTGGGTCGTCCTGCACAGAGCAGGGTCCTCGGCCGCAGCCGATGACCCCCAGGGCCCGAGAGGGAGGCGCAGAGAGAGAGAGAGAGAGAGAGAGAGAGAGAGGGGATGCCTAGCAGGTTCTGCACTGTCAGATCTCATGAGCCATGAGATCATGATCTGAGCCGAAACTGAGAGTCAGATGCGTAACCAACTGAGCCACCCAGGCGCCCCTGGTTTAGTCCTTTCTGAGGAAGGGACCATGTGCCAGCCGACTGGGGGATTCCATTGGGAAGATAATTATGGAGCCAACCTCGGAGTCCAGGCGCGGGGCTGGATGGAGGGGTGTGGGTGCCCCGGGCGGGCCCTAGCACGGGGTCTCTAATTGTGTTGAGTGGGGCGGGCCCATAGGATGCAATGCAGGAGCACGGGGTCAGTCATGGAGTCCCAGCTTCGGGGAGACCTGCACAAGTTCATCCCGCACCACCCCCTCCCGCCCCCCCACACCACACACTTACATCCACCCTCTTGGGTCCAAGTCTCTGCCCGTGGCTCACCCCGACTCCTGCAGGAGCCTCCTCTCTACTGCCTTGCTCAGCCTCTCCAGTCTGTCCGCTCCCTGCAGGCAGAGTGAAGTCCTATCCAGCCACATCTTTTCTTCAAACACTCCCAAGGACGTCCCGTTGCCCTTGAGAAAGACCAGATCCCATAACATAGCTGTGAAGCCCCGTGCAAACTCCCCAACCCTGGCATCCTCTGCCCCCACTTGGCCCCACGTTCTCTTGACTCCATGACCTTCCTTCAATTCCTCAAATGTGCTGTGATGTTTCCAACCACAGGGCCTTTGCCCCTGCTGTGCCCTCTGCCTTGAAACATCCTTCTCCAAGCCTCGTCAATGCCACTTACCCTTCATATGTCAGCTGAATGGTTAACTCTTGCAGAAGGCTTCTCTCTCCTGCCAGACTGGCTCATCCTCCTCCCAACCCCTCATACACTTGCTTAGTGCCTACATCCCTTTTTTGTTTTGTTTTGTTTTGTTTTGCACTTAACCACGTTGCCATTTTGCATTTCTTTGTGGGAATACTCGATGGCCTGCCTTACCAGTTTTCTTTTTGAAATCGGGTGTCACACCGGGTTGTGCTTGCCGTTGCCCTTCCGGGGAGGGGTATGGTGTGTAACCCAGAGCGAGAGGTCAAAACGAGTCCTTCATCCAGGACTGGCCTCACTGTCCCATGTCTATACCTGCCCGCTTATATCCAGTCCATCAGCGAGTCTTGTTGGGTCCACCGTATAGCCGTGGTTCTCCGTGAGCGGGGGTAGTTCTCCCCCCCACGGAATATTTAGCGATATCTGAAGGTTGTCACAACTGGAGAGAGGTGTTACTGGCATCTAGAAGGTAAAGGTTAAATAGAGGCCAGGAAAGCTGCTCAACTTTCTGCATCGCTCGGGAGAGCCCCCCCTCCCCTCCCCCACCAACCACAGAGCGCGATCGGCCCAAAATGTCCATGGTGCTGCTATTGAAAAATCCTGTGCTAAAATGCGCTCAATCCATTCCCTTTGGTCCACGTGCACGGTTCTCTCTGCCTGTCTCCTTGAGGTCACGCTGCATCCCCCATGACCCTCTCTGCACGGCAGCCAATGGGACCTCATCCCGGCAAACACCTTCCGTGTCTAAAGCCCTCCAAATGGCTTCCCTTCACCCTTGAAATTAAGGTGCCGAGCAGTGCCTGGCCCAGAGGAGGGGCCCAGACGAGTGTGTGCCAAAGGAGCGGATGAGTGAATGGATCCCAATGCCCCTCTGAGGCTAGCAGACCATCGCTGTGTTTGGCCCGTGCTGTTCACAAACAAGGAGACAAGATGCACACACACACACACACACACACACACACACACACACACACACACACACAAGCAAGCATTAATTAAAGATCAGGCTTCAAACACTTTTCGTGAGCTTATGCCAAGGAAACCCACGTTGAGTCTCTGTCCATCAGCCTGGCATCTGGAGGCAATGGCTGCCTACACTTGGACTTGAGTGATTGTTTAAAGCCCCGAGCTGCGTCTCCCGCCTATTGAACACTCTGGGGGCTGACAGTTCAGCTAAAATGCTAATGCACCCGGGCAAAGCAAAGGCCATCTATTTTCGCACTCTGTCCCCATCCTGAGAGTGCGCATCTCAGGGAGCAAGGCTGTGCCTGCGGGGAACGTGTGAGAAGTGCTTTCGGCTCCAAGAAAGCAGAGCTGGATGTCTCTCCAAGATTCTTTTTTTAAAAAGCTATTCAATAAATATATTGCAGAGAGGCCTATTCTGAGCATGACGGGGAACGTACAATATGGCTCTCACGAAATGAAAGAGCCGGTGGTGGGCTCGAGGACTCAACAGAAACAGGTGACGATGGCGAGAAACGAGCTTAACGCAGATTTTAAACACACCGCACACGCGCACGCTCTGTGAGCACCAAAGGTATGCTAGGCACTCTTCCCGTTACCTTACGTGCATTTATTTAAAGCCCACGGCAGCCACACGGGGCAGGTCCCATTTGCTGTGCCCATTTTACAGAGGAAGGAGGGCAAGTCCAGAGAGGTTAAAATAATTCCCAAGGTGAGCAGCACCAGACGAACTGAGCTGACTGCCAGAGCAGAGATGTGAGCAGTGCCAGGGCCTTCCTGGAGGAGGGGGGCAGGAAGGCGGCGTTCTGATGAAGGAAAGGAAGGAAAGGGGAGATCACACACACACGGAAACCAGTAAACAGGTGGGGGGGGGGGAAGGACTAACTCTTAATCAGCGCCCACTGCGTAATTTTAACAGAATTTCATGGAATCCTTGTGGGTACCCCCGCGGAATAGAAAATCATCGTTCCCACCTTCCAGATGGGGAAACTCAGGCCCGAGTGAATAACCGGCTTCTGGTTACATGGTCCCTAAGCAGTAGGGGGGGGTGGGGGGCTGTCTCCAACCTCGCTATGCTCAAGGGCCCAAAGAGGCAGCCTGGGTGGGGGTGCAGAGCCTTTCTGGGGCCCATCTCCCCCTTACAGCTTTCTTCAAAGCCCATCTCATCATCAAGGGGGAGTTTCCTTCTCTTGGCTGACTCTGGTGCCTATGAGATTAGAGGTTTCTAGAAGCCTCTCTCCCACTTTCCCCTCTTCCCTTGCCTTTTTTTTTTTTTTTTTTTTTTTTTTTTTTTTTTTTTTTTTGAGCTGCCTGGGTGTGGGTGGAGAGAGAGAGAAAAATAGCACTGCAGTTCTCAGAACCTGGCAGGTACCTTTGCAGCCGCCCCCACCTGGCTGACTCTTGCCTGGAGAGACCTGGGAGGAAGGAGGAGGCGGTTGGGAGGGCTGGCTGGCCTGGGGGCGGCTCACCCACCCCCCATAGGACAGCCCCGAGAAGTCATGAACAGTTAGAGCTCTGTGAGTGCAGGTGAATCCCGGGAAGTCTGAGGAGGGAGGAGAGTTTAGGGCTGCCCAGGTGAGGAAAGCCTCACCTAGTGGCTAGTGAATCTGTCAAAATAACAGCGGATTTCTTTGGCAATGGGCGGCCAAGGCTCAGTCGGGCAGAATACTAACTATGGGGATGTTTCTACTTTTTTTAGAAAATGTATAAAAATAGCACCTGATTCTTGTAGCTAATACAGATAAGGAAAAGAAAACCCCACCATCCCGTGATAACCACTGTCATGCTTCAACTGCTTGATAAGTTGCTCACCTCATTTAAATAGTATTATCTTATTACCTTTTCATGACAAAACCCTCTTATCAACTCCCCTGGAACTCAAAGCTGGCCCTCGAAAGCAGGGATCACACACACTGACATGCACGTACTTTAAACGTGTCATTGTAACTTAGAACTTACAAATGCACAACCATTCAGAAAAGAGGACTTCTCTCTAAGGGTGGCGTTTCTTTCTTGCATACACTATACCCATATGCTTGACTTAAAATTTCCAATCTGGGTTTATTTGAAGAGAAGCAAAATAGTCACAAAGCGACCTCACTGTAAAGTCCTACATTGTGGCAGTATTTTCCAGTCTTGTGCAGTCACCTTGCCCACAACTAGCTTGAGAACCATTTTTTAAAAACTCATTTTTCTTCTCTTTCTTAAACATTTCTATTGTGGTTATTAAGACAACTCTATGATTTGCACTTGTGTTCTATAAGTTGAGGTGGTATTTGCTTAAATTAACCACACAACCATAGAGCAGACATCAAAAGTTTGGGGAATACATTGATTCGTCACAGTGGAAACAAAATTGCGCGGAAATATGAGAAAATAGGAATGGAGGAAAATAAAATATTCAGCATGGCATGGGAATTAATTAGTGTTTTGAAAGGGGGAAAAATGTTGGTAAATCTAGTAGATCATTCAGGGAACATCAACTAAGAAAGATTCCACTACAAAATATAGATCTTTCCACATAATTGATCTAAGGGCTTCAAAATTTCCCATTTTGTACAGATGCATTACAATTCATCCTAACTCATCATTTGCTTTTGGTTTCCGTGTTCTAACCTTTAGGTGGCTCTCAATTTTTTTTTACTGTGATAAACGATACTGTGATAACTAGTCTAATCTTTTTCTTCCTCACACACTTGACCAATTATTTCATTCACTCATTCACTCAAAAAAATATGTTTGGAGCCCCTACTAGGTCCTGTGTATCATCCTAGGTGTTGGGGATCCAGCAATAAACCAAGTCAACACAACTCCCCGCTCTTGGGGATTGCGTCCTCATGGGAAGTGTCCGTGTCCTTAGAATAAATTCCAAAGTGTTGGGTTCTTGGTCAGTGGCTATAAGCCGTCTTAGGGCTCTTGATACACATTGTCAAAATGCACTCAGAAACAAAAGAAATGATGACTTCTAACTTTTAACCAACCTGAGTCATTTCAAAGTTTTCTGCACACACATACCTACACCCTACACACACAGCTACCATGCATGTTAGGTAGCAATTACTGCGTAACAGACTCCTCCGAAACTTAGCCACTCGAAACAAATTATTATCCCACGCGGCCCATCTGGGTGGACTGGCACGGGATCTCTCACGAGTGTGGTAAAGGGGTCAGTCACCCAGAGCTGTAGTCAGCTGGAGGCTCGACTGGGTCACCAGATTCTACTTGAAGCCGGTCCCTAAGGGCAGCAAGCGCGTACTCAAGGGGACAGGAACTAAGCTCAACCTGGAATTTGGGGACATATTTTAACAGCACCACACCACAGGCAGGTGAGCCTTCCAGGGCACTGACTGTTGCCAGGAAGAGAAGCAAAAACCCCAATTTTCTTGTCCCAAAATGCATTTCGATGAGCCTTACTATTGCCTTGTATCTTTTTTCTTTTCTATTTTTTTAATAAATTTTTTAACGTTTATTTATTTAATGTTTATTTATTTTGAGAGAGAGACAGAGCATGAGCAGGGGTGGGGCAAAGAGAGAGGAAGACACAGAATCCGAAGCAGGCTCCAGGCCCTGAGCTGTCAGCACAGAGCCCGACGCGGGGCTCATACTCACAAACCATGAGATCATGACATGAGCTGAAGTCAGATGCTTAAGCGACTGAGCCACCCAGGCGCCCCAATGTTTATTTGTTTTTGAGAGAGAGAGAGAGAATGAGCACGTGAGTGGGGAGGGGCAGAGAGAGAGGGAGACACAGAATCCAAAGCAATCTCCAGGCTCCAAGGTGTCAGCACAGATCCCAACTTGGGGTTTGAACCCACGAACCACGAGATCATGACCAGAGCCAAAGTCAGAGGCTTAACCAAACGAGACACCCAGGCACCCCTTTTCTTTTCTATTTTTAACTAAGCCTATTTTCTTCTTATAAAATACATGCTTATTGTTGAAAACTTGGAAACTACAGGAAAGTCAAGATAAAATAATAAAATTGACCCCTCATCTCACAACCTGGAGACCACCCACTGGTAACGTTTTAGTTTATGTCCCCCTTCCTATGCATGTTTCCTTACGTTGTGGGGAACATAATGAACACACAATTCTGCATCCTGCTTTCTCACCTAATATTATCGCAGACATTTTTCTTCAAGTCCCTACCACCTCTTTGTACTGAATATGTTTAATAGCTACTACTTTCCATTATCTGGATGCCCATAATTGTCTCACTAATTCCCTTAGTGCTGGACTTTCAGGTTGTTTCTCATTTTTTAATTATTTCGAACAACTCAGTGATGAGTATCTTTGTTCCTAAAATTCTGAATCCATTTAGGATCATTTTCTCAGTTGGGTTCCCGGAAATATGACCGAGCACTTTTGAGACTGTTACTACTTACTTCCTGCTATGCTTCTTGAAGTGCTATGCTGTCTTCCCATGATAACGTTTTCTTCCTCTTGGATCAACTAGTAACTAGTGTTCCTTTTCAACCAATGTCAGTGCTGTTCTTAGTTGGTTTGTTGTCAAGTGCCTTCATTCATTCATTCATTCATTCATTCACTCAATAAATTTTATGCGAGCACTATGTTAAGTGCCAGGACTGGGCTATGTAGCAGGGATGCAATGATTACCAGAGCTCATTATTGAGAAATTTTAGCTTTTGCCTCTTTCCACAGGATGTGAAGTGGCTTGCAAGTAAAACACTGTAAGTGAATAATAAAATAAAGAGGAAGGTCAGGACTGAAGGCAATAAAAACATCAACAACTGCGTTTCCCACAAGAGTTAACGAAACTGCTGTCATTGATTCTTAAACTTGGTTCTGCCCTCCTAACAGCAGCCATGATCAGTTACAGGGTTCTCATAGCTGGCAAAGGGGAAGCTTTTCCTCTGTGTGTCGCTCTGGGAATGAAAGCTTTTCCTAGCACTGAATTCCAAAGGGAATTTCTTGGGTATGATTTTGTTACATGGAAGACAGAGCAATGTAAGAAAGGAAGTCCTCAATAGCAACTTGGGTTTTTTAAAACAGTGAATGCAGTAGCAAATTTCACATGGCCCGTCTTTAGTGATCTTTATCCAGTCAGGGGCATATGTTAAAATACAGCTTCATGAAATTGACCAAGGGAAAAGCCAAACCTGAAAGTCTTCAGGTAAGTAGCCAATTATATGGTCCAACTTGGCCCAAGAAAATAATTTAGAATTCCTGGAAGAAAAGAACAATGAGATACAAGGTTTTATCTATCAACTTGGCAAAGATTAAGCTTTCTTTAAAGATTAAAACCCAATTTTGGCAAGAGATGGGGAAGTCAGCCCTCTCATACACTGAGGGTGGGAATATCCATTAAGACTTTTCTGGAGGGCAATTAGGCAGGAAGTGAAAAGAGTCTGAAAAATATGCTTGTACACAGCAATTCTGCTGTGGGGAATTTTTTTTCCTAAGGACATAACAAAATATGCATACAAAGACTTATGAACTAGGAGTGTATTCTTGCTTTGTAATAAACACAGATGGACGCACCCCAGGGCTAGATATCTCTGGAATTGGGGCAGCTTTGGGAGCTGGAATGTTTTCTCTATTTCATGTTAGTATTTCAGCTTCTTTTTTTCTTTTTAAAGCTTTTCACTTTTAAATAATTTAAGACTCAAAAGAATTTGCAAAATAATGCAGAGAGTTGCCATACATCCATCACCCAGCTTTTCCCAATGATAACACGTTACATAACCAGAGTATATTATCAAAATCAGGACTTGGATCTAGTAAATACTACTCCCTAAATTACAGACCTTATCAGATCTCAACAGGTTTTGAATGCTCTGTGTGTGTGCGTGTGTGCACGTGCATGTGTGTACTCATGCGTGTGTGCATGTGCGCACGCGTGCACCATAGGTGTGTGTGTGCATGTGTGTGCATGCATGCATGGGTTTGTGAATGCATGTGTCTGTGCATGTGTGTGTGTGTGTGTGTGTGCGTGCGTGCACGCGTGTTGTGTCTGTAGGGGTGTTTGTGCACATTGTGTGTGCATGTGTGCATGTGTGTGTGTGTGTAGTACTATGAAATCCTATCGTACATATAGATTCACGTAGCCACCAATGTATTCAGATCAAGAACTGTTCTATCCAGAGGTGCCTGGGTGGCTCAGTCGGTTAAGCACCTGACTTTGGCTCTGGTCATGATCTCGTGGTCTGTGAGTTTGAGACCCGCGTCGGGCTCTGTGTTGACAGCTCGGAGCCTGGAGCCCACTTCAGATTCTGTGTCTCCCTCTCTCTCTCTGCCCCTCCCCCACTCACACTCTGTCTCTCTCAAAAATAAATAAACGTTTAAAAAATTAAAAAAAAAAAGAACTGTTCTGTCCAGAAAGAGTCTCACTTGTGCTGCTACTTACACCTTCCCCAACATAGTCTGCAGTGACCTCTGACCTTCCTCCACCACTATAATTTTGTCGTTGCAAGAGTGTCATATAAATGGAGGCACCTGTGATAGAAACTTCTGTGTGTGCATCTGCTTCTTCAGCTTACCTGTTTTCTCAAAATTTTGACTGACCCTCCCTCCTCCTAGCCTAAGTGGGTCTCTCTTGGTATTTCCCCCAAGAGAGGAACTCCGATGGCACAGTGCACCTGAAAGTCAGCCCATGTCATTGGTCACTGGCGAGCCCATGTGGATTGGCTGTTGGGGTGTCAGGTTCCCATTTCTGGGCCAGTCACTGTGGCTGAGGGGAGTGGCCATTTGACACAAAACATGGCCAACTTGGCCCACCCCATCACCATCCCCTCTGAGACGGGTGCAGATGCTGGTGTATCTACTTCACAGCTCATTGGAAAAAAGCCTAAATATGTGTGGCCTATCTGATAGCCATTCCTGTGTTCTACTTTGCAAGCACAACCACAATTTGGGACTGATTTTGGGTGAACATGGGCTCGCTGGGTCCTCTATGGCCCCAGGGGACAGATGTTCGTCGGTGCAAGCCAATCATGGGAATCCCATTCTCCTTCCCAATGGCTGGTTCAGGCAAGAGCATATGACACAATGTGACCTGAGTGAGGACGCTTTCCATGAAGTGTCTCAGACAGCCCCTGAAAGCCCTGTGGCAACCACCTGGCTGGGGGCAGGTCCAGGAGAGAGAACAGCTCAGCATCAAAAAGCTTCCAAGTGTTTCTCAAGTAGGAGAGAGCATCCTTCTGGGTGGTTCTTCCAAAAGCCCTTTCACCAGGAATCACTGGCCCGCAACCCACTGCTGAGGCCAGAACAATCTATAACAAAACAGAACACAAACCAAGAAACTAAATTTGAGAAAGAAAAGATTAAAGGCCAGAGAGGAGATGCCAGGAAATTTTATTAGCCTGAAAACAGAGTAATAATTCTGTGAGTTAGGAGGGTCATTTTGTTCCAAAGGCCTGGAATGATTTCTGTGTCTCTGTGAAGGTTCCGGCCCTCATCCTAAGCACCTGACATTCAATTGTCTCCAGGCTTTGTGGGGATTTGAAAGAAGCAAAACCCTGTCCCCTTATCCAGGGACTTCTTCCTCCACAGGGGAGGGAGCCTGTTGTTTGTGCCTAATAATTGGGTGACTATGAGAAATAAACCCACGGACCCAATCGAAGGAGGGCCATGGAGACTCAAGCACAGTGAAGACAGACTTTAATCTACATTCTTGCAACAGCGGGTGTCTGATGGACAGGCCCACTCAGGGCAGTTACAGCAGGCAATTTATCGCCTAGAGTGAAGCCCCTCCCCTGATTCCTCATTGGCCGAGCGCTACAGAGTTAAGTCCCTCCCCTGATTCCTCATTGGTTGAGTACTACAGACGTCACAGCCTTACCCAGAAGCCCGTTCTTTGGCGCATGCTCCTCGCAAAGCCCAGGAAGCAAAGCCTGCAAAAATAAGCCCTGGAAATGGAGAGGGGAAGAAGAACCAGGAAGTGAAGTGTTCTAAGGGCTTGGGACTCCCCTGTGCGTGTGGGGGTAGGAGAGTTCATACATATTTCCAATAAGTTGTAACCCTATTGTTGACAGCGCAGCTTTTGTTTGGTGTTTCTGAAAATGACTCGTCTCACTTCTCACAGTGGCTATATAACTACTTGTCCAAACCAGGACACCCAGGAGAGTAAAACAGAGACCTGTTGATTCTGCTGGGACCGCAGACAAAAGCCGGAACCATCCAAAGCAAACTGGGCTGGAGGGTCACCCAGCAACCTGCCCGATTCTGGTGAGAGCTGCACTGCCCACCCCACCCCCACCTCACCTGCTGGGAGCCACATGTCAATCGGATATTTTACCTATTTCAGGACTTCTCAACCTTGGTGTGATGACATTTGGAGCCTTCATTATTACTTTTTGGGGCGGGGTGGGGTGGAGGGGACCATCCTCTCATTATAGGATGTTGATGTTGAACAGCATCCCTGGTCTCCACCCACTAGATGCTAATAACAACCCCCTCCTCAAGTTGTGACAACCAAAAATGTCTCCAGATCTTTCACATGTCCTCTGAGGAGCAAAACCATCCGGGTTAAGCATTGCTGTTCTAGGTCCATCCACTCACTGTTTCGAGGAAGGATTTCAGGCCGAGGATGTGCTGAGGAGTTAGAGTTTATCTACAGTTAACAAGTCTTACAGTATCGGGGCCTGCTATGACACACAGAAGCTGGGGTCAGGAGGATATGTGAGTCTCCCACCCAAAAAAAGTCCCTGTGCCTCTGAAGAGCCAGTCGGGGACAGTCCGTTGGCCAAAAATGCGTGCCTCCCACAGTACACAGCCCTGCAGCCAGATCACCCCCATCCCACCACGGTGTGCCAGGCATGGTGAATGAATGAATGAATGAATGAACTCCAGTTCCATCTTAAACTTACTGAGTGACCATGGGCAAGAGCATTTAGTCCTGTTGAGCTTTAATTTGCCCATTTAAATAATAAAGAGCATCCACACGCCTTACAGTGGTGCCGTGGTACCAAATGAACTGAGACCCTCCAGTCCATTCTATTCCAAAAGGGGGCAGGTTGCTACTGGCATCTAGTGGGTCAGAGGCCAGAGACGGTGCTCAACATCCTGCAACACACGGGGCAGCTCCTGCCCCTACCCAAATGCAGATAGTGCCAAGGTTCTGCAGCCCTCATAAGCCCTCTGCAGCCCTGAGGCACTGGGTTTGTCCTAGAACTTGGGGCTGCCTTCTCCTAGGGAAAGTTGGGGGGGGGGGTCTCTGCCCTCCTCCTATCCCATGAAAATAAAGGAATGAGTTAGAGGTTGTATCTCCGACCTCTAAGGTTGTCCTGACCTATCAGTGGGAAAACTGCTTAACCTCCCCCCATAGACCAGCATTTATGAGGTTTAGGGAAGGACCAGGTGGTCATGACCTGAGCCAGGACCTTTCTGAGTATGGCCACAGATGGCTGGCACTGGGCGACATCAACAGACTCACAGAAGATGCCCCAACCAGGAGAGATAGTAGCTAAGTACCAGTTAGTGTCCCCATCTTCGCTTCTGGACAGAGTAGCACCTACCTTCCCACCACCCATCCTCCTGGTGGGCCCTGGGGGATCCTGGCACATCCAGGTGACTCACACTGCCAGGGACACCAGTGGTGTCCAGAAGACATTTTCCCCTTTTGTTCCCGCACTGCCTCTCCCGTGCTCTCGTGCTGCCCAACACCTGCTCTTAGAAAGTGCCTGGCAATTTTTGGTAGATGACTGTGAGCCATCTAGAAACCCTATCCTCCCCACAGAGATTTATAATTGAAAGCGCTTTAAAACCTAAATAGTAACAATTGCACCTGCTACTGTTTGCCAGACCCTGTGCTACACATTTTGAATATATTGTCTCCTTTATTCTCTCAACAAACCCTCCAGGTGTGTGTTATGGGCGTTATGCCCATTTTTCAAATGATGAAACCAAAACTTGGGGGGATCGAGTAACTGACCCAAGTCACTTAGCTAGTCAGTGGCAGAGATGAGACCCAATCTCAGACACATCTCCCCCCAAGAGGGCGTGCTCGTAATCTACTGAGGATAAATGTGTTATAGGTACGCGGAGGTACCGCTTCCTAGAGCGGCTGGAAACCCAAGACAGTAGCTCCCAGCTACAAGAAGACTGGTCCCTTTACCCCAGTGGGCCATCTGCAATATCATTGTCTTGAAAAAGGGCGAGAAAGACAGCCTGAGCTAAGCTTTCTCCTACCAATGGATAGAAAGCCTATCAGGAAATTTTAGACATTTACCAGTAGATGGCAATGATGGAGGGAAACAAGGAGATATTTTCTATCCCCATGCAGGAACAGAATCTATGATCTTTACAAGTTTGTGACTGTAAGGAGATTTATCGTTCTTAAGACTTCCAGAAGCTAGGGGCTTCCAGAAAACCTGAGGCAGGTCTGTTTTTTTGAGAGAACAACTTGTCGTGCTGACGGTAGGGTCCCACTTCCCGGAACCAAGCCTCCATGAATCCTTTGCTTGCTCTGAAAAGGCAGCCAGAGGCTTCATCTCACTGTGGCTAACCGTCTTCTGAGACTCTTTGCCCTGCAAAATCAGTGTCATACGCTTCACACCCACTGGGAGGGCTGATTAAAAAAAGGAAAATAACAAGTGTTGGCAAGGACGCGGAGAAATTGGAACCTTCGTACATTGCTGGTGGGAATGTAAAACCACTCAGCCGCCGTGGGAAACAGTCTGTCAGTTCCTCAAAAAGTTAAATATAGAATTACCATCTGATCTAGCAATTCCACTCCGAGGTACATACCCAATAGAACTGAAAATGAGTGTTCAAAACAATACAAGAACACACATGTTCATAATAGCACTATTCCCAATGACTAAAAGGTGGAATGACTCAAACGTCCATCAGCAGATAAATGAATAAATAAATTGTGGTATATACATACAATGGAGTATTAGCCATAAAAAGCAGTGAAGTGCTGACGTGCGCTACAGTATGGATGAGGCTTGAAAACCTTACGCTCAGTGTAAGAAGCCAGACCCAGAGGGCAATGTATTGGATGATTTCATTTGCATGAAATACACCGAAAAAGTACCTCCACAGACACAGAAAGCAAATTGATAGTAGCCAGGAGAAAGGGGGAGTGGGAAGCAGTTGGGTACCAGTTGGGCAGAGGGTTGCCTTTTAGGGAAATGAAAGCCCAAACAATCCTGAACGATATAGTCAATTTCAATGTTTCTACGGAGCAGACCCAGAGAAACCTACTGCAGGAGGACACTGTCCTGGCTGGAGGGGCACGCCTGGCCCCCACCCTTACTGGCCAGCTGGCTTCTCAGTGGCACATATTGCTTCCTTCCCAGATGCTGCCTGCCTAGAAAACCACCCTCACTCATACCTTTCAAAGCTTTTTTTGTTGTTGCTGTTAACTTCAAAGTTAGGAAATGGCTACTTAAGATGCTATTTTCTGTCCTCTCAGGAACCAGGTAATTGAGGAGGTGGCTGGAGCCTGGTCCTGCTTTCTTTGTTCTGAAATATGTGCTCTCATTTCCTGGCCTCCCTTTCTCCTTATTCCCACCCTACCCTCCAGGGATTTTGGCCCTTTGTTCTGGGTGCCCACCCCCACCATGCCAGTGCTTTCTACCCAGCGGTCTCTTTGCCCCAGGGAGGTGGCCAGTCACCCGACCAGATAGTAGGTGAGCTGAGCTACTACACACACACACACACACACACACACACACACACACACACACACACCGCTTTGTCAACAATCTTGCCAAAGGTCTGGAAGCTCTCTAAGGAGCTGTGCGTATGTCGCCTGACCTGTGTAACACCTTAGCCCATGTGAATCCATGCTGCTGGTGGCATGGATTAGTTTATCAGATGAAATTAGTGTCTCCTGGAGGCCCGAGGGCATGAGTCAGCAGGCAGAGAGCTTTTATAGAGCTCAGTAGAGGCCCTGGAAAAGTCTAGCACTTCTGAGGCTGCGATCAGCTTTTGCAAAGCTTTCCCCAACCACCTGGCTTCTTAGCCCTGCAGGGAGCTGTCCAGGTGCTGATCTGTTTGAGTGCCATCTTCCTGGGCCACCTTCAGACCTTGCTGCCTGGGTCTTTCTCTACCCGGTCCTGCTGCATTCGGCCCCAATCTATGGCCTTCATTTCAGTGGCACTTCCTTGGACACTCTGCAACTTTCTCCATGGTCAAAATGGAGAGGAGTCTTCATTTTGCTGATGGGCTCTCCTGCCCTTGGAACTGTTTTATAAGCAACAATCTAGTTGCCAAGGGGACAAGTTATGAGAGCAGAGGCTGAACAGCTGGTCTTAGGGGACAGGGAGAGCAGCTTGGAGGATGGCCAGTGGGAATACGAGCGGCTGCTCCGTCACCCGGCAGAGACATGAACGGCTGTGTGAACACTCCCAGGTTTCACACTCTGCTGCATCAAGTGGGGGAGAGAGTGCATTCTAATTGAAGAAAAGAAATCCATTTTCAGCAGGCTACATTTGGAGGTCTGACCAGGCATTCAGTGGGCTGTGAAGAGGAGAGGGGCGTTAGCTGGGGGCGTGGAAAACTGCTCAGGCAGAGCTCAGAGTTGACAGAAAAGGGAGGGGCATGGTGAGGTCTGAAAGGGGGAAGGGCAGGATAGAGACGATGTCCCTGTAGACACCTCCTCCACCAGCAAAGTCAAGTCCAGGACAAAAAGAGGGAAACTTAGGACTGAATCTGTGAACAAGGAAGAGAAGGTGAGTAAGCACTCTCACCTGGAGGTTGAGCACAGCTCTGCCTTCTAGTTCCCCACCAACCAACTAGCCTGGAAGCATCATTTTGTGACCCAGCCTTCACCTTGAGGAAGAACAGAGAACCAACCTCTTGCTTCTTGAAGTCTAGTATTCTTTGGGCCCTGAATATTCTCAGGGCTAGTGGCCCTGTCATCTCAGCCTTCCCCATTTCCCCAGGCATGCAGAATGTGTGGCCCCCAAACAGCTCCGGGGTTCCCCTACTGAGACCAGATCCTGTGTGCCTGGGCCCCAACAGCTGACCTAAAGGATGTGGCTGCTGTGCCCACTCGCGGCATGGGTGATGCAGCACAGATGGAGCCTGAACATGCCATTCTCCCCATTCCCAAATTTCCCATTTCTAGGGAAAATTACTTCTTTAAACCTCCATTTCTCCGTTTCATCTGGAAATTAGGGATAGCAATGTCCTAGCCCATCAGGTTGTTGTGAGAACCAAACGTGTTAACACACAGAAGGCACTTAGCAGTGTGTGGCATGTAAGTGATATTAATTGTAATAGGTACTAAGATTGTTAGCCAATGCTCCCCTAGGGACAACTCTACATCAAGCTCAGTTCTTCCTCTGGCTTTAGCCAGTTCTGCTCTCCCAACCCGGATTTCTTCACTGGGCCCTCTTCCCTCCCTTCCAATCCCCTGACACACACGAATACATACCCCACATGTCTGAGCTCATGCCCATTTCAAACTTGATCTGGATCTGCTGAGAATTTCTCATCTCCTCCATTCCAATACTATCAGTGGTCCCTTCATCTCTCTTATTACTCAGCCCCCATCAGTGTTGATGACCACTTAGGCCTGGAGTTTAGGGTTCCCCAGCCCATCTCCTCACTACACTGACAACATAGCCCATATGCTTCTGCATGAATTAGTCAGGTGTAGGTACTAGAAAGGGTAAGAAAGGAAGGAGGGAAGGAGAGATGAATCAGGTTAGGCTAGTAGTGACAAATAGCTCTCCAAATCCAGTGGCTTCAAACAACGACCTTTTCTTTTCTTGCCTGTGCTATGTCTATCCAAGGTCAGCAAGGAAGCTCTATGCCTTGTAATCATTTCAGAGTGACAGAATGACATTCAGAGTGACAGAAGCTCCATTTTGACTAGTGTCTCCACAATCCCAAAGGAAGGGAAAAGAACATGGAAAAGGATTCAGAGGCCCCAAAGCTTCCACCTGGAAGTGACCACATGTCACTTCTGTTCATATTTCATTGGCTAAAGAAGGTCCTCTGTCCAAGCATGCCTTCAAAAGGGCAACAAAGGAAATTTCCTGGGGCGCCTGGGTGGCTCAGTCAGTTGAGCATCTGACTCTTGATTTTGGCTCAGGTCATGATCTAACAGTTTCATGGGTTCATATCCAGCGTCGGGCTCTGTACTCACAGAATGGAACCTGCTTGGATTCTCTCTCCATTTCTCTCTGCCCCTCCCCCTCTTGCACTCTGTCTTTCTCAAAATAAATAAATAAACTTTTTTTTTCTTTTAAGGAGGGGCACCCGGGTGGCTCAGTCAGTCAGTCGGTTAAG
Organism: Panthera leo; assembly: GCF_018350215.1. Classification (NCBI taxonomy): domain Eukaryota; kingdom Metazoa; phylum Chordata; class Mammalia; order Carnivora; family Felidae; genus Panthera; species Panthera leo. The sequence continues at coordinate 47,986,697 of NC_056692.1, read as the reverse complement.
CATCCGACTCTTGACCTCGGCTCAGGTCATGATCTCAAGATTTCATGAGTTTGACAGCGCAGAGCCTGCTTGGGATTCCCTCTCTCTGCCCCTCCCCCACTCATGTTCTCCCCCACCCCCCCAAAATAAATAAATAAACGCTTAAAAAAAGGAAACTCTTCCTGTGGGGTGGGGAGCACCAAACACCCAAGTATATATATATACAAAGTCTCCTACTGGGAGACTTTGTATATATATATATGTACTTCCATCATGTGGACCTTCCCAATCAGTCCAACCCTCCCAAGGCACCCAGCCCCCACCTCTACCTCTAAGGGGACCTGACTGGACCTTTCCTCCTCTGAGACATAACTGGACATTTTCCTTGACATGAATACAAGGACCTGAACGTGCTCGTGTGTGTGTGTGTGTGTGTGTGTGTGTGTGTGTGTTTCTAATTAAGACCTAACGCATGAAGCCCTCAGATTTGCTCGAATTAGCCCAGGATTCAGAAAAAGCTGAGGTTTTATGAAACTCCTCAACCAATGGGGAATGTATGAATTATTGAAAGGATGGAAAAAGAGACCCAGGGAGGAAGGGCTGCTCCATTATTCATCAGGCCCAGAGTCCCCAGGTCCCCAACCACTGCTGCTGGCTTTGACACCTACAGCATTTTCCCATTATGTGTACAGGGAGCGTTTCAAACACGTCGTATCGGCAGCCTCCAAGCAGGGCTCCCACGCACGCCATCCACTGCCTGTCTCATTAGCTCAACCCTGGGCTAAGAATGTCAGTATGTAGTGCCCACCTGCCCTCCCTTCCCAGGGTTTCTGCTCACAGAAACCAGGCCTGAGGTCCAACTCCTTAAAAGAACCAGGCCTTTCACTCTGGCCCCAACATGTCCCTCCAGTTTTCTCTCCCTACCCTACCCCAGGCCATTTGCTTTGACCTCACACCTTTCACATTCTCCTACCTTTGCCCATGCTGACCCCTAAGCCTGAAACTGCTTTCCCATATGCCTTTGTCTACCGGGTGAACTTCTATTCATCTTTAAGACCCAGATCAGACAAAGGGCAGCTAACTGCTTCTGAGAGCTTGTGTGTGAGACATGTGTGCCAACACGATCTCAGCAAAGTGTCACAATAACCCAGGGAGGTGGGTGTTAGCACCAGTGCCAGCTACGTAATTTGCGGGGTCCAGTGCAAAATGAAAATGCTGCCCCTTGTTCCAAACTGAGAAAGAACTTCGAGATGGTAAAAGCAGACCGTGAAACCAGGCACAGGGTATTGTGAAGAACGAGCAGGTCCGTGGGACTGCACACATCACACGCCCGTGAAGTCAGCCCTGATTATTGAGGAGTAAACCAAAACTCAGAGGAGTTAAGTATCATGTCCAAGGTCACACAGCTTGTGAGGGGCAGAATGAGGCTGAAGACCTCATGCCATCTAATCCAAGTCCTTTTTTGCTCACCCTCGCATCTCCTGAGGTATCCTCACTTGCCTCGGGCAGAATGGCAGGGGAGGAGACTGTGAGCACCCCCAGAAACCGATTTTCCTTTTAAAGAGTGCTTTCTGCAGGCAATGGGTCCGTTGCTTTATCTTGGGCATTGCAGGATGACTTGGAACACAAGCGTCACACAGATCAAAGAGGGAACTGATCTGGGGAGCAGGTGGCATTCCGGCGTCCTTCCATCGGCCCACAGGAGAGTCCACTCCGCCTGCCATTCCCACCCTCATACCCTCACACCCACCCCCAGGCAGTCTGCTTCCACCACCACCCCCAACACGCGTACGCTCTTCAGTTGCCTGAGGCCATGTCTGCTGTCCAGCCGGGGTGACCCTGTACAACACAGAACCCGGGGCAGGATCTCTGACCTTTGCTGGGAATGTTAAACGCAGACCTTGAGAAAGACACACCTCCTGGCCGCAGTGTCCGTGTTTCATCTTTTCATAGCACCGAACCAGCTCCGCCAGCGTGTCTGTTTGCTGATTTGTTTTCCCTGAAAAGCTTCAGTCCTGGGAACATCCGTCTTACTGATACCCATTCCTTCAGCAAATACTCACTGTGCCCCTACTATGTGCCAGTCCTTCTGCCTTCGAGGAGCTCACAGGCACAGCCGGGGAGACTGCCAGTAAACTCGCCATTGCTACCCTGGTGACAGCAAGAGAAGTCTCCTGAGTCCAGATGAGAGAAGGAGAAATTAATTACTGGGTCAGAGACAGCAAACTGAGTAAGGTCTTGGAGAATTTGTGGGAGTTTTCCCCGTGGAAAAGAGGGCAAGCCAAGCAGAAGGGACCAGCACATCTGGAAGAGTTTGGGGCTGCTGGGCATTGAGGGTTTGAGAGACATGGACAGCCGTCCAAGGGTAAGAGGCCTTTCCTCCTGAGCAAGTTCTAGGGGCTGCGGGGAGCGCTCTTGGGGAAGTAGGAGAAGAGAGGAAAAAGCTGGGAATTTTTTAGGCCTAAAATACTGTGAACAGAAATGTGGGGGTATACTTCCCCAAAAACCTTCAGTTGTCCCAGCCCCACATGGTCCCATTCACACACGACAATGTTTTCCCGTGATGCCCAGGTCAGATCTCAGCAGCAAAAGGGCTCCTGCCTTACAGTTTTCAACAAACATGTTCATTGCTGATGTCTTGTTATTGGCGAGCTACCTTTGCCCCCCGAACGCATAGATAGCCCATGTCTTTGACCGTTTCATTGTCTACAGAAATTTTACTGACCCCCCCCCCCCCCCCCCCCCCCCCCCCCCCCCCCCCCCCCCCCCCCCCCCCCCCCCCCCCCGAGCAGAACCTCCCTATGGCCTGGCTGGACAAGCTTACATCCTGGAGATTCATCCTTGCAGGGAGGCGCCTCCTACTCAGAGCAGATTCCGGAGCTGCTGGTCTGTGAGCAAGCCCCCCCCCCCCCCCACACACATACTGGACAAGGCTACAGGTCAGGCTGCCGTTGCAGAGAAGTGAAGGTGGGCTAGTATTCAGGCCAGAATGGGTAACCCTTGGGTGCCAGTATCCAATCCGACCGGACGGGCCACCTTGGCCCCAGACGCAGCTTTCAAATTAGCCATCAAGTCACAAATATTTATTGAGCACCTACTGAGTGTCCAGGGCCCAGGGAATGAAGGACACATACAAAGTGAAGAAGGAAGAAATTAAAAATGTTGGTTGCTACCATGTACTGTATATGTGTTTCCACTCACGGTGCAGAGGGGCGAGCAATCTGCTTAATGCTACAGAAAGCAAGCATAGCACTAGAGTCTTGAAAAGCACAGATCCTGCAGCCAGACAGACCTGACTTGCAACGCTGGCCCTGCCAGTTTCCAGCCGTGTGTCCTCAGGCACATCACTTCACCTCTCTGGGCCTCAGTTTTCTCAGCGGTAAAATGGGATTGTTGGGAAGGCTTTAAATAACTTCATGCACACAAAGCGCTCTGAAAAGCCCGCAGGGCACTGGAAGTGAACAATAAATACTAGCAGACCTCGGCGTTGCTGTTTTTATCCTTAGTTATTACTAAGCAGAAGCAGCTGGGATTTGAAAGTCTGACTAAAGTCGGGGGGGTTGGGGGGGGGTCTCAGTCAACCCCCATGTGGCCCCGGAAGCCTCTCCTCCCCCACCCCGGGCCCCTACTTTCCACCCGCAAACCCCGCGAAGGTGCTTCCCCGAGACGTGCTCACCTCCCCGGGTGGAGCCCAGCAGCCGCAGGGTCCCGCGGCCCGCCCTCCGCTCGCCGCGCGGGGGCGGGAAAGCCCCGCCCTCGGCCCCGCCCCCTGGCCGCCCCTCCCTCTGCGAGTTCGGGGCTCCGGCTGCGGCGGCTGCTGGGTCACCCGAGCGGAGCGGTTCGGCCGAACGCGACGGGACGGGCGTCCGGGAGCCTGGCGCCGAGCCTCCCGCGCGGCGCGCCGAGCCGGCGAGGCACCTGCGACCTGGGTCGGGGGCCGCGACCGCTCCAGCGAGGTAGGAGCCGGGAAGCCGGGGTAGGGAAGGTGGGGGAGACCGGCTCTCCCATCCTGGGGCGCGGGGTGGCGGTGGGGGGTGGGGGGGAGGACGACCTCCCGCCGGCGCCTCGGCCCCTGCGCGCGGCCGCCCCCCCCCCCATTCCCGCGGAGCCAGGGGCAGCGGCCACACTGCCCCCCCGCGTGCGCGCATGCAGGTCCGGCACGGGGAAGGTAGGGGCCGCGTGGTGGCGGGTGCGCGTGTCCACGCCTGTGTGTGCGCGTGTGTCCGTGTGTGTGCGCGCGCGTGTCGGGGATGTGCGGGGGAGGAGATGACGCCCCCTGTTCGCCGGCGCTGCTGGGCAGTTCTTGTTGCCCACTCCAAAGCTGAGGGCACACTCGCAAGACGGGCTTGAGTGGGGCCGGCAGAAATTATCCGCGTAATGCGGGAGGGAAAGCCCCCCCCCCCCCGCCACCTGTTGAGCTGGGCTGTCCACCTGTGCCTCGAATTCCCCGCTTCTCCCGCCTGACCGCAGGGACGGCGAGGATGCCCGGGTCCGGCGGGGTAGGGAAAGCGCCCCTGCCAGATGCCGCGGAGCAGAGGTGGACACGGAGGGGAGCAGAAGGTGGCGAGCATGGGGACCCGCTGGCCGGGGCTGAGTGTGAGCGCTCAAGCCACGAGGCACGCACCGAAACATTCCCCCCCCCCCCCCCCCCCCCCCCCCCCGTCACTCCAGAGCCTCCCTCCTCCCCATTTTAATTACTTGAACTGCCTTTGCCCTCATCCTCATTGGGCAATTGATGAAGGTTAGTTCGTTAAAAAATTTAAAGCGAAGTCAGATGGTCACTTCTTGGGACCGAGAGGGATTTAAGAGGTAATTCCTGGAACGTGGCGGGGAGGGCAGAGGATCCTGTTCCGAGCCCCTCCCAGTGCTGACCCTGCTGGGTGCGGGGTCGCAATGGCCAGGTGCAGCCTTGGGCTCTCATCCGCCTTCTAGAACTCACCAGCCACCTCGGCGTCCGTGTTTATGGTTGAGGAGGCTCTTGTTCAGAGAAAGGAAGGGATTCACCCACTTTGTGGGATTATCAGCGACTAGATGAGAGCTGGACCCAGGACAGGGTTCCCAAGTGAGAGACAGATGTCACACTCCAGCTGTCACCTGTGCTGCGTCCTGCCCCACACCATCCCAGGGAACAAAAGCTGGGACTTCCTTCTTGGCCACATTATGCCACTCCCTCATCTGTCTCAACCTCGAGGCTTGATGAATTCACAGCCCGGGTTGCAGGGAGGGCGGGGGGACTTTGGTTTCGAGCTGACATTCTGGCTTCAGGACATCTCAGGACCGCAGGCATCTTGGTGACAGATCGGCTGTGCCTCTCTGCTGACACCACAGCCAGCACCCCTCCCAGAGTCCCCTGCCTGCCTGAGAAGCCCTAAATGTGCCTCACTTCTCCACTAACGTGACGGCTGGAGAGAGCTGGGGGCATCCTGTCACAGGGTCAGGTCCCCAGGGTGCCTAGAAAAGGTGAAATTTGTAGCGGTGCCTAAGGCATCCCCATCCCAAACTTCTACCTTCGTCTTAACTTGTGGGAGGCAGTGGACACCCTGAGGGGCGGGGGGTGGAGCCAGGGCCGCCCTGTCCTCGTGTGTCCAGTTGGTGAGACCTTGGCATCCTGGCAGCAGGCTTGTGAGAGCTCAGCCACTCTCAGGCTGTGAGCTGGGGTTCTGGGACTTGGGGCGGGGGTGGGGGGGGAACGCAGGGGGGAGGTCGGCTGAGTTGATCACAGTTGGCTGGAGGAGGCAAGCCTGATGTCGTGGTGGAAAACACGGGCTCCAATCCCAGCTGGATCACTGACTTTGTGACTTTGGCCGAGTCACAGAAACACTTGGAGGCTCAGCTTCCTCTTCTGTAGAATGGGGCCGGGACACAGATGTCAGTGTCGGGCTCAATGGCGGTGTTCCGGGCTGCTCGTCTCTGCTTCCTCCAGCCCCCAGCCTGACTCTCAGCCACTGTCCTTGTGGGAGGTGACTGTGAAGCTAGGATCCCTCATGCCATCCTGAGCATTGCGGGGGAGGGGGGGCGTGGCGGTGGTGTGAGTTTGGGTATCAGGGTAGCTCACAGATTGAGCTCGGGGTCCCAGAAAGTGAGGATGCGAGAGTTGGAACCCAGTCTCCACCAAGCCCTGCCCCTGGGAGAGCTCGTGCTTCTGCCCTGGCTTCTAGCCACCAGTGTCCTGGGCCTGCCCACACGGCCTCCTGACTCATTCCTAGGTGGTCACCGGTCATGTGCCTGCTCTTTCCTTCCATCCTGGATTGGGGTCAGCCTTCCTCCCTGGCAGAATCAGGGCCAGCTACATGTGACTTCAGAGGCACCAGGAAAACCCCTGCCTGCCACCTGCCAAATGTCCTGTCTCCCCAGCCCTGGCTGCCTGCTGCCTAATATTCCACCATTAGAGACTCCTTCCTTTCGCTCATGGCCTCATACCCATTTGTCAGCTATGAAACCTTGTGACTCATTTAAAAGCTTTCGGGACCTGTGTGCGAGGGGAGAGGGAGAGAGCAGAAGAGAGAGGGGAGACGAAAGAAGGTGGGGAGAGCAACAGGGAGAAGAAAGTGCTTTGCCAGCCTCAGAGTCTACAGAGAAAGGCCCAGTTGTGAGCCCAAGGAGGCCCCAGAGGGAAGGAAAGATTCAGGCAGACGGGGCAGGGCAGGCGGCAGGCAGAGGAAGTTGTGAACGTCCAGTGGGAATTCTCAGTGAGAATGTGGGGTGGGTGGCCCGCGGGGGCAGCAGGTGTTATATAGAGGTTTCCAGCCCTCTGCCTGGGGTGGGGCCTTTGCAGCCTGTTTCAGAGGTGAAATAGACCTAAGGCAAAAGCCTCCTTCCTTTTCTGCCGCTCCCCCTTCCCCCCCGGCACACGGCCATGTGGTGGTTAATGTATTCTAGGGCGGTGTTCTCTGCATTTGGAGAGCCTGGGCTCGTCACGCTGGCTGTTTAAAGCTGTCAGTGGTAATTTGTTAGGTCAGCAAAAGGCCTGGGCTGAGCAGGACCATGGGACCTTTCAACTCCTGTGATGCCCTGAACATCCCACGTCCTTCCTCAAAAGAGCAAAAACCACATCATTCACTCAGACCCACAAGTCTCCTGGGCTGCCAGAGGCCCGGAGGTGCAGGGCTCGGCTGGGATCACCCTCAAACGTGGTCCTCAAAGATCTCCCTTGTGGAGGTGGTTCCTTGCCCCGGTGGGCGTGGGGGGGGCAAGTTTTGGGGGGTACGGGGATGAGAACTGACCGTCCCTGCCCAGGGGGTCCATGGACAGGCTGGATGCGGGGAGAGGCAGGCCAGCATCACCCCGGCCCTCAGAGAGCCTGGAATATGTCCTGACCGCATAGCCGTGAGCTGTTTGCAGCCCATCTGAGCACCGCAGAGAGCAGAGCTGAGACCAGAGAGAAGTTACAGGTCACCAGTCTGACCTGTTGACCATGAACTCCCCAATGACAACCATTTAAAAAAAAAAATTGAGGTGTAATTGACATTTAACGTTATATTAGTTTGACGAGCATTCTTTTCTTTTCAGTTTATTTATTTATTTTGAGAGACAGCGTGCAGGTGCACAAGTACAGGAAGGTCAGAGAGAGAGAGAGAAGGAGAGAGAGAATCCCAAGCAGGCTCTGCACGTCCACACGGAGCCCGGTGCCGGGCTCGAACCCACGAACCATAAGCTGAAGTTGGACTGTTAACTGACTGAGCCACCCAGGCGCCCAGTTTGATGAGCGTTCTTGAAGATTAGTCTCAGTGCTGTCTGTTCTTGGATGATGATGATAACGGCAGCAACTCTTCATTCCAGCACAGTCATTTATTGAGCACCTACTGTGTACATGGTGATGACTACTCTGTGATGAAAATACAGATGCGGTATGACTGGCTTTCGGGGCCAGATTATTCTATGGCAGGGGCTGTCCTGCGTGTTGTAGGATGTTTAGTAGCGTCCCTGGCCTCTGCCCACTAAATGCAGTAGCATCCCCCCTCCCATGGCGACAACCACAGATGCCTCCAGACATTGCCAAGCGTCCCCTGGAGGGGGAGGGGGGCAGACTCGCCCATAGCTGAGAACCACTGGGGATACAGCTCTGAGCAGAACAGACAAAATTCAATCCCGTTCCCTGAGGAGCAAGAGTTCTGAAGAGGGAGATGAACAATAAATATGCTCACGAGGGAAAAATTTAGTAGGCTGTCTGTGAAAATGCTAGAGAGAAGGACAAGGCAGGGCGGGAGGTTTGGAGGGTGGGGGTGGGGGTGCCGTTTTCAAAGGGGCTCCTACCCGGTGTGACCAAGAGGCTGGAGAAGGAGGAGGAAGAAAGTGAGGCAGAGATCTGGGGAGAGAGCCTTCCAGGCAGGGGCAAGAGACAGTCCAAGAGCAAGGAGGACAGAGGTGGCCAGGTGGCAGCGGACTTTGGAACCACACGGAGGGGAGTTCAGATCCAGGCCCAGTCACGGGTAGCTGTGTGTGGCCGTGGGCTAGTCCCAGAACCTCCCTGAGCCTTGGCTTTTTCAGGAACTCGTGCCCTGTCCTCAGCCCCTCCTGCTGCCCGTGCCAGCTCGTGTGTCCCCCTTCTCCGTGCACGTGCCAGTGGGAAGCCAGAGGGCAGACAGAATCCCCTCCCCCCTTTCTCCCAGCTCCAGGCTCTTGTTCTGGACAAGTGCATCTATTCACTGAGCTGCAGCAACGCCATCTGGTGAGGTCAAGGCCAATATCTCCGGAGGTCAAGAGAAGTTCAGCCCTCCAGCTCCCTTCTCCCTCTCCCCTCTCCCTGTCCCCTCTCCCTCTGCCCTCTTCCTCTCCCCCTCCCCTCTTCCTCTCCCCTCTTCCTCTTCCCTCTTCCTCTCCCCTCTTCCTCTTCCCTCTTCCTCTCCCCTCTTCCTCTCCCCTCTTCCTCTCCCCTCTTCCTCTTCCTCTCTTCCTCTTCCTCTCCCCTCTTCCTCTTCCTCTCCCCTCTTCCTCTTCCTCTTCCTCTTCCTCTCCCCTCTTCCTCTTCCTCTCCCTCTTCCTCTCCCCCTCCCCTCTCTCTCCCCTCTTCCTCTCCCCTCTCCTTCTTCCTCTCCTCTCTCCCTCTCCCTCTCCCTCTCCCTCTCCCTCTCCCCTCTCCCTCTCCCCTCTTTCTCTCCCCCTCCCTTCTTCCTCTTCCTCTTCCCTCTTCCTCTCCCCTCCTCCTCTCCCTCTTCCTCTCCCCTCTTCCTCTCCCCTCTTCCTCTTCCTCTCCCTTCTTCCTTTCCCCTCTCCCCCTCCCTCTCCCCTCTTCCTCTCCCCTCTCCTTCTTCCTCTCCTCTCTCCCTCTCCCTCTCCCTCTCCCTCTCCCTCTCCCTCTCCCTCTCCCTCTCCCCTCTCCCTCTCCCTCTCCCCTCTCCCTCTCCCTCTCCCCTCTCCCTCTCCCTCTCCCCTCTCCCTCTCCCCCTCTGAGGGCTGAGGAAATGGAGCCAGAAACATAAAGCAACTTCCCTGAAATCACAGGGCTGGTAAACGGTAAAGCAGGGACGGACCCCAGGTGTCTCTGACGTTCAAGGAGGCAGGCTCTCCCTGTGCAGCTCTGTGCCAGCAGCCGAGGACATGGAGGCATTAAAAGGGGAGAGAAAAGTCTTGGGAGGGAAGGAGGGACACGACACTTCAAGGGCTACACTTTGGAAGGAGGTCACCAAGTTTTGATGACCCTCCTTGTTTACTGTTTTTATTTTCTTGTTTTTGAAGTAGTTGTGTTACGGCAGAACAATTGGGAAATGAGACTCATTGTGCGTAATTCCAGAGAGCAGACTCTGAATGGGAAAGGGAAAGATGTTAGGGGGGCAGGGGTAGCGCTGGTGAAGCCTCAGGCACCCTTCTGCTTCCTTGGTGTTGCTGCCCAATGTGGGGTTCCCCCGCCTCCCCAGAGTTCAAGGTCAGGCTGCCTGGATCACCACCCAGCAAGGATGCTGCGGGAGGCGTTCCTGCTCCAGGAGTCTGGACATGCACGAGGCCCTCACGGAGGGAGACAGCATGCTATTGACTCAGGCACTTGCCCAAGGGCGGAAACTGAGGCAGCTGGCACAGGCTGGGAGTGGGGGGGGGTTGGATGGAGGGTGTTGCTCTTGCGTGGAAAGGAGCCAGCTGCCAGCTGGCCCTAGGTCAAGGAGGCAAGAACCCTTGGAATATGGCAGTATTCCAGCTGCCCTCCCGGTGGGGATTCTCGAGCAAAAGGCAGGGGCCGCACCAGGAGCTTGGCATGGAGGGCTTGGCTGGGCAGGCTTGGTTCCCTGTCTCAAGTGGGAGAGCCCGCGTCGGGGAAGGGGACACTCTGGGGACCTGAGATGATGAGCCACAGCATGTCTGTGCTGTCCATCCCAGGGACAGACCCCCTCGAGAGCATGGGTCCCGGGTAGTCCTCCCGTTAAGAGGAGACAGCAGGGATGACTCTAACAGTAATAGCAACTAGCCTCTATTGGGTGCTTATCACATGCAAGGTCTCGTGTAAGGTTCCTGCTGTCCAGTCCTTACGAGATACACCGTGCTGTCGTGTCCCTTTGCAGACCGGGGACCGGGCTTGTCTGGTAAGCATTGGTGTGGGGGTGTAAACCTAGGCTCCCATCATGAATGCCCCCGCCCCCATGCTGGGCAGTGGATGGAAGGAGCTCCGTCATCGCTCCATGCGACCTTGGGCACGTGATTTTACCTCTTTGAGCCTCACTTTCCTGAACTGTAAAATGAAGGGCAGAGGAGTTAGCGCGCAGGGTTGGTGCAATGATAAAATTAAAAGGGAGACAACAGACATCATACGACGTCAGACAGCAAAATATGCCCAGTATGTGGTGGCCTCTCGCTTTGTCTTCCTGGCCCCGTAGACACGGAGCCTGTCACACCCTCTTCGTGATGTCTGAAAGAGGTTCTGCTGAAAGCTGAGCCCAGCGGATCCTTCTAGGTGCCTTGTTGGTGACCTTGGCACCGACGGCAAGATCAAGTGTAAAGGCAGTGAATATAATCATTGCTCCCATACGTGTCCCCTGCTCTGGGCCTCCCATGCTGACTTTGTCTAACTGCCAGGCAGCTCTATGAGGTCATTACCGTTAACCATATTTCATAGGCAAAGAAACTGAGGCACAGAGAGGTGAGTTAGCTTGCCCGAAGTCAGCCACAGCATAGGGGGTAGAGCCACAATTTAAACCCCAGGAGCCCAATGGCCTTTCTGAGATCCTTGGAATTTGTAAAAAGGGAAATGTTTCCAAGTCACCGGGCCCAGGGTCTGACTCTTCCAAAATTCTCTTCTCCTTCCCTTCATTTAAAGCAAAAACACTTTGGGGCACCTGGGTAGCTCGGTTGGTTAAGCGTCTGACTTCAGCTCAGGTCATAATCTCACCATTCGTGAGTTCGAGCCCCACATCAGACTCCGTGCTGATAGCTCAGAGCCTGGCACCTGCTACAGATTCTGTGTCTCCCCCGCTCTCTGCACCCCCCTCTCTCTCTTTCTCAAAAATAAATGAACTTACAAAATTTTTTTAAAGCAAAAACACTTCACCAGACAGGAACCAAGGGGACGTAATGGACTCAGCTCAGGGGTCACTTCCTCCAGGAAGCCTTCCCAGATGTTCCTTAGCTAGGGACCCTTGTTTGTGCTTCTGCAGCATTCCCAGCACACCTCCATCAGCCTACTTGCCCCCAGGACCGCCAGCATCCATTCCTCCCTGCTTCCCCACTAGGTCAGGGGCTTGCCAAGTGGTGCCTTCTACCTGTTTAATGACCTTCACTCCCGCTGGTTACAGGAATCCGTGCCCAGTGCTTCCCCTGCCCTTTGCAGATCTGCTCTCGCCCACGAAGCTTGTGTTCACCAGTGGCATTCACAATACCTCCCAGAGGTCAGTTCCCAGGCGTTAAAGGCAAGTTCGGGACTTCTGTCCCTGGGGTCCGGGGCACGAGGTCTCGGGCTGCTCCTGGAAGCAGCGGAGTATCTGCTCCCGAATGTGCAGTGACAAGACCTTAAAAACGTGTCCCACCTGCCCCGCGGCCACAGGACCGTGTGGTGGGTAAAAGGCGTGGCCAACAGAGGCCGAGTTCTCCGACGCGAGGCAAAACCGGGAGGGAGGCTGGAGTTTGCTGAGCAGTTACTTTGCGCCAGCTGTGTGCCCAGCACCTCGTGTCTAGACCTCCTCTGATCCACTCGGCAACCCCCACTGTCCCCGCAAAACAGTTGCTTGTATGCACACACTTCTGGCCTGCACTCCTTAAATTGCGTGGTGAGTCGTGCTCTTTGATGTAAATAGATGCAATCCTCAGGGGGTTCGTGGCGAAATACACATAACGTAAAATGTCCCATCTTAACCACCTTAAAGCGCACAAGTCAGTGGCACTTAGTACATTGAAACACTGAGCAACCATCACCACCTTCTAATTCCGGAACATTTTCATCATCCCCAAGGGAAACCCACCCACCAAGTCCCTCCGCCAAGTCCCCGGCAGCCACACATCTGCTTTCTGTCCCCATGCATTTACCTCTTGTGGACATTGCATGTAAATGGAACCCTACAGCGTGTGGCCTTTTGTGTCTGGCTTCTTTCGCTCGGCGTGATGCTTTCCACGTTCACCCGTGCAATGTCAGTGCTTCGTGCCTTTTTAGGGCTGGATGATATTCCGTTGTGTGGATATGCCACATTTCGTGTATCTGTTCATTCATTGACGGACATTTGTTTAGGTCTCTCCCTTGGCAATAGTATGAATAATGCTGCTCTGAATATTCACATACCAGCCTTTGAACACCTGTTTTCAGCTCAAGAGCTTTTTAACTATGGTTTCCCAGGTTCTATGAACATGGGAGCTCAGCGCAGTTAAGCAAGTTGTCCAAGGTCACGCAGCTGTTCACAGGGAGAGCCAGAGCTTGAGCTCACGTGCTCTGCGCTCTTGACGGTGAACCTCTTCTCTTCCAGTGCTCGCAGGAGGCCAGGGTCTTGGGTTCAAGCTTCCTAGGAACGTCGCTCTGTTCCTGGCTCCTGACTTTGCACCTGGCATTCCCCTGCCTCGCATGGCTTGCCCTCCAAACAGAGGTCCCACCAAGTGTGGCACCGGGAGCATCATCCTGGCAGCCATGAGCAGGAAGCGTTGGCATGCCAGGAAGCAGTGCCTTCCTCCATGGGATAATACATTCAGACAACACCCACCGCCAGCCATCGCCCTGGGAGGCAAGCGACTTCTTGCTTGCTCTCTTGCTCTCAAAATAGGTGCTTGCTCTCATCTCACTTGCTCTCAAAATAGGTGGCTGTTCCCCGGCGGGTGACCTTCACTTGTACGTCCTCATCCTGGAGACCCAAGGCGCCTTGGTCAGCCTCCTTGCTTTTCAGGAGAATGCCAGGTGCTCTGGGGCTAGCAAGTGCGGAGCACCAAGGCCAACTCCATCCTGCCAGGGCACAAGGCACCTCTTTGATGGAGCCCAGGGCGTGGGCTGTGAGTGATGTGGTCAGGAGGGCCCCCCCCCCGCCCCGTTATTTCCCGGAGGGGATGCTGTCTCCTGAAGAGGGTAGGCGGGATTTGCTGTGTGCATGGAAAATGCCTTTATTTTTTCCACACCTGCATCAGGATAGCTGTCCCCACTCACTTTCAACTCCAGAGCTACCCTGAGACCACCTCTGGCCTTGCTTCTGCCCCATTGCAGGAATCTTGACCCTTCTCCTAGGTAGTAACCCTGGTAACCCAGGCCACACAATCTGACCCTCCTGGAGTCCACTCCTGTTTGGTGCAGTGGAGACACTGGGGCTTTGTGGTGTCAGAAGGCAGGCACAGAGCCCACACCTACCTCTCTCCCTGTCTGTGTGACCTCAGGCCGGCGCACGTCCTCTCTGAGCCTCAGACGCACATGAATGGGGAACGTCAAGGCGGCAGTCACAGAGTATCACGACAACTGAGTGAGACTGATGTCTAGAGAAGCAGCTGGAATACTGCCTGGTCAATGCAAAAGTTCACGAATACATGCTTCCCCCTGGCTTCCCCTCCCTGCGTTGGTCAAGTGCTCTGCCTCACCTGCTCAATGGGGGCCCGGCAGAAGTGAACCTGGGACCTCCCGGGTCAGCTTGCTGTCCAAGCCCAGGTCCAGATCTGAGGCCCTCATTCCAGGGGAAGGCCTTGTCAGCTGTAGAAGTTGTGGGTGGGCTGGCCACAACCCTTTCTGGGCTTCAACAATCGAGAGCATTTGTAGCAGGAATCCCTACCCACCTTCAGATGTGGAAGCCGCACAGGGAGTTCTAGGGTGCAACTCTAGCCGCAGTGACGGTGCATGTCGGTAGAACCATGGTGGAATTATGATCAGAGCAAGCCCGAATGCAGAGGCCCCTCTGGGCTGGGCCACGATGCTAGGTTACTAGTCCTCACACCCATCCCTGAGGGGGCCCTAGGTCTCTATTTTTATCCTCTCTTTATAGATGTAGAAACTGAGGTACAGGCAGGTAAAGACAACGTACCTGACGTCACTGAGCTAAAGTGACAGAGCGGGGATTTGAACCCAGAGCAAATCTGAATGAAGGACACTTGATTTTGGGAACTTCTTGGGACACAGCCCCGGGGTATGAATTTGCAGGGGGTGGGTCCTTCCACCTCTCATGCTTCCTTTGCTCTGGGGGCATTGATTGCCCCCTGAGGGCACAATTAAAAGGGCCCCCAAGGTGGGAGCCCCCTCCCAGCCCTCTGTATCCTTGGCTGACATGCTGCCCCTCTCTGAAACCTTCTGTGGGACATTGCTCCAGATTTCCAGGCACCCCTCTGCCTTCCCTCCTCCTCCTTCCCCAGGAAACTTCCAGAAGCTTGAGGGGTAAGCAGCTGCTGAGTGCCAGGAGCTGTTTCAAGCCCCGCATACTCTACTGTGTTTCATCCTCTTAGCACCTGCACCAGAAGTATTATCTCAAGTTCCTAGTTGAGAAGATGGAGGGCCTAAGAGGTTAATTAAAATGTCTAGATGAGAGCACATGGTATGCCATGCAAACTGGGGGGCTGGAGACTCAAGACCAGACCTTGGCTGATGATGGTGCCAGGTGTGGGCTGGGCCCTGAGTGTGAGTCACTTCATGCACTCCTCATTAGGTTCCTAAAATAGGTGCTGTGACTGTCTCCATTGAGAACATGTCTCTACAAATTCAGACTAAAGTGTTACTGGCTGATGATGCTATTTGTACCCGTTGGATTTCAGCTCAGTTTTGAAGGTACTTGAGCCCAAGGCAGGTAGGAATTTTATCTCTGCAAGAGAGATGGGTTTGGGGCTATGGTAGGAGCCCTGCCTCCCTTCTTTAACCTTCTCCCTTTACCACCACCCCCATCAGCTGGTGACCCGTTCAGACTCTGCTGAGCAGACCCCGGTGCTGTGAGCAGAGAGGAGCCAGGGCATCCAAATCAGATAAGTGGGTGGCCCTTGCACACTGATTGAGAACTAGTTGTCAACCCAAGGGCCAGCAGGCAACGGCTGGCCATTAAGGGCACACCACTGGGTTCACCCAGCTTCAAGATCGATTCATATCAAAACCACAGCCAGCATTTGTTTTCTGTCCTGCTTCTGTGGAGGGAAATAAAGCACAGAAGGCACAATATAGAGACATCATTCTCCACTATTGATTCCTCCCACACCCTCTCACTTGCCTCTGGACCGGAACGTCTGTCTCCCTCCTGACGGATGTGTTGTTGTGAGAAGGGTGAGGAGCACTCATCACGTGAGGGGCCCCAGGACACCACACGGGGCAGGAGGGGCTGTGGAAGGGAGTGAAGTCAGCCCGGGGCGGGAGGCAGAAACAGCCCGCTGTGCCCGGTTCCTACCCCCGGGAGGGGCAGGTCCAGCACCAGTCAGCTCAGGGGACCCCTAACACTGAGTCCTGGGGATTGCACTTCCTGGCTGAGCGGCCTCCCAGGGCTCTGTCCTGGGGTCTGCGTGGGAAAGCACCCTGCCTCTTTGCGGGGGAGAATGGGGTGAACACAGGCAGAGGACTGTACCCCAGAGGATGCAACGTCAAGTCCTCCCTGGGCCGAACACCTCTCTCAACCTTGCTTTTCCCGCCTGCAGAATGAATCATGCCCTCCATAACACCATCTTCCGAGGCTCGATAGGAGAATCCAGGGAGGTCACAAACCTGTATGAAAGCATTTGTTAAAAACATCATTAATGCTGAGAGTCAAGGTCAGTGCAATCAATCAATCAGCAAACACTTCTGCACCCTGTGCTTTCTCCCTGTTTGCCTGACGGCTGACCCCAGGTCTCTCTGGGTGTGTAACCTCTGTGGGATCAGAAGGTCAGACTATGAAGGTGCAGAGTCAAATAAGCAAGAAAGAAGATGAGTTAGAAGAATTAAAACCCATTCTTCCTCTAGGAGGTGGGTCCCAGGACAGCTCCCTGCCAGTCTGGCGAGCAGCTGAGTTCGGTCAATCATCAACAAGCTAGTAGAGGTGAGAAAGCAAGTCAGTAGTCTGTCCCGCCTTTAACCCGTGAGCCACTCATGGGCCACAGATTCATCCAGAGAGCGTCCACAGGTCTGCCGGACTCCCCAGCATTCCCGTGCTGGTGCGGCTGCTTGCTTCACGCTGTCCTTGTACCCCCCCGCCGCCCCAGGCAGCCCCATTTCTGCTGCTCTCAGCCAGGCACTGAAATTGACAGGGGATGGGGGCCTGAAGACCCCATTAGTGGCCTGCAGAGTTCCATGTGACTTGGGCATTGCAGACTGAGGTCAGTTGTCCATTAAGCTATGGAACTGAACACTCCACTTAGCAGTGTATATGGGACACAGTTAAATAATGAAAATAAAAATAGAACATCGCAAGAGCCTGGGGCTGGCTGGCTTATGCCCCAGGAAGAAGCAGGGGAGGCCATTCCCAGGAGAGGGGAGAGAATTCACTGTCAGCCTACCTCTGCCATGAAGCTGCTCTGGTTTAAAATATGTATTTTTCTTTATATATAGGTCATCTTTTGTTAATTTTTAAGTTAAAGGTCGTATATATGTATCTGTGCTTATTATAGCACATTGGGAAATTCAGAAAAGTGGAAAGAGGCAGCCTTCCTTCCTCTCTCCGACTCTGTATTTTTGGGTGGGGGTGTTAGAGATCTCTGGTACCGCCCCTAGGAAAGAAAGGGGAATGAAAACCCATCCACCCCCACCCCCACCCCCCGGGCCCCATGCTGCACCACCACAGTCAGCCAGCAGGGGGCGAGTCAGCCACCTACCGTCTTACCCAGTCGACCTTGTCCCTTAGCTTCAGGAAGACAGGTAATTAAAAAAAGGGGGAAAAGATCATTATGTTATTTTTAAAATGTGGCGCATCGGGGCGCCTGGGTGGCTTGGTCGGTTAAGCGTCCGACTTCGGCTCAGGTCATGATCTCGCAGTCCGTGAGTTCGAGCCCCGCATCGGGCTCTGTGCTGATAGCTCGGAGCCTGGAGCCTGTTTCGGATTCTGTCTCCCTCTCTCTGACCCTCCCCCATTCATGCTCTGTCTCTCTCTGTCTCAAAAATGAATAAACGTTAAAAAAAATAAATAAAAATTAAAATAAAATAAAATGTGGCACATATTTATTAAACAAGTTTGGGGAAAATAAACAGTAAAGTAGAAAGAAAAAAATTCATCCATGATCTTACTATCAAAGCATCACTCTTAATATTTTTATATTTTCCATCTCAGGTTCTTGTTTTGCAAATTAGCAAACAAATCATCAGTATTTTTGCCGCACTTATTCCTCATTTAACATCGTCCTACTGTCATTTCCTTCAGCGGCAACATGAGAGTCCGCTGGGTGGATAAAGCCGCAGTTCATATATAACCCCTCCCTCCAGAAAGGCATTTTGGTGGTTCTGAGCATTTTGCTACTACAAACAACAGTGAATAAACACCTTTGTGTATTTTTGCACTTGTATTTATATCTATTTCCTTAGCAGCAGTTCCCAGAAGGAGAATTTTTGGGACTGAGAGCAGTGAACGTAATTAAGGCTGGATGTGTGTTGCCCGGTGGCTTTCCATAAGGGGCACCCCCACTTTATTCTGTTGCCAGCAGAGTCTGAGGGTTACTGTTTCAGAGGTGAAGTTGTTTTTTCTTTCTTTTTTTTTTTTAATTAAAAAATTTTTTAATGTTTTCATTTATTTTTGAGAAAGAGAGACAGAGTGTGAATGGGGGAGGGCAGGGAGAGAGAGACACACACATACACACAGAATCCGAAGCAGGCTCCGGGCTCCGAGCTGTCAGCACAGAGCCCGACGCGGGGCTCGAACTCACGAGCCGTGAGATCGTCACCTGAGCTGGTCAGATGTTCAACCGACTGAGCCAACCCAGGCGCCCCAGAGTTGTTTTTTTTTCCTAATTGAGCTTTTTATTTTGAGCTAATTGGAGATTCGCGTGCAATTGTAAGAAGTCACACAGAGGGATCCCCTGAACCCTTTACCCGGTTCCCCCCATGGTAACACCTGCAGAATTACAGCACAAAACAACACAACCAGAAGATTGACATGGGCGCCGTCTAGATGCAGCTCATTTCCGCACCACAAGGGTCCCTCCTGTTGACACTGGCCTCCTCTCCCCGCCCTCACTCTGGTCTCTGATCCCAGCAACCGCTAATCTATTCTCCATTTCTTCCTTTTTGTCATTTCAAGAACCTAACATAAATGGAATCATGAGGCAAAGTTTTAAAGACAATTATGGTCAAAAAATAGAGGAAACAAACTTACAAATAGAACTATAGAAAACACAATTTTGAATTGGCGAGTCTCCAGGCCAGCACTGCCCAACAGAAATAGAACGTGAGCCGTGTCATTTAAAATTTTCTGCAGCCGCATTTAAAAAGTATGAAGACATAGTAAAATTAATATATTTTATGTAGCTCAGTATACCATTTCAATGTATAACCAACGTGTTTCCTTTTTAATTCTTCTTTAATGTTTATTTATTTTTGAGAGAGAGCGTGCACACAGGCAAGGGAGGGGCAGAGAGAGGGGGAGACAGAGAATCCAAAGCAGGCTTCTCGCTGTCAGCAGAGTCCAGCGCGGGGCTCAAACCCACGAGCCATGAGTTCATGACCCAAGCCAAAGTCGGACTCCCAACCGATTGAGCCACCCAGGCTCCCCATCAACATGTAATCAATGTTTTAAAGACCACCAATGAGATATTTTACGTTCTTCCCCTGTAGTAAGTCTTAGAAGTCTGGTGCGTATTTTGTACTGACAGCACGTCTCAGCTTGGACTGGCCACGTTGCAAAGTGTTCCAGAGTCACATGTGGCTGGTGGCTGCCATATTGGATAATTCTGCTCCGGTCCACCTTGCACTGAAAACAAACCAGGCTTGTGAGGGTCCCCTTGTTGGTTAGTGGCTCTCAACCTTGGCCACATATTGGAATCACGTGGAATTCTGTTTAAGTATTGATGCCTCGCCCCACCCCCATCCAACCAGAGAGTAGGATGTAATTGGTCTTAGAAACAACCCAGCATTGGGATTTCTTTTAAGCCCCCCAGGTGATACTAATAGGCAGCAGGGATTCAGGACCCCTGGTTTAATAAGGGTTTGACGTTGCGTCCTCTTCTATCCTGTCTGGCTGTGGGACTCTTGTAGAGGCCCTAGGGAATGCCGTTCTCTTTTCTCCTCTCAGTTCCTGACCCAACTTCCTAGAGAGCAGGCACTTCAGCAGTCCCTGAAGGTTTCTGTACCTCCCAGCCCTTCGGAGTCCCACCTCAATCTCTGCCTTATTCAGCTGGAGACAGTTACCAAGGCTAGTTTTCAAGGGAGATGCCCACCAGTTTCCTCACGAATTGCTCCCAGCCCATCAGCGCCATCTTGTTACCCTGAATATTTTCCCCACTGGGATCCACCTCCTTCGTGGCCAGTCTCGCTTCCTTTCTAGATCAAGGAATAAAGATGAAGACGGGCGGAGGGCCCATGACCTACTTTATGTCACGGAATCCTCACCGCCACTCTGTAAAGGAGCGATCATTCCTGTATTATTGATGAGACTCTGAGAGGCTCAGTGCATTGCCTGAGGCCCCAGAGCCCACGCTTGCACGTCTGGGCCGGCCTTGACCACGTGGGCCAGTGGCATTATGAATTGAGCAGCCAGAGCCAGAACGAGAGTCAGGCTCATCCTGCTTTGCGCTTCGTTTTCCAGACCAGGGCTTCCCCATGGCTGGTGGCTCTCAGGCCTGTGAGGTGTGTCGCCGGCTGAAAAGGAGGGAGGGCAGTCTTGTCACCTATTGTCCCAAGGGGGTCCAGTAAATGGTACGACCCCTCCTTCTCGGCCCTGGGTTCTCTCCCCTGGTTTTTACTTTGTCATCCAATCAGGAAATACTAAAATCTGTTTTAAGAGGCGCCTGGGTGGCTCAGTCAGTTAAGCATCCAACTCTTGGTTTTGGCTCAGATCATGATCTCACAGTTTGTGAGTTGGAGTCCCATGTCGGGCTCTGTGCTGACAGCAAGGAGTCTGCTTGGGATTTCTCTCTCTCCCTCCCTGGCTTGCTCTCTCTCCCTCTCTCTGTCTCTGTCTCTGTCTCTCAATAAGTAAATAAACATAAACAAAAAATTTTAAACGTGATTAAAATCGGTTTAAAAATGCTGTAAGCATTTTGACTTCATCTCTCAAAGGTCATGAGGCCTCAGCCGGGGCACAGATTTCCAGGGACCACTGGGCCTCCTCCCAGGACCGAGACGGCCAATGGACTTCATTCCACATCCATGCGGCCACGGGCCCCCTGACTCACAGGGAGGGCCACGCTCACAACCAGGACATCAGGGCCCGCAGGTTGGCCCAGACATTGGCTCATCTCCGGTCACGGGGGCAGGAGGGGAACAGAAAGCATCATGCTGAGAACTGACTCCTCAGGGAAACGCCTTGTCCCCTTCTATGCTTCTCTGTCCTTGCCCGTCTTGTTCCGGGCTGTCACCCTGTGGTGGCTGATACATCGTCCTTTCTGCGTTAACATCCGGGAGGCCTAGGATTCCGGGCTCGTGGGTGTTGTTCCTGGGCCCGCAACAACCTGGCCTGCCGTCTGTGTGACCTAGGACTTGGGGCAGGGCCGGACCGCATGGGACAAGGGCGGGAGATGGGGCGCTGGAGCGAGGGGAGGCACGTGCGTGCCACACACCATTAGAGCCCTGAGTTCTGGTAGAACATGCTGGAGGCAGGGAAACGGTGCTTGGCAGGAGGTATTTATAGAAGGGCGTGCTTGGGGTGCTTTGTAACGTGGCCGGGCCACATTGATCGTCTCGCAAGAGTCCTGAAGCAGCAGTGTGTGTTTCTGGGGAGGTGTGCCCTTTGCCGGGGGCCCGGAGCTGGTCTGTGCACCCCAATGCTGTCCAGGCAGCTTCCCCAAAGCCAGACCGGTTTTCCTCCCCAGGCTGCCCCCACCCCTCCTTTCTCCCTTCTCCCAGTAGGAAGAATCAGCAGAAAAAGAAACCTCTCCCTTGAAACATAAATACTCTAAGCATGGAGGGGTGGGGGGGGGGGCGTAACCAAGAATCACTCCCGAGTGTCCAGCAGGAAACAACGAACTGCTTTCTTCTGCTCTTCCCCCTCTTCCTCCATAATTGCTGTTTCATAAGGAAAATCTCTGGCTTGTACCATCCACCTGAGTGATGCGAAGGCCAGGGACAAGAGGGCTTGAAATCTTCTGCCCTCGTATCCTAGGCGAGAGGCTGATGATGTTGAGAAAAATCAGAACCAAGTTTTCACCTGCCAGTCAAGAGTGTCCCCTGTCTGGAAGAGAGAGTTTCCAAGGTGGTGAACTGAGCTCTCTGTGGACACATCACCACCGCGGCTGCACGAGAACCCGTCTGAGAGATGAACGAGAGGCCGTCCGGCGTAGCAGGTAATAGGGCCAGGTAGCGGGGTTCAGACGCCAGCTCCCCAACCTTCTGGCTGGGTGACCTTGGGCACATGACTTCACCACCAACCTCCCACCTGTAGAGTGGGGATAATGACGCTGGTTGAGATGAACCATGTGCACCTACTATGTGCCAGGCGCCTGTTCCTACTTTAAACTGGTTGCATTTAAACTAGCTCACCGAATCCTCATCACCCTGTGAAGAAGCTCCTACTAGTGTTATCCTTACTGTAATAACAGTGCCTCGCAGCAAGGGGGTGTCTCAAGGATTAAGTGAATTAACGCGTGTCAGTTGCCCAGCACAGTGTCTGGGTCGGCCCTGGAATCGGGGAGGCAGAAGGTGCACAAATGAGAGAAGCAGCAGACCCAAAATCAGGGTGCTGAGGAAAGGAGAAAAGCCTGGGCCCGGCTCTCTCTGCGGGCTTTTGCAGACTGGATCTGATGGATGGCCAGTGTCACCCAAATTAGATCAAGTCTGAACATTTTTCCTGTCTACACGTATTGAGACACGGGGTACGGAGTTGTTTTTCATTCCTGGCTGGCCTTTATTGTATCCGATAGCCATGGGGGTTGTGATGTTATAGCTGGGGCCGAGCCGCCGGTGCTGTGAACAGAAGGAGGCGGCCACATGAGTGGGCTTGTAATTGGCAACAATTAAGACGTCGTGCCATTGAATTACGTCGTTTGCAACCCTCTTGGCTGCTCCGCTTCAGTGGAATCTAAAAGAAGAGGGCAGTATGCGACTCTGCCTTTTCTACAGAGGATTTGAGTTTCCACAAATCCTGCAACATACGAATCCACTTCTGTTGGGGTGGCTGTTAGTGGGGTGTCTCTTTTCACATCGGGCTGGTGATAGGCTGGCCAGGACGTCTGTCTGCCGGTGGACTGCCGTGTCTCCTTGCTGCGGGGGTCCCACACAGGTCCTGCACGGCGGGGGCGGGACTTGGCAGGGTGGAGGGGAGGAGGGTGTGCCTGTGGTTCACGGCTGGTGGCAGGGCTGGGGGGTGATGGAGGCCCCCGGTCAGAAGGGAAAGAAGTTCAAGGTGCCCGCATAATTTACTCAAGAGCCCACCTCCGGATTGTTGGACGAAGTGGAATTTTTTAACTCTGTGGGTTAGATGGAAGAGGGGGGTGGTCTCCATCACTCCATGGGGGAGAAATGCACAGAGTGTGGGCCGGACACACCTAAGCGTGAATCTAATCTCTGCCACTTATGAGCTGGGTGACTGCCGTGTCTTCAACCTCGGGTTCCTCCGTGTAAAGAACAGATAATAATGCAACTTGGCAAGGTGGATCTCAGGATGAGATAAGGGACGCTCAGTAGATAAATGGGCCTGCCAAGTGGCAATCGTCATCACCCTCCTCATCATCGTGGTCATGGGTTGTCCGGTTCTAACGCTCATCCTCTGGGTCTTCAAGGCGTGTTTGTGCCTGGTATGCATTTGTAATGTGGGCGCGTGAAATAAAAATGAGTCTCTTAAGCCAGCTGCGGGGGTGAGTGCCCTACACACCCCTCCTTTTACTGAGAGCTTCCATTTTAAGTGCCTTAACATGTATCAGTTCACTAACCCCCCCCCCCCACCAAAACCACCCTACGGGGAAGCATTACTATAATCATCCCATTCTACAGACGAGAAAGCCTTTCAAGTAGTTCTGGATGTGAATCGTTTAATGAAACCCTCAG
The DNA here is from genome assembly GCF_018350215.1 of Panthera leo. Lineage (NCBI taxonomy): Eukaryota > Metazoa > Chordata > Mammalia > Carnivora > Felidae > Panthera > Panthera leo. The sequence continues at coordinate 47,963,272 of NC_056692.1, read as the reverse complement.
ACAGCCTGCCAACGTGGGTAGGTCTGCAGTCAGGAAGTGAATCTGAAACTGATTCATTGAGCCACAGAAGGGATGGATGATTAGAAAAAAAATAAATAATAGAGGAAATGGAGCCTTGTTCCACCCAGGCCCCCTGGGCGGGGGGGAGGACTCAGCAAACAGGCAGAGGTGGGGAGCCACCGGGGGGGGGGGGTGGCGACACCCTGACTTAGGGGAGAGTCACAGCCCACGTGTCCCCTGTACCCCTGCTGGACCCCTTGCTGGTGCAGATGCGACACCCACTCCTGACTGCTCAGTCTGGCTCTTCCTCTCTCCAGGCAGCACTGAAGGTGGGACCTCAGCCTCCAAGCCATTGTCATGTTCTCATTTCTGCCACATCAGTGGTAGATCAAGATGGGGAAAGTTGCCCAAAAGGAGGGAGAGGAAGGGGCGTCGATCTCGTTCTCTTGCTCCTGAAAACACTGCCTTAAATGGGAGTTTTGGTTTTTTTAACCTGAAGCCCCTGAACACATCCCTGTGGGATGTAATCACAGGACAGTCCCCTCCCCTTTCTCACATGGACTCAATGGCGATAGCTCTTCTCGAGGCAACCTGTACTGCTTGTCTGGTCTCTCAGGAATGCGAAGTTCCCCAGCCAGTAACTGCACTGTCCAGTCCCAAGTGGTAGCCAAACCTTCCAACTTTAGGCAAAATGATTGCAGTTGTCCACCCTTAGCTCAGCTGTGTTGTGGTGAAAGCCTAAAGCCCTGCAAAGGGGTGCAGCTGGCCTCTTGTCTGCTTAGCTGCACTCCTCCCTCTTGCTGTGGGTTTTGGGGGTGGGGGCAGAAAGAGGGAGCAGGAGAGGTAGAATTCTTACCTGACTGGCATTCTTCATGACATGGCATAGACTCTCTGGGCTTGGGGGTGTTCAAGGCTGGGTCTTTTTACCACTGTGCTGTTCTTGGGTTCTTCAGAGACACCTCCCCCCCCCCCCCACACACACACGCCCATCCCTAATGCCTTCTAACTTGTTCCCTTCATGTGGGTTTTGCACTCCCTCATGGTTCCATCCTCAGGCTCTTGGGAACCCAGTGATTTCCTCCCAGCTTCTCTCTGCCAAGGCTCCTTCACCCTTCCTGGCAGCCATCTTGGATGAGACCTAAGTCTCTTCCATGCTGGTGCTATGCTCTCAGCTTGGCCCACTCATCTGTGGGAACACTCCTACATCCCTTGCCCCCAGCAAACTCTGGCAGTGCAAACCAGCCGCCGAGCAACACTGACCTCTCCTTCACTCCCTCCACCACAACAAGTAGCCAACATCTCTCTCCTTTTAGATTTTCTAGGCCAGACTCACACACCAGACCACCGGACTCCCGGCATACACTGAATCCTCTCACTGAACTTGAGGTTAGGGGCAGGGATTTCCCACCCTCCCGCCCTCTGTGGGATAAGGTATTTTTAACAGCCAAGGGCACATCTGTAGCCCTTTCACACATTCTTCTTCACACATCTCCCGCAATCTTCAACTCAGTTAACAGTTTCACCATCAGTGTGGGTGAGTACTTTAAGAGTCATGAATCCAGGGACGCCTGGGTGGCTCACTTGGTTAGGCTTCCAACTCTTGATTTTGGCTCAGGTCATATCCCAGGGTCTTGGGATTGAGCCTTGCATTGGGCCCTGCACTGGGCATGGAGCCTGCTTAAGATTCTCTCTCTCTCTCTCTCTCTCTCTCTCTCTCTCTGCCCCTCATCCCTACTCACTTTCTCTCTCTGAAAGAAGGAAGGAAAGAAAAAGAAAGAAAGAAAAAAAAGAGAATAAAAGAAAAAAGAAAAGAAAAGAGTCATGAATCCATTTCACCATTATTCCACTATTAGTTTCCTGGGGTGCCCTGCTCACAATTTTGGAATATAGTACCTACTATCTTAGAGATCTCCCTCTCCCTCCTCTCCCTCCTCTCCCTCCTCTCCCTTTCCCTCTGTATATATTTAGATACATAGATTAGATAGATAGAAATATACATACATATATAAAATACTTATACATACTTACATAGTATAAGTATACTTATATAGTATATATGATTTTTTTTAACCCAAGTATCATACTATACACAATTTCTTGGATTTTTTGCCTTTATCACCTAATAATTAATCTTGGAGAGCTCTCCATATTGAACATACAGAGCTTCCTCATACTTAATAGCTACAGTTTGCATTATATTATATGGTTGAATCCTAATTTATTTAATCAGCTATCACCTCCCCCACAGTTGCTTGTTGTGCATGTAGTGCTGCAGAGATAGGTTTCCACTCACATCTGTGTATAGGGTTGTGAATTTATCCAGAGCGTACATTCCTGGAAGCAATAATTGCATTTTTAAGTTTCGTGGGTGTCCCCGAATAGAGCTGCAAATTCACTTTCACCAAGTATATATGAAAATTCCTGTGTCTCACACCTTACTAGCCCTGGATATTCATTCATTCATTCATTCATTCATTCATTCATTTATTCTCCCTTTCTTTCGGTCTCTGTCTCTCTCTGTCTTTCTGGGGGTTTGCCAGTTATACTAGTGTATTTTTTTTTTTTTTATTGAATGCTTGGTTTTTTTTTTTTTTCATCAATTTCTGCTATCTTGTTTTCTTCCTTCTATTTGGAGAGGAGGTTTATTTGCATTTTTTCTATCTTCTTGAGATAGATAATTAGATAATTTACTTTCAGTTTTTCTTTTTTTCCAATACATGCTTTTAAGGCTATAATTTTCCCTCTAGCCTAACTTTGTTTTATGCCACAAGTTTTGATAAGGCATGTTTTTGTCATCATTCAGTTCAACAGACATAGAGAAAACCTTAAAATTAGTCAGAGGGGGGAAAAAGGCACACTAGCTTCAAAATAAGTCTACATATATTTTAAACCCACAATATAGTATTATTTTTCCTTTTTAGTCACTATTTATTTACATTTATCCACACAATTACCCTCTTCATTCTTTCTTCTTCTTTCCTGTATTTCTATGCTTCAGTACCAGATCATTCTGCTTAAAGAATCTCTTGAGTATTTATTTTGATGCAACTTTGCTGATGACAGATTTCCTCAGTTTTCATTTTTATGAAAATACTGAAAAATGTTCAATGTTGAAGGATATTTTTGTTGGGTATGAAATTCTAGGCTGATGATTGCTTTCTTAAAGCGCTTTTGAAATGTCATGTTATGTCATGACTTTCATCATTCCTGTTTCTGGTGTCTCTTTTGTTTTGTCATAGTCTTGCCTCTTGATGTGTCTTGTAATTTTTGATTGAAGGCTACACATTTGAATGGAAAATTGTAGTAGTTCTTAATGGTGTTATCTCCTCCAAGTAGAATTTACTTTTGTTTTTGGCAGTCTGTTAGATCAGAGAAGATTGCCTACATCCAGTCGTAAATTGAGCTGATTTTAAATAGGCTTAAATATTGCAGAAGCTGATCTCTTACTTGTTCACCTGCAGTGTAAGCCTTCCTGAGCCCTGTGTTTGAAAGATTGGGCTGTTTATCAGACCTGCCCTTCTGGGTGAGCCCTGAACACCTATTATTGACTCTGTAGCATTATGAGTCTGCTAGAAGATCCTCATGGCCTTTTTCTCAGCCTCTCAGATCCACACTCCATATGAACTGGCCCACGCATCAAGTGGAAAGTTGTACAACATGTCAGGCTTACGTCAGTGTATTTCCTTTATCTTCTGGCTTTTTTCTGAACTAACCCCAGAATCATACGTCATTTTTTTTCTAAAGATAACTCATTGCATTGAATTCATAGGTCAATTTAGGGAGAGTTAACATTTTTCTTACATTGTCTCCCTACCTGAAAACATGATACTTTATTTATCAGCCTTGTTTTATATTTATCAATAGTTTTAATGTTGTCTTTATACAGCACTAGCACATAACTTATTAAGGTTACTGCCCTATAGTTTACCATTTTGTTGCTACATAGACAGCATTATATTTTCCAACTGTATTATAGCTGTTGTTTTGTTATGTTACTTATATGTCCACTTCTTTATTTCAATAATAGTATTATTTATAATGTTTTTTTTTCAGCTGGTCTTGATGCAGGCATCCATGCCTGCCGTCCTCCACTATTGATGATGATTATGCACCTCAAAAAGTCTCAAATCACCGATGTAAGACATTTTGCTTTATAAAGGAGGCTCAGATATTTCCTGGAGCATCATCAATTGTATAGAAGACTTGGTCTTGAAAATCATGTTGATGTAGTGAGGATAGCAATCAGGGCTGAGCAGAGCCCAGGTGCCAATCTTCTTTTCTTCTTGGCAGAGATAGGGGAAGAGCTCTTAACTGGGGCACTTTGGAATTCTGTGTGTCCATATAAGGGGACCTTTGTTGTACGTCAGGTAGCAGGGGTAAAAATACCGTTGAAACCTTTTTTAAAAAGCCTGATAATACTTCTAAGAGTGCTAAAATGTTTCATATCCTTTAACCCAGAAATTCCACTTGCAGGAATATATCCTGAGAAAATACTTGCAGATGTCCACAGGTATTTAGCTATAAGGGTGTTTGCCTATCGTTGTTTACAATAAGGAACTTTTTTTTTTCTGAAACAGCCCAGTTGTTCCACAGTCGGGAAATGGTTGCATCAGTTTTGGTATATCCAAATCATAGGATATATATTCTGCAGCTACTGAAAACAGTGCAGAAAATATTGATGATATTAAGCAAAATGAAATCAGGCTATACTGTGGTACGTGCAGTATGCTCACATTTGTAATGCATGGAAACAATATATTTTGCATAGAATAATTCAACCAAGAAAGTCATATTAATGGTGCAGTTGCTATCATTACAGCTCATCAGTACCGCCTGATTAAACCCTCTCCCACTTGCCTTGGGGTCTGTGGCCGTGCCTGAGGAGAAACATTGTGGGTATTTTGTAGGGCATCTTGTTGGACCTTCAGCAAAATCTTGGTCAGCAATCTCCCCAGCTGGACTTTTTTTTTTCTGGCAAAAGCAGTGGCCCTTGGTGTATGTTTGTGATGGCTCTTGGTTTCCTCTAGAAACTAGTCCATCAGTAACCTCCTGCTATCAGACACTGACCTCCATTGCAGGAGGTTTGGGCACACAGTGTCACGGTGGCACAGAGTTGTGCCAGAGTTCTGCCTTCTCACTTCTACAGCCTGGACTCCCGGCAGGACAGACTGACTCTGGCTTTTGCTCTTAGCCGCAGGGGAGGGAGCACTAGAAATACAGACAGCATATTCCTTGGGTCCTGCTTTTGTCAAAGGACAGTGAATCCTTGCCTGGTAATATTCACTTCCTCCCACAGGCATTAGCATTGTGGGCAGGGAGAATTTGGTGGGTCCAGCATGGAAAACAGAGCACTCATCAGCGCCCAACCAGCAGCTTCGTCATCACTTGGTAGAGGGCAGTGTCTCTAACTAAGGCGAGATGGGTCCCAAGTTGGGAGAGCAGGACAGTAGTGATGTGTAGACGTCTCAAGGCTTCAGGTGACTCACCTCCTTCTGATGCTGAGCCTCTAATGTGCTTGACACTTAAAAATTCAATACATATTTGCCAATATTATATTTATTATCTGTGCAGAAACACCACCCTGCCCACCACGAAGACACCTTTTACATCATCATGCAGAGCGCGTTTCGCTCCTGCGATGAGAAGAACCTAAAATCTTTCCAATCCAAATGCCTTCGTTGATGGGGAGGCTGGAGAGGGTAGGGGTTTGGCAGAGTAGAAATGAAGGCAGTTCTGCAGGCAGCAATTGCCATGATCAGAGGGCGATTGGAGAGCTGGATGGAGATGAGAAAGTCCGGGACATTGTGCCCTTTTTCAGGGACAGATTTACCCTATTAAATCTGCCCCGTTGTTCACTTGTTTTGGGGTGTCAGGCAGTGGGACTTTGTGACCGTAGCACTGTACTGAGATGGCATGAGGTGGCCCAGCCTTATTTGATTACACTGGGATAAATCCTCACAACAATTCTTACGAAGCTTTCCCTGCTTTACAGATGAAGATACTAAGGTTCAGAGTGGTCATGTGACTTGCCCAGGGGGTGACATGGGAGAATTGGCATTGCAACTCAGATCTGCCTGATCCCAAAGCCCACGTGCCGTTCGCTCCCCAGCATAGCTGCAGATTCTGGGGATTAAACTGTGACCCTCAGTCCACCTGGAATTTATATCATACTTAGGCGGCGAGAAGAAGGTGCCCATCAAATGAGTAACAAAGTTATTTTGGTAATTTCTGCTGCATTACAAATTACCTCAAAACCCAATGGTGTAAAACAACAACTACCATACTTTGCTCGTGATTTTGTGGGTCAGGAATTTGGGAAGTGCTCGGCCGGGCTGTCAATCAGAACACCCATTTATGGCCTTCAAGCAGTGGTTCTCAGCCAGAGGTAATTTTGCCTCCCCGGGGGCATTTCTGTCTATTACAGCAAGGGTGCATTGGCATCTCGTGCTAGAGGCCAGAGATGCTGCTGAACATCCTGCATCCCCAAATGTCAGTAGGGTCGAGGCTGACAACCCCTGCTCCACAGCTTGGTGATCGTGGGGGAGTCGGGCTTTGTGCCTGGGGACTGGCTGTCCTCTGCCCGGGCTCCCCAGACAACCAGGCAGAAACGGCATCTCCTGCTGTGACCCAGCCTCAGAAGTCACATGGGACACGTCCACGGCCTCTGTTGGTCAAAGTAGTCACGAACCTGCCTAGACTCAAGGGGGAGGAGAGGTGTGTCGACCCCGCTTCTCAATGGGAAGAGTGTCACAGAATTTGTGGTCACTTTTTAACCACCGTAGAATGTGATGGGGGTCAGCATGATGGGAAGCAGGCAGAGACACAGGACCACTGGGGGCTGTCCTCTGGTCACCAGCGCATTCTGCTGGGTGTTGGCCAAGTGGCCACTGAGTCACGTAGACCAGCTGAGAGTTGCAGCGGCTGTAACTGACTCAGAAGCCCTGTCAAGGACCCCACCCCCACCCCCACCCCAAACCCTTCATCAAGTGCTATGGGGCTTTCTCTGGGTTAGTGGGAAACAGACCAGGATTCTGCGTTGGACTTTTCTTCCATTTCTTTTCTCCTTCTCCCCAGTTAAACCCTGTCCACCACTCCCCCCACACTCCCAGTTCTCCACCTGGGCTGTCTCCCACTCCTGTCTAGAAGCTCACCTATCTCTGAGCACCTACGTGCTTCATCATTGGCTTGGGCAGGGAAATGTGGCATTAGTGATTTAATCTCCGCGAGACATTTCTCCCTAATTGCTAGTCACAGATGATAATTAGCGACTGTTAATTCCTGATAATTAACAAGCAGATTCATAGAGGTAATGGCACCAGGGAAATCATCTTCAAAGGCTCCAAGCCGCCATGCTTCTGGGCCCCAGCCTCCAAAGGATGCCACTAGATTTTGGCATCTCTCGCCCGGAAATTAACTGGGACCCTGCATTTCTGTTTACGTAGGGCAGTGATTGGACAATTGGGGACTCTAATCTTTGGTCTTCTTCCCTGGGTATAGGTTTGTTTTGTTTTGTTTGTTTTTAGAAGCTTTGTCGAGCGCAGAACAGTATAGAGAAAATCAAATACATCTAACCTTGTGACCTGGAAGTATCCACCGTCAACATTTGGGTTCATTTCTTCCCAGTCTATGAATTTTTTTCGTAGTTGAGCTCATGGCAAACGTGGTTTTATACCCCCAGCTTTCTTCATTCAATATTATAGCGTCAGCGTCTCATCGGGCGTCAGCGGCTTGTATAAAAGGTCTGCCTCCCCCGTGAGAAAAACCAAATGGATGTTGTAGACAAGGGACAGGATTCACGAGGAGAAGTAACCAAAGAAAAGCAAAGACCTGATCATGTGGGAACTAGGAATTCATTCCAGACCAGAGTGCCTTCAGGGGACTGCCGTCCCTGCCCCGCCCACTGAAGACACTGGCTAGAAGATTGTCACACGGGAAAAAGAGTGGGAAGCAGTAAACTAAAGGTGTTCATGGGGGGACATCTCAATAATTTTCACCTTCTGCCTTACGATTTTCCGTGCAGCACAGAGAAAAAAAAAAGCATTGGATCAACGTTCAGAAGATTTCCGGTTCGCACTCTGTCCCTCCACGAACTGGCTGTGTGATCCCAGGTAAATCTCTCATACGGACCTTGATTTTCCTAAATGTGCTTTGAGGGAAGTACGTGGGTTAGTCTTCTCGCCCTAAAAGGTGGTTTTCGGAATCGGAAATGCTGGGTTAGAGTATGCGTCTCAATATGAGAAGATATGCCGGCTGACCCCCTAGAAGTAAACCCAGTAGGGGCAGGAGACAGCCGTGTGTAACACTTGGTTGTTTACAAAGACAATCTCCCAAAATCCTGTGTTACGTACATTTCTAGATTCCCCAGTGACCTGCTCTGGATGTGCCTCTTCACCCCAAACTTCTTGAACCCGTTTATTTCTTCAGTAGGGAGATGATGTAGCCAGAGTGTAGACCTTGGAATCAGACCTAAATTTAAATCCGTACTCTGTCACCCACCTGTGATGTCCTGTAGGCTACATAACCTGTCTGAGCCTCAGTTTCCCCGTCCGTGAAATGGGGCTAATCCCACCTACTTACGGGATTGTCGTGAAATCCTGATGAGTTACTATACACAAGGGGCCTTTCCAGTCCTCAGCCAATGATATTAGCTATTCGTAAGTAAATAATTTCATAACCGAAGCATCAAAATAACGGTGTAAGGAGTAAGATTACCACTTTTCGCTCTGTGCAGCGTTCCATAAATTTGTTACACACTCTGGAAGGGGACTTTTTCCCTTTGCCCCAGCGCATTGCAGGCTTTGAGTCTCCTAGGACAGAGCTGGGCTGCTGGGTCAACTTCAGCCTCTTTTATTTCTTGCTTTTATAGCTTCAGATCCAATCTCCTCTCTACTTTCCTCTCCCCAAATCTCTAAGATCTAAATCTTTTTTTGTCTGTCAAGCTTACTGTTAAAATTGGCTATTCAGCTCCAGCCAGGCACTAGCTGTCGTGTTTCAGAAGCTCGGGTCTGTCTGCTTGTTAGCCCTTTGCTGTGTGATAATAATTCCTTACAAAGCGCTGTCGTATCTCCTGCTGCATTTAATCCCCCAGCAAGTTCGTGGGGTGGGCAGGTTAGAGCTCAGCATTCTTCATGGCGGGGGGGGGCAACGCTGTTCCCAGAGTGGGTGTCACGGAAACAGGCGCCATTTTGTGGAGGCAGAAGTTTGGAAAACATTGCAATGAGCAAAACTAAACATGCTTTTCAGGCCCATAACATATTAGTGCGCAAGGTGACTCTTCAAGACCTAGATGCAGTGCTTCCCGTGCCCTTTTTTCCCCCACCAGAGTCCTTTTTGCTAGAATATTGTTCCATGGAACCCACTTTGGAGAACACTCATAGAGGAAGCACAAGTCAGGTCTCGGAAGGAGGCGGGGTGAAGTTCAAATGCAGGCACCGCCACTTGCTAGCTGAGCCATCTTGGGCAAGTTTCTTAACCTCTCTGATCCTCAGTTTGCTCACCTGTAAAATGGGGATGGTAATAGAGCTGTACAGATTAAAGCGTTTTGCAGAATGCCTAACGATCATAAATATTCAATGCCCTTTAGCTTTCACTGTTATTCTCTTCCTCTGTGTTACATAGCAGAAAAAAATAGCCCTCAGAAAGGTTACTGTTTCAACCGTACACAGCGAGTCAGTGACCAGGCTGAGTCCAGGTTTCCCAGCTCTCGCTTGCAACATCCGGGGCTGTTATTCTCACTGGGGATCTAATCCCTTTATTCTCCTCGCCTGCCCTTACCTGCCAGCCACCCGCGGGGTACCAATTCCATTCCCTCTGGCAGATTTTGGAGTTTTGCAAGCCTCACATGGGAGTACCCAGCAAATTGCTATGGAAGTCTTCGTTATTATCTGTCCCACGTCACCACCCCGCCCACCTGCCATTTCCCTAGGGCTCCTGCAGGCAGCCTACCTCCCCCCCTGGGAACCCAGAGTTCTGGGTTCTGCCTGTTATGATCCTGCCCACCCCCTTTAGGTCACAGTCATGATGCTGCCATTTCATACTTCTCCAGCCTGTGAACTCTGCGAACAACAAAGCCTCTGCTCCCTTTGCCTCTTTCGTAGCAGCCAGCACAGGGCTCCGCACACAGTAGGTGCTCTGTTAGATGCTTGTAACCCAACCGGGAGCCAAGCCATCCTGCTCTACTGCCCACCCCACTGAGTGGACAATGACGTGGCTCGGTGGTGGGGCTGGCCGTTTGGGATTTTCTTTTCCCCTCCTCTGTCAAAGCCAGTACGGGAAGGATTGTGCTCTGCAGCCTGGTGGGCAGGGCGCCTTTGCTTCCGTGGAACCCACTTTGGAAAACACTCACAGAAACGGAACAGTCAAGATCTCAGGAAGGAGGCAGGGTGAAGTTCAAATGCAGGTACCACCACCGGCCGGCTCAGCAATCTTGGGCAAGTTTCTTAACCTCTCTCCGTGTTCTCACACACACACACCTCCAGGAAACCGGCGTGGGGCTTATTCTGTAGACAGTCAGCTGAGGGGGCAGGGCCGGTGCTGTGGAACTAGGGTCAGGACGTCCCCCCTTCTTGTGAAGGGCACCCATTTCTCTCCCTGTCTTCCTTCTCTCCACTCCTACAGCAAGCTCAGACCTCACAGACGAATCAAGCCTCCTGACCTGAGTGTGGCTTCTGTCCCCTTGCAGCTGGCTCAGCCAGATTATACCCATGTCTCAGCTGAGGGATGATGCTATGCTTTGGGAAGGGCCGCTGGATCACCCCCAGGGCCCTGAGCTCGGTGACCCCACCTCCCTATCCCAGGTGCTGTGGCACCTGACTCTTTGTGGGCATCAAGGTCCTATTTCAACGTTTTTGACTTTGTATTACTGCAAAGGGCCAATGGAAGGTGCTGACAGCCAGGCAGCATGGCAGGCTTGACCGGCTCAGGCCAGACACACTGTCAGAGTTTCCGGGGCTGCCAGCCTTCCAGAACTGTGCCTGCACCCTGCAGCCCCACTAGGTGGCCCTCTTCGGGGCTCTCATTACATCTTGGGCTTTCCCTATCATGGCACTGACTACATTGTAGCATAGTTGCGTGTTTGCTTGGCACAGAGCTTCTCAGAAGTCCATAGATACACAGCTCATCTGGGTCTTGTCGCAATGTCGATTCTGGTTTAGAAAATTGGAGGGGCGCCTGGGTGGCTCAGTCGGTTAAGCGTCCGACTTCGGCTCAGGTCATGATCCCGCGGTCCGTGGGTTCAGGCCCAGGACTGAGATCCCTGCTCGGGATTCTCTCTCTCTCTCCTTCTCGCTCTCTGCCCCTCCCCACTCACTCCCTCTCTCAAAAAATAGATAAACTTGGGGCGCCTGGGTGGCTCAGTCGGTTAAGCATCCAACGTTGGCTCAGGTCATGGTCCCGCAGTCCGTGAGTTCGAGCCCTGCGTTGGGCTCTGTGCTGACAGCTCAGAGCCTCGAACCTGTTTCAGATTCTGTGTCTCCCTCTTTCTCTGACCCTCCCCCGTTCATGCTCTTTCTCTGTCTCAAAAATAAGTAAATGTTAAAAAAAAAAATTAAAAAAAAAAAAGAAAATTGGCCCTGGGATTCTGCGTTTCTGACAAGCTCCGGGGTGATGCTGATGCTGCTTGTCCGTGGGTCACACTTTGAGTAGGAAAGGTCAGTCGTTCTCAACTTGGGCTTTACCTTAGAATCGTGCAGACTGTTTATAAGATACCACGGCCCCCACATGAGCCCAGTTGCACCAGAATCTCTCAGGCTGGCAACCCAGGCCTTAGGGATTTTTAGATGCTCCCTGGATGTTTCTAGATTAACCCAGAGTTCCGTTCTGAGCCGGCCCGTGGGCTCCGTCAGAGCCGGCATCTGTGTTACCCAGCTCTGAGCCCAGGGCCTTGGCCTCGGCAGGAATCGGTAGCTGTGCTCGTGGCTCACTTTGTGTAGATGCTTGGTCTCTGGCTGGTTCAGAGCTGGCTCCTGCCAATACCACGTGCTGGGCCGCCAAGGTCGGATGGTTTCTGATGAGGTGGGTTTAGGAGGCCCATTGGGTTTGGACTGTGGTGTGGCTTCTTGTGACTTGTGTTGACCCAGAGCTGCAGCTGATTAGAGCCCATGAGGAAGATACCCTCCCAAGATGCCTTCCCTGCCCCTCTGCCTTATTTATTTATTTATTTATTTATTAATAAATGTTTGTTTATTTTTGAGGGGGGGAGGGGCAGAGAGAGAGAGAGAGGGAGACACAGAATCCGAAGCAGGCTCCAGGCTCTGGGCTGTCGGCACAGAGCCCGATGCGGGGCTCGAACTCATGAGCCGTGAGATCATGACCTGAGCCGACGTCGGATGCCCACCTGACTGAGCCACCCAGGCGCCCCTGTGCCTTTTCGTAAAGGGTTGACTTTAGTTCCCTCCCGAAGACCCCTCGTCCTGGCCTGCTCAGAGCCGTGGTGGCTACCACCGGCCCACCCTCTCTCTGCCTCCAGAGCGCACCTCCTGCTGGCGGGACCTTGGCCACAGGCCGCCCAGCGACCTCTGGGAAGATGAGTGGCTGCGGGAGGAAGGCCCTGACCCTGCTGAGCAGCGTCTTTGCTGTCTGTGGCCTGGGTCTCCTGGGCATTGCGGTCAGCACTGACTACTGGCTGTACCTGGAGGAGGGCGTGGTCCTGCCCCAGAACCAGAGCATGGAGATCAAGATGTCCCTGCACTCCGGCCTCTGGCGTGTCTGCTTCCTCGCAGGTAAGGGCACCCCAGGTCGGGACAGCCTGGCCGCAGAGAGAGGGGCGGCTTGTGCCCCCTTGGAAAACCTGCCCGAGGGGCTTCCCACGGGGAGGAGATGCCCCTGCTGGACAGGGGGCGGTTCACCAGGGACGGTCCTCGTCAACTCTGGGTGGCGCTCCCTGCAGCGACCAGGGCCCGTTCCAAACTCAAGCCCTGAGTCACGATGTCATGCCCCCGGGACCTGCGTGTCCTCACCTGAAAGATGACTGTAACCACGCCTTCCCCGAACTGCACCTCGCAGGCTGGACGAGGTGGCCTCACGCGGGTCTGGAACTGTTGAGGGACTTCTCCATCTCAGGGCCTCCCCACAACACTCCAAGGCAGGACTTACTTTTCCAACCTTACGTGAAGATCCGGGGAGGCGAAGTGAGTCTCCGTGACTCAGTGTCACATATATCCGCTAGTTTACAGAATGGGAACTACTTAGCGGTTTTCCTATTCCAACCCCATGAAGTGGGAAAGAGAAAACACAGATGCGGGTCCTTCCAAATCTGCAAGATGGTGTAGGCTCGGATCCCGCCTATCTGGGCCTCCCTCCAGTTTGCTGGGACTTCTCTGGAACCCTCGAGTTGCCGTTCCCAGCACTTGGCCTTTATCCCTTTATCATGGCCCAGAGCCACCTGCACAGGAGGGGCATCTCCGTACTCTGTGACTGGCCGCAAGCCTGAGCTGGCTGGAACTGCCACAGTGTGGTCACTGAGCAATCCTTGAAGGTCCCTGTCACCTACGTGCACACTGGGCAGAGGGAGCATGTGGTCCCTTTATAATAAGCGGGGTTTTGGAGGATGGGGGTGGTGATTGGTGCCCACCAGTATTCAGCAGGGAGAGCACCCTGAAGCCTGGCCTCCCGGTGACTTGTGTCTGCTTTGGGAATGGCACCTGACGTTGACCTCACCTCCCACCGCCCTAGACTATGTGGCATCGATCACATGGTCACATGTACAGGTGAAGCAGCGTTTGAAGTCCCTAGTATTTGGCTTCCAAAATGATTGACAAGGCTTTCCGGGCTCTGTTCCATGACACCCACCCTGGGGAGTCTAAGCCAGCCATGCACCATCGTCGGCCGAGCCTGCCCCGGAGCAACGAGACGGCCGCCAGATGTGTTATTCAACCTCCGGTTTGCAGGGCGGTCTGCCTCCCATGTGACTCTTGATGTGTGGGTCCGTCTTCACAGTGGCGCTTCTGTAGGAAACATGTGATGTCGGGATGTGATGTCTGCAGGAAAGATGTGGGTCACCAGCCAGGGATGGGACGCCCTGGGGTTAGATCCAGCCCAGGTGCAAATACACTGTGGGTCAAAGCCCCCGGAAGCAGCTGGGAACCCCATTTGAATGTACTAACTTCCCGTCCGCGTTTCAAGAATCACCTGGAAACGTCGATTCTTGTCTTCACAGGTGAGGAGCGGGGCCGCTGCTTCACCATAGAGTATGTGATGCCCATGAACACCCAGCTGACATCAGAGTCCACCGTCAATGTTTTAAGTAGGTGCCTCAGACTTTCTGACCTGGGTCACTGGCTTCCCAGAGCAGAGCAGGGCGAAGGGAAGAGTCGGGGCGACCAGGCTGCTTTGCAAGAGCTAACGCCCTTTGACTCAGCCGGCGGTGTGGCCTGAGCTCACCAGAGCTCACTCTGCCAATTATTCTTGCAGTGGTGATGACGGTCTTGTGACCCAGGCAAGGGAGAGGGCATTCTGCCTCGTGTCTTAGCCCGTGCGGGCTGCTGGAACAAAATGCCACAGACCAGGTAGTTTATCAACAACAGAAATTTCTCTCAGTCCTAGAGTCCGCAAGTCCAAGATCAAGGTGCCGGCACGGTCACGTTCTGGTGAGGGCCCCCTCCCTGCTACAGACGGCGCCTTCTTGCTGTGTTCTCACGCAGATAAAGGGGAGAGGGAGCTCTGGGGGGTCTCTTTTATAAGGGCATTGATCCCAGCCATGAGGGTTCCACCCTAAGCATTCAAGCTATAGCACTCAGGGAGCTAACGCAAACTCTCTGGCCCCCAAGAAGGTTGACTTCACGGCCTTTGCCTCACCAGGGCTGATTCTGAACCACCCGCCTCCACCAGTATGAACTTGCAATACAATTCTGATACTAATCACTCCAAGTTAGCACAAAGTCACAGTCTAAGTTCTCAGCCCCCAACCGGACTGCCCTCACTTCACACACCAGCTGGAAGTTTGGAAGTCACCAAGGCCACCAACATTTCTGACAAGCTGGCTACAAGTCAGGGGTTCCTGTGACCCCCCTCAGGTTCAAAAAGTTGCTAGAACCACTTGTAGAATTCAGGAAAGTGCTATACTTATCACAGTTTTATTATAAAGGATACAGATCAAGATCAACCAAATAAAGAGGCACGTAGGGTGAGATCTGGGAGGGTACTGAATGCCGAGTCTCCATGTCTTCTCCCCACGGGATCAGGACGCATCACCATCCTGGCACATGGATGTGTCCACTAACCAGGAAACACAACCAGGCTTTGGGGCCGAGTTTTTACTGGGCTTCATTACAGAGGCAGGTTGAGTGAGCTATCAACCACATGACTGAACACAATCTCCCCCTCCTCTTCCCAGAGTCGGGCCTGTATCACATGGCTCAAAACCCCTAAACTTCTAATCCCATGGTTGGTCTTTCCAGCCCCCATCCTGAGTCAGCTGATTGGAAGAAACTCGGTGTAGTCAGGGAGCCCACTATGAATATCAAAGACACTCTTATCACTTGGGAAATTTCAAGGATATAGAGGTCATCTCTCAGGAACCAAGGACAAAGATCAGATACATTTAATATACAGACCATTCCCAAAATTGAGGAAAACCAAGGCCAGGAAGTGTCTCCTGCACCACTCAGAGATAGATGCCTTTGCCCATGGAGAATACCCCCAGGAGAGGAAGTGAGAAGGGTGACCAGGCCCTTCCACAGCTGCCATATTGGATGCCTGGTAGTTTGTGCTGGGAGAAAAGACAGAAACATGTTGGCCCTTGAAATCAGACCTCCCAGCCCTTCCTCAGGGACAGAAACCCTGCCAGCACTGGGAGGTCCCCAGGCCCCCCAAGGAGGGTATGGAGCCCAGAGAACTGGGCCAGCCAGAAGACTTCAGGGACCGGTTGGCAAACACTTCCAGGAACACTTGAACTGGGTGGGTGAGCAGGAAGTAAGGCCGTGGGAAGCTGACAGTATCCTCTTGTCCCCTCGATTAGAAATGATTCGTTCGGCCACACCATTCCCTCTGGTCAGCCTCTTCTTCATGTTCATTGGGTTTATCCTGAGCAACATCGGACACATCCGTCCCCATAGGACTATACTGGCCTTTGTCTCCGGCATCTTTTTTATTCTCTCAGGTAAGACGTACTGTTTTCTTTCGTGCACTCTGGACTCTTGATCAATGGCTCTGCTCTGGGAAGTACTGATCACAGCTGTGGATCAACCCCTGGCCCTGGAGCCACTGAGTTAGTGCCCCAGGAAGAACTGAGTCACAGTGAGGGACACCGCTGATGACCTCACGTCCATCCATGACCCTGCGAGAGGAGAGACCTAACAGGCTCACCTGGGGCAGAGTGGGGATTACAAGCCTGGGCTGTCTCCTCACGCCTCACTGTTACCACCTCTTGCTTCTTAGTTCCACCAGTAGTGAGCCTACTTATTTTTGAAGGGGGTATTTCTTCCTCATTTTGCAAGAAAGTGCAACCTGCCTTTGGAATACTGGCCCCTTCACTCCCAGCCCTGAGCTATCCTACAGGAGACTCCTACTGTCCCCTTCACTTTCCAGTCGCACCCCATGCCCAGGTCCCTTAAATATGGATCTATCTTTTTGGATTGACACCAGGTTGTCTTTGTCTTTCTTTCTTTCGTTCTTTCGTTCTTTCGTTCTTTCGTTCTTTCGTTCTTTCTTTCTTTCATTCATTCATTCATGATATCTACCAGACTTTATTCTGGTATTGGCATCATTGCCTCCAAGAAGGTCAGCATAGTGGGAGATCTAAACAAGTAGACAGTGAATTTGAACACAGCAGAAAAAGGACTATGATAGCAGTCAGCCAGAACTGCTATGGGGCCAAGAGCAGTGGCTGAAACTCAGACCAAGGGTTGATCAGGGAAGACGACCAGGAGAAGGCGAGCTGAAGGATGAGTAGGAATTAGGTAAAAGAGTGAGGTTCGGGGTGGGGATGGAAAGGGAGCCTGGAGGAAAGAGAGAGGATGGAGCGGGGGGGAGGGGGGGGGAAGGTGCAACGTGGTGGGAGGAGAGATGGGATGTGAGGTCGCCTTACAGATTTTGGACGTTGTGAGAAACTTCAGAAGGATGTTGAGCTGAGGGATGATATGATCATATTTGGGGATTTGGGAATGACCACCTGGGGAATGAAGGGAGAGGGGGATGCAAGACAGGGGCAGGGAGAGCAGGTGAGAGGTTATTTTGGTGGCACAGGAGAGAGGTGACGGTGGCCCAAACTAAGGGGATGAGAGGAGAGAAGAGGGAGTGAAAGCATTCAGGTGACATTTGGAGGGTAAACTCAACAGGACAAGGACTAGGTTTTCAAGGGAAGAGTCAACGGTGGTGCCAAGTTCTTGCTTGGGCAGTGGGTGGATGACGTGCCACATCGTTGATCTAGGGACCACGGGAGAAGAAGCAGATTTGGGCCCAGCTCGTGAATTTAGTGTAGGAAATGCTGAGTTTGAGGTGTCTGTGTAACATCTGGGAGGAGGCATCCCAAAGGCTAGAGGGTCCATCCTTCCTTCCTTTTCTCCTTCCTTCCCTCCTTCCTTCATTCCCTCCTTTTCTCCTTCCTTCCCTCCCTCTTTCCTTCCTTTCTTTTCTCCTTCCTTCCTTCCTTCCCTCCCTCCCTCCTTCCTTTTCTCCTTCCTTCCCTCCCTCCTTCCTTTCTTTTCTCCTTCCTTCCCTCCCTCCTTCCTTCCGTTTCTCCTTCCTTCCTTCTTTCCTTCCTTCCTTCCCTCCTTCCTTCCCTCCTTCCTTCCTTCCTTCCTTTTCGCCTTCCTTCCTCCCTCCCTCCCTCCCTCCCTTCCTTCCCTCCCTCCCCTCCTTTCTTCTCCTCCCTTCCCCTCCCTCCCTCCCTTCCTTCCTCTCCCTTTTTTTTCTCCCTCCATCCTTTCTTCCACTCATCTGTCCATCTTTTTTTCAACTGACCCATCCATCTTCCATCCATTCTTCCATCTATTAATCCATTCATCCACCTTTCCATCCATCAATCCAACACATATTTATTGAGCACCTGCAGTGTCCTGCCCTCTGCATGGTGATATTTCTACCTAGTCTAAGAGGTACAGACTCAGGGGTTAAACTTTTCCTTTACCTTTCTATGAACTTAAAATAGTCAAGGCTGTACAGTAGCTTCAAGGCACCTGAAGTTTTTCAGAAGCAGGCAACGGGATCAGAAATCTCAGAGTGAACTGGGCCACCTGAAGTTGTTTTCATGATAACAATAACGAGGATTCCCTTGGGCCAGCAATGATTCCAATGTGAGTTAAGCACCAAGGAAGGCTTGAATCACACCTATTTTCCTTTAATGTTCCCCTACAAGATGCCCTAGTTTAATCATGTGAGTGGAATTAAGCCTGACCAGCTCAAAACAGAGTAATTAATTATGTCCTGATTCAGTTACAGTAACTAATTGAATGCCTGAGGCAGTCACTTGCACCACGGCACAGGAGTTGGGGCCCCACTGGCCTCTTGATTTAACGCTTGCCAGAATCTGGGCAAACTCTGGCTTAACCTCTCCTGCCTTACAGTCTCAGTATGCCGCACCCACGGTCAGCTGGGCTGTGAAGACCACGGGCCACTTGGTCTCCACAAGGAGGTCACCACCCCCTGCTGGAGATAGGGATTGGACGCCCTGGCCGCCTCTACCAAGGGAGCCCGTCTCATTCCTCAGTTTAGCAAAAGCCACGTGCTAGTTCAGTGGTCTGCACCCTTACTTCACATTATCATTAAGAGAGCACAGTGCCAGGGGCCCAGCCCAGGCCAAGTGACTCAGAATGTTCAGGGATGGGGCTCAGGCAAGTATGTCTGACAGGTCATCGTAGTGGGCAGGTGGGTTGAGACCCACGGGGCTTCCCTGGCCCAGAAGGTGGCTGGATGGGGAGCTTTCTTAGCAACTGTCTACTTTCTAGAAGGTCATGGTCTCAACAAGGTCTTTAGGAGGAGAGCTCCTACTCTCGTTCTAGTCCAGAAGGAGACCATTGTTACCACAAGGCCCACAGCTTCCTTCCTGAACCCCAAGGGGAGGTGGGTGCCCCATCAGCAAACTCCCCGGGCTTCTTCCCTAAGCACCCCCTTGCCCTTGCCCCAGGCCTCTCTCTGGTGGTGGGCCTGGTGCTGTACATCTCCAGCATCAACGATGAGATGCTCAACAGGACCAGGGACACGGAGACCTATTTCAACTACAAGTATGGGTGGTCGTTTGCCTTTGCTGCCATCTCTTTCCTTTTGACAGAGGTAACCTTCCCCCAGCAGGCTGGGTGGGGGCGGGACAGGAAGACACTCGGCGGGGGCGGGGGGGGGGGGGGGGTGGGGGACGCACTCGCTGCCCTTCCTCCTCCCCGGAATGTATCACTCTCTTCACCCCCGCCCGCTCCTGCAGGACATCCCAGTTCTGTGCCCGCATGCATGTCCCTCCCAGCTCCAGCTGCTCTGGTGGCTGTGTCCTGTGCAGGCCCCAGCTGGGGAGCAAGGCCAGGCCCCCCGGCAGTGAGCTCTCCTCTGCTCTCTCCTCACTGTAGAGCGCTGGGGTGATGTCCGTGTACCTGTTCATGAAGAGGTACACCGCCGAGGACATGTACAGGCCTCACCCCGGCTTCTACCGTCCCCGTCTGAGCAACTGCTCCGATTACTCAGGCCAGTTCCTGCACCCGGACGCCTGGGTCCGGGGCCGCAGCCCGTCTGACATCTCCAGCGACGCCTCCCTGCAGATGAACAGCAACTACCCAGCCTTGCTCAAGTGCCCCGACTATGACCAGATGTCATCCTCTCCCTGCTGAGCCTCACCGCCTTCCTCCCTGGACTGTGGACAACCAGACGGCCCTTCCCATGCTCCCCTGATGGTCTGTGAGCCCCAGGCCCTTGGTTGACAGGCCCAGGCTGCCCCCACCACGCTTCGCTCTTGTCCCTTGTCCCTTGACCCGTGTCGTCTCCAAGCTTCCCCAAGAGCGGCTCTAGCTGCCCCCAGCGTGGGGTCAGGAGTCTGGAGCCAGCGGACAAGCTGATCGGCTGAGAGTGTGGGCGTGGCCCCGCCTCTCGGGTGCCAATCACTCCTGCGGCTCTCCCCTTCCTTGGGAGACGTGGCTGTTCCAGCTGTGTTATCTGTCCCCACACACCTTCCTCCGTGGCCCCAGGCCGAGACGAGCTCTGAGATGCCGAGTTCCTTACACAGACCCAGCCGGACCTGTGTGCCTACCAACTAGCCTGGCCCCCGTGTTCGTGTTCTGGACCATCAGGGCGAAAGGTGAATCTCATACGGAGGTCTGGCTGGTTCAGAATTGCCAAGCAGTGTTCCTCGTGAAATCCCTTATCCGTTTTCCTTACCCACGTCGGTCTGCGCGACACGCCGTCCTGTCCTCCCTGCCCCCCTCCACCCCATAGGCTGTGAATCTTCTGCCCTCTCTTCCCACCAGGACTCGGCTGCCCCAGCTTTGTCCCTACCGGGCTAAGTTGGGGGGGCGGGGATTCTGAGGCTACTCTGAGAAAGTCACAAAGAGGTGTTAATGGCTGATGATGTCTTAATATGTATGGCCCCTATACCGTTTTTAACAGGGGTCTTTAATGCCTTAACCCAAGAAGTGACTCTGACAAGGAGAATTTCAGACTTTGGCTGGTCCCAGTTGGTACCATCAGGCACTATTTCAGGCCCTGGGGATACTGTCCCTGCTCAAATGGGCAGTATTTCCTGTCCAAGGCCCTAAAATAGAATCCTATAGACACACATCTATACCACCTAAGTAGAAGGCAGCTTTCAAAGAGGCTGCCTGGGATTTGGAGCTGGATTTGCCAACACCTGGTGCATTTTGAGTCTAAACAAGCCAGACTTGGAAGGATCCAGCCGCTCTCTGTGAACATTTGGGGGTTGCCCTTTAATCCTAACACAGGGCAGTATCCGCTTGCTGGACTTGGCTGGGGCCTATGTCGGCAACTAGATGGTTCCAGAGGAGGCATGGTGATGCCCGTTTCCCTAGTAGCAAAGCTGGGCTGGGGGGTACCAGGCCCTCTCCATGAAATGCAGCGGGGCGGGTGGGGAAATCCTGCACCGCAGGATGTGACCCCAGTTCTCCAGGCATCTTCTCAGCGTGTGTAGTTCCGGTTCTGAGATTGTGAGTAGCGAAACAAAGCCAGGCTCTCTGCCGTGTGTTTTTTGCATTGCCAGCTTTTCGGTCTTTCTCTTGCTCTCTTTAAGATAGCATTGGGTTCCAGGTTCGCAGGGCCACCGCGGGCAACACGTGGGCCCTGGAAAGCTGTACCAAAACCCACACATCTGTGGGTACGGACTTGGAAAGGACAGTCTATTCGTTTTCTAGAACTGCCGTAACAAAACACCGCAGACCCGATGGCTCAAAACACAGACCGTTATTTTCTCACAGTCCTGGAGACCGGAAGTCAGAGATCAAGGCGTCAGCAGATTCGCTTTCTCTCCCTGGCTTGCAGATGGCCCTCTTCTGGATGTGTCCTCACAGGGTCTTTCTTCTGCTTGTGTGCCCACCCCTGGTGTCCACATTCCCTCTTATAAGGATGCCAGTCAGATTGAATTAGAGCCCATCCTAAGAGAGCCCGGTTTTACCTTCATCACCATGTAAAGGCCCTGTCTCCAAATACGGTCACATTCTGAGGTTCTGGAGGTGAGGGCCTCAACACACTACTTTGGGGGGCCACACAATTGAACAGGTACGGGCAAGTTGCTTCGTAGCTGGATTATAACACCTGCTTCACAGCACAGTAGAGAAGATCAGAGGAGGTGATTCTGGTCCCAGCTCAGCCACTCACTCAGCACGGATCCTTGGGCAAGCCCCATCTGCTCTGAGGGGCTTGGCCTAAATTATTTTCAAGCCCCCCACTTCGCACACACCCGCCCCCAACTCTGTTGATTCAGCCTCGTGTAGAAAGCTCCAGAATGCCATCATACGTGACTTTTCAATCCTTGCCTTGAAACTGATAGCAACTATAGACCCAACCCAACTTTCCAGTCCATTGGCACCTTGCACATGACCATCGCACTCTGGTTACTGTTTACAGAATAAAACGGAAACCACATTCTTCTCCGCAGTAGAGGCATCGGTTAGTGTACGTGCAGACCAGTAGGTAGCATTTCCGAACTGGACCACTTGTTTAGATGTGCTCTTCTCTGGTTTTTGTCAATGTGATTACCCTCCTAAGATGCACTTCCCTGTCCCTCATTTCCCTTTCTCTGTCACTGTACTGAGCTTGTGTTTGTGCACCTGGAAAAAATAGAATCCACGCCTAAACACGAGCTGATTGTTGCCTGACATCATTAGGATGGGCCTTTATTGGCCTGGCTGCTGGGCTTGCTAAACCAAGAAGCTCTTACCTTGGGAACATACAGCTTCTGCTTCTCTTATGAACAGGTTCTGGGTCATCGTCCTCCTTCATGCGGGAGGGGGGAAGGTTATCGATCATTGTGGAACCATTATGGTTTCCTTTCCGTCCACACACGAATCTCAGAACTGGGGGTCTGTTTGCAGCCTCCCCACAATCAAATATTAAACTGTGTAATCTCAACTCAGAAATCATAATCTGGCTCCTTTCCCAATGCCCTTGCTGATCTCTTGTTTCCTCAAGAAGTCAAAAAAACACATTGATGAGATTTTTTTTTTCTCCCCCTCCAACACTTAAAGAGGGAGGGTAATGAACTGAAGTCTGATAAATTGGGGAGTAAAAGCACTCAGGGTCACCAGTGGTTGGGCAGGAATAATTCCACTGCTGGCTCCCTCCCACATGGAACTCACCAGCCTCCTCCTTGCCCCGGGGGGGGGGGGGGGGACTCCGTGACACCCTCTGTCCCACCAGATGGCCTTCAGAGGAATGGGGTGTTATTAGGACTGTGGACTGAGTTGATGGGGAGGCATTTGGGGGCAAATCCCCAAGTGCCACCAGCTTCTCAGTGATGTGTGTGTGGGGGGGGCCTTCCTTAATGTTTGGGTAACTCCTTTCTCCCCACATAAAAGTGGTGTATTGGGGTTCTCCAGAGAAACGGAACCGATAGGACGCACCTAGAGATTTATTTTAAGGAATTGGTTCCCATGGTGGTGGAGGCTTGGCAAGTCCAAAATCACCAAAATCAGATGGGGGAGGCCAGCAGGCTGCAGACTCAGGGAAGAGCCGCAGTGTGAGTCTGAAGGCCATCTGCTGGTAGATTTTCTTCTTGCTTGGGGTAGGTCAGTCTTTATTCTATTCAGGCCTTCACCTGATTGGACGAGGCCCAGCACATGCTAAGAAAGAATCCGTGTTACTCAAAGTCCGCTGCCATAAATGGCAATCTCATCTGAAACACACCTTCACAGAAACTGCCAGAATAATCTGGGCACCATGGCCCAGCCAAGTTGACACTTTAAATGGACAAAGGGCAGATGAGATCCGGGGAAATGGTATTCCATCTTCAGCATTGCGGGGTAGGTGGGGCGCCGGCG
Organism: Panthera leo; assembly: GCF_018350215.1. Lineage (NCBI taxonomy): Eukaryota > Metazoa > Chordata > Mammalia > Carnivora > Felidae > Panthera > Panthera leo. The sequence continues at coordinate 47,939,870 of NC_056692.1, read as the reverse complement.
TGGCTCAGTCAGTTGAGCATCCGACTCTTGATCCCAGCTCAGGTCATGGTCTCGCGGTTCGTGGGGTTGTGCTCCTCGTTGAGCTGTACTCTGACGGTGAGCGCCTGCTTGGGCTCCTCTCCCTCTCTTTCTGCCCCTTCCCCACCCTCTCTCTCTCAAAGCAAATGCATAAACTTTACAAAGAAGAATTGCAGGGTAGCTGTGAGATACAGGAGTAGGGGGAGTCGGCGCATCCCTGCTCACCCATGCACGCACGTGTACGGCCACGCCCAGGGCTCTGTTCTTTCGCAGGCTGTCCCTCCAGCCGAAGCCGTCTCCCCGATGAGTGCGTGGAGCACGTTTGCAGCCCCCCAGTGTTGGCAGGTATCCTACACTCGGTGAATACATGCCCCCATGCTAACACAACCCTTGAGAAGTTTCTCAGCCTCTGGAACACAAACACTCCGTGAGTGGGGAACAGGTGAATGAGTGGATTCCACCGAACGTGCCAGATGGGCCAGGGCCCAGCCTGCACTGCACGTGTGAAGTCAGCCATGGCACCGAGTCTCAGAGGCCGCCACGGTGCAGACCTGACTCTCCCCAAAGGGGTGGAAGGTGGTGAGCCATAGCTGGGCCAAAGCCCCCGCACCCCCCCCCCCCCAGGACCCAGGATGGGCGCTGGGGCCTCAGGCCCTTCCTTCTGGAAGAATTCTGTTTGCTGGATTCCCACCTACAACTGCCTGCCTCGGCTTCCTCATGTGTACTAAAGGCCGATCTCCCCGTCTGCTTCTGAGCCAGACTTTTCTGCCCGGGTCGCCCGCCCTTGGGTGTTTGCATCCAGCGAGGCTTCTGCTCTGCTGGTTCCAGGGTGGCAATGGACCTGAGTTCCCTGCAGGGCACTGCTCCCGCTCTGTGTATTGTCAGCAGCCTAGGGACCTCCTTTTATCATTCATACAACGAGGGAGTTGGATAAAGTCATCTGCAGGTTCTGTCTCCAGCTCAAAAGACTGTAAGTTCTGTAGGCAAAATCCAACCAGGCTCAAATGACAGACCCCCAGCCTCTGCCTCCTGCCAGGGGCACCCAGATGACACCCCCAAAGAATGCAGAATTTAGCTAAGAGAGCACGTACTCGGGGGACCTCAAGGAAGACCAAGATTGTGTGTGATAGAATGCAAATGGCAGGCCCCAGAACAGCCGGAGGGGAGAGGAGGGAGGTTTCAAGGATGAACTCAGCTGTCCCCTTCTCAGCCAATGGGAATAGGAGGCAGTGGAGCTTCTCAATCCAGCGTCTGCTCCCCTGGATGGCGTTATGGGAAGTGAGGCCCTGGTGAGCCAACTCCGGAGGTCAAGAGCCTCCAAGGGGTTCAAGGTCAAGAGGCACCACCTTGGTGCCAAAAGAAGGGCAAGAAAAGTCTTTCCCAGCTGAAAGGTACCCAAAATGTGACTATGTCTGTTAGGAGATGAAAGTTTCCAGGTGGGAGTTGGGTGAGGGGAGGGAACTGACAGTTCCCTGGAAAAGCTCATCCTAGAAATGTCATCAGGAGCTCAGTCTTGGCCTTGATTGGCAGATGAGATGCTGGCCGATTATCCCAGTGGGCTGAGGGCTCGGGGATAGGATCCGTGGCTTCCTCTGCTGAGTCCCAACCCAGCCTTTCCACCTCGGAGCTGGGCTTCAAGCCTCCAGCTACCCCCTCCGGGAAAACCAGTGGCACATTTCAGGCCTCAGTTTCTCCACCCATAAGATGGACAGCCTCCTCGGCCTCTCTGCCCTGGGAAGGAGTGAGCCTGAGTGACAACTTAAATGGGAATCCTGGGGGTGCCCGGTGGAGCAGATGTACTGGCTCAGGGCTGAGCACTGGTTCGGAGTCACCATCTCTATGCCCCAAGCTTAGCTGACTTGCCGTGTTTTCCCGGCCCTGCCCCGCTCCAACCCCTCATCCTGTGCGTAGCCTGGGAGGGGCTTTCTTCCCATTCCTCTGGCTCTCTCCTCACCAGCAAGGAGCAGTTTTGGGGGGACATATCTGATACCCCATTGTTCACTGACCTTGGCCTCGAGATCCTCCCTTTTTAAAGCCGGTGGAGATCAGATTCTGGCTTATGCGCTGCAACGAATAGGTCATTTCAATGGCAAAAGTAATAGTTTGACTCAAACTGCTTTAAACAATAGGAGTATTTCTTATCTTCACGTCAGGAAGGCCAGGAGTAGGTGTGGGTCCAAGGACTGGCTAATTCATGGGCTCAATGATGCCATCAAAAACCCAAGTTCTTTCCATCTCTTGGGGGTGCCGCCATTGACTTTATCCTCAGGTTGGCAGCAATCCCAAGGGTCCTATCTAGATACAACAACATCAGAAGGAAGTGAAGGACTATCTCTTCTTCCGTGGCTTTCTTAGGAAGAAAGACCAATTTCCCAGAAGTCTCCACCTCTGGGGTCATGTGCCCATTGATAAACCACCATCTGGCAAAGGGAAGGGGTGACCACATACTCCAGTCATCTATCGAAATAACGAGTTACCCCAAACCTCAATAGCTTCATCGCAATCATATCACTATTTCTGACACTTTGGGGGGCTGACTGGGCTCAGCAAGATGGTTCTCACTCAGGATCTCTCAGGGGGTTAGAGTCAGCGACTATCATCTTCAAAAGTTCCTTGCTCACTTGTCTGGCAATTATGTCCACCGGGACCACAGCCAGGGCTGTCGGCTGGGACACCTATGCACAGTCTCTTCACAAGGCCTGGTCTTCCTTGGAGCATGACAGCTGGGGTCTGAGAGTGAACATCCTAAAAGACAGGCAGTATTGCCTTTCTTTGAAGTAACCTTGGATGTCATCTGGTGTCCTTTCCATCATAATCACCAGATCACCCAAATGTAAGGGGAGAGAACACAGATCCTGCCAGTTTGAGACGTGATGCGTGTCAAAGTCCTGTTGTGAAGACAGGGACATGAGAAAGGAATCTGTTGTGGCAACCACCTTAGAAAAATACAATGTGCTGCACTATGATTGGCTTTGACCAATTGTTCTTCCAGGTATAGATTCTGATTTTGTTCTGAGCTGGGCACTGAGACTGTTTCTCTAACAATTTCCAGGTGATGTCAAGACTGTGCCATGCTCTAGGCTCTAGGGACTGGGTTCCAGTCACATGAGCTTTTTTTTTTTTTTTTTTTTTTTTTTTTTTTAAGCTCCCAAGGTGGTTCTCGTGTGAAAGCAGAGTTGATAACCACTGGCTTCGATCTACCAGGATTTCCCCCTTCAGATTGAGGATAAAGCCCCTTCTGAGTCTGGTCGGGGAGCACTGCTTCCCAAACAAAGTAGAGGAAAAGAAGGGGAAATGATCCTGGGTGGGCAACCAGAGAGGCTAAAGGCCCAGGCATCTTCCTTGCTCCCTCCCAACCCACGCAGACCCTGCCTCTTTAGATAAGGCTATGCCATGGGCAAGATGTCAAGTCCATGGGCACATTCCCGGCCTCTCTGCTCCTGGGCCCTTTCCCTGCTGAGCTGGTACTCATCAGGATGCAGGAAGGGCCTGCCTTTGAGAAAGAGGACAGCAGTGCTCAGCATTCTGGAGCCAGTATTCTCTCTGCCCCCACTTTCAGGGCCAAGGGATGGACTTCTGGCTCTGAGTAGGCCTTAGATGCTCAGAAATGACCTTACAGTCTCAGGGCTCCGACACAGAATTTAAACCAGTCTTCATCACTGGTCTTTGAATAATTCATTTCACACTCAGCAATCATAATAAGAACAAGGCTTGAGGGCTTTGGAGGTTTCTGATCAGGCAACAAAGAGACCATGTATGACAGTCTTCTCAGCAGACTGGACTTGGCTCAATTTTTATATTAAGTCCACCCACATCCACACGTCCACCTCCTACCCCGTATTAGACACGATAGAATCCGTGTGAAAATACTATGGAGTCTATTTTTTAAAAGACGACAACTATGTGTTTAAAAGGTAAAAGTCCTCCTCAGGACTATTTATCTTATTTGTCTTATTTGTCTGTTATTTGTCTTAACAAAATGGCCAAGAGACAAAATTAAACCAACCCAAGAGGCTCCAGGTGAGTACCACATATTAAATCCAAAGCAATTCTCAGTGCCCTAAATGATCAAGGCTGGATGGTGTCCTACGAGGTCAGGGGCAGATTCGGGGAAAATGGATTCACCATCTTGAATCAAGACACGGTTTCTTGTGAATGTCAGTCTAAGGCCCTACGAGTTCAGCAGAGGGGTCATCGCCAGACATCATCATCGGCGTGCATGTAAAGCCCTTATTCAGAGCGTCTGGCACGTAGTAGGGGTTTTGCGAGCATTCCTTCATTTAGCCCTGTCAATCCGGTTCGTGAAAGGACACTGACATTTAAAGAGGGTTGGGGGCTTGCTCATAACCACACAGATGATATTTGCGGTGCTCTGAAAGCCCTGTTTTAATTGGTTGCTACCTGCAGTTCTAAATGCCCCACACGGCCAAAGCGTCCACTTCCATAATCAGAGAACTAGTCCAGGCTCCCGTTCAAAGATTGATGGGGAAGAAAAGGTCTCAATAAGTGGGAAAGAATGGTGAGGTGCCATTCTCCTGAAAGCTCTCCACTTATTACTCTCATCTCTGCTGGAAAAACTCACTGCTTCGTCCTTCACACTCACACACAGCACTTACGACACCAGATGCGTGTCGGTTTCCCCACACCAAGCTGGGTGTCCCACAATTCAATTCCACTCTGACATTAACCAGAGTTGGCGCAGACCCAACAGGTTAAGAGGGTTCGGTCCTGTGAGACTGTCCCCCACTTCTGATGCCAACTACAAGAAGGTCTCCAGGTTACGCCCAACTTCTGTCCAACTTGGCTACAAATCAGGGGTTCTTATGACTTCACTCCTTGGATCCAGTCACTGGCTAGAGCAGTTCACAGAACTCAGGGAAACACTTACACTTCCCACTTTATTAGATGATAAAGGTTATGATAAGGATGCAGATGAGCAGGTGGATGAAGGGATACACAGGGCGGGCGAGGTCTGGAAGAGTCCTGAACACCGGAGCTTGTAGCCCTGTGGAGTTGTAGTGTGACACCCTCTGGGCACATGAGTGTGGTCACCAACCCAGATGCTCTCCAAATTTCCTCCTTCGGGATTCTTACGGAGTCTTCATCATGTAGGCCTGGTCAATCGTTAGCCCAATTTCCAGCCCCTCTTCCCTGTTTGCAGGATGGGGGGTAGGGCTGAAAATTCCAGGCTTCTAATCATGCCTTGGTCTCTCTGGTGACTAGCCCCCATCTTGAAGCTATCCAGGATCCCACCCAGGGTTGCCTCATCAAACAAAAGACTCTCCCATCACCCAGGAAATTCCAAGGGATTTAGGACCTCTGTGCCAGGAACCAGAGAAGAGACCACCATGTGTATTTTCTACTATTTCACACAACCAATGTTGGAAATGGATGTACAGCTCCACGTTTTCCTGCATGCTGGTCCCTCACTGCACTCTCCTCTTTTTTTTTTTTTAATTTAATTATTTTTTAATGTTTATTTTTGAGAGAGAGACAGAGACAGAGCGCGAGCAGGGGAGGGGCAGAAAGAGAGGGAGGCACAGAATCCGAAGCAGGCTCCAGGCTCTGAACTGTCAGCACAGAGCCCCACGCGGGGCTTGAACCCACGAACCATGAGATCATGAGCTGAGCTGAAGTCAGACACTTAACTGACTGAGCCACCCAGGCGCCCCTGCCCTCTCTCCTCTTGACAGCTCCTGGAGGAAGGCTCACAGCCCATGTTTGGCCTGACTGGTGAGAGTGTGACTGGCGTCATCCCAGTTGCCCAATGACCTGATCCTCATAGTGCTGGGGAGTCAGCCTCAGATGCTGGCCATGAGCACTCAGTGGACTCTGTCCTCCAGGCCCCATTTTCCAGGCTGAATCCCAGGACACTGTGAAGCAAATAGCCGGTACAAGCACATGGAAAGGGAGGCCTTGACAGTCTGAAGCCCACCAGCTGGAGAGGAGGAGGGAATATTTCCGTTTGCTCAACAGAACGTTTCCTGAAACACCATATGTGTGAGCTCCCATGCTGCTGGCTGCGTGAAGTGCAAAGAAAAAAGTGTAGCACAAATGAATTTTACTCCAACACTACTTAAGTGTGACAAATGTCACCTTGTTTTTCTAAATCAAATTAAGTCTGACCTTGAGCCCCAACCCCCCTCAACTGGGTGGCGGGAAGTTCAGTGTCTCCAAGCGTTGCCCAAAATCCCAATGGGGAGGGCATGACAGAGGCCATCGGACAGCTGGAAATCCACAGCCCAGCCCAGGGTAGGCGCTAGGGTCCCTGCAGAGGCAAGGACATCCATGCCTGGTGTCCAATGGCCTCAGAAACACCTGTCTTGGGCCTGTGAGGGACTCTAGTCTCAACCACTCTAGGATCCCACCTATTACACTCCCTGGTTCATTTCCTTCCCAGGATGGGGACTGTCCCCAGAGTTGGCTGTTCTCCCTGACCTCTTCCAAGGACTTCCTTCCAGCTTGTCCCCTTGGAAAGATACTCTGTATTCTCCCTCAGTGCGTCCGTAGAAACAATGGTGGATTCTCTTTCTGGGATTGGGGGGGAAAAGAAAGAGATGAGAAAATGATCAAAGCATTCGTAATAATTTACCCTGTTAGACTATTAATAATAATTAAATTAGTACTAATGTATTATTTTAGCTATTGTTACCATTTACTTAGTAACTACTATTATGTCAGCATCTATGCAAGCAGTTTATCCTACATCATTTCATTTTATTTATGGATTCCAAACCCTAGAGCAGAGTTGAGTTAATTACACTCTCTGGGGGTGCCTGGGTTGCTCAGTTGGTTGAGTGTCTGACTCTTGATTTAGGCTCAGGTCATGATCTCATAGTTTGTAAGATCCTGGGGCTCTGTGCTGAGAGTGCAGAGCCTGCTTGGGATTCTCTCTCTCCCTCTCTCTCTGCCCCTCCCCTGCTCACACCCACACGCCCCCCCCCTCTCAAAAGTAAATAAATATTTTTTAAAAATTACACTCTCTAGTTCATGGTACGTGAACTGGTCTCTCACTGGTCCACAAAGGCTTGGCTCTTGGTTTTTTATTTATGCATGTGTTTTTCCTTTCTTCTCCTACCCCATGAGTAACCACTCAAATGTATTTCATAAGGTAACTTTTTGTTTATCTGTTGCTCCTTAAATGTGTGTTGTTGAGTTTTTTTGCATGTAATGTGAATTCGAATAAATGGTTTCACATTATGTCTGTCATTCCCTTTCTTGCTTTTTCATTAACACTGCTGTCGTGATGCTTCTGTTTTTCTCCACGAACTTGTAGTCCATTTCCTCTAATCACCACCTTTTGCCTAAATCCCGGTGAAAATCCCACTGACAGACACCACAAAAATGGGGTTAAGAGGCCAGAGTCAAGAGCTCATCACCCAGACCTTACAGACCTTGTGGCCATTGCCTTGGGATACCAAAGAGTGGAATGCATCACGGGGTATGTGTGCACTTAATTTGACCAAACGCTGCCTAGTTGCTTTTCAGAATGGAGGCCACAGTTTCCATTCCCACAGGCAAAGCATGAATGCTTCTATATTCCACTCCCCGCCCCCCCTACCCCGACTAAAACAGTCCAGCATTCCTCAATGGCAGCCCCGTTGACAGTTTGGCTCAGATGATATTTGTTGTGGGGGCTGTCCTGTGCATTGCAGGATATTTAGCACGTTCTTGGCCTCTACCCCGTTGACACCAGTGGCACCTCATCCTCCATCGTGGCGACCAACAATGTCTCCAGATGCTGTTCTCTGCAGGGGGTAGGCAGGGTGTCCCTAGTTAAGAACCACATAGGCTTATCTAGCTTTCTCTTGTTTGTCATCTAGTGGGTTGCACCAACTACTCCACGAGGGGAGCATTATAATACCTTCTTCCAGCAGAGGAAACTCAGAGAAGGTAAGTGATTTACCTGCAGCCACATATCCGAGAAGAACACTCTCTGAGCCTTCTAAGAGCTCACAGTTTCGCATGGAAGACACATCATCCAATCAAAGATCTTCTGTGGATGAATGGACCAGCCTCATAATCTGGGAACATGAAAGAAGGAGGGTTAATTCTCCCAAGAGTAGCGGGGAGGGAAGGGAAGAGACAGCAGAAAATGGCGGTGTCCTTGAGCGGTCTTCAGAGGATGGGAACTGGAGACTAGATTGTCTGATGCCAAACCCGAGGTTCCTACCACTGTGCTATGAGGTCCCCTTCTGCAGGTGAGAGTATACGTTCATCTTCAAGAGCTTGGGAAATACAGACAAATGAGAGCAGGGAAAGAAACCATGCATAGCCTCACTACCCAAACAAATCCACTATTTTAAAAACACTGCTGAGTTTTTAAAAATGTCAGCCAGGGGTGCCTGGTGGCTTAGTTGATTAAATGTCCAACTCAGGTCATGATCTCACGGTACATGGTTTCGAGCCCTGCGTAGGGCTCCGTGCTGACAGCACGGAGCCTGCTTGCTTGGGATTCGCTCTCCCTCTCTCTCTGCCCCACTCCCCTGCGTTCTTTCTCAAAATAAATAAATGAACTTAAAAAACTAACAATTTTTTAAAAATTAAAAAATGTCAACCTTATTCAAAAGTAGACAACATAGTACAGTGAGCTCTCCTGCACCCATCACCCAGTTTCAACCAGGATGAACACATGTCCAACCCCTGATTGTTTAGAAGCAAACCCCAAACATCACATCATTTCCTCTAAAAGCACGTCACAGTTACCTATATACGCTCAGATTCTTTTAAAATCACAATACCGAGAGGCACCTGTGTGGCTCAGTTCGTTGGGCGTCCAACTTCAGCTCAGGTCATGATCTCACCATTCATGAGTTCGAGCCCCGCGTCGGGTTCTGTGCTGACAGCTCAGAGCCTGGAGCCTGCTCCGGATTCTGTGTCTCCCGTGCTCTCTGCCCCTCCCTTACTCACACTCTGTCTCTCAAAAATGAATAAGTGTTAAAAAAAAATTTTTTTTAATCACAAAGCCAATAATAACACACTTCAAGAATACCTTAAGTTTGACATCTGAAATTGGGAGACGTGAAGTTAGTAACCCTTGACAGTCATGGTCCGGATCCATTATTTCATTGGCGGTTGCAAAATGTGAGTGTTCTAATACTATTCTTTCTTCATTGACGAGCTGGAATACAGTTCCAGAGAAACGTCCCCTCATCTGCTTTCTGCTTTCTGTACCTTGATTGTCACTCTGTTCTGTAGCTGCATGTGCCCTGTCGTATGGATGTGCCCAGTCTCCAACCGATGGACATTTGGGTTGATTCAGCCAAAACATCCACTAAGGGGTACCATTTTGCCAGCCCTCACTCAGAAACCATTCTTTGACGTTATCTCTATTTTCAACACAAATCTCCAAGTTGTAAATTTTAGTGCGATGATTCTCTCTGGCCCCTGTGCTTTCCTCTGTTCCAAGGCCATTAGCCACCATGAGTTCTCCTCTAAGTCCACCCTGGTTAAACGGCTCAAGAATGGCCACTTCTCTGCCAGCCTTCGGAGAGGCCCAGGGCAAGGCTGGAAGGCCATTCCCTGGAAGGCTGGGTGAGTTTCAGGTTCTCCCGTCACAGGGTGACATTGTCAGGAGCTCCCGCCCCCCACGTGGAGATGGGACTTTCCTGGAGGCCCCTCCAGCTGTGACTCACCAGCTCCTGAGCCCAAACCCATCGGGGGAACTACAAATGGATTCTGGAGAACAGGGAGTGAAAGCCACCTCTGTGTGGGAGAGGATGTTATAATATCAGGCTGTCGCCAAATTAACGTTATTAAACAAATGCATAAAAATAGCAGCCATAATTATTCCTATACAGTAGCTCAATCTGGAACTTTCCGTGCGTTTCTGTGCCCCCTAAACATAGGGCTGTCGCTATTCCTGCTCCTTTGGTTCTTCCTCCTTTCCTCTCTCTAAGATGTTGCAGAGGAAAGAGCCCCACCTCCATCTCGCAAGCTCCCGGAACCGCTTTGTTGCCTTGGGAAAGAAGAACAGGATGAAGACTAAGGTTTCTTCAGTACCTGCTATGTGCCAGGCCCTTTACATATGAAATTCCACTTAATCCTCGGAACAATCTAATGAAGGAAGTACTGTTATTCCCATCAGACAGATTAGCAAACTGAGTCCTAAAGAGGTCATGTTAACTTAATGGCCACTGGCTTGTAGATATGAAAGCCCAGGTTTGACCAACTCCAGAACCTTTGCCCTTTGCCATTCTGCTCCACTGCTCCTCTGACGGGTATCTCCCCAACCTCCTCCTCCACCTCTCTATGGACGCCTCCCATCCAGGCACCTGCCCACAGCACCACGGCTTTTCGAGCTGGCTCTGTCCCAAGTGAGTCCCGTGTGTCCCTGCTCGTGGCCTGGCCACTGCCCCAGGTCAGCCCCAAGGCCAGGCTTGGGCCAGAGCCCCTTATAGGGGAGCAGGGCAGGAGGGAAGGGGCCCACGCAGAGGCCGCCACGCTGGTGCGAGGACAGCAGGTCATGGCGGAAAGACCAGAGCCTCAGAAAGTGGGGCCCAAGCCCAGCTCTGGTCACCAGGCCAGCTTGTCCGGCGAGGGTGGCCTCATCATCGAGGGAGCAGGTGCACTGCATCACACAGGGCCGGTCCTCAAGGCAGAAGCCTGGTCCTCGGTCAGACAGGTTGCCTCCCCTCTCAGAGCCCTGGGAGCACTGACGCCTGCCTCTACGTCACATGTTAGAAACGTAACAGAGGATTATAGAGAAGGTGGGCACATAGCCATTGAGGGTCTTCCCGAGAGCCATGCTCCGGGATGAGGATACCAGTGGTCAAACCCAGATCCTGTCCCTTTGGGCTCAAGAAGCTCACAGGTGAGCAGAGCAGAGGATGACGACGGCGACGATGATGATGACAACTATTATTACCAAGTGGTGGCCACCGTGAGCACCACCCGGCCCCACCCTCCGTGAAGGACTTGTCATCCCCGCAGCCATCAGTCCCTTTCTTTGACCTGCAATGACTGCCCCAGCTGGGAACCGCTCCCCCAGGCCAGCTCAGCTGCTCTGTGTGCAGCGCCCCCTCGGGGTCGAGGCTGGGCTGCTCCTCTGCCCGATACCGCGCCAGGTGGACAATTGCCATCGCACCAGCTCTTTCTCTCGGTCGGCTTCCAGAGGAACGCGCAACAGGATGTCGCTGTAATTATATAAGCGCTGAGCAAATCAGGATCCCCGGGGCTGCCTGCAGGTGAGCTGAGCTGGCGGGATGCACAGGCAGCTGCAGGAACTTGCCACGGAGGACATCTTGTGTATTCCTCTGCCCGGCGGACCCGCTCCCCTTCTGGCCAAGGAGTGGCCAAGGAGCCCGAGCTGGGCCAGTGGTGGGCATTCACACCGGATAAGCTAAGGTGGGGAGCTCCCCTGCCCGCCCCCCACTCCAATGAAGGCAGCTCACTTCTGCACTGATTTCACACCCCAGACAGGTGCCTCCCTGTCCAGGCATCTCAGACAGTCTGCTCTTGATGTCCCCGGTGTCACTTGACTTTCCCCCTCAGAGCTGGCCCTGGAGCTGGACAACTCAGGTAGCCTATGCTCTTTCCTGCCTCAAGCCACTGTGATCTCCGGGTTTCTCGCTGACCTAAGTAGCCACACCAGATAAACCGTGCTTTGCAGCTTCACAGCTGGGAATAGTTCTCAGTCCCTACTGATTGGTCACCTCTTCCGTCCACGTCCCTTTCCCAATCTGCAAGTGCTATGCTATGTATGATTCTGGAACATTCTGCCATCCCTCTGTAGCCCCTCTAAACTGCAATGTCTCTCTTTTTTTAATGTTTGTTTGTTTGTTTGTTTGTTTGTTTTGAGAGAGAGAGAGAGAGAGAGCTTATGCGATGAGCAGGGGAGGGGCAAAGAGTGAAGGAGAGAGAATCCCAAGCAGGCTCTGAGCTGTCAATGCGGGGCTCGATCCCACGAACCATGAGATCATGACTTGAGTGGAAACCAAGAGTCAGACGCTCAACCGACTGAGCCACCCAAGTGCCCCGCAATGTCTCTTTTAAATGTGACTTCCAGAATTGATTCAAAACTCCAGCACCAAATGCTGGACTGCACCCCTTTCTTGATGTGGGCGTCGTGCATTTGTCTGTCAAGAAAATGGCATAAACCTGTCACCTAAGGTGCTTTTCAGGCCAGCAGTCCTTAAGCCAGTCTTTATCTGGAAAATTGGTTTTGGGAGTCCAATGTCAATATTTTACATTATCAAATTCTGCACTTGTTCATTCAATATAGAATTTGCACATGCAAAGAAGCACTTTTTTCCCCTCAAATTTCTAATGCTTCCCCAGCTCTAGAAGAAAAAAAAAAAAAAAGAAAGCTAACAACTCTGCCCTCTTCTGGCCAATTTATTATTTTCCTCTTTAATACATGTCCTTGGAATAGACCGGAACAAGCCGAGTGCCTTCATGCTTTTGACACGGCCTCACATGCATTTTCTTCTGAATAATGCACATCTGCGTGCAGAAATGCAGAAGGATGTGTCACAATGTGGCTTGTGACTGCAGTTTCGGAGGCTTGCCACCCGCCTCTGTTCCACAGTCCTGGTTTCATGCAGTTTCTGTTAAAGCCTGGCAGTGTGTTGCTGCCTTAGGAGGCAGGGGAGACTTCTGTCCACAAAATAAGCCTCCATAAGGACCATGAGTCAACCTCGGTGCTTTCCTATTTTATTTTGAAACAATGTGAAATTTACAGAAGGTTGCAAAGCCAGAACAAAGTTTTTTTTTTCTGAACTGGAGGTTCCCAAACTTGCGTGGCAAGTGGCACCCTCGGGGTCCCAGTCATGATTTCTGGGGCTCCTAGGTCAAAGGAAATAGCTAATAGTTCCCGTTATTAGGTGGGGCTCCTGTGACCTCAATCATCACAGAGCCACATATGGCCTGCTGCATGGATGTGCCCATCTCCAACAGATAGACATTCGGGTTGATTAACAGTTGCTGTGTTAATAGAGGCTTCATAATGTTTCCGTGTTTCCCTCAAAAACGTAAGACATCCTGTGGCACCTCTAAGGGTCCACTACAGTGTTCTGGGACGCCTTGGCACAGGGTTTGGGGACCACAGCCCAAGGCCAGTGAGTTGTTGGCTTGATGCCCTTCCACCTGGAATTCTTAGTGTTATTTCCTACAAAGGTGGACATTGCCCTACACCACCCAATGCAATCCTCGCCGTTAGGAACTAACCCTGACACATCACTACCACCCACGTGAGACCGTGGAGGTCCGAATAAGAGGCCACAATGAACTAAAGGAGGGAGTGACCGGGAGGGCTAATGGGGCTCTTTGTAAAGGTGAAGGGTGAAGGGGAGCCCCCCAGGTCGAAGAGGGGCATTCTATGTCGCTGCACAGGTGTGGGGGAGCTTGGTGTATTTGCAGACGGTGAGTTCGTAGAGGCTGGAGCCCAGAGCTTGAGACTGGAGTCATAGGTGGGGGTCAGAGACTTAGCACCCTGAATTCCAGGCTTAAGACTTCGGACATCATTTTGGAGGCCCTGGGGTAAGCCAAGCCAGGCTGATTTTGACAAGGGTCTCCCAGGCCACAGCACAGGGGGTGAAGAGGAGAAGGAGGGAGGCTGTCCACTGGTCCAGGTGTAGCCCACTGGGTGGGCCTGGCAGGGACGGAGGGGTGACTCCCCGAAGAGCTGAGTCCCGCTGACTTCCCCTTCCCACCCTAGACTATGACGATGAAGTCCCCTGCTTTATCCGACCGATCGCAACGGAAGACACTGTCCACGTGTTCACTCAGTGATCTCAAAGCAGACCCGTCCAAATGCAAGTGTGAGAACCTGATGGAGGGGACATCGAGGAGGTCAGCGCTCAGGGCATGGCACGTCTCAGTTAGTTCTGGAAGCTCCGACGTCAGATGGCTCGCGTTGGTTTCCAGACTCCAACCACACTCTCCCTTCCTCACAGAACAAAAAGATATTAAGAATCACTCCACGGGTTGTCGTGGGGATTAATGAAGACACCTGTGTGAGGTTCTTAGCCAGGATCTGGCACAGAGTAAGGGCAAAATCAACGTTAGTTATTGTCATCACACTTCTTGAAAGATCTGTATCTAACACAGGAGTCACTTTCAACATAGACCAATCCAGGGACCAACAACTTGCTTAATCAGTAAATTTTGAACAAATGGGGTGTTGGTGTAGGTGAGGGCTTGGCTCTAGGAATTCAGGATGGAGATCGGAAGGGGCAAGGTGGGCTCTCAGGCTGCTGAATGGGGAGCTAAGGGGGAGGAAGCCTCCAGAAAGGCGGTTGGTGTCCAGAACCCAGCAGAGTGGTCAACAGGTGCTTTGACCCAAGGGGCTGGGCCGAGAGGCAGAGACTAAGAAGAAGCTGTGGGTGGACCAGGGGGCCCCAGACAGGTGGATTCAGAGAGGTTGGTGGATGCGTTATGGAAGGAGAAGGGAACAGCATCTAGCAAAGTCACATGTCTCCATTCGCTCCGAGCCCCGAAGACTTCTCCCGTGGATTCCTGGTGACCTCAAAGGGGCAGAGAGAGGCCTGGGGCTCAGGCTCAGGAGGTATAGCACTGGGGAGCCTGGGGAGAGGAGGAGACACCCTCCAGCTTGATCTCAGCCCAGCTCCAGGGAGTCGGCTGGTGTGCCCGAACACAGAGAGGGCGCCGTGATAGAAAGGGAAGATATTTGCACAGCACTTCTCACTCGCAATCTCTGGCACCCATTCTTTACGAGAAGAGGGGATTTCCTTTGGGAAAGCAGTCCACAGATGAATAAGCTTAGTTTCTTTTAAAAGAAGAAGCACCATCAGCCCACCAGAGTTTAAACACATTTATCTGAACAAACAGAAAATGTGTAGCAAAAAAAAAAAAAAAAAAAGCTACAACACACACACACACACACACACACACACACACACAGGCATATACACTCCAAATGCCAAGGTTCTAAAGGCAGAGCAGGTGTGTCCCATGGGAAGACACTGCAATCAGGAGGCTGATAATTAAGCTGCAAACACGTACAGAGACACTTCTTTGGCCACAGAACATTGCAGATTGCTCTCAAATCCCACTGTCTCTAGCCAAGAAAAAAAAAAAAAATCTAGAGAATCTAGCAATTACCTCCAAATGCTTTCACCACCGATGGACTCTGGGAAGGAGGAAGAGGGCAGGGAAGGGGCCAAGACAGAGGGAGAGGCAGCGGGGAGAGGGCAGCCCCGGACACCAGGGTTTGAGCCCAGGTGTCCGAGGCCGGGGGGAGAGGAGGCTGAGAATGAGGGCAAGTGCCGCAGGCTTTCCCACGTTTGGGCTCCCAACCTTGAATCTGGGAATGCACTGCCCACTTCCTACAGTCCTTCTGTCTTTGAGAATGCATTTCTCAGCAGCAGAGACCCAGCTCTACGAATCCACGCACCGTAACTTTAAAACAAGTTTCTTGCCTTAATAGAGGCACATCCGTAATTAACCGGGGGGGGGGGGGGGGGAGGGCATTTAGGAAAGCGGGTGCTCCTCACCGAGGCCCCACCGGTTGGCATGGAAACACCCATCTCACAGATGCAGGCTCTGGCATATTCTGGGGCAGAGCATGTCGACCCTGCTGTTCTGGTGCAGGCGTCTAGTCACCGCAGATCCTCTGCCTGTGGCCGGAAACCAAGCCACTGCGACTTGTAGATATTGTCCACTAACAAGTTACAAGTCAACGAATCATGGGAAAGCTAGACACTGAGGAAGTAAATATGGGTTTGAGCAGAAGAGCCTTAGCACAGTGGCTGACCCAGGGAGGGTGTGTGTGTGTGTGTGTGGCCAGGGAGGACTTCCCTGAGGAGGTGACATTTAAACCCCGCCCTGATGCATGAGTGAGAGTCTCCCGGGAAAGGTCTCAGGTGGATGTTTTCAGGCTGGGGGATCTGCATGTGAAAAAGCTGTAGAAGTAGATTTGGGAAACTGTGAGAAGCCCAAGAGAGCAAGAAGGAGGTGGACAGACATAAAGGACGGAGGCTAGGGTTGGGATGGGGATCCAGATTATGACTGTGTGCATATTATTTGGTATTTTTGGAAGGCGGAGGGAGCATTTTACAGAACTATTTTCCATGAAAACAGAAAGTCAAGTCAAAACTTCTGCCCAAGCCAGAGACCAGTTCACGAGGGCCTGCGTCTGTCCTTCTCTACCAGGTATTCTAAATTAATTCTCTTTTTTTTTTTTAAGTAGGCTCCATGCCCAAGGTGGGCTTGAACTCACGACCCTGAGAGAGTCGTATAGCTCTACTGACTGAGTCAGCCAGGCACCATCAATTATGTATTTCTGGTAGCGTGACTTTTGTGTTTACTCTGAATCATTCCCCAGAAGAGGCTGGGAAACCACTCAGCATTTGTCAGGTTCCAACCAACGCGCCAGGTGCTGGATCCGACACCTGATGTAAATGATCTCCCACCTAGTTTTCAGAATGAGCCGATGAACGTGACCCGTTTCTCCCTCCTGCATACACGGGAAGGTGTAGTCTTGGAGAATCCAAACTACTTGTCCCAAACCACCTGCCAGCACGTAAGGAGGCTGATATTTGAAATCAAGTTCACCTATCACCTTCTTAACGCCTGTCACCTTCATGGTCGCCTGCCCACCTTCACCCGAGTTCCACGGAAGGGTCACTCACTCATTGAGCCAATATATGAGCGCCTATCGAATGCCAGAGGCTGTGCTGGCCTGAGCCCTTGCCCTCGAGGAGTCTACCTTCCAGTGGACCGGGCTGGGGATAGAACAGAGCAAAAGCACCTCAGCACATACCGAACTTAGGTTCAAGCTCAATGTCAGTGATAACACAGGCTCGGGTGGAAGGAAACAGGGAGAGGTCTCTAAGGAGCTGACATTTGGCTGGAGGCTTGAGTGGTAAGGAACGTTGTGGAATCTATTAATCATAAAGGGTTGGATTAAGTTCAGAGAACGGTAGCCTCTCAGAGTGAGAAACCATGGGTTGTCCGGACCCAGAGGGAGAAAGCCCCATCTAGTGGCCAGATCCAGCAACTGAATGGATTGGGCCAGCCAGATCCCCAAAACTCAGTGACTTCAACCTTCACAGGTACAGTAGACACAATCCTTTTAAAACTCCCTTGCAAGTCAGAGACAGTGCAGTGGCTATTCGTAACCCCTAGATAAGTAAACAAATAAATAAATAACAACCCCCTAAATAAGGAAATAAAAATCTCCGAACCTCACGTGTATCTGTGTTTGTGTGCACAAGACCCCCGCCTTTTTTTTTTGGCCACATCTGGATACCACCTGTCACATTAATATTATTAACATTTTTCTCCTATAAACCAAATCACTTGTTCGCTTAAATACATGTCATTTAAAACAAGTCTCTGCCAACCTCATAGAGTAAGTGGAAATCCAATATCAGGCACCAAAGAAGTAGAAAATTATCGTCAAGGGGCGTCCGGGTGGCTCAGTTGGTTAAGCACCTGACTCTTGATCTCGGCTGGGGTCACGATCTCACCAGCTCGTGAGTTCAAGCTTCACATTGGGCTCTGCACTGACAGTTCGGATCCGGCTTGGGATTCTCTTTTTGCCTCTCTCTCTCACTCTCTCTCTCTCTCTCTCAAAATAAATAAATAAACTTAACTAAAAGGAAAAGAAAATTATCATCAAGACAAACCCGTGGAACATCAAATCACGTTGTTGACCTCTGGCTAGGTACTGCTGCTTTTTGATAGTTCTGGACACAGGAGAAGAATTCTCTTACTGGGAGATCAGATGTTACTTAAAGCCATGCCCTTGCTGCACCTAAAGTTCTGGGGTGCGTTGCCAAGGGACTCCAGAAACCCGTGGCTGTGTGTATTTGCTTGTCCAAGAATGGAATCTTCGTAACAAACACTGGAAATGTCCCCGGTGACCATAAACCCACCTCCCACCCCTGTCCAGGCTCTGAGAAGTTAATTGACCTGAGCAAGACCACACCAGGTGTGACGGGCCTGAACCAGAAGCGAGGTCTCCTGGATGGCCCTCTGGGGTGTTGTCCCTGCCCCCCAGGGGGGCAGGTGTCATCCATGAGGTACAACACAGTCCTCCATTCATACAACGGTTTCATTCATTAAAAGCTGCTCTAAGACAAATTTGAATAATGCGTATGATTCTCTCAGTACTTTCTACTACATTTGTGCGTTATCATTTAGCTAGCAGGCAAGGGGGAAATAAAGGAGAGATTATTCTCTCATGCCGTCTTCTTGCATTTTTAAAATTTCCATTTTTTAATTAGTAGGCTTTACTTGCAGAGCCATTTTAGGTTTCGACATGAATATAAATTTCAAAGTGAACTTTGCAGACATATTGTCTGTTGCAATTGTTCCTCAAAATTCACTTCACAACCTGCAGAAATAGGTATTTTTCTGCTCCCACGTGGGGACTTGGGCAGGACCGCTGAGCCCGGCTGTCCAGACAGCAGCCTGCATTTCCTGAAGCAAAAGATCTGCTTCTAGAAGTCTGGCTGGGAGTAAGAACGGGAAGGGCAGACCCAGCCTACAAGGTTCGAAAGCCGAGGCTGAGATTCCAAAGGCTGAAAGATTCCAAAGGCCGAAAGATTCCAAAGGCTGAAAGATTCCGAAGTCCACCATGGGGTTGCTTTTCTGAGCACGGGGACACCGTAAGACCATGGGGACACTGTAAGACCAAGAATGACTCCTTCCCATCTTCCCTGGGTCCTCTCTGTGGAAGACAGCGGAACTCAGCATTTGGGCAACCTGGATAACAAGATTTCCACATCTCTCCAACTCCATCTGCTGTCCTGTCCAACAAACGCCATCCTGAAAACTCAGAATGCAAAAGGACACAGCTCTGGGGCACCTGGGCGGCTCAGTCTGTTGAGCGTCCGACTTCGGCCCAGGTCATGATCTCGCGGTTCTGGGTTCAAGCCCCGCGTCAGGCTCTGTGCTGACAGCTCGGAGCCTGGAACCTGCTTCGGATTCTGTGTCTCCCTCTCTCTCTGCCCCTGTCCTGCTCGCTATCTCTCTCTCTCTGTCTCTCAAAATAAATAAATAGTTAAAAACAGAAATAAAATAGTAAAAGGACAATGGGTTTGACTTTTTGATGGGGGAGCAGAGCAGAGGAAGCCTGGGGAAAACTCACTTTTCTGCAGCTTTGGGGCCAGGGCGTCCTAGATTTGGAAGGGGCTGGCCTTGCTTGCCCAGGGTGGTTGCACGGTTAGTATGTGGCGACTGAGAGTTTAAAAAGCCACGGAAGCTGCTATGAATTCCCTGGTGCTTCGGGATAAATCTGTAGTTGACTCGTCCCCAACAGCATGGATACGATTTCAAAAACCACCAATCTGTGTACTCCCGGGACACCGCATTTACTCTGTGGGGAGAGCTGCTTTTCCACCAGGACTTTGAGACCCTGACTGACACTCTCTGTCCCGGGAGGGGTGGGGGGGGTCTGTGGTCAGGCAGTCGGGAGTCCCTGGTCTACACGACTTTGCACCAGCGCTGGAGGGCGCCTGGGAGCAGAGTTTTCAGCACTTGTTAATATTTTAGTTCGACAGAGAGCCTCTTTTCCAAACTCAGGGTTTGAGGCTCCAGAATTCCAGAATGAAGCAATTGCTTTGGATTCGTGGGAACCCAGAGAGCTTCCGTCCAGCGACCTGGGACCCAGTGTCCGTCTCCCCACCCCCACCTCTGCCCCGACGGAGCCAATCATTGAGGTGAGGGGGTCCTGCTCCCTGATGCTAGGGAGGGGTACGGACCTCCAGCCGAAAGGTGACCCAAGGCCGGGGACAGAGGAATGTTGACTTTGCCAGGACAGGTGAGAACTTTGCCTTGTAAATACTCTGACTTAAGTCTTTAGACGAATTCTGCCTTTTTGCCCTTTTATCTTACCAAAAATACCGTAACTGCTATTTTGCATAAAAACATGTCATTGTGTGCGACACGTTACCAAATATGCCACCTGTGCACGTCAAGGCTGAGGTTTACGTAAGCAAAACTGGAATTTTACGCTTCTTAGGCACGTCCAATCATTTTCAAGGGTAATTTTTTATTAAATGGTATTTTCTCCTTAGATGGTAACTTTGAGACCCGACCCGGAAGAAAGGATGACTCTGCAGAACGAGGGAGAAAAGGGAAAGCTATCTCTCATAGCACTAGGGGGTGACAGCAATGAATGATGCCGCAATTGTGAGGGCTTTCAGTGACGCCGTGAGACGCAGCTAGATGGCACTGGGAGCACCTCGTAAATATTGCTCACTTACACAGTGGGACTTAGACAAATTCCTTTTTTTAATTTTTTTTAACGTTTATTTTTGAGAGAGAGACAGAGACAGAGACAGAGAGTGAGCAGGGGAGGGGCAGAGGGAGAGGGAGACACGGAATCCGAAGCAGGCTCCAGGCTCCGAGCCGTCAGCACAGAGCCCGACGCGGGGCTCGAACCCAGAAACCACAAGATCATGACCCGAGCCGAAGTCGGACGCTTCACCGACGGAGCCACCCAGGCGCCCCTAGACAAATTCTTAATTCCTTGTGGTAGGGATTCCACTTAAACCTTCACATTCAGAATTGCTACAGACACAACAGGTTGAAGATCACCAGTAAACTAAAAACTTGAAGGGCGGAAATGAGTGCGTTTGTTATTCGTTCAACAAACACCAATTTACATCAGTGCGCGGCCACCGTGTGTCGGGCTCCCTGTTGGAGATGGGACAGCCCGCGGCACCCCTTCACCAATGCCGAGGCTCCAGAATTCAAGATGCTCGCGCCGGGCCTGGCACAATCCAGAGGGCACAGGAGAGACCCCCGCTGTCGTGTGAGTTTCATGCCTCTCCCTGGACACCGTGCGCGTTGGATGGGAACTTCTGTGCCAGGCCACAGGGCGGCAGCCTCGCCTGGTTCCCCGCAAACTCCGGTCTGGGAGCTGGAAGCCTGGTTTCTCGTCTCAGCTCTGCCCCCACCACGCCCCGCCATCCCCGCCTGCTCTGTGCCCGGACCCCCTCCCTGGGGCCGCACGCTGCTTCCCTGTCACCCCTCCCTTCACGGCTCACCTGGCCGAACTGCAGCCCTGGGGAACGGACACACTTCGCACTCGTAACCAGGAACCTCCGTGGGGGGCTTGGGGCCACCTCTGCCGGATGAGGCCCCGAGGCTGCTGTCTGCACCCACCTGGGTGACTACTCCGGGCTTTTCTCTTCTGGCCCGAGTGCCAGCCCGTCCCCACCCTCACCCTCAGGGTGGAGCTGCGTGCTGTCCCTTCCCGCCTCTCTGTCACACTTGCACCCAGACCGCTGCCCTGATGCGGCCCTTACTGAGTCACCGCAGGGCTCCACGTTTCTAGCTCCAATGTGCAACCTCCAGGACGGCATTTGGAGCCCATGTGTGTCACACGAGCGCATTAAGTCTTTCTCCTCGAGACGCATCACCGCTTGGCTGGCCTCCAGGACACCACCGTTTCCCAAGCCACTCAGTCTCCAGCTCCTTTGCTGATTCCCCCTCATCTCCAGAGCCCCAAACCCCAAAGGGTCCCAGGGCTCCGTTCTGGGATCTTTCCTCTTTGTCCTTGCTCCTTGGGAGCCCTCCCAGTCTCCTGGATTTGTAGGTCACATCCAGAGACATACCAGCACCTCAGAACAGGTGTCTGCCCCCAGGGCCTCCCTCCTGAGTCCCGGGCCCCAACTGGCCGGGGACATATCCCCCCCAGGGGAGCTGGCGGACAGAAGTCATTGAACCTTCCCTAACTGAACTTCCCCTCCCCTCCCCCCCAAGCTATTTCCCTCCAGTCTTCCCCATCTTGGTCATGTCAAGGCCATCCTTCCATCGCTCAGACCGAACCTTGGGAGTCGTCATCAGCTCCTTCTCCTCACCCTCTCCCAGTCCAATCCGCTGGCTCTAGCTTCAAAATACGTCAGACTCTACGTCCACCGATAGAAGAATGGGTGAACAAGATGTGGCCCAACCGGGCAATGGAATATCGGTCCGCCTTGAAAAGGAAGGAAATCCGACTCCTTCCTCCGCGTGGACGGACCTTGGGGACGTTATGCTAAGTTGGCTCTGCTTATTTTCGCAGAGACAGAAAGTAGAGGGGTGGTTGCCAGGTTGGGGTGGGGGCTGAGTAGCTAATCAACAGAGTTTCAACTTTGCAAGACAAAAAGACTTCTGTGACATCAGGGCTCCGTTCCTAGGTGGCCCCTAGGCACACAAGCCCAGCATCTGAGGGTGAAGGGGGTGGGGGTACACAGAGGCCAAGGGAAGGTAGGAGCCAGTCCTAAGTCTGCACCTGCACCTCTATGACCTCCTTCCTGTTATGCCTCCCAGTCATGCTAGCTCTCAACATTCCTGCCCCAGGGCCTTTGCTCCAACTGCTTCCTTCCCCTGAAACTCTCTTTCCACCAACACTTGCCTGGCACGGGCCCTCCTCTCACTTCCTCGAGTCTTTCCCTTACTGGCCCGCTGAAGATTGCAGCCCCAGCCTGGACACTTGGTATCTCCTCTCTCCGGTCTAATTTCCTCCATCTTTGCACACAGTGTGCGTTTTGCTTTCTAAGCTTCTGAATTTTGAGCTATATTCAGTATAAGCTCACAGGATGGGGGTTTGTCTAATGACGGAGGCCCAGTGCCCAGCAGGCATTAGGCACTCCAAATAATCTTCAGTGAATGAATGAATGAGCGAAATCATGGGCAACTTACCTCATGCCACGGTGCTTCTGTCAGGCAACCTAGAGCACTGCTCTGCAAGCCTTAGCCTGCTTTAGAATCACCCAGAAAGCTGATTGCACGGACTGCGGGAGCCTCGCTGCCACCAGAAGTTCTGATTCAGGAGGGCTGGGGCGGAGGTGAGATTCTGGAATTTCTAAGAAGCTGGCAGGTGTCGCTGATTACTGGTGCAGCATTTCACCACCTCTCCCGGCTGGCTGGGGTGAAGGGGGAGGGGGCAAAGGGCAGCCTGACAGGGGAGCCCTTTGGAAGGGCAATCCTGCAAGGCACTGTGGCCACCTCAGGCTCCGCAGGGCACACGCACCCGGGGCTGGAGGAGGCCCGGGGACAGGGCTGGGGTGAGAGCCCCCAGCCCCCAGCACCCCTGCCGCTGTGTCCGCTCCCACTGGCCGGATGGATGGCCCACGAGAGGGAGCCTGCGCCCTGCTGAATGCCTCTGGCTGCGCACCGGAAGCAGGAGGGGATCAACGTCCCTCCTGCTGCTGTCCCCGCAGGGGGGTGGGGGGCGGTTGGGCAGGAGGCAGCAGGGAACGTGCCCTCCGGGCACAGGCTGACATCAGGAGCCCCCCTCCTCTGGAGCGAGCAGCCCATCCTCTACCAGAGCATCACCCCCAAACCCCAACGGTTTTCACTTTAAGAAAAGTCCTGGGGCGTCTGGGTGGTTCAGACGGTGAAGCATCTATCCGACTCCTGCTCAGGCATGATCTTGAGGTTCATGAGTTGGAGACACACTCTGACAGCTCAGAGCCTGGAGCCTGCTTCGGGTTCTGTGTCTCCCTCGCTCTCTGCCCCTCCCCCACTCATGTTCTGTCTCTCTCTTTCTCAAAAATAAAGAAACATTAAAAAAAAATTTTAATGAAATAGAATAAAAAAGAATTTAGAAAAGAAAAGGAAAGGAAAGGAAAGGAAAGGAAAGGAGAAAAGAAAAGAAAAGAAAAGAAAAGAAAAGAAAAGAGCGAGAAAAAAGTCCCGCATTTATCTACAGACCCTGAGTCACCACGGGACCCCCAGACCCTGAATCTCACGTGTGTTCTCTCTCCTCCTGCTCCTCCCGTGCTGCTGCTTCTGTCCCCCCACCTCTCTCTCTCTCACACACACACACAAACACACACACTCACACACACACTGATCCCCCAAACCCCTCCCAGGTGCACACACGAAGGGCACACACACCTCGTCCCTCACGAACCCTGGCCTCTCACACACCTGACCCCTCCCCAGCAGCACACACACACAGCTCAGTCTCTCATCCCCTCACCCACAAGACCCCTCAGACCTGCCCCCCTCCAGAAAGACACACACACACGCACACATACGACCCTCAAACCCCCACCAAGTCTGCTCCTAAATTGCTCTGATGTTTTCAAGACACGCCGTATGGGGACGACTTCCTTATGCCCAGAAACCCAGCATGCTACCCACCCCTCTCCAAAGGCCTGGCTTGAGCCTTGCTTTGCCCAGCTGGGGTAGCGTCACCCCCCAACCCTCAGGCCCAACACTGGGGCCGAAGACATATTTCAGGAGCATCCTGCTGGCGAGCAAAAGCACCCACCAGGTGCCAGGATTCTACAGACTGATATGTGTGCGGAGAGAAGGCCATCTAAGGGAGAAAGGGAAGCGTGTTCCTGTGGCTGCCTTTGGCCAAGGTAACAGAGCGCAGAAAAGCCACTCCCAACTGAAGCCAGACCTTCTCTTCTCCCTCTTCTTCCACAATCGCAGAACCCTTGGTGTTCGGCCAGACACATGACTGTCTTTCCTAGCATCTCTGTGCAGCAAGGTGAAACCCACGTGACTTTGGTTCCACCCAAAAGGATATAAGCAGAGGTGATAATGTGCAACTTTCAGGAATTGTCCTTAAAAGGAGAACATGTATTTTCCTTTTCCCCTCTCCTCCTTCCTCCTAACTGGAATGTGGATGTGATGCCTGGAACTCCAGCAGCCATCTTGGACCACTATGGGAGGGGAAGCCACTTATGAAGGAACAACAGGATAGAAGGAGCCTGGGTCCCTGATGCCATGAGAGCCACAAAAGCCATCCAAGCCACTCCAGGCTGCTTGACTATGACAGAGAAATAGTCTATTTTGTTAAACTACTATTATTTTGGCTTTTTTTGTTGTTGTTTTTTTTGCAGCCAAATCTAATCCTATGATCTATCCATGGGTCTTTCTGTCTCTAGTGATATTCCCATCCAGACCCTCCTTTCTGTTCCCACCAGTGTGATCCCCTTACAGCACAGATCTAATGGCTTCCAATGGCTTTCCATCCCCCATAGGATAATGGTTGTCTACTCATGGCCTTGGTTTAGAGAAAACCAGTTTAATTCTTCCTCCCTTGCTGAGGTCCTGCTATGACATAAGAGATATTGGTGAAAATGGCAGGCCTGGGCACAGAGGCTGGGGTGAGGGCCCCTAACTGTTCAGAAGGGAGTGGAGACGTAATACAAGTCCCAGTGTGGTCAGGGAGAGAGGGGAGCCATGTGGGTGACCCAGGCAGCCTTGAACCTAACAGGTAATACTGTGCGAGAGAGAGAGCCCAGCCAATCATGGGGGAACTGGCTGAGGCCTGCATACTTGGGTTTCAAGAAATAATGATTCCTTAATTGGGATGAAACTAATAGCTTCTCAGCTTACTAAGGAAGGAAATTGCATGACTCATTCGGTCCCCATACCCTTTACGGTGGCATCTTAATGGGGTATTTGTGTGTCTGGAATGAATACTTGGAAAATTGCAGCCACAACCCCACGGGAATGAATTTTCTGTTCTAACCCCTCATTCAGGCTACGGGCTCTTGGCTTGCCTAATGAAAGGGGCGCCGTGGACCATTGGTTGTCCTTTGGTTTCTTCGTGGTTGCTGGCATAGAAAATGAACTGTGTTTCCAAGGGGCGCTTGACCAATCAGTGGAGGGCAGAGACCCAATTTTATCCGCCGTCCCAGAAGCCAGGGTAGAACCCATACATGTCTGATTACTCTGTACAAGCAAAGATGATATTGTAGAGGGAGAATAAACCTTTGTCACCAGCTTGTATCAGAGCTGCTCCTCAGGAAGGAAGAACTAACTTCGATTGGGAAAACCCTGGGATCAACCACTTTGGGATGGAAAAGGGGAGCCGCAGGGGGTGGATGGGTGGAGAGAAAGACTAAAGACAAGCAGAAGTCTGGTGGTGGGTGTGCCTGGAGGAGAGAAGGTGGAAAATCAGGTACATGAAGGTGGCAGGATGACAAAGCCCAAGTTCATGGCCATGGCCAAGGGACTGTTTAAAATAGAAAAGTCAACTTCAAACCTCTTCTTGCCATACCCTCAATACACAGTAAATGTCTAGGTCGTAGGGTGGCCCCTGTGATTGGTTGTTTGTTAAGGATTCCAGGCGAAAGGGCAGTACTCCATCCTGGGGTCGAGTCCAGGGTGGGACTACAGGAAACCCAGTGGAGTCCAGGAGCCAGAAGAAATTTGCAAGTGCCCTGGGGAGATGGGATGGAGATTCAAGCAGATCTCATACTGATTTTAAGAGTCAGGATGAGCCCAGTTGGTATCTGTGGTCAGCGGGACTTGGTAGCTCCTGGGAGAGCAGGTGCTCACAATATTTCTGTGGGAGTAGGACGAGGGGAGCAGGCTGGCATGGAACAAGATGCATACGCGTGGGATGAGCTAAGCTACCGAGACTCATCCACCCGGGGCTCTTTGGGACCTGATATCCAAGTTTGGAAAGATGCTGGAAGAGAGGCCTGGATTAGAGGTGCTTCCTATGGCTTTGGGGAAGAGGGAAGTGAACTAGGCCAGTCAAGCACCGAACTCATGACAGCAACCTGAAATCTGGGCCTAACTCTATATAAGACAGCACCTGCCATCCAACAGACTGTGACCCAAGACAGGTGCAGAGCTTGGAAAACGTTTTCCAGCGGAAATAGCCCTCTACACGATTCTCAGGCTCCCTGTTCAGCCCACAACCTGGGGTTAGCATTCAGGGTGTCTGGGGCTAATAGGACTGGAGATCCTAACCACCAGGTTAAATTTTCTTTTTCCATAAAGGAAAAGACAGTACTAGTTTTAATGTAAAACAAAGCAAACAAACAAACAAGGGCTATAGCTTCTCCAAGGCCCTCATGAACGTGACGTCTCCAGGCCCTCATTGGTGGCTCACAGGGGAGGAACAGGTGTGGGGGTCTCCCGCAGAGGAGAAATTTTGTGAGGACTCAGATGCGGAGGGGGGAGCGGCAAATTAAATACGCGAAACTTTGTGAGGATATTTACCTAAACACTGAACACTACTTACCTGGTTATGGATCCAGAGAACCGGAAAGCTGAAAAGGTGGCATCTGTCCATCCACCATTTTGAATCCCCTGTACGTATCCTTGCCAACTGCTCACTCAACCTCTGCTTGAATATCCCCAGGGACAGGACACTCACTACCACCCCCGGGAGGTACTTCCTACTCTAGAGAGCTCTGCGTTGCTAAAAGGTAAGGTACATGTACCACCTTTCCCAATTTCATTCTGCCCTTGGAGTTGGAACTCTCCAGCTCCTGGAGATGAGACGTGGGTGGGGAGTATGCATGTGTAGGGTAGAGAACCCAAAGCTTAGGAGATTCTCAGAGACCTGAACGTCGAGGTCCTAACACGCGCCAATGTCTGATGCCCCTACGGCCACTTGCCTCAGTTCGGGTTACCGTGATATGAGTATCACAGACTGGGTGGCTTGAACAATAAATACTTATTTCTTACAATTCTGGAGGCTGGGAAGTCCGAGATCAGGATGCCAACAAGGTCAGGTCCTGGTGAGAGTTCTCTCCTTGGCTTCCTCATGCAGTGGAGGGAGAGAGAGAGAGAGAGAGAGAGAGACCTCATTTCTCTTCATCCCCTTGTAAGAGCACCAATCACATCGTGCGGGCCCCACCCCATGACTTCATCCAAATCAAATCGCTTCTCAAAGCCCCCACTTCCAAATACCTTCACATAGGGGATTAAGGCTTCAATACATGAATGGGGTGTGCAGGGGGGATGCAAATGTGCAGTTCATAACATTGCTGTTTAGTGAGCAATTACTGTATGCCAGACAGTTTAGCCTATAATAATTGAGCAATTATTACACGCCAGACAATTATTACACACTAAACAGACACAGTAATTACCCCCATTTTACAGATGAGAAAATTGAGGCTGGCAAGGTCTAGCAATATGCCCACAGTTTGTCCACTTAGTAAGTGGTGGAACTGTCAGGGTCCCAAGTCCGTGCTGATGAACCACTGCACACAGTCGTCCTAGAGTAATTGATCAGTCTGCATCCCTGTGTTTCTTCTTTGCCTCACAAGAAACCCAATGTGTTCTGCCTTCACTGGCCACAAGAGAAGCAGCCCGGAACAGGGGCCTCCCTGGGCATTTCTCTTTATATTCTAAGGGTTACTGCGAGCCGTTCTCCCTGCGAGGGAGAGTCTGGGTTCGAGGCAGAGTCTGGCTTCTGGGTGGCACAGATTGTGGCCACGCTTTTGTGGTCCTGCCTCCACGAGTGGCTGCCTCAGAAGGCACAGGGCAGGGAGGTAGACGCAGGCAGCAACAGACTCAGAAGCCGCTGCTCCAAGCACCTTCCCCCCGGGAGGAGAAGCCATCGATTTCTTTTTTTAATAAATAAAAAAAACCCAAAGTAAACCAACATCTTCAGAGGCATTTTTGTGTTCTATTCTCAGAGATGTGAAGCTCTCCACCTCCCTCTCTCTCCCCTTCTTCTTCTCTCCCTTCCTCTGTGTGTGTGTGTGTGTGTGTGTGTGTGTGTGTGTGTGTCTTTGCTGTGCATCTCTCTCCCTCTCTCTCTCTCTCACACACACACACACACCTTCCTCCCCCTCCTCCCCTCCCGGCCTCCCCCTTCCTCTGAAGCTTGTTTGTGAAGCTTAGCCTAGCAAGCCTGTCTTCTGGAATGCCTGGGCTCAGTGGCAACATCAAAGAAATGTATTCTTTTCATATGCGTGTCTGCTTGTGTCTAAACCAAAAATAATGATTTTTCTCCTAAATGAATAGATCTTTGCTTTTTCCCTCCCCTCCCCTATAAAGGGGTGCCGCCAGTCCTTTGCTTGTACTGGATCAGGCTGCGCCCCATGACAACTCAGCATAGGGTTTATGCGCCCCGAACAAACCCTGATCTGCTTTCATGTGGATCTGCGTCTGAATGATTTGCTTGTGCCTTGTGGCATATCACGCCAGGGGGAATACGAGAGAGGCTGATTACGGGGTCGAGAGGAGGGGCTGAGGCTGGGGGAGTCCCATCCCTCCTCCCACAAGTATTCCCTAAACATCTGCTACGTGTGTGGCCCTCTGAGTGGGTGCAGCTGTAATCAGGTGACATGCGTGTGTCCCCCCCTGAGGTCAGACAGGGTACCCAGCACAGTGCATGCCACAGAGGAAATACTCGTCAAATAAACGGGTCTCCAGGGTTACTCTGGGGTAGATTGCACAAAGCATCGTAATACCCTGCAGCTCCGTTCATCAGAAACCGAAGCTGTCGATTTTCACCACCCCCTGGATCGTGTTCTACCTTGACCAGTGGGATACCCTGAAAGTGACATGTGGTTTCCAAGCTTCAACTTAAAGAGGCCTGGCGCCCTCCGCTCCTCCCACTTTGCTGCTCTTGGAACCCTGAGCCACCATATGAAGGAGTCCGGACTAGTCTGCAAGGTGCTGAGCAACGTGCGTCACCTGCGTCACCTCAGCCAATAGCCAGCTGGCTCCCCGAGGCAGCGGCATCCAGTAGCTGAGCGCCTGGCCAGCATCTGACCCAGACGCAGCCAAGATGGGCTGAGTCCGACCCAGCTTACCCAAGAATTGCTTAGACAAGCCTGGTCTAAACGGCCAGCTCCCAAAATTGGGGCCTGAAGAAATCATTACTGTTGTGGTTTGTTGTTTTTTTTTTTTTGTCTTTAATAATGTTTTTTCCCCCAGCTTTTCAGTTAAGGAAGCAACACATGTTTTTATAGAATACTTTGAAAATACATAGTATTACTGTTCACATTCTATATCCCTTGTTTCATGCACGTGTGGATACGCTACTTTTTAAAGTGCATCCTGGGGCGCCTGGGTGGCTCAGTCAGTTAAGTGTCCAACTTCAGCTCAGGTCATGATCTCACAGGTGGTGAGTTCGAGCCCCACGTGGGGCTCTGTGCTGACAGCTGGGAGCCTGGAGCCTGCTTCGGATTCTGTGTCTCCCTCTCTCTCTCCTCCTCCCTTCTCTCATGCTCTCTCTCTCTCTCAAAAATAAATAAACATTAAAAACATTTTTAAAAAGTAATAAAGTGCATTCTATTTTTTTTAATGAATGAATGGTGAACATTTTTTGTTCCAATAAACACTATTTTGTAATATTATTTTTTGTTAGCTCTATACCCTGCATTATTACATTGTTGCAATTTACTGAAACAGTTCCCTATGGATGGACAGTTGCATTGTTTTTCACATTTTGCTGTCTTAAATAATAGTGCGACGAACTTACAGAAATATCTTGAGATATATCTCTGATTATTTCCTCAGGACAAATTACTTTAAAATGGAAATGCTGGATTAAAAAAAAGCTCCATTTTCAAAACCTTGGATCATATTGTCACATTGCTTTACAAAAACATTTCTCGGGGCGTCCGGGTGGCTCAGTCGGTTGAACGTCCATCTCTTGATTTCGGCTCGGGTCATGATCTCATAGTTCGGGTGATAGAGCCCCATGTTGGGCTCTGGGCTGACAGTGCAGACCCTGCTTGGGATTTCTTCTCTCTCTCCCTCTCTCTCTCTGCCCCTCCCTGCTCTCTTTCTCAAATAAACATTATTTTAAAAATTATTTTAAAATAAAGCATTTCTCAAACTTTCTGGTGTCGAGGTCCATACTTTTAAAAATTAAGGATCCCAAGAGCTTTTGTTAATGTGGATTGCTTTGATCAATACTACCCATTTTAGAAATTAAAACATAGAGATTCTTAAAATAGCAGTTCATTTAAAATAACAGTATATGTATTAAATGTTAACATAAATAATATACTTAATGGAAAATAACTATTTTACAAAACAAAAAATGTCTAGCGAGAACAGTGGCATGGTCTTACATTTTTGAAAATCTCATTAACATCTGACTTAATAATAGATGATAGATTCTCATACTTGCTTCTGCATCAGTGCACTGCCATATCACAGGTCATGGGGCCTCCAGAAAAGTCAATGGTACATCAGTGGGAAAATAAGCATGAAAAAGGAGGATAAATCTAGTATTATTTTGAAAATAATAATCCAGTTTTGATCTCCTGGACGTCCTGGAAGGGCCTCAGGAAGCTCCAGAGATCCATGAAACATCACCTTTAAAGAAAGGGAAAAAAATCTTTGCTGATATGTTAAGCAAAAAGCAGGATCTCTTTGTTGCTTGAAAAAACCAATACTTTTGTTGAGATATAAATTGCATACTATAAAGTTTACCCATTTGAAGTGTATAAATCGTTATTGTTTTAAACCACTAAGTTTTAGGGTTGTTTGTTACACAGCCAAAACTGACTGATATAAATTATATATTAATATTGACAGTGAAAGAGAAACATTGCGTAATAGATGAAATAAACAGCTGCTGCACGGTCAAGAGAGCTAAATCAATAAGGGACATTATTATTGTTATTGTTACTATTTGTAACAGTCAAATCTTTATCGAGTCCCTATCAGCACTCATATTCTCTATCTCATTCAGCTTGCTCAATAACCAACGTGTGGTTTTATTAGCTCTGTTTCTGTCCCCACAGGTTTTAAGAAATTATTGTCCACCACAGTGGTGCTGGGAAGGACCCAAAAGAATTAGAAGGCACCATCTCTGCCCACAAAGAGTTGGCAAGAGGTACAAAGGTGAAACATCACCATTCATCCTTTCTTTCGTTGATTTATTTCGTAAGCATTTGTTGACCGAGACAGAGTAGGCACGGATTCTCCCATCCCCAGCCCATCTGCTCCTACCTTAACGGGTCTGTCTGGTGGATTCACATAAATGCTGAATCTCACAACACAGAGGGAGTCCAAGAAAATAAAGAAATGCAAGGTGGGGGGGCGACCGTAGGCTATTTCACATGGGAGGTAGGAGTGTTGCAATCGGGTTCTGAAAGGAGAAGTGGTATTTTGGAGGGAGGGGGGCACAGAGAAGCAAAGGTGAGGAGCATGGGTGCTGGAGAGGAGACTGAGGGTTAATGTTACGGGAGAGAGAGGTCAGGCAGCCGGGTAAGGTGGGGCTGATTGGATAATCCAGGATCTAAACATGTCAATAGAATACAGCAGAGACAGCAAATAAGAGGAATACCGGCTGTCACTTCCTTGTTCTGAATGGCAGACATTATTAATCAACCACCTCTTGCCAAGAGCCACAACTAAGCAATCAGAGTTTGCATGCGTGATGAACCCTATTTGCCATTGCTAGAATAGTCATTCTCTCTCCTGAGGACAAAAGACAAAAATATTCAGCTGGCACAGGGTAAGGTGAATCATATAGTATAAAAGAGAACCAGCTACTGAGACTTCTTGATGTTGCATCCTGGTTTCTTCACATACTAGCTGCGCAAGATATTTGCTCTCTCTGCTCCTCGGTTTTCATGTCCGTAAAACAGGATTCATAGGGCTGCTAAGAGGCTCCAATGAGATGAGACAGTCAGAGCACTTAGATCAGTGCCCAACAAACACATCACTATTTTATTCCGATGCTCATACTCTGGATTTCTTAGTCTTTCTCCGTCGTAACACTCAGCCAACTTGCAAGCAGATCAAGATGAGAAAATAAAGTTAGCAGAGGTGCGTTAAGCACGTGAATGTGACAAGCTTTGCACTGTAGAGAAGGACACACCCCATGACTCCAAGCAGCCTCTGGGAAGAAAAACCAGTACGAGCCACGCCTACCCCTAGAAGAGCGTAAAAAGGACGCACCCAGCAAAGACGTTGGGCATCTCAGCTCTACATCAACAGGCCACACATCGATGTGTCCTTTCCTCTAGGATTTTCAGAAGTTCTCATTACTCAAGCCTACTATTTGATCTGCTTGGTTAATTTGATGTCCTACGTTGGAAGAAGAACAACACTGGCAATGAACCACAGAGGGGATAGAAAAACCCAGTCTTAAGGCCACAGACGCCATGATTCCAGACTTCATAATGGAAGTCAGAGAGGATCAAGAGGCAGGAGTGCAAGCTCCCATTGTATGCAGAAGTCTTTCTCCTCCGTAAGAGAATAGCCTACAAGCCAGTAGAAAACTGGGCAAAGGTTTTGACCACGAAGTTCGCTGGAGGAATACTAATATCTCTCCAGTAAATGAAACCATTCTCATAATAGGAGAAAAACTATCTTGAGGTATCTCAAATTTTACCTAGGAGATGGGCAAAGAAAGAGAAGTTTGATTGTACAGTGTTGGAGAGTGTAAGAGGAAGCAGGTGTTCTTGTACATTGATGATGGGGAGGAAAATGGTAGAACCTTGTATAGGTCAACTTGGCAAGATCTATCAAAATTATAAGCACACTGTCCATTATCAGTAATACTAGATTTGCACATGTGCAAAATGACATATATACACAATCCTGAGGCATGTGTTTTTGTTGTTGTTGGCTAAAGATTAGAAAAAACTAATCAAGGGGTGCCTGGGTGGCCCAGTCAGTTAAATGGCTGACTTCCGCTCAGGTCATGATCTCACGGTTCGTGGGTTTGAACCCCGTGTCGAGCTCTGTGCTGACAGCTCAGAGCGGGGAGCCTGCTTCGGATTCTGTGTGCGTGTCTCTCTCTCTGCCCCTCCCACACTCATGCTCTGTCTCTCTCTGTCTCTCAAAAATAAATAAAAGTTAAAAAAGATTAAGAAAAACTAATCAATAGGGACCTGGTCAATAAGTTATGATATATCTACATAACGGAGTAATACGCAGCCATAAAAATGAATTAAGAAAGATCTTATATACAGAAATGGAATTGTCTCCAAGATATACTGATAAGTTTTTTTTTAAAAGCAAGATATACAGGGGTGCCTGGGTGGCTCAGTTGGTTAAGTGTCCAACTCTTGACTTCGGCTCAGGTCATGATCTCACTGTTCATGGGTTCGAGCCACGTGTTGGGCTCCACGCTGGCAGTGCAGAGCCTGCTTGGGATTCTCTCTCTCCCTTTCTCTCTGCCCCTCCCCCAGCTCATGCTCACTCTCTCTCTCTCTCTCTCAAAATAAATAACCATTTAAAAATAAATAAATAAATAAAGCAAGATACACCATATCACTTAGAGCATGATGTTATGTAAGTGACATGGCCAGGGTCACACAGCTTGTGTGTGGCTGAGCTGGGATTTGAACTCAGGGCTGTCAAGTTCCAAAGCCTCTGCTTTCAGCCACAGTGCTCAGCACCATGGCTCTGAGGCCCGGCTGTGCAGAAGTGAGGTTTCCAAGAGAGGGATGTATGCTCCTCTCCGGTCCTGTGTGAAACCGAATGCATTCGGCAGAAAATTAAGTAACATTGGCTGTGGCCCTCAGTGAATTGTGAAGGTCAAAACCATGGCCTCGGACATTTTCTCCAAATTGCTGATTTGAAGCAGTGAGGGCTTTCAAAACATAGCTCCCCGAGCTTTTGAAAATGACCAGGAAGGATGTGCTAACGGGTAATGAGAGTTGGATAACAGGTCTGCAGACCACCAACTGCAGAGTAGCTATTCCGTGCCTCTATTTTAAGACCTGGTCTTAGATGACCAGACCCTATTTGGGGATGAGGAATCTCTGAGTCAGACGATGCATCCATCACGGTTTTTAGGTGCAAACACCAGGATCCACTCCAGCTAGTTTCAGGGAAAGAGAAATGTATTAGGACTATCGTGTACACATCAGGGAACCAGCCTTGGAAGAGGCAGCACGTTAGTGGCTCCCGGTAAAGATAATCCTGCCACCAACTTAGGCACCTCCGCACGGGCCAGAAATGTGCCCTGCAGCATCATCACCGCCTCGACCTGTGCCACCGCTGTCCCTGAGACCTCCACCCCCCCCCCCCAACTGAATGATAAACTGCCAGCGGTGTCTCTCTGTCACCAGATACTGCTCTGCCAATGGATGACTTGAGCAGGTGGGTCTGCAGGAGTGCGGGTCACATGACACCCCCCGCAGCCGCCAGGGAGGCTGGGAAAGTGAGTTCTGCTTTCTACCCGAGGGTGGGGAGAGGGGAACTCCTAACGTGGGCAGCTCTCCAAACCTAGAAAGGGCCATCTTCAACACAACGAACGGAAGGAGTCCTCAAGGCCACACTTAACCTGACACTCTCAATCAACAGATGAGGAAACTGAGACCCAGAGAGAGGGAAGGGGACTGGCCCAGCCAATCACCCAGAGACTGACCACAAAGATCATCGACCTTCACCTTGGCTGACCTCTGGGCTCGTGTCTTCTGGTTATTCACAAAGTCTCGTTCATTCTTTGAGTATTTAGTGAATGCCGACGCCAGGGAGGTCGCTCAAAAGCACAGCTGCACTAAAGCAAGACGGGGATGTAGTGTCTAATGTGACCTCAGTCCTGCCTTCGAGAAGCTTACTTATGGTAGCGGAGACCCTGGGAATGGGAGCCAGCCAGTGCCATGGGCTAAGCACCATCCTCTCTGCCACCTGGCCATATCCTGTAATCACTCAAAGTCCCCTCCTCTGGGACGCCATCCTGCACCAACTCAGCCCGCAGGCGTCACCCCGAGTGAGCAGTCCCAACGTCAACTAGCATTTACCGAATGCCAGCCATGAGCCGAGTCTGGAAACCACTGAGATGTTCAATGTATTTATAGCTGCCAAGGGAGCCCAGAGAGGGACCAGAAAGGGATCCTACCCCTCAGGTCTGAAACCTTTCCCCAGAGATGCTGCTTGAGTTGGCACTGGAGAGATGGAGAAGAATTTTCTAGGCAGCTGACCTGAGAAAGAGCTTTCCAAACAATGGGACCAGCACGGACAAGGTCACGGGCATGGGAACGGCCTTCAATCAACATCAGCCACATGACCCTGAGGCAGACACCGTCCTGGCCGCAGGCACGTCTTTCCAGACCCCTCTATGCATGTTCCAACCCGTCACTCTCCTGCACCTGGACCTCCCGGGCCCCTGCTCGTTAGCCACATGGGACACGATTTAAACCTCACAGTGCATGGCATTTTCCTTCCCTTTCCTTTGCATGTAAAACATGTCACCACATTTCCGTAGCCCCAATTGCTCTCTGGTGAAAATAAATAGATAAATAAATAATTTTTCACAAAACTAATTAGCGGAGAGGAAGATGCTAATGTATTTTGCCAACTGTACGTCTCCCCTGCTCACTCCCAGCCGGCCTGTTTGGAGCCCGCACCGCCAGAGACGGCCGGTAGCTCCAAGCCCCGGGGGCACAGGGACTTCTCTCCACCTGCTGGCCAAGCGGTCTCTGCTTTCAGGATGAACGAGTCCTTGGGTTAGCGGAAAGGCCGGTGGTGGGGTGGACCCAGGTTCTGGAGCCAGACACACCTGGGCTGGATCTCTGCATCTGTTTACTAACCATAGGACTTTCTTAGCCTCAGTTTTCCCATCTGCAAAATGGGGTTGCTGAAGACGCCAGTCTCTCGGGGTTGCTGCCTCGAACTGATGGCCTGGAAAGCCCCAGGGGGCCGGGTAGTGTGATCTCCACAGCTAAGGACCCTGCAGCTCACAGGGGTGACGTGACTTGCCCGAGGTCACACCGTCGGTGAGCTGGAATACATCTCCACGTCTGCCCGGTCCTATCTCCGTGATCTCACACTTTGCCCATCCTCCTGCTTGGCAGAAACCAGAACGTCCTCTGAAACAGCTCTGGATCCAGGCCCTATGATAGCGAGCAGGAGAGAGAAAGCCAACCACCCCCCCCCCCCCTTCCAGGGCAGAGCGTCCTGCCCTGGGACAGCTTTGAATGCAGTAAACACACGTTCCAATCAACCCTGGGAAACGGGGCCCAGCTTCGCAATCAGGAGCTCCCAGCAACCCCTGGGCATGGGTGACACGGACGGAGGCACGTTGGAACCTGTGAACAGCCAGCAGAGGGCTGCCTCCCTGCTCTCCCACTTGGGTGTTTCAGGATCCGGCTGCATGAGAGGGCGCCGGCATGGTGGCATGGGTAGAGATCTCCTTTGAAAACAGGCACATGCACATTTTTCAGGTCCGTAACTCCTGGAGGAAGCCTCCGACATCTGTTCGCGCTGATAGCTGTAAAAGCACAGCAGCCCTGTGCTGAGCGTGGACACGCAACTCTAGGAGGCAGGTCCCCAGCAGTTCCCACATTCAGATCAGGAAACCGAGGTCCAGAGCCATGAAGCACCTTGCCCAGGGCCACGCAGTTCGTGACCAGCAGAATCACGTAAAGCCAGGGCGGTCCGGCTGCAAAGCTGACACTGCTTCCTCAGCCAGTACTTCCCTCCCAAGTATTACCCCTTCCTTGATCCCGAGATAAGTAAGCAAAAGACCCAGCAGTGACACTTCTGGGAAGGCAAGAATGGCGTGTGGACAAGGTTACCCACCGCAGTGCTGCGTGGAACAGTGAAACAATGTAGGCATCCATCCAAAGGTCAGATCAGTCATGGCACACCCGTACCACGGAATTATAGGCACATTTATAGATAACTGGGAGGGGCGCCTGGGTGGCTCAGTCAGTTAAGCGTCCGACTTCGGCTCAGGTCATGATCTCCCAGTTCGTGAGTTCGAGCCCCGCGTCGGGCTCTGTGCTGACGGCTCGGAGCCTGGAGCCTGCTTCGGATCCTGTGTCTCCCTCTCTCTCTCTGCCCCTCCCCTGCTCATGCTCTGTCTCTCTCCCAAAAATAAAATATTTGAAAAATAAATAAAAATAAATAAAAATAACCGGAAAGCTGTCTGTGTCGAAATGGAAGGATTTCTAGGATTTATTGTTCAATGAAAAAAAAAAAAAAAGCCAAGTGCAGAACAAGGGTGTTAATATGCTATTTTTGTTTCCAAATAGGAAAAAAAACGATCAGCTCTGTTTGCATTTGCTTGTACGCACCAAAACAAGTTCCAGAAGGGTGAGTGAGATGCTCCAGTGGTTTCCTGGGGTGGCCGTGGGACAGGACTGTCTGTAGGTAGGCTGGTAAGGCAGAGGGAAATTTTCCTTTTTCACCCGTCTGTAATTTCCCCCTTTTTCCTTGGATTTTTTTTAAAAAATTTTTAATGTTTACTATGAGAGAGAGAGAGTGTGTGTGAGCATGGGAGGGGCAGACAGAGAGGGAGACCCAGAAGCAGGCTCCAGGCTCTGAGCTGTTAGCACAGAGCCTGATGCGGGGCTCGAACCCACGAACCGTGAGATCATGACCTGAGTCGAAGTCGGGCGCCCAACCGACTGAGCCACCCAGGTGCCCCCCTTTTTCCTTGGATTTTTAAAAACTGTTAATTAATTAATTTATTTATTTTGAGAGAGAGAGAGAGAGAGAGAGCAGGGAAGGGGTGGGGGGAACAGAGAGAGAGGGAGAGAGGGAATCCCAAGCAGACTCCGTGCTGTCAGCCAGGAACCTGAAGTGGGGCTCGAACCGTCAAACGGTGAGATCATGACCTGAGCTGAAACCAAGAGTCAGACACTTAACCAACTGAACCACCCCAGTGCCCCCCCTTCGATTTTTATTTTGAAATACTTATAGACTCACAAGAAATTGCAAAATTAGCACAGAGCCGTCTCACATCCCCCGTATCCAGCTTTCCAAAATGATAGCATCTTACACACAGGTAGTGCATCATCAGGAGAAGGAGATCGCACTTTTTTTTTTTTTCCTCTGATGATCTTTTTTTTTACACTTGATTTTTTACAATTGAGGTAAAATGCACATAACATGAAACTGACCATCTTCACCATTGTTCAGAGTTGAGTTCAGCGGCCCTAAGCACATTCACATTGTTGTCCACTCCTCGTGACTGCTCGTCCCCAGAACTCTTTTCGTCTGTGTCCCCATTAAACACGATAGCTCCCCAGTCCATCGCTGTTTGAAACCACTGTTCTATTTCTGTCTCCATGAATGTGACATATAAGGGGAACCATACACTTTGTGTTTTTGCGACTGCTTTATCTCACTTAGCATGTCCTGAAGTCTCATCTGTGTTGTAGTATGTAACAGAATGGCCTTCCTTTAAAAAAAGAAAAAGGTTTCTTTTCTTATTGAGAGAGACAGAGACGGTGGGAGCAGGGGAGGGGGCAGAGAGAGAGAGAGAGAGAGAGAGGGAGAGAGAATCCCAAGCGGGCTCTGTACTGTCAGAACAGAGCCCAGCGTGGGGCTCAAACTCATGAAACCGGGAGATCGTGACCCGAACTGAAACCAAGAGTCGGACACTTAGCCGACTGAGCCACCCAGGCGCTCCCATGAATGTCCTTCTTTTCTAAAACTGAGTCATATTCCTTTGTATGGATATGCTACCTTTTATGTACCCATCCGTCCACTGATAGACGCTTTGGTGGCGTCCACATTTCGGCGACTGTGACTGATGCTGCTATGAACGTGGGTGTACAAATGTTCTTTGAGTCCTTGCTTTCGATTCTTCTGGGCGTTATCTCCGGCATGGGAATGGCTGGATCACACAGCGGTTCTACACTCCCGGTGCTGAGGAGCCGTCATACTGGTTCCACAGCAGCTGCCCCATTTTCCATTCCCACTCGCAGTCCACAAGGGTCCCAATTCCTCCACAGCCTCGCCATCGCTTGCAGGTTTTTTGGGGGGGTGGGGAGGGGAGATTTTGATAGTAGACGTCCTAGTGGTGGGAGGGGGTATCTCACTGTGACCTCCACCGTCTTGCACAGACAAGCCATTCCTGGCCCATTGTTGAGCTGACCCAGGGAAAGCACAGAACCAAGGATGTCCCACAGAGGCTGGGCCACCGAGGTCCCTGGGAGGCTCAACCGCAGGGCTGATGGGAGAGCTCCGCTGAGGGCGACACGTCAATCCGCAGAGACAGAGGAAGACTCTGCGAGGGGAGAGGAAGGGGGGAGGGGGTTCATGTTCTTAAGGTCAGGAGGCACCACGTCTCCTGGACCCTGTGAACGAGTGGGGGAGGGGAACTTCCGCTCCTCTGGCTGCTGATCCCCAGCCACTACTCAGTCACTACTGCCCTTCATTAGGAAGGGACACTCATAGGGGCACCTGGGTGGCTCAGTAGGTTCAGCATCTGATTCTTGATTTCGGCTCAGGTCCTGATCTCACGGTTCGCAAGTTCAGGTCCTGATCTCACGGTTCGCAAGTTCAAGCCCCACATGGGGCTCTGTGCTAACATTGCGGAGCCTGCTTGGGATCCTCTCCCCCCTCTCTCTCTCCTTCTCTGACCTTCCCCCCGCTCATGCTCGTGCTCTCTTTCTCTCTCAAAAATAAATAAATAAACTTAAAAAAGAAATTTTCATTAAAAAAAAAAGGGGGGGGGGGACACTCGTTACTGCCTCCCTGATAGTCAGGGGAAACCAAGGATGGGCCAAGCAGGAGGCAATTTTTTACTAACTGTTCTCCCCCTCCTCTCTCCCCTCCTCATTCTACTTCCTAAATAGCCCGGGAATCCACCCATTCTTCTCCATTATCTTGCCACCACCTTAGCCCAAGCCACCTGTGGTTATGACAACAACCTCCTGATAGGGCCTCTCTGCCTCCAGCCTCACCCCTGCCGATCCCAACTCCACGAATTACCCAGTACGGACCTGGTACTCATTTGCTTAAAATACATGGCTCTCGTTGCTGTCAGCCTAAAACTCAAATCCCTCCCTCAGCCTGATTCACAAGTACCCCCACAATCTGGCCAGCCTTCCAGAACCTTCTCTCCCGGCACCTAGAGCTCCTAGGTGTCCAATTAAATGTCCTCACCCCTCTTCCTCTTGAACTCGGGTTCTGGCTGTTTTGACCTTTGTTCCGTTCATCGGGACACCCACGCTCTGCCTCCGCTGTGCCCTCTCCACCTCACCTAGATCGTCCTGCTAAACCACTTCCAGTCTCCCCAGACGGCAGCCTCAAGGTCCCCTCCCAAAGAGGCCACGAGGCCCGCCCGGCTGCCCACTGCGTTGCACCACGATGCTCAAGGCCCCTGCCTGTCACTGCGTGTTTACTGCCTGTCTGCCCCGTTCGGTGCCGGCAGAGGTGAGTCCTGCCTTGTGCGTCAGCACGCCTCCTGTCACCCCTCCCCGAGTATCTGTGGAGTAGGTGGTGGTGTGGGGAGATAATCCGAACGACCCCCATCCCCGGAGAAGAGAGCACGGCCCCGGGGCTCTGCTCGCCTGTCTTGGGAAGCACCAGAGGAGCCACGTGCAGGGATGC
Organism: Panthera leo; assembly: GCF_018350215.1. NCBI lineage: Eukaryota > Metazoa > Chordata > Mammalia > Carnivora > Felidae > Panthera > Panthera leo. The sequence goes on along the minus strand of NC_056692.1, from coordinate 47,898,968 downwards.
CCTGACTTTTGGAAAACCATGCCATGTTCCCTGATGCAAAGTCCTGGGGTTCAGCCTACACGAGGGGCACTACCAAGCCCTGCTAACAGAAGGATGTCCCCTCCCCCTGCGAGGCTGCCCCCAGAAAGACGACAGCCGGCTGCTGAGGGGCTTGCTTCCTCCGTGGGTCGGTCGGGAAGGAGGCTGAGGTTCGACGCTCTCAGCTGGACTGGGAGCCCCTCCCCCCCCTTCTGGGAGCGGCAAACTGGGAGAAGAGGAGAGCCCCTCCGGCATTTGGGTGAGGCCTGCCCCGCTGGAGTTTGCAGGTAACAGAAAGGGAGCAAGGAGGGCAGGGTCCCCTTCCTTGGGGAGGCCGGGCTAAAGGCTTGGAAATGGGGGCTCCCTGGGAAGAAAGGGCAGGGAGGGCAAGAGGAAGCAGGAGCCTCGACAAGGCCTCCGTGGGGGGCAGAAGTGAGTCCCTCCTGTGATGCAGTCCCTGAGGTCAGTAGGCCTTCGCTGCCAAGCCCTCCTCCAGGAAACTGCTCTGAGGGACCGACCCCCGTGTGCGCCCTCTAGTCAGGCCTGATGCGGGACCCCCAGAGGGGAAGGTCAGGGCCGCTCCCGAGTCGTCTTGTGAGGGCTCCGAGAGCCGTGGCCCCGGGGACTCTTGGGCCTGGCCCCTGTCTCCCAACCATGGTGACAGAGGAGACCCACGTGGCTGGCAGTTGACATCTGAATTCCCTGTTGGCTCGATAGGCTTTCAAGGGACAGCCTTCAAAACAGAAAAGCGGGGACCCCACCAGACCCAGAAGAGCAGGGAAGGGAAGGAGGGTGGGAAGAAAGAACCAGCCGAGTCTGATATCAGCCTGCCGAGCACGGAGTCCACAGGTACCCGCAGTGGGACGCTGTGAAGCACCCAGGAGCCCTGGACAAGCCACAGGGGGAGGCGGAGCTCACGGGAAGCCAGCTGGGGCTCTGAAACCGACCTCGGGCCTCGGGACCGGCCCTGCCCTGGGGGAGCTGTGTGACTTGGGACAAGTTGCCCGGCGCTCCTGTGCTTTGGCCTCCGGTCTCCAAAATGGGGGTGCCAGCCCTCACATAGACTTGCGGCGTTGCCGAGGAGGCTCGGAAAAACGGCCGACTCGCAGGAAGCTCTCACCGCCGCCTGCCATTGTGTCCACACTCCAGACGCCAATGGGCTCTTGGGCCTCAATTTGTTCAGCTCTAGGATCAGAGGGTTGGACCAAATGGCCTCGGAGTTGCCCTCCGGCTCTGGAACTAGTAGCCCCGCATACATCAGTTGGGTATTTGGGTAGCAAGTGTGCGGCCTGACTCGCAACTCTGGCTGAGCTCTGCAGAAAGGGGTTATGGGATGGAGAGGGAGTGGGGTGCTCAGAGCACCGAGGACTGGAACCAGAGAGGGGTCCGAGAGCAGGGCAGCGGACGCCTCGGAAGGCCTTCTCCAGAGAACCAGCACCAGGAAGGGGTCAGGGGCTGGCACCAACCTCTGGAGCCCCCCACTCCTTGACCGGCGGAGGGCAGGGCCCCCGGATCGACGGGCCTGCCCAGGCGCCTCCAAGGGAGACCAGGTCCTCAAGGGGGAGACTGGGTGCTGCCTCCAGGAAGCAGAGCAAAGCCACAGGGATAAAACCAGCTGACATCCCCTGCCTGGGCGACGTGACGAAGGTCTAGAAGCACTGACTTCCGCCTCCGCTGAAGAAGGCGAACGCACCTAGAAAAACCAGGCGTGGTTGCTTTTTGAGAGCTTTTGAGGTGCTGCCTTTTCCAGCTGTCACGATCCCGGGGCGTGGGTTTTCCCTCATCTCCAGAAAGTCTGGCTTGGAGGATCGTGCTCGCCCGAGAGTTCCCCGAGGGCCGGTCAAGTCACTCTGCCCACCCCCCGCCCCCCGCAGGTGAAATTTCCAGACTGGTAAAGGGAGGGGGCGGTCCGTGGCCACAGAGGAGAGACGCACATGCAAGGGAGAGGTGACGACCTCTCCAGCACCCCCACCCCCACCCTGCCGGGGGCTCCAGGGCTCATCTCTGAGTCAAGGTGGTCAGCTCTGGTGATTTACTAACTTTTGTGACCCTCGGCTTCTTCACCTGTAAAATGGGGGTGATTATAATACCAGCTTCATCAGGGCTGTCGTGAGGTTTCATGCGTTAGTAATTCATTCCACAAAAAAATACAAATAAATAAATAAATAATAAGGGGGGGGGGGGCGCCTGGGTGGCTCAGTTGGCTCAGGTCATGATCTCACAGTTCCCGAGTTCGAGCCCCACATCAGGCTCTGTGCCGACAGCCTGGAGCTTGCTTCGGATTCTGTGTCTCCCTCTCTCCCTGCCCCTCCCCTACTCACACTCTGTCTCTGTCTCTCTCTCTCAAAAATAAATAAACATTAAAAATAATAATAATAGGGGCGCCTGGGTGGCGCAGTCGGTTAAGCGTCCGACTTCAGCCAGGTCACGATCTCGCGGTCTGTGAGTTCGAGCCCCGCGTCGGGCTCTGGGCTGATGGCTCGGAGCCTGGAGCCTGTTTCCGATTCTGTGTCTCCCTCTCTCTCTGTCCCTCCCCCGTTCATGCTCTGTCTCTCTCTGTCCCAAAAATAAATTAAAAAACGTTGAAAAAAAAAATTAAAAAAAAAAAAAATAATAATAATTTATTTCACAAATATTTGCTGAGCACCTAATATGTGTGGGTCACTATTCTGGATGCCTGAGATTCATCAGCGGTCCAAAGAGACACCTGCCTTCGTGGAGCTTCCATTCCAGCAAACTCATGCAGGACTCCTACCACGATGCAGGTGCTCTAAACATTACTAAAGTGTGAATGACTTTCCCCTCTTCGAGTAGCAGCTACAGCGGCAGCAGCGTGGTTGGCTGGCAGTTCCAGGCCGCCTCTGTTGGGGTGCGTTCATCAGGTCGGTTCACGAAGATTCCACTTCTCCTCTTTCTGGGCACATGTGATTTGCTTCGGCCAAGGCAACGTGAGCAGAAGCAGCAGGTGACCCGGGTGGAGGCGTTAAGACCCAGCGCACGGCTTTCCGTGTTTCCTCCCCGCAGCCATGGCACTCGTGGACGCATGTGAGCAGACAGGTCCCCGGAGGGGTAGAGGAGCAGAGCCCCCGCGCGGACTTCAAGTGCCCTCCGTGCGGGCATCTCAAGCGGGCAAGTGGCATGGCATGAGAAGTCTGTGGCCTTAACCCACTGAGCCTTGTCAGAGACACCCATCGGCTACTCTCTGTAGCTATGTCGCCGCAGATCCACAGGAAGCAAAAACATAGGCCATCAAGCAGAGAACTCACGCGTGGACGCTCCGCCTCGTCCCCTCAGTCCGCCAGTCAGGGCCCACTGGACAATCGCCATCTCGAATTCACTCTGTGCATAAACGCGGGCTGGAGCTCCACCAGCACCGGCTCCGGGATATCAGGTGACCGCAGGCCCCAGCGATGCCTGGAGGCCTCTGCTATCCCCCCACCGCCCCCCGCCGGCCCGGCTCCAGCCGTGGATCCCCTCCACCCTCTCGTCCCTGAGCACCCCAGGACGCCTCCTCTCTCTCTCCCTTTCCTCTGACCCAGCGCCCGTCCCCTGCTCTCCCTCTCTACCTCCTTTATCAGGGCCTCTTGTGACCATTCCATCAGGAAACAAACTCCTCTACCCTCCACCCCCAGACTCTTCATAGGCAGGTGTCTCTGCAAGGGTCCAACCAGGAAAACGTAAGTCATTCTGAATATTTAACGCAGAGGTCATTTAATCCAGGAATTGGTTACCCAGGAGGTGGAATCGCTGAGAAGCCAAACCGTGATAGCGAGGGAGCCCAGAGACGGGCGACATCGGGGAGCCACTGTCACTGTAGGGCCGGAGGGACGGCGAGGAAGGCCTGGGGTCAACCAGGGGAAACCGGGACGCCAGCAGGTGGGAGCCGGGCCTGGAAAGAGGAGCAGCCCCACCGCTGAGACAGAGCAGGAGGGGGGGTAGCACCCTGATTCCTCCCTCCTTCTGACCCCCTGATCTCCCCCAGTGCCTCTCCCTGGCAGAATGAGCCGGGAGCCGGGGGAACACAGACATACAGGGAGGGGGAAAGGCAAGGAGTGGGTGTAAGGCAAACAGGGCACCAGGCTCCCTCCTTCCAGCACCCACTTCCTTATCAGTCTTTTGGCCAGAGGCTGCTTTACCCACCCCCCCAACATCTCATTCACCCCCAGGCAAGGAGGCTGTGCTTCCCCTTTCCCTTTCCCTTTTCCCTCTTGGTTGGCAACACCGTTGACTCAATACCCAATCCCTTTCTTCCTTCCTTGCCTCCACTACTGGCGCTGGAAAGTTTAAATCTCACTTTCCCAGCCTCTTGGCAGCTATGGTTGGCCACTGACTTATAGAAAGGCTTTCTGTTTTCTTAATTAAAGAGTACAGACATGTTCGTGGCCACCTCTTTCCCCTGCTTCTTGCTTTGAATGTCTGGAGCTGCAGCAGCCATTTTGCAGTCATGAGGGGGAAGAGCCACTACATTAAGGATGAGGGAGCACAAGAAAGATCCTAGATCTTTAATGACACCATTGGGATGTTAAGCCAGGCTTGGATGGCACACCACCAGACTCCTCAGTAGGTGAGGTCATTAACACCTTTGTTGCTTAAGTCACCGTTAGGTTTCTTTCCCCTCGTCTGAGGAAAGCATTCCTAAACAGAGAGGGGCAACGTCACCTATCCAGCCCCCCCAAGCCTGGATCCCAGGAGCAAAACTCGCTGCCCCCTTCCTCCCCCTTCATGTCGCATAAGTCGCCAAGTCCCGGAGATCTTATCGCCTCGAGGTCGCCTCCTCGTCTCCTTGCCGCGTTCACCGCCCATGTCATAGGTCAGAGTCGCCTGCTCCCCCCATCTCCCTCTGCAAAGCCTCACCCCACCGCAGCCAGAGGGATCTTTCTAAAATGCAGACGGTGCACATTGGGTGGTGTCCCTGTGTGCCTTCAAACCTTGCACCGCCTCCCCACTGCCCGCAGAATAAAGCCGGAACTGCTTAGCCAGGCAGGCACAGCCCTCGTGACTTGGCTCCCCAAGCCTCGGCCGTTCCCCTCCTTGAGTCTCTGCTGAGAGTCGCCTACCGTCACGTCCGGTGTCGCACCGCGAGCCTTTGCGTCCTCCGTCCCCGTCCCCGCGCGGAGGCCGCCCGGACCCCGGGGTTCATCGCACCCTCCTCCGTTCCCGCGTCTTCTGTGTGCGCCCCCCGCGCCACTGCTCCCTGGCTGGCTTCTGGCTTGCTCTTTTCTTCCTCCCTGACCAGAAAGCCACTCCTTGACAACAGGGCCCCATGCCTTATTCATCTCCGTGTCCCCAGTGCCTGACACACCACAGGGGCTTGATAAATGCGTGTGGAGCCAGAGGGGTGAATGAGTGAGTGAATGAATGAGGCCGTGCATTCAGGAACGTGTGAAGTCAGCTGTGGGAAAGATGTCACGGCAATGACCTAAGTCTTTGAAAACCCGCCTAATAACCTGGCTTCCTGGAACTTTGCCCGGCCGGCTCCAGGAGAAGGAGAACACCCTGCCCGTGTGTAGACAGAGCGGAGTCTTCTCTTCCCTCCGTGAATTTCATCTCAAGCCACCTGCCGCCGGGGGACCATCTTGAAGCGTGACTTCCCCCCGGCGTGTTACCATTTGTCCGGGGAAGCCTCGGGAAGGGTCCCCTTCCTCCTTCCCGGAGGGGGAGACGGCTCATGTGGCTCTGGGAACTGCCACGGGCGGCCTCGGGTGGGAAAGGGAGAGAGCGACAGGGTAAGGGCCCCGGGCGGGCGTCCTTATCACGACACAGAGCGCCGTTTGTCCTGCTGGGGGATAAATGATCATCACGTGGATTACACAGGCCTCCTGTTACACAGCGACACAGTGCCAAGTCCCCCAAGGCGTAAAAGAAGGCATAATCAAGAATTATGGGACCCAGTAAGACGAATATCGGAATCAATCAGTCCCCTTCAGAGGGGAGCTGCTCATAGAACATTCATTATCTCAGCCCCGCTGCGTGGGGGCGGGGCGGGGGGTGTAGAGGGGAGACCTGCCTCCTTACAAGTGGCCATTGTCACCCTCTGACGCAGCCCACTGCTTTCTCCCACGGCCGTGCCCCCCTCTCCCCGGGGGAGGATACAGAAGACAACAGATCAAAGGCGCAGTTATTAACTCAGGCAACGGTCCCTGCCACCCCGGCCTCCTCCCAGCGTGCATTTGGACGGCCAGAGTAAGCGCCTCTCCGATGCAGCTGTGGCGTCAATGCAATTTTCGGTTCCATTCAGGAAACAGCAGTTCCTAGGCTGATGTATTAAATCAATTAGACGCCGGTGGCCTCAGAGGCCATGCCAGCTTCCCGAGAGCCGGTCGCCGGGGCCGTGAATCACACGGGTGTCAGGATGGCGTTGTTCAGTCAATTCTGAGTGACGCATCCTGAAAGCTCAAGACAGGGCCTGGAAGGAAAAAAGAAAAACAAACAAGCGAACGGCAGCTGGTGTCTCTCGGGGACCCGAGGGACGGGGGTCGAGGAAGGGTCTGGAGCATACGCGGTCACTTTCCTTCCTCCGTTTCCTTCTTAGTTTAGTTGGGTGGAGATCTCTGTCCGAGAAAAACTCCAGTCACAGCCTCTGAATAAGCCCAGACCTGTCCCCACCCCTCCACCCCCACTGCCCGGCCCGGCCCAGCGGGCACCTTCCCTCCCAACACCTCGGCCTCCCCGCTCGGGGCCTCCCTTCCCAGGGCCTCTGCTGTGGCCTCCACACTCACGACAGCATTCTCTCCCTGAAAGGGGGTTTGCCGTGTGGCTCAGTCCCCTGCCTTTAAATTCCTTCAGTGACGCCCCACAGCCCTCAAGAAAAGACACCAACCCAGCTCGGTTCATTCCAGCCTCAGCTCTCCCCTCCCGCCGCTACCCCAGGGCCTGCCCTCCCTCCCCCAGCAGCAGACCTGTGCACCTGGGCTGTGCTTCTCGCCCAGAAGGCTCTTCTGTGTTGTTCCAGTCGTTTGGGGAGTTCGTGTACGTGCCGCCTCCTCCAGGAAGGGTCCCTTGCCTCCCCAACACCTCAGCCCCTGCCTTGCCTCCTCACGGCACTTGTCACGGAGAATTTGTCATCACCTGCTTGCTTTGTCTGTCCCCCCTCTTAGTCCGAGAGCTTCCCGAAGGCAGACGGGCCCTTGACCCTGTCTTTAGCTCAGCACCCAGTATGGCAAATGCTTTCCAGTGTGTGCAGGGATGGATGAGTGAAGGAACATGGGGCCCTGGTCTTCTGGACGCGGGTGCTGGAGGGTGCAGGGGAGACAGGTATGGGCCCAAGGGAGTTGGGAGAAAAAGACAGGGAAAGAGAGGGGCCCAGAGCCAGGACCAGGGCTCCTGCTTTCATCCACATGTTTTCCTCAGTTTGGCAACCGCGTGAGGATGTAGGAAGCAGGTCAGGTCAGGAGACAAGCCAGCTCTGACATCAGATGGGAAACCCAGCTATGTCCCCTCTCAGATCCACTCAGGCTGGCCTAAGCAGATTGGGGACGGCCGGCTAGAGGTGGGGACAGTGGCCAGCGGCACAGAGTGAGGAGATTGGCTTGGCAGACCAAAAAGCTGGGTGTGAATTGTGACCCTGCCACTAACTAGAGACACTGCTTAACCCTTTGAGCCTCAAGCTTCTCCCATAAAATGGGAACAGCACTCACCACTGTGGGGTGGTTGGGCATGTAGACAGTACCTGGGGCCTTGGCGGGGAGCGGGGGGCTGGGGGGGTGCTTAAATCCAAAGGAATTGTCATCACGATGACCAGGAACCCAGATGACAAGACAGGATCCAGTTAGTAGAGCCGGAGAGGACAGTGGGGACTTGCTTATGACGACTGGAGCTGACGTAGGGGTCCCTGAGCTGGGTCACAGGAGGCATAAACTCAGGCTCCTCCCTCAAAGTCCACACGAAGATCCTGTGGCTTGGGCTGAGCACAGGAAGCTTCGGGCTTGACTTCCACCTTCTAGAGCCCAGATTCTGGTCCTCCACTGACCTCCCACTTGCCCAACCAGCTGCCATGCAGGTGCAAACATGAAGCCAGAGTCATCCTCAGAGCCCAGACCGTGCCCCCAGGCAGGGCCAGGGCACCACCTAGGCCTCGGCCTGCCAGGGAAGGGCTCCGGGCTGGGGGCACCTGCCTGGCAGAGCCAGCTGCAGCCTGGCAGAGCCTGAGGCGCCCCCAACTCCACAGGGACAGCTTTTCAGCAGGCTCGGGAAATTAATTAAATGCCCCTTTCCATTCTGGCTGATAGCCCATCACAGTGCTCATCCCTGCTTTTTTATACTAGAAAATAATGGCAATTAGGCCTTAAATAATCAATTTTTACAGTTTACATTTAATTTATGAAGGGATGGCAGGCACGGGGCTCCGCCTGTGACCACGGCTTTGTTTTCCATTTGACTTTATTCCTCGTGCCTTTGCCGGCTGGGAAGAGGCAAGTGTTTGGAGGCTGGGGAGATAGGGCCAGTCTGCAGAATTCTGACCACTTCTTTGAAGCAGGTCAAGAAATACCGAGGGATCCAGACTCAGCTGGGAGGGGGGGATTCAGAGGCTTGAATGGAGAAGGTAGAGCTCCATGAGAAAGGCCCCGCTGCCTTCCCAGGAGGGTGACCCTTCTCAGCACAGTGACTGGATAAGCTTTGATTTTGATCAACTTGGCTCTATTTTTGACATGCTCTGCTTCCGGCTGTTTTCTCTGGTCAAGTTGATCAAAATATGTCAACCCCCTGTCACAACGCTTCAGAGGCTCCCCCACAGCTCTCCAGATAAAAGTTCAGCTGTTTAGTTTAGCTGTACAGTGCTTAGCTAAGTTCGCAGTGCTTAGCTTAGTTCACAGTGCCTAACCTAATTCTACAGTACTTAGCTCATAGTGCCTAGCTTATCTCTATAGTTCTTAGCTTAGCTCACAGTGCTTAGTTCTACAGTACTGAGCTTAGTTCTATAGTACTGAGCTTAGTTCTATAGTACTTGACTTAGTTCTATAGTCAAGTACTATATAGTCAAGTACTATAGTACTTAGTTCTATAGTCAAGTATAGCTTAGTTCTGTAGTACTTAGCTTAGTTTTATAGTACTGAGCTTTGTTCTATAGTACTGAGCTTAGTTCTATAGTACTTGACTTAGTTCTGTAGTACTTAGCTTAGTTTTATAGTACCGAGCTTAGTTCTATAGTACTGAGCTTAGTTCCATACTACTTAGCTTAGTTCTATACTACTTAGCTTAGTTTTATAGTACCGAGCTTAGTTCTATAGTACTGAGCTTAGTTCTATACTACTTAGCTTAGTTCTATACTACTTAGCTCAGTTTTATAGCACTTAGCTTAGTTTACACTGCCTAGCAGAACTCTGTGGTGCCTGGTTTAGTTAACAGTGCTGCTTCTCTCAGCAACGCATTCCAAGCCCCTCCACCCCTGTTGGTCATCTCCTCCCTCCATCCTGGACATCTTTACCCCAGCCTGTCTTTCACCAGGCAATCCTTCAAGTCCATTTTTCAGAAGTTATTTCTGGCACCTTCCCTGAGCTCAGCCCTCTGTCATCTCCACAATACTCCACCACCTACATTCCTGGGCCTCCACTGTTGACTTGCCCGGCTGGCCCCTTCTCTGGACTAGAAACCTGGTGAGGGCAGTAGCCCTGCCTCAGTGGGGTTCCCGCAACCCCCCCCCCCACCCAGAAACTGGTGCAGGGCCTGGCACTTGGAAGGCAGGCTGGGGCCCTATGGCTGCTATTACAAGTGACCCTTCCCAGGGGCCTAGAACCACATAAACCTCTTATCCTAGCTTTGTGTAATTCAAAAGTCCGAAACGGGTCTCCCAGGGTTAAGGTCAAGTGTCGGCAGGGTGGTGTTCCTTTCCGGAGGCTCTATGGGAAAATCCAACTCCTGGCCTTTCCAGCTTCCAGAAGCTGCATTCGGTGGCTCGCGTCCCTTCCTCCGTCTTCAAAACCAGCTGTGGTTCTCTCGTGCTGTATCACTCCGACCCCCTCTTGTGCCTTCCTCCTCCACTTGAAAGACCCTTGTGACCACCCAGATAACCCACGACAACCCCCCATCCTGAAGTCAACTGATTAGCAACCTAATTCCACTTTATAACATGATATGATATATTATTCACAGGTTCCCAGGATCCGAACATGGGCTTCTTTGGGGAGCCATTATCCAGCCTCCCGAAGACACGATTCGATAAATGCACGTCGGACGAGATGAATGAGTCAGATGCCCTACAAACTCCATGGACTGCCACCCTGCAACAGCCTTGGGCATGAATGTCCTTCGTGCCTTTTTGCTACTAGCAAACCCCTTAAAAGTACTTGTCTGGGGCACCTGGGAGGCTCAGTTAAGTGTCTGACTCTTGATATCAGGTCAGGTCATAATCTCACAGTCGTGAGATCAAGCCCCACGTTGGGCTCAGTGTGGAGCACAGAGCCTGCTTGGGATTCTCTCTCTCTCTCTCTCTCTCTCTCTCTGCCCCTCCCCCACTTGTGCATTTGTGTGAGCACTCTCTCTCTCAAAATAAATTAATTAATTAATTAATTACCTTAAAAAAAAAGTGTTTCTCTAGACTCACGTGTCAATGGATAATCCGCTCAGAGAAAACAGCCAAGGCTGGGCTGCTCGCTGACCAGGACCACCACATTTCATTTTTTTTTTTTAACATTTATTTATTTTTGAGACAGAGAGAGACAGAGCATGAACAGGGGAGGGGCAGAGAGAGAGGGAGACACAGAATCTGAAACAGGCTCCAGGCTCTGAGCGGTCAGCACAGAGCCCGACGCGGGGCTCGAACTCACGGACTGTGAGATCATGACCTGAGCCGAAGTCGGACGCTGAACCGACCAAGCCACCCAGGCGCCCCGGCACATTTCATTTTAAGAGCCATGCCTGCACCCACCCTCCCTCGAGCCAGCATGGTGCCCTGCTGCTGCCCTTCTCCCCTGTAAGTGGGTTGCCATTCCCCATGAACCCCCAATGCACCATCGAGAATCACCTCTGCACGTTCACTCCCTGCTCTGATACCTTTGGTGAACTCTCCTGGCACAGGTGGGTGGATTCCACTCTTGAAAACCATATATAGATAAAAATCTGAATCTACAATGAGAATCTTTTGGAAGTTGATTACTCATTGCCGAAGGACCCAGAACAAGGTGTCTTTCAAGAGCAAGTATCCAGGAGCATTTAATACAGGGGTTGGTGTGCCGCGTTGAGAGGGGCAAGAGGCATTGTCTAGAGGGCATCGAACACTCTGCCGCCCGTGGGAGCCAGCCAGGAAGGCAATGGAGGTGGCGAACCAGGCTGGGGAAGGGACTCGGCCGCCCAAACCGAGGCAAGCGTGCAGACGTCCTTCTATACTGATAACATGAGACCTCTCCCAATATGGCCCAACAATTCCCATTTGGGCAGCTCCTTCTCCCAAGCTTAGACCAGAGTTAGCTGACTTCTTCCCACCCCTCTCTTCTCTTTCTATGTTTTTCTTCTGGGGGAGAACCAGGCCTGGTTGCTAGAGCAACCAATTATTTCTGCAAGAAAATGTAACTGTTGTTGAAATGTTCCGTTTGACAGGAAGTTTTCCTTTTGGGGGTCTTGACTTTCGCAAGCACGCTCTTTACTGGGCTCACCTTCTCCTTTCCGCCATCCTAGAGGTGAAGATGATATTTACCCCCTTAAAGCACACCAAACTTTAAAAACAAGGCTTTCGGATGAGAGAGGAAAACAAAATAATTACATTTCCAAGCCTGCCATCAAGAGATCATAAACTCAGGGTCCCATGAGAAGTTCGCCACACAAATGTGGGTTCTTCCTTACTACTCCGCTCCCCGCTATGGCTCAGAGAAGCAAGCTATTCATTTATATTTGCATTCAACAAATATTTATTGGGCATCTCTGCATGCCAGGCCCTACGTGAGGGGGCGGAGAGTCAGAATTGAATAAAACAGAAATGGCCACTGCCCTCTTCGCATTTGCCAAGCGTGGGAAAATCAGACGTTAAACATATCAGCCCTCAACTCACTACGTGAAACTAGGAAGAAAGGTACATAAGAAAGAAGGAAGAGGCACTCAACACAGACTGGGCGGTCTGGAAAAGCCTCTCTGAGCAGGTGACACTGAAGCTGAGACCCCTACTCTGGCTCTGCGTGGTGACTCCATTGTCTTGCACCTTGGAGCCTTCAAATGTCCATTGTATTAGTTTTCCACGGCCGCCATGAACAAACCACCACAAACCGGGGGGCTTAAAATAATGCATATTTATGTTTTCATATTGTAGAGGATAAAAGTCTGAAATCAAGGTGCTGACATGGTCTTTTCCTTCTGGAAGCTCTGAAGAAGACTCTATTCCGTGCCTCTCCCTTAACTTCCGGTGGCTGCCAGAAATCTTTGACATTCCTTGACTTATGGTTGTGTCACTCCATTCTCTGCCTATGCCTTCCATGCCTGTGGGTCTTTGCCCATTCTCTTGTAAGGACACTTGTCATGGGGCTTAGGGTTTACTTTAATTCGGGATGATCTCATCTCAAGATCCCAAACTTGACTACATCTGCAAAGAGCCTTTTCCCAAATGAGATCACATTCAGAGGTTCCAGGTACAAGGACATGCACTTTGGGGAGCCACGGTTCCCCCCATTACATTTGCCAAATGAGTTAAATGAATGGGTGATCTCATTTACTCTCCTAATTACTCATCAAAGAGAAGTCTAGCACCCCGAGGCCAGACACTAGCGAGAACCCCGTGAGTTCTGCTGGGTGGCCGAAGAACCATGTGTAATTCAGATGCTCTGCCAGAAGCCAACCGTCTGCTTTTCAGCCAGCCGACTTTTCAGGGCGTTTGTACTTACCATCCGTTTCTCTGAGGCTGGCTGGAACCTGTGGCCTGAACACAGCCTTTCAGGTAGAGCTGACTCATAGTCATTATACCAGAAGAGAATGTGAGTCACAGTTAAAGACAGACTTCACCTCCCAGGGGTAAACATGCATCCAGCCTCATGGTTGACAACACTCTTGGGCTTCTTCCTGCCGGGAAAGGGACAGAGAAGAGAGCGCCGTCTTGGGGCAGGGGTTGCATGGCCCGACCCCCGTGCTCTCCTGCTCTCCACCTCCTTCCAAAAGCAGTTACTATTCCAATCTAGGTGCTTGAAGAGGAGGCAGACAGTGATGGTTCATTCTGTGCGCTAATGCGATTGGGCTGAGGGATGCCCGGAGACTGGCACAAGATTATTTCTGGGGGGCGGGGGGGGGGGCACCTGGGTGGCTCAGTCAGTTAAGCGTCCAACTTCAGCTCAGGTCACGATCTCGCAGTGAGTTCGAGCGCCACGTCGGGCTCCGTGCTGACAGCTCAGAGCCTGGAGCCTGCTCCAGATTCTGTGTCTGTCTCTCTCTCTCTGCCTCTCCCCTGCTCGTGCTCTGTCTCTCTCTCCCTCTCTCAAAAGTAAATAAACATTAAAAAATTTAAAAAAAAAGAGATCATCTCTGGGTGCATCTTGTGAGGGTGTTTCAAAGAGATTAGCATTTGCATCAGTAGATGGAGTAGAGATGGCCCTCTCCAGTGTAGGTGGGCATCACCCAATCCACTGAAGCCTTAACTACAAGAAAAAGTCAGAGGAAGGGAGAATTCCCTCTCTCTCCCTCTCTCCCAGAGCTGGGACATCCATCTTTTTCTGCCCTCGGACATCAGAGCTCCTGATCCTCCCACCTTTGGACTAAGACTGTGTTATACCCACCAGCTTCCCCGGTTCTGCGGTTTGCAGACAGAACATCGTGGGGCTTCTCGGCCTCCATAATTTTGTGAGCTGATTCCCATAATGTATCTCCTCTTATATATCTGTTTCTCTGGAAAATGCTAATACACAGGCCAAGAAGAAATGCTGCTCCAGGGGCCCCTGGGTGGCTCAGTCGGTCAAGCGTCTGACTTCGGATCAGGTCATGATCTCATGGTTCATGCGTTCGAGCCCTGCATCGGGCTGTCTGCTGTCAGCACAGAGCCCACCTTGGATCCTCTGTCTCCCTCTCTCTCTCTGCCCCTCCCCCCCTCTCAAAATAAATAAACATTAAAAAAGAAAGAAAGAAGGAAAGAAAGAAAGAAAGAGAGAGAGAAAGAAAGAAAGAGAGAAAGAAAGAAAGAAAGAAAGAAAAGAAAGAAAGAAAGAAGAAAGAGAAAGAAAGAAAGAAAGAAAGAAGAGAAAGAAAGAAAGAAGGAAAGAGAGAAAGAGAGAGAAAGAAAAGAAAGAAAGAAAGAAAGAAGAAAGAGAAAGAAAGAAAGAAGAAAGAAAAGAAAGAAAGAAAGAAAGAAAGAAAAGAAAGAAGAAAGAAAGAAAGAAAGAAAGAAAAGAAAGAAAGAAGAAAGAGAAAGAAAGAAAGAAAGAAAGAAGGAAAGAGAGAAAGAGAAAGAAAGAAAGAAGAGAAAGAAAGAAAGAAAGAAGAAAGAGAAAGAAAGAAAGAAGGAAAGAAAGAAAGAGAGAGAGAGAGAGAAAGAAAGAAAGAAAGAAAAGAGAAAGAAAGAAAGAAGAAAGAAAAAGAAAGAAAGAAAGAAAAGAAAGAAGAAAGAGAAAGAAAGAAAGAAAGAGAGAGAAAGAAAAGAAAGAAAGAAGAAAGAGAAAGAAAGAAAGAAGAGAAAGAAAGAAAGAAAGAAAGAAGAAAGAGAAAGAAAGAAAAGAAAGAAAGAAAGAAAGAAAGAAGAAAGAGAAAGAAAGAAAGAAAGAAAGAAAGAAAGAAAGAAAGAAAGAAAGAAAAAGAAAATGCTGCTCCCAATGTCTTGATCAAGGTCTCTGTGACCTCCCATCCCATGCCAGGGGACAGACATCTCATCCCAGCCACCATACTTCACGGGCAGCCTCCTTCTCACACTCCAACCTGTGGGGAAGCCCCCCCCCCTTCTGTTGTGATGCCACCAGCTATGGAAACTGAAAGGTGTCAGCCACTAAAAAACGGGAGAGTGGTCCGTGTACCCACCTCTCAGGGCGGAGAGGCTCTAGAGTACAGGGGACCTTCTGCAAGGTATACGGGGACTTCAAGGGTCTCATGCACATCTGCCTAGTTAACCACAGGCTCCCACACTTAGACGGTCCACCCCAGGGTTTTGTCTTCTAAAGACCCCACCCTGGCCCAGCTCCTGCTGACCATCCTCCCCCTCACCCCCCCGGGACACAGAGTCCATCTGCTGTGACCCAAGATGGGCGGGAACCAACTTTAGCCTGTGCTCTGTTCGTAATAAAGTCCCAAAGCAGTCGAGTTTAAAGACACAATTATGCATTATGGATAAAGGGCAGCTTGGCATCTGTGTGGGCCCTGTGGCTTCACTAAGCCAGCCGGACGACTCTGTCCTCTCCCCTGAGCCGCAGGGCAAGCCGAGGGGCCCCTCGGTGCCCGCAGCCCCTGCACCGAGCCCAGGGTTCCCGGCTGCGCTCCCGGGATTGTACCACAAACCGATGAGTGTCAGCAACCTGCACCCCCGTCTGTTAGCAGTAATCACTAAGACGCTCCCAAATGCTGGAATTCGGGGCTCTTTTTTTTTTCTTTTCCTTTTTGCCTTGTTTCAAATATTTATGAAGAGATTTTCCATTTATCCTGACACATCTTCTCCACCGTGGGTGTCAGCTGGGAGGGCTCAGACAACAAACTCCAGAAGGTATTTTCCCTAAAGCAGCATCTGGCTCCATTGGCAAGTGCAGCGGGCGGCTTGCTGGGAATTGGCCGAGGCAGAGGGAGGAGGAGCGTGGGGCCGAGGCAGAGGGAGGAGTGGACGGGGCTGGGGCATCCTGAGAGACCCAAGTATGTCTGCCACTTGACGTCCCCCAGTTCCAACGCCCCCGTATGAGCCAGGCCCAGGACCCTCGTGAGCACCCCCCCGTCCACGTGCCATCCGTCATGCCCTCTAGTCTGACGCCAAAGCTCCCTGACTCTCCCAGCTAAACCACTTGGGGGGTGACCGGCTTCCCCACAGCACATTCCAGTTACCAGTGGGGGGTAAGGTGCCGGAGAAGAAGGTGCTGGTGTGGTCCCTGCATCGCCAGGCTCTCCTGTCCCAGGAGGCCTTCTGTAGGCAGAGTCAGAGCACCCAGCCCCCGCCCCCGCCTTGCTCTCCCTGCTGGGCATCTCCTGCCTGCTGGGTGGGAAAGCAGACAAATGGCAGGACAGCAAGCCCCACGCTGGGGACAGGGCAAGTCAGCATGGTTGCAGGGCTAGAAGTGGCACCGAAAGCCTTGTAGAATCTCCCAGATCTTAACCAGCCTAACAGCTGCCTTCCCCACTCACCCTGGGCACAGCCAGCCAAGCTGATGCCAGGAGCCCCCAGCCCCCCCCCCCCCCATTATTTAGTTAGTTACCACAGAGACTGAGCTGGGCTGTGTGTCAGGAGAACTTGTGTCCAAAGGTATCATGGCTTTGTGCCCCGATTCTTTCCCGGGCTGTACATGAGGAATCACTCGGGAGCTTTAAAAAATATTGATGTTCAAACCCCATTCCAGAGTGGTCAGAATCTCTGGGAGGGGGGTACCTAGCCTTTTTTTTTTTTTTTAATGTTTTATTTATTTTTGAGAGAGACAGCACGAGCAGGAAGGGGCAGAGAAAGAGGGGGCCAGAAGATATGAGGCAGGCTCTGCACTGACAGCAGGAAGCCTGAGGTGGGGCTCGAGCCCAGGAACTGTGAGATCATGACCTGAGCCGAAGTCGGACGCTCAGCCAACTGAGCCACCCAGGCGCCCCGTATATTCTTAAAGTCCCCCTAGGCCGTTGTCAAAGGGCCCGGGGTTGAGAACTATTGAGCTATGGGAAGAATGTGCTCCCTGGAAACAGCCAGTCCTAGACTGGAATCCTAGTTTTTGCTATTTACTAGCCTTGACCTTGAATAAGTTACTTACCTTCTTTAAAATATATATATATATATTTTCAGGTGGGGGCAGGGAGAGGAGTAGAGAGAGCAGGGAGAGAGAGAATCCCAAGCAGGCTCCGTGCTGCCGGTACAGAAGGTGGGGCTGGGGTTCAATCTCATGGACTGTGAGACCATGACCTGAGCCGAGATCAAGAGTCGGACGTTCAACCGACTGAGCTACCCAGGTGCCCCGAGGTACTTGCCTCTTAAAGCCTATTTCGTCATCTGCAAAATGCGGGTAACAACACCTTTCTTGTTATAAAGCGCCCTGCCCCACGTAACATTTCAATAACAGAGCGCTGCTGCTAATCCCGTTGTATCACGAACCCATCATGTGGGACAAGAGACGGTCGGGATCCGGTGTGCAGAGGAGCCCAACGGGGCAGTGGGTCAGGGAGGCGAGGGAAGCGGTACCCGTTTCCAGGATGCTCAGAACCACTACCTGCGGAACGGCCTCAGGGTGTCCCCTCTGGGTGGGGGCTGCAGGAGGGGAGGTGGAGAGGAGGCGCCATAGCTTCCACGTGACAACGCTCTCTGCAGACAGAGCACCAGAGAATATTTCTCCTTGGGTTTAGAAAGATCTAAAGCATTTAACTTATTTCCTCTAGGAAGTCAATTCATTTTGCCTCCCCTGTTTATCTGGAAATGGTCTGTTATCAGATGCAGCCGAGTGTGGAGCCAGATGGGAGTGTCTGAGAATTCACTCTGCTCGGTGCTGCCTTGATCGAGGAGGGATGGACGAGGCCCAGAGGTGCACAGAGGCCATGCCAGGGAGCAGGGTCTTCTGGGCGGACACATCAGAGAAGACCCCAGAGATTCTACGGACCGCCGGAAGAGGACCCCAAAGTCCTAGATGTATCGATCATTCCTATGATAAATATTATTTCTTATTTCCTAGTATGTGCATCTACCAGTGACACCTGCTGATGTCAGACCACCTTGGCTGAGTCAGCTGGGGCCACACACCCCGCCCATCATCTTTCAACCTTGCGACGGCTCTCCCAGGGCGGGTACTACTGTGCCATGTGGTAGCTGGGCAGAACCGAGTAACCTGCCTCAGCTCTGAGTCCTACACACGGCTTGCCTCGGGCCCAGCTCTCCTCCGGCCACAAGACTTCAAAGAGAGTTCCGGCAACAGATGGCAATGATTTCAATAGTCTTTGTCGCCCAGAAGATCCACCTTTGTCGGTACCCAGAGGGCAAAACGGACCAACCGAGAGGGCCCCACTGAGCAAAATTCAGTGTCTCTGGACTGGAACAGATATAACAGGGACTGGCCCCTCTTGTGAAGGAGGCTCGAGTCTGCGAAGTCAGTGATGATTGGTAGATGTGGATACTGAGTCACTTAAACTTAACTGTTAGGGGGGCGCCTGGGTGGCTCAGTCGGTTGAGCGTCCGACTTCAGCTCAGGTCATGATCTCGCGGTCCGCGAGTTTGAGCCCCGCGTCGGGCTCTGGGCTGATGGCTCAGAGCCTGGAGCCTGCTTCCGATTCTGTGTCTCCCTCTCTCTCTGCCCCTCCCCTGTTCGTGCTCTGTCTCTCTCTGTCTCAAAAATAAATAAACGTTAAAAAAAAAAACTTAAAAAAAAAAACTTAACTGTTAGGGAGATATTAATGAGCAAGATCATGAGAGCTACCATTTATTAAGTACATATCAAATCAAAATTGTAAGTGTGAATTCTGCAGTCTGAAAGCTGAGGTTCAAAATCGGGCCCCGTACTGTACATCCCTTGGTGAGTGATTTACCTTCCCTGTGCCTTCCTTACCTCTTTGGCAGAATGAAATCAGTAATATGCTGATCTCAAAGGGTTTGTGGGAAAACCAAATGAGTTATGTATAATGTACATATACATTGGTATGTAAAGCATTCAGAATGGAGCCCTGTGCTTATGAAATGCTCAGTAAACACCCGCTATTAGCATTGTTGGGTCAGTGTCTTCTTTAATCTGTACATCCCCGTGAGGCAGGTGTTTGGGTCCCCAGAAGTGCAGAAAGCCTCGGCCACCAGTCCAAGGCCACACAGCGGCACGACCGGAAACCTGGGTCACCCTGAAGCCAGTGACCTTCCCTTTCCTTGTTCATAAGGAAAAGCCCCGGAGAGAAAACCGGCCAAGACCCAGCAGCCCTTCAATAACAAAATGAGCGGGTAACAGCCAGCAGAGGAGACAGAGTGCAAACATTCCATTGATATCCATGATCCAGAAAGACATCTGCAGTATAAAGCAAGCCCTCCACTCAGTAGCAAGCACAGCTCCAAAGGGCCTAGAGTAGTCGGCCCCCCTCCCACAGCGGGCAGCCGAGAGAGCCGGAGAGGCAGAAGATGAAAAGCACAGCGCCCCTCAGAAGCAGAAAGTGGCCAGATCGACCCTGAACCAGACCTTGCACTCCGCACAAGGGCACTTAGCTGCAAAGTTCTGCATGAAACGCTGCCTGTTCTCCCAGCTCCGGCACAGGGCTGTTATATTTTAGGAATTAAAAGCTCCGCTTTGGCGAAAGCACAAATGATCCACGTTAGTTCCTGGATGCACAGCCGCTGACTGTCTTCCCCACCCCACCCCCCGTTTTCAAATGTTTCTGCCTCCTGTGCCACCGATTTCTTCCTTGGAGTGTTCTTCTCAATCCTTTGAGAGTCGGTTCAGTTTCAGAGGCTGGCTGTGGACAAAGGAACCTCTCGGCCTGTTTGTCCTGTCGAGTGTTTTGAAAAGAATGTTCTCAGAATAACCGGCTAACTATCAAGCGTGCTGCGCCGGAAGCTTTGGCCAAGTCAGGCCATTAATATCAATATGCTCATCAGCGGGGCTGGTTCTGGAACAAACTCGAGCAGGGGAGACGGCCCAGCCGGCAACCGAGCGCAGCTCCTGGTGGGATCCAGTTTGAAAACACACAGGTCTTGAATAAGCCCACACGGACTTCACTCACAGTTGGCTGCTTTGTTCCCTATGTAACAGTGACAGCAGGCCATTGCGTTTCCCTCCCCCGGGCAGTAAACAGAAAACCCAGGACAGGGTGGAGCAGAGGGTCTAAGAGGAACCCAGAGCAGGGGCGGCCTTCTGCCCGCCACTCGGGCCAGCACCAGACAGGCACTGGGAGTAAGAGCCAAAAAGGAGGAGTGGGGGGTGAGGGGGAGGGGGGAGGGGAGGAGGAGGAGGAAGAGGGTGGGCAACTAAGGCTGGCTTCCAGCCCCTGACATCACCCTACCCACCCAGGAAATGGGGACTGCACTCCATCCCACCTGGGTTGCAAGATTCAGCCTCTTTCTTAACCTCCCCACCCTCCCCCGACTTTGATAGTCATTGGAACCTACTTTCCTCCGGATAAAAACACAAAAAAGGAGCCGGGGAGGAAGCAGATGTGGGCAGAGGGACTCTGAAGACCCTGAACCTCAGCACTGTCCGTCCGGGAGCCAGCAGACCCTGGCTGTGTTCAGGGTTCAAACCCCAGCTCAGGCGCCTACTCTGTTCAGCTGCAAGTTCATCTTCTACAAAGTGGGGGGGCAAAGGCATCTACCTTGTGGAGTCGTTGCCGTGATGAAATGAAACGATGCACACGCAGGGACTGGCGCACAGAGGGCACTCATTAAATGCTGCCTCCCTTCCCCTCTGCACTTCTAGGGGCTGGCCTGCTGTGGAGACAGTGAGCACACCACGGCTTTATTACCGCGGAGCTGAGAAAGAAGGCTGTGTATCCAGTGCCAACCACCTTGAATGGGATAGAAGTGATAAGCAAATGAAATGGAATAAACTTGAATACACAAAGCCAAGAAGCATTTTCTGATCCGCGCTCTTCCTCAAAGGAGCCTACTGAAATTGGAAGAAAAAGAAAAAAGTCGTTCTGGCGGCGTACGTAATCTGATGGAGGGGAGGTTGTCCGTACCAGGATCTGGAGGCATTCTTCTTGGATTCCGAGCAGCTTGGATGGGCCGCAGATAAGCCTCCACACTGAGCCAAGCCCCGGAACCTTCTAAGACTCATCCCCAACCTCTGGCTATAGAAACTCAAAATCACTCTTTATGTCTATTCACCGGAAATATCTCCCTGGCTCTCCAAATACCCCCCTCCCCCATTAAGTCTTCTGAAATCAGCAGAACCATCTGCTTTGGGCACGGAAATGAGATATTACAAAAAGTAATACACAAAGGTCATTATTTCAGGAGGACAAAGGGGGAAAGCGAAGCTTTTAATAAAGGCTTTCGGAACCACGTCCCCCCTCCCACCCCGTCCTCGCTGGTGGAGGGCCTCTCCCTTCCTCCTTGCCCTGACTGCAAATGCAGCTTCCTCAGTGGCTTTGACATGCACGTTACACAGCGAGAGTCGTCTAATACATATTCCTCTCCCGCAGCCACCGGCCGGCCGCCTCACCCTGGAGCTGGGATTGTCGGAGGGTTCTGAGCTCATTTTAAAGCTTTGTCTTCGCAGCCAAAGTAAAGTGAAAAATTGTAGTAATTGCCCACATGATCCAGTGAGAGGGAAAGACAGAGGCTTGTGCTGAAAAAGATGGCTTTGAAGGACAGGTCTAAATATCTCCACCAGCTCAGCTGTCCAGAGAGGTGGGAATATGCGTGACGACTTGTCTCCTCCCCCGACAGTAGAATTCACACTGAGTGCCTCCCTGGAAAGGATGTCAAGTGTCCAGCCTCCCCAGGACAAGACCAACCCAGAGCCTCCTCCTGAGCAAAAGACACATGCCTTCCTCAGACCTGGAAATGTCACACAGGAGAAACTCCAGGGACCTCAGGCCGCAGTTAAATACTGCCATTCAGAGTCCTCTAATCCGGCTGAGCAGAAATTTCCAGATTTAAATTGTGCTCACCCAGGCATGATGAACGGCCCCAGACAGTCTTGAGTTTGCTCCAGCTCCCTTCACTGGCGGTCAAGTCCTCATGTGACTCCACAGTCTACACCCTCACGATCTCAGGACTCAGCATGGTAGCCAGTTGGGTGTCCACGGATAGAAAGGTAAATCGCCAAGCCCCACTAGTGTCCCCTTCCCCCAAATTAGCAGGTAATACATAACAACACCATCAAGCAGCACAAGACAAGGACAAAGAGGCTGGTGAGCGTCCTTGGAAAATTCTGGCCTGAAGTCATCAGGATCCGAGCTGAAGACTTTCCAGGTGTGAGAACTTCAGCAAGTGACTCAACTTCTCTGTGCCTCGGATTCCCCAGGTGTCGTAAGGCAGATAACAGTGAGAATAACAGATGATGTAATAATATATAACCGCTGGACAGTGTCTTGCTCACCGTCTCCAAAAAAAAAAGTAGAAAGGGGAGCACTTACTACTGATTCCACAAATGGTCACTAAGTGTATACGATGTGCAAGGCTACTTTTTTTGACCCTCAAAATCACTCTGAAAGCAGGGACTGGAGAGGGGTCTTTCTCCCAGGTGGTTCCGGCTTGTCCAAGATCACCTGCTAGGTAGCGGTGGGGCCAGCATGAAATGCTGACATCTTGGCCTCCTAGTCCAGTGCTGTCTCGTCTCTCCTCTCCTCTCCTCTCCTCTCCTCTCCTCTCCTCTCCTCTCCTCTCCTCTCCTCTCCTCTGCAGCTCCTCTGAGAGCTGGTGGGAGCCGGTCCAACTGGGCTCTGCTGAATAAAGATTTCTGTTGTTTCCATGGGGTTAGCGTGAGGTCAGGATCGCTTGCCCCACCACCCATGTGTCACCTCCCAGACCTAAGAAAAGATCGAGGGACACTCCTCACCCACTGCTTCACACTGCGGATAAATAAGATCCATGTATCTTGGTTCCATCTGTTTCTCTCAAAGTCCCTGAGGAAGACTGCAAGCGGGACGGGCTACGAGGGATGTCCCTGAGGGGCCCAGAAGCTGGCCCAGGCTGTTGGTTTTCACACCATATTTCGTGGAACCCTAGGTCCACAGGGGTGCTTTGGGGGCTGTTGGGAGTGGTGCAAGTGGGTAAGTAAGGGTACTCTGGGTCCCCTATTTAAGCAGACCAAGCCATCTCCTACCTGGTGTGTACCTCCAGGCATAATCGGACACCTGCTGTGTGCAGAGCCCCAGATCAGGTGGCAGGTGAGTGCCAGGAAAATGGAGGTGACAGCTCTTGTCCCCTGAGACTTTGGAGAGGCATGGACAGACACCCCAAAGGCAGGAGAAGGGGTCACAAATATGAATCAATGCAGCCAGTCTGGTCCTTGGGCTATGCTATCTTGGGTCATATTCATATGCTCGATTTCCCCCAATCAGACTATCATTTTCCAGGGGACAAGAAACACCTCTCACCCTGCAAACATTTCTTCAGCACTTACCATATATGTCAGACATGAGAAAGGCTTACAGTCTCACGGAAGAGAGACCAGCAATTCCAGGAGGAGGTCATTAATTTTCCTTGGGTAGTGGGGCCCAGGGAAGGTGTTAGTAAGGAGGTGAAATTTAAACTGCATCTTGCAAGAATAGCAACTTTGGGTATACCTCGTTGACTCTCCTGAGGGGTCCAGGACAGCCATCAAGGATGCCAACGACACGAACTTCGGGGAGGGATGAATAAAAGGCACGCGGGACATCCAGGTGCTGGTCTCTGAGGACCTCCTGGAGGGAAGAGTTTGGAACCGGGTTTTGAAGGAGAAAGAGCCTGGATCGGCTCCGAGGAGAAGGGAGTGTGTCCAGTTTGGGATCATGCCAGCAGCAAAGGCAATTAAGTGAAGCCAGCAGGGCTTGAGGCAGAAGCTGGCAATAAAGGGAGGTGAGGGAAAGCCAGTTAAGCTCGTGTACAGGGAAAGGCAAAAAGAAATAAAGGTATTCAAGGGGAAGCTAGAAGAAAGAGGGAAATGGCTGGGGGCTGGAGGTTTGAATCCGATCCAACTGGGGTGTTCCTGGACTCAAGGTAATAGACCATCAGAAATGTAATCATGGAGGGGATCCCTCTCTTCAATCACGACCTCATCACCCCTCTGCAAAACAGGGATCCTGCGTTCTTCCCAAATGACCTCTGGCTGACACCTCTCTTTCCCCTCAACCCCAAAGTCTGGGTCCCCTGGAGGAGCTGGTGGGGGTAGGAGACACCCGGGTGGGGGAGGGAAGTGGCCGGAGGTGGGGGGGGGGGGCGGTGCTGGCTTGGCCTGCAGTGTCTGTCAGCTGTGACCCACATCTGGGGCTTCTGGACATCTGACTTGGACACCCCCACTTCCAAATTGCGCCTACACAATCCATCGCCAGGTAAAGGCACAGATATGTACACCGGGGAAAGGGGGGGGCCATCACCCGCACACTCACACTCCACAAATGCAAGAGTCCCCAGGGCCATCTAAGGGGAAGGCTGGGTGTCCCGGGTTGAGTAAGCGAGGTGGCTGGCAACGCGGTTTCCCTTCCGTCCTCCCGGGGAACCCGTGCCTCGGCTTCCTTCGCTCTAATAATGTGAATGAACCCTGGGAGAGGAGGCGAGAGCGCGTGCGAGCGCGGAGAGGGGAGAGGAGTGGGGGAAGAGAAAATCCGGGCCTGGGGGGGAGGGGGCGGAGGGGGCGGAGAGGGGCAGAGAGGGGAGGCCAACCCGGGCGGGGGGGCCGAGGCGCGAGGGGCGGCGCCGAGAGGAGCGGGGCGCGGGCCCGGAGCGCGGCGGCGGCGGCGGGCGGCGGGCGGCGGGCGGAGGCGCGGAGGGCGCGGGGCGGAGGCGCGGGCCGAGCCGGGAGGGCGGGCCGAGAGGGAGGAGCCCCCGGCCTCCGCCGCCAGCCCGCCCGGCGGCCCGCGCAGCCCTCACTCGCCGCCGCGCCTCGGAGTTTGAGCCCCGGCGGGGGCCCGAGCGCAGGCACGCCCGGGGCGCGGGGTCGGAGCGCGCAGCGCGGCGCCGCCCCCCGGCCCTCGGCCCCCCCCACCCCAGCCCGGGCGCCCCCGGAGCGGCGCGCGGAGGGAGGAGGGCGGGCGGGCGCGGCGGGCCGGGCCGGCGGGCGGCGGACTATGAGGCGCCCACCATGGTGCGATGCGACCGCGGGCTGCAGATGCTGCTGACCACGGCCGGAGCCTTCGCCGCCTTCTCGCTCATGGCCATCGCCATCGGCACCGACTACTGGCTCTACTCCAGCGCGCACATCTGCAACGGCACCAACCTGACCATGGACGACGGGCCCGCGCCCCGCCGCGCCCGCGGCGACCTCACCCACTCGGGGCTGTGGCGGGTGTGCTGCATCGAAGGTACGTCCGGCCCGGGCACCCACCCACCCCCCAACACACAGACACACACGCACACACACACGCGCGCACGCACACCCTGCCCGGGGTGCCGGCCGGGAAGGGGGTGGGCGCGGCACTGGCTCCGCGCGACACACAAAGGAGCCGGAGCGAACGGGCGGGTCCCCTCGCGGCCAGCTGTGCACCAGCTCGGGGTCCCTTCAACCGACCCCACAAACTCTCCTCGCACACGCACACCCCCTCGCACGCAGGCACAATGAAACACGCCGAAACTCACACGCGCGCGCGTGCGGCCCGAGACCGGAGCGATCCCGAGGGGCCGCGCCGGAGCCCCCGGGGGAGGTGGAGGATGGAGTGGGGGCGGGAGGAGGCTGGGGTTGGGGGGAGCCGACCGGAGAGGAGGGGAGGAGGAGGGGGAGGGGTTGCTTGGCAACCGGTGTCTGTGCGATTGCTATGGGAACTGGCCATCCTGGGGCGGGGCCGGCCGGGGGCGGGGAGCGCCGGGGCCGCTCCTCGCTAGCTCCAGGCCCGGGCCGAGAGGTAGGGGTGGAGGCTGGGCTCCGAGCGGCTCGGGGCGAACCGGGTCGCCGGATCTTGACGCCGCCGAGACCCTGCTCCTCCGCCTACTCTTCTACGGGGCCCCGACCCGCTCCTCCCTGCTCGGTGGGGAGGGGAGGGGTGCGTCACCGAGGCCCCCCGCCCCCCCCCCCCCGACTAGGGGAGCAAGCCCTCGGCCCTGGTCCCTCGGCAGGGAGGCTGCGGGAGACCTCGGCCGGACACTGGCGGGTGCAGGGGCTACCCGAGGACCGAGAACTGCCTGGGAGGGGCGTGGCCACCCCGTCGGGGCAAGAGGGGCGGGGCGCTGCGCCCCTAGATGCGCGAGGAGGCCGAGTAGAAGGTGTTCGAAGGTTGGAATGCCTCTGGGGGCCGGGATTGGGTGTCCCGGGACTGTGGGGACCGCTCCCTCCGCGGGAGGGGGCCCGGACGCCTCCAATGGCGAAATGCGCCCGACTTCTGCGCCTCCCACCCGCCCCGCTGCGGGACTGGAACTAACAGGTGGCTGTGGAGGGGCGGTCTGGTCCCAGCCAGGTTGTGGACGGGTCTGCCGCTCGGGCTTGGCTTTCAGATCGGAGAAGGAGTGGGGGAAGTTGGCGGAGCGTTCCTTTCAGATATCCTTGGACAGAGTTTCCTCGTTCTTTCTCTGTAACCTTTTCCCGTGCGTTAACTCCGCCCCTCGGTTATTCGGGGAGTTCTCCCACACACCTAGGCTGCCTTACTGCAGCTACAGCCCCTGCGGATAGTTCAGCGGGGTTGGATCTTGGTGGAGGTTGGTAGGGGAGATGGCCCTTTTCCTGGCCGCGTTTGGAGTCAGCTAAAAAGAGGCTTTGTAAAGCTGGGTCGGCTCGGCGAGGTTGAACTTGCTCCCTTTCCTTCCCCCTAGGCTGCACGCACAGGAATCCTGCCCACCTCCGCCCCCCACATCCTCTCCCAAGCGAGGCTGCCTTGCCCTTTGCAATTGGAGTTTAATGCCAGGGCTAAGTGGTATCTTGGAGGAGCGGGCATGTGCAGTCAATAGTTTGCCAAACACAGGCACACAAAGGATCGGTGGGCCCACGATCACACCTTCCTCTTTTCTCTTGAAAAACATCATTTTGGGTGTGCAGTTGTTCAGATCACGAACACCTACTCTTCTCATCTGGAGAATGTACCCACGTCACTACCTGCCACGGCACCTGAATTAGACACAGAACAGGGGCTGCAGAGCCCCCACGTTCTACCCCACAGGCTCTGCGTGGCGCAGTGAGCCATGTCACTGTCACCACCCAGATGCGCACGTGGACCCCAGGCCTTCCAGTCTCCCGGCGGAGACTGGTACTAACTCACTCCTCCTCGGTGGCAAGCCCGGCCTCTGCAGAGTGGCTGGGATGCCTCCTTTATTAATTCCTCATCCTCATTAGGATTGATGCTTCACTTAGCATCTTGCCAGCTGCCTGGAGCGTTTGCACTCAGTGTTCATCAAGAGAGCCCCAAGCTGATCTGGGCAGCTGGCTCCGCTGGCAGAGGGAGGGTGGGGAATTGCCATCTGGGGGACTTCACCGTAAGAACTGAGCTGCCTCTGTCCCCCCCCCCCTCCCCCAGGTCAGGGGTTCTGAGGGCCAAACCAGGCCGCATCCAAAGGCTAGAACACCCTGGGACCAACCCAGGGCTAGGAGAGCAGGTTCAGGATTCCTTGTTGTGGCTGGCTTTATCGTGACAGTCCCTCGACCTGGGTGGAAGCCGCCAGCTTATCTCCTAAAAGCTCAGTCACCTGACGTCTGCGATGCCTCCACCTGCCAGCCGGCCGGGGTCCAGGCAGCCCAGTAAGCCCAAGCCACTCCCCGGGGGTCTGGTCACCCCAGTGTTGGCTTTGTGTGTCAAATGCATGATTTCCACCTGTTCTCTAGCAAAGTACCCCAAAGCTGTACGTGGGGAAAACAATGCAAAGATCAAACCTCTGAGCTGAAACTGGAAATGTTGCAGCAGGCAGCCAGCAAAGCCCTGGATGTGACCGTGGGACTCGGAAGCTCTTGCTGGCAACTCACAAACAGTGGATTCAGTTTCCCGGTCGTTTCCCATAAATGATGTTGCTGGGCCAGGAGAGCCCAGGCCTCTGTGTGTTTAAGGCATCCGTGCAGTCTGACAGCCTCAGCAGGGCCGACCTCGCCCCAGCCTCTCTCTGCTCCCCCAGAGCCGGGTCTCACCCCTCCGCCCGTCTATCGGACAAGTCAAAATACTCGAGAGTGCCGAGCCTGTGCATGTTACCACATGGCACGTTCACAACAGCCCTGAGAGGGTGCTGTCTTCAGCCCCATCTGCAGCCGAGGGTACAGAGGCTCAGAGAGGGCAAGGCACTTACCCAGAGGTACCCAGGTAGGAGGCTGCTGGGCTAGATTTGAGCCTTTGTCTCACAACAAAGCTCTTCCCACCATGTCATCCTGCCCTTTCCCAAACAGCTTCTGGGTTGCCATTAAAAATAGAACCAAGTACTTGACTACCCAGTGGAGCCTAGCTCTGAGGTTGGGCTGCCAGCAGCATGAAGGCATTCAGAAGAGAAAATGTACAAGTGATGCCCAAATTGTATAACATACTCTCCCTTCCTTTCCTTTCCTTTCCTTTCCTTTCCTTTCCTTTCCTTTCCTTTCCTTTCCTTTCCTTTCCTTTCCTTTCCCTTCCCTTCCCTTCCCTTCCCTTCCCTTCCCTTCCTTTCCCTTCCCTCTTCTCCTCTCCCCTCCCCTTTCCTCCCCTCTTCCCCTCTCCTCTCCCCTTCCCTCCGTTTCTCTCCTCTTCTCTCTTGTCTATTTCTGTCTCTGTCTCTGTTTCTGTCTCTTTCTCTTCTTCCACCACATCCTGGACTAGCCCATCCTCGTCACAATCAGCCTCCTGCTCCCACCCTTCCCAAGACCCCACCTCATTCTTCCTCTGTGTCTTTGGCGACACTCAGCCCCAGGCTGGTGGACATAGGAAAGGAGTAATAAGTCTTTGCGGACTTTTCTGTCAAAAGTATCACCAAGCAGCATTTGTTCAAGCTCTCATGCGTGTTGCAATCAGGCAAGGTATAGAGTGGAAGCAAGAGTCATGGGGCACGTACTGTGTGCTGGGAACGAAAACCTCATGGAAACACGGGAGGGGAGGTGACTGGGCCCAGAGGGAAGCAGCGAATGTCAGCGTGCCCAAGCCTCCATGCCCCCTGTTAGCTCTGGGGTGTTCGCTGGGGCCGCTGGAGGCCAGGGTCCATGAGGGACCCAGACACTGCACTGCCATCAGGAGGACTCTGGGCCCAGAATAACTGGTCCTGGCAAAATTCAGCCTCAGCCCCGCCCCTCCCCTCCCCTCCCAAGCTCCCCAGAAGTGAAGCTGCCCCCCCACCCCAGACACGCACAGCTCTGTCAGAGCCTGAAGGTGGCAGCCTTGACACCAGGCTGACCCCCGTGCCTGCTTTGTGCCAGCTCTGTCCTGGGCACTGGCTGGGGAGAAGGTGCAGAGAGATTCTCGACCTTCTCCACCCTGAGGGCGAGAGTCCTATGTCCCGGTCATGTCCACCTCCCTCACCTGGGCAGCATCTCTCACACCAGTGTACCCAGACTGAATTCACAACAGGGCACACAGAGAAAAAGAAACCATGAGTACTGCGCCCTGGGGCCAGGAGAGAGATGGGACAGCCGTAGGGGACTACCCGGGGGCTCCTGCCTGCCGAGGCCCCGCCCAGTCCCCGCCCACTTGCCCAGCGGCCTGGGGGCGGGGCTTCCTCCTCCAGGGCCCTTGGAACCCTTTCAAGGCAGGTGCTGGCCTTAAACTCCCAACATAGGACCCTTCAGAGAGCTTTTGATTCAAATAACACCCTTTCCACACCCACTGCGCTCCAGGCCCCAGCCTGGGAACTTTTCCTGTGTTTGCTTTCATTTTCTCTTGCGATAACTCACAGGCAGCCTGTCCAGTGAGGCCCAGGCAAGTGAGAGCAGCCAGAACAGGCCTTCCCCAGCTAGTCCCCTCTCCCCAGGGCTCCCCTTTGCCCTCCGGTGTTGATAATAACAGCCATCCCTTAGGGCTGACCTTTGGGCAGGACTGCATTAGTTCCTGTAATGGTCAACGCTTCGAGGTGAATATTATCTGTCTTTCATAGATGGAGGTTATGAGGCTTAAGATGGTCACAGCTCTTGAGGATCACAGAATGTCTTCTGTCTGGATCACCGTGGAGGCCGGACTGATGAGCCTGGCTTTCCACCAACCAGAGGATGTCCTTTGTTTGAACCACACAGATTTGGGAAGGGGCAAGTAAGGGGCTGTCTTAGCTCAGGCTGCCAGAGCAAAATGCGATGAACCCAGTGACTTGAGCAACATTTATTTCTTACAGTTCTGGAGGCTAGACGCCCAAGATCAAGGTGCCAGCCGGTTTGGTCCCCGGTGAGCGCCGGCTTCCAGGATTGCAGGTGGTCCCCTAGTTTACTCTGCCCTCAGGTCAGAGTGCTAGCTCTTGGGTCTCTCCTAATAAGGGTGCTAAATCCCATCATAAGGATCCCACCCTCAAGACCTCAGCTAAACCTAGTCACTCACCGCCAAAGCCCCACCTCCAAATCCCACAGGGGCAGGGGCAGGGGGCGGGCGGTGGGGGGTTAGAGCCTCAACATACGAATGTGGAGGGGAACATCAGCATTCTTGTCCCTGCTCCCTAACAGGTGCTCACTCTCTAGTCATACAGGCAGGAGTCCTGGCAGTCCTTCTCTTGTCTACCTTCCCTTAATGCTCTGCTTTGTTCTTTCACTGCTTCCTCTCTTCTTGTAAGAGAAAACCATATCCTTTTAACTAGATCCAGCTGACCTAGCGAGACGACTTTGGGGATCTTGGTGATCTGATTCAGTGCCCTCACCACAGAGCCAGCTTCGGAGAACCCCCGTGTGAGGGGCTTCAGCAAGGCTCAGTAGGAAACCAGCAACGCTTTAAAATAAGTCTCCTGGGGCGCCTGGGTGGCTCCATTCATTGATGCATTCATTCATTCATCCATTCATTTATTCCTTTGTTCCACACGTGCTCACTGAACACCCGCTCCGTGTCAGATGTGTGAGGCTCTTGGTCACAGCCGCAGAGGGGGTAGACTCAGTCTCTGCTCTCCTGGAGCCAGCATTCCCATGAAGCTGACACTTTCGGGTACTAGTGAGGGTTAGGACGGAAACAGAGTGAGGGTGTGCTGGGAGAGGCTGGGGAGGGCTGCGGTCAGTCAAGGGGACAGGAAAGAGCTGTTGGAGGACTGCAGGGAGACCTTCCAGGGAGAGGAAAAGGCAAGCTGAGGCCCTGAGGCAGGAGACGCTGGGCAAGGCTCCATCACCGTGTGAGGGTATGGGGGTGTGGGGGCTCAGGAGAGGCTTCGAGATCAGGACTAGGATCAGTGCTCTGGGGAGTTTCGGGGAGGACAGTAAAGTGATCTGATTTATGATTTTAGAAGATCCTCCGGCTGCACGTGGAAAGTGGAGATTCTGGAAGGCAGGGGAGGCCACCAGGAGACCGGTCTGGTCATGGTTGCGGAGAACCAGACTGGCGGCCTGGGGGCAAGTGGCGGCTGCAGAGGTGGGGACAAGTGGAGAGAATGATGGGGAGGAGGAGGTGAGGAATCCAGGATGCCGCCTGGATCTGGGGCCACGGCAGCTGCGGGACAGTGGTGCTGCGTCCGGAGGAAAGAGCAGGGTCGAGAAGGGAAACCGAGCATGTACCCCTAGGGGTTCCACATCTGGCACTGGCCAGCAGCATGCCCACCTCCAAGAGGCATGCTGGAAAGTACCAAGGAGAGTAACTCGGGAGGACCACCATGAGTCATCACAGCCCCGAGGGTTCGGGCTCGGGTTCATCATCAGCTACCCCTCACCACGGGGGCAGGGTTTCTCAACCTCAGTACCCCGACATTTTGGGCTGGATCGTTCTCTGTTGTGGGGGCCGTCCTGCGTGGTGCGGGATGTTTAACAACCTCTCTGGCTTCTGCCTACTAGAAGCACCCCCACCCCCTCCGCTCGCCACCAAGCTGTGACAACCACAAATACTTCAGACGCTGCCGGATGTCCCCTGGGCATGTGTGGGGAGGGGGGTGGGGAGGGGGAAGCAAAATCAACCCCCTGCAGAGAACCACTGCTCTAAGGGAAGCGTCATTTCCGAGGGGGGAAGGGAGAGACCCAGTTCCCGGCAGCCAGTAGGAGTTCCACCTGTTTCTCTTTTCTTCGAGAAAACAAATGTGGAGGGAGCCTAACCCTCCTGGTAGGGGGAGCTGGCCTCTGCCTACGTGATGCCCACTTCCCTTCTCTTCCTAAGATAACTAGCTGCAGGTGACCCACCTTACCTTGCCTGTGACACCCCAGCATGTGTCCACACTGGGGATGGGAACTGCTCAGGTGCCCTGATCCTCGCACGCTGGAAGCAAAGACGCAAAGGAAACTCGAGGCGGGAGAGGCAAAGTGACTCACCCAAGGTCACACGGCTGGCTCGTTCGTTCGTAACAGCCCCCGGAGCAGGAGAGGGTGTGGGGGCGGCCTGGTTAGGGCTTCGTTGGCACAGCTCACCGGCTCCGTCACAGTTAACCCACAAACACACACTCCAATAAAGACGCCTGTGCACGGGCCAGATCCCCGGGAACAGCTTCACCAAGAGAACAGACTGGCCCTAACCCCAGGGCCAGGCCCAGGCCCCCCGCAATTCTTGTGTTTCACCCCCGTGGCGCTCCGGGAGACGCTGCGAGAGAACATCTCTCCTGAGCTGCAAGTCAGGACATGATGCCAGATGAGAGACGTTCTTTTCCTCACGCATCAATTTCTCCGTATGAGAAACTTTTCAAAGCTGTGAAAACGACATCACGTGATTCTCCCCTGGTTAGTAGTTCTTCCTCCAACCAAAAAACAGAGCAAGGAAGAAAGGGACAAGATTAAAAAAAAAAAAGAAAAGAAAAAGCAAAGTAGGTGAGGCACTAGGACAGAAGTAGAAACAAGAGCAGGAAAATAAGGTGATGGTTGAGTCTGATTGAGCACACAAAGTGCCTGCTGCAAAGGCCGGCCGTGTTGCTGGACATGGGCCACATGCTTGTCTCTGAACTTCCTGGGGCCGGGACAGAGAGGAGAGCGTGACCAACTGTAAGGTGCCAGTGTGCACATAATAGAGGAAATCACTGCTGAAGGGAAGCCAGATCGTCTCTGTTACAGAGCCCTGGGAGAAATGTATTCGATGTGTCCTTCCTTCTATTGCATCCTAATAGACTCTGTTGAAAAGGCAGCGTGGGGTAGAGGCAGGAGGCCAGGTTTTGGGGAGAGAGGACTTGAGTTCAAATCCCAGCTTTCCCAGGTGGCTGTGCAGCTTTGGGCAGGTTACTTAACCTCTCTGAGTCGTTCATGTGTCCGGAAAATAAGATAATGAGACAGCAGATGTGAAAGTAGCCAGTGCACACGTACGGAGTAGGTGCTCCCCAAATACGATGCTCGTCAGGACAGCCCTGGGGAGACTCGGGGCCTGCCCCTGGCCTCTGTATTCCACCAGGTTCCTGAGTGTAGGCCAGGAGCCAGATGAATGTAGCTGCCAACCTCCAGTAGGGGGCTGTGAGGAGGCCTGAAGGTCATCCTTCACCTGGTAGCTATATCTCTCGCTGGATGCTAGCCATCCCTGCCCCTTTGCATTTCAAGGGCACCCCACAGTGTCAGGACAGGGCTGGGGTCCAGACGACCCTCTGAGGGAAGCTCCAGGGTTTCTGCAAAGTAGACAGCACCTCCCCTGCATGACCCCGACTGAAAGACGGCAGACTGTGACTCCATACTTGGCCTCAAGTGGCCTTGGCATCAGGCCTCCTCCTGCCCTCCTGCTTCCCTGGGGCCGGGATGGGGCCTGGGAGCCGCCCTGCTGGGGTCCTGGGTCAAAAGAATCCTCTGATAGCTTCTGCTACCCTAAACATCAGGATCTCTCTGTCACCCCACTACTCTCCCCCACCCCTGACTTCTGTCCATCCTTCAAGCCAGCCTCCCCCAAGAAGCAAGCCCCAGCTCCCTCCTTGGGCTCTTTGAGCACGTATGCCCCGAGCCGCAGAGTTTGTGCGCCGGCTCGTAAAGCTTCGGATTTTATAACTTGTTTTTCAATGTTTGTTTATTTCTGAGAGAGAGAGGGTGCAAGCTGGGGAGGAGCAGAGAGAGAGAGAGAGAGAGAGGCAGAGGATCCTAAGCAGTCTCTACACGGTCAGCACAGAGCCTGATGCAGGGCTCGAACCCACGAACCGTGAGATCATGACCTGAGCCGAAGTCAAACGCCCACCAACTGAGCCACCCAGGCGCCCCAGGCTTTGGATTTTAACTGAAGCCGACCTCCCCCCTCCCCCACCTCGAAGGATTGCCGACCTGAAGCGAGGCCTGTCACACAACATCCACCCTCCTGTGCCTCTCACCACGCAGAGCCCACAGACGTAGAGGTACTCCAGAGTGCTCTCCAGTTGTCCCTCCTCCTCCCAGGCCACTGTCCCATCTCTGAGAGTGTGGAGTGGGCGTGGGGCATCTCTTGACTCAAGCCCAGCTCAGAGCCTGGGAGAAAACCGATTAACTACAGCTGCTCGGCCTCCCTGGCTCACCTGCCATCGTTCTTGCTCTCTGTCACCTCCTCGCCCCCCGGGGAGAGACGCAGGGCTGGACGCCCATCCCAGCTCACCCTTCGGGCCCCCATTAGGCCACACGGAAGTGGCAGCATCGGACGGCCAGCCCGAAGTTGCACAGACCCGGGTTTGAGCCCAGCCTCTGCCACTTGTCAGACAACCTCTAAACTAGAGTTCCTTCATGGTAAGACAGGGGCGTGGGCATATTAGCCCCTGGGATCGTTGCAAAGATCGCATGGGAAATCTTTCCAAGGGTTATGTGCAGAATTACCTTCAAGGTGCCTGGCATCTTGTAGACATTCAAGGCGGGATGGCCTTCTCCCTATCCCCATGCGTCCCGGACTTTGGAGATGTTCCCAGAAGAAAAAAGTTTGCAGCCGATTTGAGCGAGGCCCCGGGTCCGCTCAGCGTCCCCCAGGGTCTGGGAGTAGGAGACGCTGGGCCTCCCCGGGGTTGTTCGGGCCAGTGGAGAGCACGGCGTGGTGCCATCATCTCGCAGAGGCAGAACCGCTCCGAGGGGCTGCTGTGAACCATGAAATCGGAACCCGGGGGATCTCGATTAGGAGTCGACATAGGGTCTGCCGTCAAGGTGGTGCCCGTGGCGAGGATAGCAGCCTCCCAGGCCGAGCGTCCCCCCTTCCCACCTCCTGGCAGGCAATGGGGCCACGGCCGTGAACTCCAGGGTGGCGGGATCCGGGCTGTGATGCAGGAGGACAGGCTGCTGGGCTGTGGGAACACTGGAATGAGAGTCAGGAGACCCGTGGCCTGATCCCAGCTCTGTCACTGATCATCTGAGCCGTCTTCTGCTTGTCCCTTAACCTCCTAGAGCCTCACATCTGCTTGTCTGGCAAATGGGCAAACGATACCTATCCTTCCCTCCATCTTTTCTGCCTCCCCTTCCCTCCCTTCTTTCTCCTCCTTCCCTCTTGCCTGCCTCATCCCTCTGTCTGTTCCCCTCCCTCCCAGGGTCATGTGAAGAAGAGACTTGGGAAGGTGCTGTTAAGACACAGTGGCGGTTCCCACAGAGGCACTGCAGAGGGGACAGGACTTCAGGCAGCCTTTCGTGGAAACATTATTGGCTTGGCCTCTTTTCACCCTGACAACCTTGGCCAGGAGCCACATGCAGGTGGCTGCTCACGTGTCAGATGTGCTCCTGGTGGCCAGTGCGGTCTCTCCACGACTCCTCTCCCACCCTCTCGGTGCTTAGCCTGCTTTGGATTCTGGGTCTCCCTCTCTCTCTCTGCCCCGCCCCCGCTCATGTTCTGTCTCTGTCTCAAAAATAAAATAAACATTAAAAAAATTAAAATCTGTAATCAGAGGACATCCTTCCCCAGCTTGCCACCTTTCAACAGGCCCGCATCCCACTTGTGGTCAAGTCATGCTTATTCCCTGATGTCTGAACCCTGCAGATACGGCCCCACTGGCCTCTCTGACAGCCCCCATCGGGAGCCTCACTGTCCAGAAGAAAAGAGTGATGGAAGGTGATATCTGGACCAAGTCCACGTGATGGTTAATAGGACGGGGGCTGGCGAAGGTGGTCAAAGAGACGTGCATCCGAATCCCGCTCTACCCTGCATTCCCTGCGGCCTTGGGCAAATTCCCTAGCTTCTCGGAGCCTCAGTTTCCTCATCTGTAAAATGGGATACAATGATAGACACCCGCCCCAGGCAGTGGAGCCATTCCCCGAGACATAGAACCGAAGTGGAGGAGCCTAGGGGGACTGGAGACAGGAGAGCTGGACACGGAAGGACTGAGTGCACAGGGTGGGGGACCACCCCACTCTGCAGGGATGAGGCGGGGCGGGCCCGGAGACACAGATGTGGAAATCATCTGCTGGGTGGATGAAAACAGTTCCCCCTTGTGATGAGATGTCAGGCTGTCAGTGTTGAACCTCGGTGCCTTCGGTTCCCCCACGGGACCCATGGCACTGCGACATTTGTATTTTCTGAACCCAAACTCGATAAAAAGCAGGCAACAGGTTTTCTGTTGTTGTCGAGGCTGTAAGAGGTAACACAGGAGGTGTTACGGAGGTCCTGAAATTTCGGCACTCCTTGCTTGTTTGAGGAGTTGGTGGGGCAGGGGGGAGATCCAGACTGTTTAAAATCAAGACTGTCCTAGAAAAATCCAGACCCCAGTAGCAGGTCATGTGCAAAGGATGTAAAATGACTGTTGTCACCAGGGTTGTATTCGAGGGCTGGGGACCTGGGGACTCGGAGCTCGTCTGTGTGTTCAGAGCTCTGCTGACACCCTCCTTGAATTCTTGATCACTCTTGAACAAGAGGGTCTGCATTTGTCGTTTTGCACCGGACCCCATACATGACACAGCCTCTCCTGAGTGTCCTTCTGCCCTGAGAAGAGGCTTTGATGAGAAAAACAGGACAGGGAAGCTGGTGCTGGAGGGTCCTGGGGTTGCACTGAAATTGGCGGCTGGGGTGGGGAGCGGAGGTGGGTGCTGGAACCAGACCTCACCTGTTTCTTGTCTTTTTTTCTTCCAAGGGCCACCCCCAATGCTACTCAAAGCCAGGGGCTGCCTTAGAGGGCAGTATTCCTTAAAACTCCGTCACTGTTAAGCATTTATGGGGCATATGCTGAGTGCCTGGCTTCGTGCTCGCACTGTGGGTACAGAAAGCCCTTGGGGAATTTACCCTCTGGTTCCGGGGAACCCCACAGGAGGCAAGAGGGCAGCATCATACAGGGCAGGGTGTGGGGAGCATCAGACCACACCAGGCTGTGGGGTCCTCCTCCTGGGGACTCTAACCAGACCTGTCTCATGGGGTCATCAGGAGGATCCAGAGAGGAAAATACACGCGGGGTTCCACACACATCTGCTTCACAATGGACTTGAAATACCCAGCAGCTGTTATAAGCGGCCTCTTGGAGAGGAAGGAGGGCATGGGGGCGGGGCAGAGGGTTCAAATCCCGGGAGTGAGTGGGGTTTGAAGCCAGGCTCCGCCTCCTGCTAACTGTGGGGCCACCAGCCGGTCATTTCACAGTGTCTGTGAGCCTCAGTTGCTTTCTCTGCAAAATGGGGTGTTAGCAACACCTTCCGTGCAGATTTGCACACAGGAGCCGGGATGAGCCAGGAATAAAGTGTGCAATGCCTGGTAGTGATTGGCGTTTACTAACCCAGAGAATGCCCTGCACGTGGGGGCGACGGGAAGGGGTCCCCCCACCCCCACCAGCACCCGTGAGGATGGGTCTCAGAGGAAGAGAGTCTTTGCCGAGCCCCCACCCCAAAGCACAAGCAGGGAGAAGAACACGGATCCCTGAAGATTCCTCGGGGACATCTCAGGACACCCAGGCTCCCTTCCAGGGGCCAGACAGTCCGGCCAAGGCCGTGTCACCAGCTCATCTTTGCCACGCGATGGGGGGAGGCCGCCCCGCGCTCGCTTCCGGCCCTCGCTCTGAAAAGCCCCGATAACAAGCGCACATTGACGGCCGGGTTCCCCTGGGCGAGCGTGCTGTTCGCGGCTCGCATCTGAGCCCTCGCCCGAGACATTTTCTCGCTTCAGCAATTTGGCATGTCATACAAAGGGGCTCTGATTTTTCCTGATGTCCAACTCCTCTTGCATGAAAAATAGCTTTTGTTGTCTTTCTGCCCACGGATTCCTGCGTGTGAGGCAAGGCCAGATGCCTGGTGGGCGAAGAGTCCCGTTTGCTTAACCGCGTGCAGGGTCTCTGTCCTTCCACCTTGGCGGCCCCTTGTGGCCCGTGGCCCTGAGGTTCGGTCCCTCCGGGAGGTGTGCGTCCTGGCCCCTGGCCTGTCCTCCGCCTTCACGTGGATCAGTTCCTCTTCCTACTTGGTGGCTGTGTCCCGAGGGTCCCTGTTTGGGTTGCAGCCACTCCCACTGTCCCCACAATCACCACACCCACCCGGCCAACCTGTGGGTCCCCTTCTCTGAGCATCCCACCAGTCCCAAGCTTTTTGTTCTTCCTAGCCCCCAACCTTCCCTCCCTCCTTCTCCCTCCTCCCACCTCTCTCCCTCCCTCCCTCCCTTGCTTTCTGCCTTGTATTTCTATTTCTTCCCCTTTCCCTTTGCAGGGTGCCATTTTTTCCCCCACATTTATTTATTTTTGACAGAGAGAAAGAGCATGAGTGGGGCAGGGGCAAAGAGAGAGAGAGACACAGAATCCGAAGCAAGCTCCAGGCTCTGAGCTGTCAGCACAGAGCTCTATGCGGGGCTCCAACCCACAACCCACAAACTCATGACCTGAGCTGAAGTCAGAGGCTTAACGGACTGAGCCACCCGGGTGCCCCAAGAGTGTGCCATATTTAAAGCACACGAACTCTCTCCTACTTTCTGTTCAAGGCAGGCTTTTGAAAGTTCTTGAGGCATTTAGTAGATAAAAATGTATTATCTCAAGTCTGTGATTTGGGGGAGGTTTATTAAACATGGGGAGAATTCTATTAAGTAGCAAATTGAGTGAGTCAAAAACCCATAGATGTGGAACCTGGAAAGGTCATCTGGTACAATAGATGTGAGTAGGGCTCGGTTTATTCTAGGAGGCCAGAAAAAAGATATTGGAAGGAAATTCACCAGTATGTTAAAGTAGTGGTCGTGGGAACTAGGCGTGATTTCTTCTGCCTCCTTCTATCTTTTTCAGATTTTCTGTTATGTTGCAGGGGGTGGAGGGGAACATAGAAACCTGATATTTAAATTTAAAAAGCACCGGGTCCAGTCTCCAGCCCTCAGACAGACGAATGGGTACGTGGGTTCATTCAGCATTGATGGTATTTGTTCTCTTTATTCTTCAACTCATCCAGACACACACTCCCCGGCATCATGCCCAGTCACCTTTTGTCAGTGTTTTATTACACGCCACCCCTGACTACTAACCAAATTGATTCCTGGACGAAAGCCTCTGTGAGCTGTCCATAGTTGAGATTTTGTTTCCCACAAGCACAATTTACACACTCGCTTTCCATCCCTAGAAATCCATCTCATGCCATAAAAGTACCCGAACTGACCCCAAAAGTGAGCGAAAAGAAAATAAAACCCAGATATATGCTTTGACAAACTTTTATCACATATGTAAAACTAAATACTTCATATAAAAAGCTGTGTCATGCAATGTTCCTTTGGGAGGATTTTTCTGCCTGAGTCAGGCTGGCTAAGGTTTTGAAAATCTGAATCCAGTGACATTTGAACAGAATTTTCTTTCTTTTCTTTTCTTTTCTTTTCTTTTCTTTTCTTTTCTTTTCTCTTCTCTTCTCCTCTCCTCTCCTCTCCTCTCCTCTCCTCTCCTCTTCTTCTCTTCTCTTCTCCTTTCCTTTCCTTTCCTTTCCTTTCCTTTCCTTTCTTTTCTTTTCTCCCCTCCCCTCCCCTCCCCTCCCCTCCCCTCTCCTCCCCTCCCTCCTCTCCCCTTCTCTTCCCTTTTCCGAAAAATCCCCCTATGGCAAGTTTAGACATGCTTCATTGCACCAAGAAGTCCTCAAAATGCTTTAAAATAAAGGGTTCTTCTGTCTCAAATATTTTCCACTGCCAATTCCGTTCGTGTAAATTCTTTAGAAAAAGTCTTTGCGCGGCAAATACTGGAGGAAAGGCGATTCCCACTGTGACCTGCACGCTACCGCCTTGCTCTTTGGGGCAGTGAGTCAGTTGGCCCTTCAAATGCCAGGCGATGCCTGTCAGTGCCCAGGGGTCCCTGCGGCCAGATGCTCATCAGTGCTGTCTTTAGCCGTTGGCAGCGGCTTAGCTAAGATCACGGTGCAAGATGATGCCCAGAGGCAAACATGAGGTCCCAAGCCCAGCGGCCCAAGGCTGAGATGCCCAGTCTTAGACGGAACGATTATTCCTTGGTCCTCATCAAAATCGCTGCGCCTCTGATAGTGATGTTTGTTCCTTCTCGCGCAGTCTTTCCTGGAGCTGAAAACAAAGCCCTCGTCTTCTGCCCTTAAAAGTCCTTTATGCTCTTGGAAGC
This sequence comes from Panthera leo, assembly GCF_018350215.1. Classification (NCBI taxonomy): domain Eukaryota; kingdom Metazoa; phylum Chordata; class Mammalia; order Carnivora; family Felidae; genus Panthera; species Panthera leo. The sequence continues at coordinate 47,858,923 of NC_056692.1, read as the reverse complement.
GGGGTTTATGTCCACCCTCAATCCTCCCATCTCTGAAGGATCGGGAAGGAAATTCACCTGGTTCTGTTTGTTTGTTTGTTTTCTTTGTGGTTAAACCTGGTTGTTTTCTCTAGACCGTTTCTGGCTTTCAGTCAACAAGCCTTCCGGGCATGGCTCCTGGTACAGAGCGCTCTGGGAGGGGCTGGGGTCCAGAGACCCTCGGGAGACCCTCCCCACTTATCACAGGGTGCTGTGCTGCCCATGAAGTGTCAGACCAGCATTTCCCTGCCCTGGGTGCCCTTGGGGCCCTCTCCTCTCACCTGCTTACCCACCCCACACTCTCCCTCCTACTTCTCTGCGTAGGATCCAAATTACGATTTTTTTTTTTTTAAATAAGAGTGAACGTCTAGTGAACACTTACTGTGTACCAGGCACTAAATGTATCCTTTTCAGAACTTTCCGTATGTTATCTCATCTCATCATCATAACAGCTATGGTTTAATACTATTTACGTAGTTATTTAATGAGCCATTGGTTAATCAGGTATATTACAGAGAAAAAGAGAGAGCACGTGTACACAAACACTCACTTGGGGCTTACTATGTGCCAGGAACTGTCCCAAGCTCTTTAGAAATTTAAAAAAAAAATTTTTTTTTAAGTTTATTTATTTTAGAGAGAGAGAGAGGGAGAGGGTGGGGGTGGGGGAGGGGCAGAGAGCGAGAGACACAGAATTTGAAGCAGGCTCCAGGCTCTGAGCTGTCAGCCCAGAGCTTGACGCAGGATTCAGACTCACAAACCATGAGATCATGACCTGAGCTGAAGTCGGACGCCTAACCGACTGAGTCACCCAGGCGCCCCTAGAAATTTTTTTTAAGTTTACTTATTTATTTTGAATGAGAGAGAAAGAGAAAGAGAGAGAATGAGTGGGGGAGGGGGGAGAGAGAGACAGCGAATCCCAAGCACAATCCCAATCTGGGCAGTGTCAGCACAGAGCCCGACATGGAGCTCAGCCCCACGAGCCACGGGGCTCGATCATGACCTGTGCCAAGATCAAGAGTCAGAGGCTTAACCGCCCGAGCCACCCAGGCGCCCCCAAGGCACTTTCTATACACTGACTTAGTTACTCCTCACTGTGATGTAGGTACCGTCACTGCTTCTGCTGTAGTGATGGGGAAACTGAGGTGTGGAGAAATTGAGAAAGCTGCCGTAGGCCCCAGAGCCAACAGGTGGTGAAAACAGAATTCGAAGTCGGGCGGTCTAGCTTCGCATCCCATCCCCTTCATCGCGGAGCTGTGACAGCAGCAGCTGCGACTCCTGAGAACCTGTAATGTGTGGGCACTTTGTGGAGTTCGTCTCCTTACAGCACGTGCGCGTGTAACACTTCCCTTGCGGGGGTGGAGAGACTAAGGCAGGCTCACTGGCCTGGACGCAGGCCAACATGTGCGCCCAGCTCTCTGCCTCCCCAGACTCGCTTCCAGCTCCTTCCACGGCCCCGCGTGAAAAACTGTCCCATGCCTGCCGCATGTCGAGGCAGAGAGCAGCCTCCGTCTTCCTGAGAGGAGGCGTCGGGTGGCTCCGTGTCCTGTAAATATCCCAAACTGTCCATAAGGAGCCTGGGGGCCTAGGGGCCAAAACCCAGGCTGCTGTGCCGCTGGTGGCGAGGAGGGCTGGATGTCGAGAGAGAGCAGGACCTGGCCCCCAGCTGCAGCTCGGTGGTTCCCAGATGCTGGCTGTGAGCCGGGCTGGCACGGCAGGCTTCTCGGAAGAGGTGGGCACAGCATCGTGACCGGAACGGTGCACGATGCCGGGCTCTGAGTCTGACTCATGCAGCCTGGAGAGGGAAGATTCTGCTGTCAGACCGAAGGCGGCTCTCAAGATCGGGGGCTCTCAGCAGAGAAGCTGAAAATCATTCTGCTCAAGACAGCTCCTCTAAGGAGACATTAGCCATGTGCTTCAAACCCCCACAGCCCGCGTTTCGCAGGGGATAGCACCTGCCAGCAGACTTTCACACCCAGATTCCGATTGTTGGCATTCACATGGCAACTGCTGGCTCACAAAAAGCGGAGAGAAAAACAGTGTTGATCAGACCGGAGGCTTCCATTCATATCAAGTTCAGATGCAGGCGAAACTAATCCAGGGCAATGGAAGTCAGCGACGTGCCTCCTCATGGTGGAGAATTGGCTGGGGCAAGAGGGAGCAAGAGGGAGCCCCAGGCATGTGTGTGACCACGTTCTGTATCTTGATCTGGATGGAAGTTACATGAATGTAGACACAGGTTCATCGAGCTGCGCTCAGGATCGGTCTCTGTGTATTATCCTCAATTAAAAAAACAGGGGCGCCTGGGTGGCTCCGTTGGTTGAGCAACCGACTTTGGCTCAGGCCGTGATCTCATGGTTCATGAGTTCGAGCCCCACATTGGGCTCTGTGCTGTCAGCACTAAGCCTGCTTCAGATCTTCTGTCCCCCCATCTCTCTGCCTCTCCCCCCCTTATAAGTAAAGAAAGAAAGAAAGAAAGAAAGAAAGAAAGAAGGAAAGAAAGAAAGAAGCTTTAAAAAAAAAAACAAATACAGGGGTGACAAAGATCCCTCGGGTGGCCTGTCACCAGCCCTTACCTGCCACCATTGATCCCCACCTGCTGGCCTGTGTTTTCTTCAGGTCTAGTCAATCCAACAGACAAATACTCACTGAGAATCTGTGCACCTAGCCCCTGCTACGTTCTGGAGACTCAGTGATTCATTCATTTGTTCTTTCATTCAGCAATTATGTTTGCACCCAGCCTTTTGGGAACACTGCTTGGGCCCGCTAGACGAAAAAGATGTTCCCCTATCAGGGGCTTGCATGATTCGGAGGTGACGAGGCCTCCCACTTGTGCATGCCTCCTGATCTAGAGTCTCTCATGGAACTCTCTCAACCCTGCAGAGACATGGGCTCTGTCAGCCTCAGAAGGCAGAGCAGGGGAGGCGGAGTTTGACTTGAACTTGCATTGTGCACCATTCGGTACACGGTGCTGTGCCCACCTCCTCTGAGAAGAGTCTGTGCCCACCCCAGGGTGCCCGACTCACCCCACACAGGCCTCATCTTTACAGAGATGTTTCCCTGAGCCCAGCACACCTGCTGAGCAAGGGCTTGTCCTAAGGGTGGCAGAAGCTTGATATGTTTTGGGTGAGGAGGGTCTGGCCCAGGGGCCAAGAGTGACTTTGCTTCTCTGAAACCGTTCTCTCTCTCGGCCAGGTAACTGGGATTCTGAGAGATCACTTGTTGCCCTGCCTGGAGGACCAGTGCTTCCGGCCCTCATCCTGCCCCATGTGCCCCCAGTGCCCCACCAGTAGTATTTCCGAGTCCCTGTTCAAATCCATCAACTACTTACTGAGAATTTATTTTTTTTCCTCGCCGCCCCCCAATACTTACTGACAATTTAAAAACCAGAGCCCAGACTGAGTGCTGGGCACTCAAAGATTATTCATTCATTCAGCAACGTTTACTGAGTGCCTAGTACTCACCAAGCAGTGTTCTAGATGGTGGGCAAAGTTTCCTTCACAGCAGTGAGCAAAACAGCAATTCGCATAATGATTATATTGTCTCGGGAGACAATAAGCAAGAAAACTCAGGAGAGTGGCGGGGAGGGCCCCACTGGGAGGAGGAAGTTGAGTAGGCTTGCAAGAGGTGAGGAGGTGAGCTCTACAGAGGTCTCGGGGACAGTCGTTTAGGGCAGAGGGGGCAGCAAGCATCACAGCCCTGTTCAAGCCTCTCTGAGGCCTGAGTGGCTAGAACAGGGAGCAGGCGATGTTGGTCAGAGAAGGGCCTGTGGCCACCAATAAGGATTTGACCTTTTACCCAAGCACCAGAGAGCTTGGGGCAGCGGCTTTCACCTGGGTTCCAAGAGGATACTTCTGGCCACCACGAGGACTGCGCTTGGGTTGCTCCCAAAGTGGATAGGGCTCTGCTGGGATCCCTGGCGTGGTCTATCAATCCCAGAGGGGCCTGACCCCCATCAGTCTGAGGAAGTCAGGGAAGGCTTCCCAGAGGTGGTGCCATTGGCTGTGTGTTGCAGATCATGTAGGAGCCTGCAGTCGGGGGGACCTGACCATACAAAGGCACATTCACACATTCATTTACTCCTCTGTTCATCCTTCAGCAGTTTATTGAGCACCTGAGTGAAAAAGAGAGTCCTGCCTGTTCCTAGGGGAAATTAGTGCCCAACAGGGAGGGGAGAGACAGAGAGGCAGCCAAATGCATTAGAATTCCTTGTGGAAGTGTGATAATCAATGCATATTCAGGGAGCTGTCACCACTCAGGATGGGGAGGGGAAGACCCTCAGACACCTTGGGGGTGATCATAGGAGTCTTTCTAGACGAAAGGTCATCTGAGCCCGTTTTGAAAGATGGACGTGGGGCGCCTGGGTGGCGCAGTCGGTTAAGCGTCCGACTTCAGCCAGGTCACGATCTCGCGGTCCGTGAGTTCGAGCCCCGCGTCAGGCTCTGGGCTGATGGCTCGGAGCCTGGAGCCTGTTTCCGATTCTGTGTCTCCCTCTCTCTCTGCCCCTCCCCCGTTCATGCTCTGTCTCTCTCTGTCCCAAAAATAAATAAAAAAAAAAAAAAAAAAAAAAAAAAGAAAGATGGACGTGAGTTCCTTAAGAACGTGAGAGGAAGAGGGTTCTAGACAGAGTACCAGCACAGGCACACAGGCATTCCCTAGTCACTGAGTGCCTACCGTGTCCCCAGTCCTGAGCTAGCCACGGGGGGTGCACAGAACACGGGGTGTTTTCTAGAATGCTGAGGAAATTTGGGACCACTGAAACAAAAGGCCCAATATGAGAGGAAACCCAGGAGCTGGGATCAGGGTGGGGGGTGGGGTGGAGAAAGGGCCAGAAGCTAGAGTCCCGCACACCATGTTCAGGACCCGGCATTTGGCCCTCCTGGCAAGAGTTGCCCGTTAAGGCTTCCACTGGGGGTGGCGTCTAGATTCTGACTTGTGTTTTGAGAGCTCACGGTGGCTCTGCCACAGAGGATGGAGTGGACGGGGTATGGCTGGACGCAGGGAGACCTGATAGGAAAAGACTGGAAAAGTCCAGACCAGGGTGATGGTCCCTGACTTAGGATGATGGGATGGAGCAGAGATCTCGCAGATGAGATCCCACCCATCTCGGAGACAGACTGGATGTGGGGATGCAGAGGGGAACCCATCACGGCAAGGGGTGGGGTGCTGGGCGAACGATGTGTCACCAAGGAGGACAGCACCCCTGGGAGGAACAGCAGACTTTGTGAGTACGGCCTCCGAGGACAGTTCCAGGCCAGAGCACGGGGACACACGGGGAATAGCGAGGCCATTATAGGTTGGACGAGACCCTACCAAGGCTCTGGTGCCTTCGCTAATTTTTTCACCACTTGATGATCCCCTTTTTGCAGATGGGGAAACCAAGGCACAGCGAGTTGAAGTAACTGTCACAAGTGGCAGGGCCTGTAAGCGACAGGGCTGGCATTGGGATTTGCACATAGGCAGTCGGGCTCTGGATGCCACGCTCCTGCCCTCCACACTGGCAACCCCCAGCCCCTGGATGCAGGTGAGAGCCGGGAACATCTCTGGGGGGGGTGAGAGGAGCCACACGGGCCGATACCTTTCCTCAGCGAGACGTGGGTAGCTCTGCACCCCAAGATCCCGTAGGTGTGGCCTCAGCTACGTTCCCTGGTGAATTCGCACATGGCAGCTGGGCGCCCCCACCCTAGTCACGTCTCCGTCCTGAGCAGAGAGGACGTCGCTGCCCACTTACTGTCTAGAGACCCCTCGCTATCAACACTCTCGAGCTAAGCCCGGAACACGGAGACCAGCCACGCTACAATATGGGTGAGCCCTGAAAACATTATGTGAGGTCAAAGAAGCCAGCCACAAAAGCCACAGCCCCGTACCCAAGTCCCACACACTGGGAGGCTTGAACACCAGAAATTCATCGCCTCGCAGTTCAGGGGGCTGGAGTCCAAGATCAAGGTGTCAGCCAGATTGGTTTGTCCCGACCACGGGAGGGAGAATCTGTTCCGTGGTCCCCCCCCCTCAACCCCACTTCTGCTGGCAATCTGTGGTGTTCCTTGGCTTGTAGATCTCGGTCTTTATCTCCCTCATGGCCTGCTCCCTATGTGCACGTGCCTGTGTCGAAATTTCCCCTTCTTATAAAGACATGAGTCATATCAAATTGGGACCCACCCTAATGGTCTTCTTAACTAGATCTGCAATAGCTCTTTCCAAACAAGGTCACATCCTGAGGTTCTGGGGCGTTAGAACTTCAACATATGAATTTGGGGAAAGGGGGGGGACACAATTCAACTCTTAACGGGTTCATATTGTATCCTTCCATTTATATAAAATGTCTAACATATTCACGGAAACAGGAAGCAGATTAATGGTTTCCAGGGACTCAGAGGAGAGGCGGATGGACGTGACTGCTTAGTGGGTACGGAGTGAAGTTCTTCACTTGGGGTGATGACAATGTTCCAGAACCAGGAAGCAGGCTTAGAGAGACGAGCTAACTTGCCTGAGCTCAGAGAGCTACCAAGGGGGTAAAATGAGATTTGCCCCAAAGCTTGTGTTCTTTCCCTTACAGCTGAGCCCAAATGGAGGATTCTCCTTGGGCAAGTTAACGAACTTCTCTGAGCCTCATTTTCTTTGTCTGCAACACGGAAGCAATAGATCATCCTTATCCTCTACCCCTGTGAGAATTCAAGGAGATAATGCACGGAAGAGTTGCTGGCACATTCTAAGTGTCTAATAAATGGTCGTTGTTGTTACTCTACCAGTCAGGGTCCATCCAGGAGAAACCAAAGCAACTCTGTGTCTTTCGGACGGAGGAAATTTAATAAAGCGAGTCGATTTCCCAGGTGATCAAAGAGCTGAGAAGCCAAGCGGGGGAATCAGGAGGCATCCAGATGTGAGCAACAAGGGGAAACACCTTCCACCCCTGCATGAAATGAAAACACACGGAGGTGGTTTTACCAGAGGCCAGCCCGTCCAGCAGGTGCTTGGCTCCTGGGGGAAACTGGGACCACAAAGGGAAGGACTTTCCAGAAGGAACCGGACCCCCAGAGGAGATCCAGTAGCCGTCACCAACACTGTCCAAAGAAGAGAGAAAGAAATACCCTGACTTCTTTCCTTGGACCTTCTCATGTTCCATCAGAGCCTCCTATTGGGCAAAACGACCCAGAAAACCATGGGCAAAGGAGCCTGGGAGGTGTAGTTCCCTGGGATGCAGCGGTCCTCTCAGCTGCCGGTGTAGGTGGTGAGCAGTGTTTATCGTTGGTCCACGTATGGCACCTGCCTGCTGTGTGGACGCGCCCCGGTCTGTGCATGCCACAAGTCTGCACCGAGGGAGAGAGCAACGTTGCAGCCCATGATGCATGCAGCCCAGCCCCTCCCGTTGCCATGGTGGAAGAACCACGTTGTAGCACAAGCATCAGGGCTCAGAGTGACTCGGTCGGTCTGCTCATCGGAGCCGTTGGACAGATGCACCTTCCTCCTCCACTGCCCTCAGCGCGACAGAGGGTAGAGGAGCTGGGAAGAGAGAAAGCCCCGGAATCTGCAGCGCCCGTTTTTCTTTGAAGTGAGGAAGCAGCTTTTACTGTCTTCCTTAGAAATCCATGTCCGTCGTTAGGGACTTTGTGGCATCTGCCCCTCGAGCCCGCACGTAGCCTGGCCTCCTGCCACCTCCGTCACTCGTTTGGCTCTTGAATCTTGCCACTCCGACAGCAGGAGAACTGCGCATGGTCCCTGCCGCTCTCCAGTCAGTCCCGAGACATACGGGACATCACTGCGGGGAGCGCCTCCCTCAGGCCAGAAGGTTGCAGAAATTCGTTGGCGGAGGCTTCCCATTTCTGGTTCCATCATATGCAAGGCATCGAAGAGGCTGGAGAGTTGGATAAGAAGAGAGGGGGTCAAGGGCCTTTTGCTCCCAGGGTCTTTAGCATTGGGGTGTGACGTGAGTCACATCGCTGGGTCCTTGGAAGAAGAGGAGGCACGCAGGGAGAAGGTCCCGTAAAGCTGGAGGGAGAGACTGAGATGACACAGCTACAAGTCAAGGTGCACCGAGGATTGCAGGCAAATCTCCGAAAGCGAAGAGAAGGGCACGGAGCAGATTCTTCCCTTGCTCTTTCCGAGAAAGCAGAGCTCTATTGATACTTTGATTTTGGACCTCTGGCCTCCAGAACTATGAGAGAATCAATCCCTTTGGTTTTAAATCATCCTGTTTGTTGTGCTCTGTTACAGAGGGCCTCGGAAATGAAACCGGAAAACCCATTCAGCCTTGCCACTAACCACCGAGTCAGCCAGCCTCCCGAAATGTTTCTCGCGTCACGCTCCAAGAGTGGGTAACCTGAAATAAAAGAAATGTGACTTTGTTAGCAGCTGTGTGTCGAGAGCTCACTCTGTAGGCTAAGCATGAATACGCATCATCTCATTGAACCCTCCCACCCCACCAACCCTATGACGTCGGCACCGCTAACTGCCCTCGTTTACAACTGGGGAAACTGACTCTCAGAGAGCTGAAATAATTTTCCAAGGCAACATGAATATTTTTATTTCTTTCTGGGTCAATGGCTATTTTCAAGACCAGACGGAGCAGCTGAAAGCTACATGGACTTGTTTAGACGAGAAATGTATTAGCTTTCTAGGCTTTTCTTAACAAATCACCTACAAGCTTAGGGGCTTAGAACAACACAGATTTATGATCTCACGGTTTCCGTGGATCGGGAGTGCGGGCCAGCTGGGCTTTCTGGAACTTGGGGTTCTCTTCCAAGCTGACCGGTTGTTGGCAGAATTGGTTTCCACGTACAACGAAGCCCTGGTCTCTTGCTAGCCACCCGCCAGGGGCCTCTCAGCCCACCGTTACTTGCCACATGGCCCCCCTGGTGGTTCACAACATGGCACCGTGCTTTCTTCCCCGCCAGCAGGAACAGCTCTCTGACTTCTCCCCCTCCAGCCTGCCAGAGTGGGGTCTTATATAATGTGAGCTCATCATCGAATTCACAGGTTCCTCCCACACTCGAGGGGAGCACACCACGGGGGGGGGGGGGGGGTGGGGATTTCAGGAACCATGTTAGGATTCTGCCCACCGAGTTCCCCTGAACTTGACTTGGGAGTCCCGGCTGTGTCTCTGACGTGGGGTATGAGCTTGGAGAGTTTCCTTCCACACCCTTTGATTCTGAGTCTCCTCATTTATCAAGGACGGACAATAATACCAGACTCCGATGGGCTGCCCGGAGGATTAGATCAGTTAAACCGTCAGGCATGGCAGTTGCTAGGAGCCCAGTAAGTGCAGCTCCCCCCTTTCCCTTTGCAAAGCGTGGTTCAGTCACAGTGGAAAACACGGCACGGGCAGTATGCCTGGAGGCACCTGGTCCCGGAACCAGAAGGCGTAGCTGCGCTCCAGCCTCGTGTCCGGCCCCACCGTTTCCGCTGCCCGCCTCGCCTTCTCCTGAATGGTAAGAATCACTGTAGCTTTGGAGATGAAGATCCCCAAACCAAAAAAACGAAAAATGCTTCGGAAAGATCTTCCTCGGCATACGGCGGGAGGGACGGTTCCCTCTGCCCAGAGGCCAGATCCCATAGGAAGGGTGCCCTCCTCTCCTGGTGCTGAGCTGAGCAGCAGGGGCTGTGCAGGTTGGGGGCAGATGTCGTTCGCCTCGTGGGGTCGCCTGTTGGTCCATCTGGCACTTTCAGCATGTTCTGTCAGGACCCTCACAAGAATCTCGTACCGGCCAGGGTGTTCTCACTTAGACAGGGAATGCGCCTCTGTCCGCAGCCCCCAAGTGTTAGCCCTGGCTATGACCCGTCGGCTCGAAGCACATGCTGGTGATTCTTGTGTTGGTGAACAATCAGGAAACTGAGGACCAGGACTGGCCCTGACGTCGAAGCGTACGGAAATCAGAGGTATGGAGGCACAGATCTGCAGACTGAGCTTTCTTTGCCCCTTCAAAGGAGAATTCCGGGTTGAAATTCCACTGTCTGCTCAACATGTCCAGCCTCACCTCCCGCCACGCCGGCTGGGATGCCAAGGGACCCTCCCCAGAGGGAGCCACTGCCCACCCAACTCCATCCATCCTTCAAGAGTTACCTTGGAGGTAGTCTTCCACATGAAACCTTAACCCCATCCATCCATCCATCCATCCACTCGTTTATTCATTCATTCATGCAACCTAGCACCGGATCTCCCAAGCACAGGGGATTATGTCAAATGAGAAAGTCCCCGCAACTACACAAAAGGGACCCGGCCCTGCCCACCACCATGCCCACCATTCTCAGACAGAGAACACAGCTTGAAGCAGCCTGCCTTCCACAGGTGGAGGGGGAGGGGGTCAGATAGGAACCACCCATGTGAGCCCCTCTGAGGCATCCCAAGGCTCCCGGAGATGTAAAGGCCATCGGTCTGGCAGGAGGCTTCTTGAAAAGGTAACAAAGTGGGAGGGGGCCTACGGAGTTCCCATTTCTTTCTCTGAACAAGATCAACCCCGGGGCCTGGGACCCCTGGCCTGAGTGCGCCCCAAGGCAGACTCATCGTGATGCTTAAGAAGCTTCAGTCCCTCCCTTGCACGGCTGCTTCCTTTGCCTCATTTTGGGTGTCCTTTTTCTTTAGGGGGGCCTGTCTCATTGCACAAACTTCAGGGCCCAAAAAAAGCTGCATCTGTTCCTGATAGGACTGTAGAAGTAAACATCACCCAAGCAGGACTTCTCAGGTAGAAGGGGTCCCTGTCTGGGGGGCACTGAGAGGCCCTTTATGAAAGAAAGTACAGGGGCCCAGAATGTAACGCAGACCTCTGTGGGTAGCCCGCTTCCTCCAGCCGGGCTCCCTGAATCAAGCTGTATGGGGACAGAGACAGAGACAGAGAGCTTCTGGCATTGAAACAGAGCTGGTGTCTAAGGGCAGAACGGGGGATCCAGGCTAACGCCCGTCTGCTGATCCTATAACCTCACTGTCCCCAGGCCAGGGAGGGTGTCCCCCAGTAAGGACTGTGAGAACGTTTCCTTTCCTTACTTTATTCTCTGGCCCCCCAGACAGCTGGAAACGCACTACTCAGGCTGACCTTTCAGCCTCCAGCCAGTCATCCTGATCTGTGCCAAGCAAACACAGGCCCCCCACAAAACCTGGCTGCCTCTGGGCTCCCCTGGAAGGAAATCCCAGAGGGAACGCCCCCCTCCACCTCCAGCATGCCCACCGGGGCTTGATTGGCTGTCGGGGAGCCCGTGCCCGCCCACGAGGGGCCCTGCAGGCCACCTGCCTGGCCTCGCTGACCCGGAGGAGGCCGGCTGGCTCCGGGTTGTGTGGACCCGAGGCCCGAGGCGGGGGTGGTCCAGCACCGCACCAGGGCTCGACATTTGCAGAGAGGTTCGCTCTCATTTATTAATGAGCCTTGGCAGTGGCCCTGTGAATTAGGGCTCAGTTGGAGATGTGGGCTCTGAGAGGCTGGCACAAAGGCAGCTGGAAGTAAAGCCTATGCATGTGGGGGCAGAAGGCAGCTTCTCACCCCTGCTGGGGCTGCTCCGGGCCCCTGTGACAGGTGCACACCTGTCCCTCCACCTTCTCCCCGTCGCCGTCCCACCCACATGCCTGTCCACACACGCACAGGCTGACACATCCGGTCATTCAGGGACATTGGTGTCTTGAGTCGGGGGCTGAAGTTGGTACAGTGCTTCTCCACGGAGGGCAGACACGGAGAGAAGGCCCGCCAGGCACCGTGCCGAGGGCTCGTGCTTCACCTAATCCTCACCTCGGAGGCAGGTCCTGCGGTTATCCTGGCGGTTTGAAGCAGGGAAACGAGGCACAGAGGGGTTGAGCGGTTCACCAGATCTGAACAACCCATAACGGACTCAGCTGACTGCTAAATTGGCCCCCAAGTGGCCCAGTCCTGCTGACCGCTAAGCGGGGTGTCGTATAAGTAAAAAGCTTGCCCTTTGGAACCAGATAAGTGAGTTCAAATCCTGGTCCTCTCCCCGGCTTCTTGGAGCCTCAGTCTCCTCCTCTGTAAAATGGGCACAAGCAATAAATATAAGGGCAACATGGCATGGTACCCGCACAAAGTCACTCTCAGCTGCCCCTTCCCTCCTTCTTGGAGGGTGACTGGTGGGCAGGTCGCCAGTGAAAGAGTGAAACGTCCAGGGTGGGGATGGGGGTAAGGAACAGGGGGCCATGGCATTGACGTGAGGAGGCCTGGAACAATTGGCCGCCTGGATTACCCACAAATCCGTGGCCTCGTGAACGAAGATGGAGAGAGCCACCTTGCACAGTGCGATAGACTCCGTGCGACATTCTTTATTTCTCTTTAACAAATTTCCCCTGGGCCAACTTCAGTTCAGGTTTGTTCCGGTATCTAAAGGTATAAAGCCTATAACTCAGAGCCATTAGAGGTAAAATATTCAGGCCTCCACGGACACGGTGCTGGCTCCCGGCCACGGCTTGCGCCGCTGACCCAGGTCCCGGCGCCTCGACAAGCCTCCTTTTCCAGCTGTGGTTTGAAGCCCCAGAAATGCGGTCCTGAGCTTGCTGTCCGCAGACAGGGAAAGGTTCTGCCGGGGAACTGGATCTCAACAGGGAGGAAAAATGGCTTACTGAATAATGAAAGCTTTGCCATCACATGGCAGTGGCTTCCCAGGGTGCCTGAGGAAGCGCAGACTTTGTAGCTCTGGCTAAGAAAGGGGGAGGGGCAGGGGGACAAGTGTCAGAAGGGGCGGACGACAGGCTCAGACTCGTGCAGGCGTCGACCCCGCGAGGGCTCGTGAGCCCACACCTCCGCTTGCCGGCGCCTTCTCTGGGATGGGCCGCACTTCTTCTGAAACGTCACGACCGGGAAGTTATGGCCGTGTGTGTGGTGTTGCAAAGGGGGTCCAGGCGGGCCTCTGGGTTTCTCCTTTCGTTGCTGTCACTTCAGCCTGTTTCATGAGGCAGCAGTCTTTACTTGGGTTATAAGAGTTGGGTAAAATGGAGCTTGTCTGACAGCCGGTCACGCTGGGTCCCCAGCTGTGGTTCTCAGACCGTCGCCCAAGGATTCGCCTCTAGATGGGTTGTATCTGTCATATTACAATCGGCTCGTGCTTCCAAGATTTGTTGACTTGGGAGAGTTGATGGGAAGGAGCAACCGTTGCTAGACCTGTCGGTGCCTTGCGGCTTCGTCATTGGGCCCTCTGTGCCTTTTCTGGGAATTTTCACCTGCTGGTGGGCAAGACAGATGGGAGGGTGAAGCAGGTGTTCTCTTCACCTTTCCTGCGTGGGCATGGAACCAGCGGGCCAGGAGAGAGCAGTGACTCCTCCTGCCCTGTCCCCAGTCCCACAGAAACCCCCTTTGGAAGAGGAAGTTCAGTGCCACTCAGCCACCATGGATCAAGCAGACTTGAGCTTGAGATTCTCAGTCCCTTGTCACCAGGTCACCCTGGCAGGTGACTTTGAGGGAGGCAGCGACAAGGATACCAGTTAAGAGAAAGGACACGCAAACCCGAACCAGGGCGGGTCATGTGGATGGAGGGGAGGGATGGGTCTGAAGCATCGCGAGGCAGCCAAGTGGCGAGACTGGCTGCTGGCTGAAATGCAGGCAGGGGAAGAAGAGGGAGGAGCCCAGGCGCCCTCCAGCGAGGACCCTCCAGAGGGTGGGGACAACAAGACAGGGGGAGGAGGCAGAGGGCTACCAAGGGCGGGATGAGAGTTGAAGTGTGAGCCATGCCATCCAGGTGGGGGTGTCCACTGGGCGGTTGGCCGCCGAGTCTGGAATCGGGGAAGGTGTGGCCTGGGGAGTCACAGTCTACAGAGAGTGGGATGTCACCGGGGGTGTAGGACAGACAGGACATGGGGGCAGACAGAGGGTGGGCACCCCGTGCAGGGGGGGGAGCAGGAGGAGCCCATGGAAGAGAGCGAGAAGGACAGTCAGAGGAAAGTTGGGAGGGTGCGTGGAGTGCCCCCCCAGTCCCGCTGCTTGCCTCGAGCTCCGTTTCCAAGTCCATTGCTTCCGTGGGCAGTCCACACATCCTTCTCCGCCCAGGCTCTGCCTTCCCTCCCGGCTGAGCTCTTCAGCACACATTTCCAAGGAGACACAGCCATCGTGGTGGTCAGTCCCTCTGGGTGCCCCGCGTGCTACATGCAGAAGGTGGTGAGAAGGAGGTGCTCCCGAGATGGCCCAGGTAGCTCATGGAACATTCCATCAGATGGAGTCGGACTCCCTCCGCCCCTGCGTTGCCATTGCCAGCAAGTGCCAGAACGTACTTTGGTCTGTAATGGTGGTACAGCCGGGCATGGAGGCACGCGGGCTCCGAAGGATGACTGCCTGGGTTCTAATCCCAGCTCTGCTGTTACGATTCGGGCAGGCCCCAGGCAAGTCCCTTAACCTCTCAGGGCCTCGGTTCGTTTCATCTGGAAAATGGAGCAGATGAGAATAGCAGCACCCACGCGAGAGGATGACAGGAGGACTAAACGAGTTAAATCATAAAGCGCTTGGGGCAGTGAGATCCTCCATAAGCACTGGCTGCTCGTGGTGAGTGGTCACTATTGTAGCGATGGCAGTAGTTAGCATGGGAGCAGCTGCTGACCCCAGAGGGGCTCCCCTCTGCAGACTTTGGTCCTGTGTCCCTCGCCCATCTCCGCAGACTGGCAAGAAACCAGGGCACCTGCGCACCATTAGGATAGAGGGGCCTCCAAGTTCAGGCTGGCAGGCGGGGCGGCCTCCGCAGAGAGGGCTTTGTTCAGAGGAATTAGGGAGAGGGCCGGCCCCCCCGCCCCAACTGACTTTCGGTGGACCTGGGAAGGGATGGTGGGCGATAGATTTAGAAGCCCCTGTAGGTGGCATGGAATTGGTGACGTGCAAACACACTGAGTGTCTTCCCAATCAGGTGACGAATGTGGTTCCTCGACACCTGCCTCCACCCGGCCTCGCCCTGGGCTCCGGGCGGGCGAGCAGAATCCTGTTGCGAGCTGGGGCCTCTTCTCTCTCTTTGTGTCTTTTTCCAGCATTTCTCTTGCTTAATGGTGAGAAGCTGGGGTATGGCTTCCCATTGACTTTGATCTTCCCCATAAACGGTCTGCTTGACTCATGATGACGGTTGTTCTGTTCTCTTCCTCGAGGTGGGGTATGGCGGGGGGGGGGGGGGGGGGGGGGGGGGGTAGGGGGGGTTCCTCCAACCTAGTGAGCGACTAGCTCACAGCAGCCCTGTCCCAGCCCACCAACACCCCCCTTGTGGGTCCTGCTGTGCCTCGGAGGGAGGGAAGCTAACTTTTATATTGTATTATATGCTTTTTTTCTTTTCCATGCAAACGAAAGCCCCAGGCCTTAGCTTCCGACCTCCTGGAGGAAGCTGAGGCTGATTGAGCTGTGCCTGGGAATGAAAGGGCCCCTGCTCTGGATGGGTGTGGGCGTGGCCTCTGGGACTGACCGGGGAGGACCAGTGAAGGCTGGGGGCCAAGTCTCCCAAGCCAGGGCTGTTTTCCAGAGGGGATCACTGGTTAGTCTGAAGACGGGTAAGAATGGGGGCCCAGATTAGCCTTGGGGAATCCTTCTTCTCTGCCCCAAGTCAGCGGGTGACCTCGAGTGAGGCTCCTGTCCCAGAGCCTGGATTCCAGCTGGCCTCCCTGCCTCCACTCTGCCCTCCAATCCTGGAGAGAGGCAGACCTCCCTCTAAAGCAACCTTATTACGTCCGATAACTGGTTGTACACTTTTCAACTGTTCCCTGCGGCCCCCAGGCCCAACCACCTGCCATCTCCTCCCCATCACCTCCACCTCCAGCCACATACGTAAGCCTCCGTGTATCTCCCCAGACATGCCCTGACCTCCCCATGGGCCTCGGCCGTGCAGGCCCCTCTGTCTGCAGTGTCTGCCCTGCCTTTCTTCTTGTTGAATCCTCCTTCAGGGCTCAGCTGCAGGGTCAGTGCCATGGGCAGCTTCCCTGACTCTGCTTCCCTGATTCTGGCTCACTCCCCGCCGTAGTCCGGCGCCCAGCCTGGCATAGGGCGGGCTCTCGGAACGTGGGTATAGACCCGAACTGAGGAGAACTGGATGGCCGTGAATACTCAGCCTCTCTTCCGGGACCTGAGGGGCCCGCACAGGGGGGATGGAATTGACATGCTCTCTCTGGCTCCAAAGAGAATGGAAGGGACGGGGTCCAAAATTAGAGAAGCCCTTCCTGGAAAGCTGCCAGGCAGGACATCCAGCTCTGGGGGTTGGGGACAAAGGGACAGGCCACCAGCTATGCCTGATTAGCCCAGGCACTCTGAGGCCTGTCTAAGCCCACGACTTGGTGCATCCTCACCAAGTAACCTGGAAGCACCAGGGTTCCAGCAAGTGAGGGAGAATTTCAACCTGATGCCCTGGGCCACAGGCGCCGGAGGCAGTGAGACAGGTCTTAAAAAGTGGGTTTCAATCTGGCTTCTGGCTGCCCAGGATGAGCTGTTCCCCCAGCACCCAGGATACTCTGTGTGCTCCCGGGAGCCTGCCCCACAAACCTGCTCACTTGCACCATCAGAAAATGCTGGTGAGGGGTGCCTGGGTGGCTCAGTCGGTTAGGCATCCAACTTTGGCTCAGGTCATTGTCTCATGATTCATGAGTTTGAGCCCCACGTCGGCCTCTGTGCTGACAGCTCAGAGCCTGGAACCTGCTTTGGATTCTGTGTCTTCCTCTTTGTCTGCCCCCCTCCCCTGCCCCGCTCTCGCTCTCTCTCTCTCAAAAATAAACATTTTAAAAAAGAAAAGAAAATTCTTGTGGCCTGGCAGCTGTGTGCCCTCCAGGACTCCGGCTCTCTCTGCCTCCCATCTTTCCTCTGTCCCTTGTCCTGTTCTCAAGCAGGAGAGGGAAGCAGGGTGGCACAGTGATGGGAACTCTGGTGCCAGGGTCAGATAGGAACAGAGCCCTGGCTTGGCTGCTTGGGGCTCTGTTACCTCTGGCACTTACTTGCCCTCTCAGAGCCTTGGCTTCCTCATCTGTTAAATGGGTTCACAGGAGCTCCTACTCCATAGGTTATTTCAAGGCTTTAATGAGAAAAAACGGGAAACCCTTAGCACAGGGTTTTGCAGGGGAGGTGGGTGCTCAACTGAGGCCAGCCCTTTTCAGTCTGGAGACAACTTTGTTGTAATTTGGTAACGGGGCTAGGAGAAAACAGAGTCACCGAGTCAGGAAAGTTTTGTTCATTTTGAAAACTGCAGTAGCATACATATACGCAGACAAGGGAGAATCCACGTGAGTCCTGATAGGAGATAAACCTGGCCCGATCCCTTCTAGTAGGGCCAGCTGTCTCTTTACCACTAGAGCAGAGCTGAGTATAATAACAGCTCACATGTTTTAAACACTTACAGTGTTCCTGACACAGTTTGAAGACTGCATTAACTTGTTTACTCCCCCCGACAGCTCTCTGAAGATTTCCCCGTTGATGATCCCATTTCACAGATGGTAACAATGAGGCACAGGGAAGTGAATTTGCACCCAGAATCACGCAGCTGTGTGATAGAGCCAGGACTAAAACCCAAGCCGAAGGATTTCATAACCTACCGTCTCTGTGGTATCTGGTCACAAGATGATCAACAGTAGGGCATGGAAGGGGCACCTGGGTGGCTCGGTCCGTTAAGCGTCCGACTTCAGCTCAGGTCCTGATCTCACGCTCCGTGGGTTCAAGCCCTGCGTCGGGCTCCATGCTGACAGTACTGAGCCTGGAGCCTGCTTGGGATTCTGTGTCTCCCTCTCTCTCTGCCCCTCTCCCATTCGTGCTCTGTCTCTGCTTCTAAAAAAGAAAGAAATGCTAAAAATTTTTAGAAAACATTAGCAGCGCATGGGGCACTACGTTGAGAAGAACGTAGACTGTGGTCAGGGGAGAAAAGTACTGTGATTGATTAGCAATGCCTGCGATGGACTTGAGAAGGGAGGACCCAACTCTGTGCGGGCCACCTCCTCATCACGAGCCCTGGCATCGTTGACTGGGAAGGATCATTCTGTGATGCAGGGGCTGCCCTGCACATCATAACATGCCTAGTCGCCTCCCTGGCCCCCTGGAAACTACCCGCCAGTTTCCAGTGGCACTGAGCTCCCCCAAATTACAACAATCAAAGCTGTCTCCAGACATGGTCCCCTGGGGGGCAGAATCGCTCCCGGTTGAGAACCTTTGCATTACAGCAGGCAACGGGGGATGGGCAAAAGAGCACCGAACTCAGAGTCAAGAGAACAGAGTTCTAGGCTTGCCCGTCACCAACCAGCCCATCACCATAGCAACAGCCCTTTGCCTCCTCAGGTTTCAGGTTCTTAATGTGTCCAGTGTATGGGATGAAGTAGATGGTCCGAACGATCCCTTCTAGAAGTTTATGATTCCCCACTCTGATTCTCCTTCCCTCTCCCAGGCCCTTCAATTAAAACCCTCAAGTTATTGGAGCATAACTTTCCAGAAATCTGCAGAGGCAAACCAACGGAAAGGCCTGGAATCTGCAGAGAGCTGTTTCGCCCCCCTTGGAGCTCCGTATTTGCTCCTCATTAAAAGAAAGAAAGAAAGAAAAAAATAAACAAACACTGAACCTCGGTACTGAGATTTCATCCAGGCAGCAGTTACGAAGCAGATACCAGTAGAAAAATCACAGAGACGATAACTGAACCCCTACTTCCCTGTGTTAGGAGAGAAAACGAGCTATTGGTTGGGGAAATCTCCCTGCCCTGTTCAATTATGAATCTCGGCAGGAAGCCTGGAAAATCCCGGCCCGCCCTGGAGCGAAGGGTTGGAGGAGGCGTGAGGCTGGCGCTTGGGTTCTTGAAGAACTCACCAAGTGACAGGAGAGATTCGGGATGGTGCGTGAGGGAGGCCAGGCTCCCATTTCCTGCCAGAGGGCCAGGGTGCGGGGGCAGGTGGAGCCTGGGGGCCCAAGAGCCATCTCTGGGGTCCTCAAAAAAGGCTCATGGGGGAGGAGACTTTGGTTTATTGGCCACCAGTAGGTGGGAGGAGACACCACCATTTATGGGGAACCTTCTGCATGGTGGCCTCACGCGGTCTCCTTTCCTTATTCCTCATGGCAACTGTGTGAGGTCCATTATCCCTGCTTTATAGATGAGGAAACAGGGATGCTGTATAATTAACTGGCCTGATGAGGGTTCTCCCAGGGGACTGAGGCCTCGAGAGGGCGAAGTTCACAGGACACACGACTTCCACCTGGCAGCACGGGGCCCGGCCTTCGGCATTCCTGTCTGCCGACGCAGTGTCCCTCCTGTCCCCTGGGCTCTCTGGTCTCCCAGGAGCCTGGGCTCCTTTTCGTGTCTTGCCAAAGCATTGCACGCTTACCCAGAAGAATGAAGAATGACCGGCCCCCGGAGCCCACAAAAACTGGGTTGGAATCTCTTTCCCCCGATGAAGGCGCAGTTGGCTGGGGGTTGGGATTCTCTTGGTTGCAGCCACAGAAACCAACTTCTTCCGGCTGCCTCCCCAAAGAGGACTTTATTGGATGTAGAGACTTTAAAGGATTGAGGCGGTTTAACAGCAGGCCACTGAGGACACCCTGGTCGTGAGCTCCCCAAGGTCCCTTGGCCCCTGGGTCTCCTCTGCTTTTGATCCCAAATCCGGACTCTCAAAAGAGCTTCTCACTGGCCCGGCTCTTGGGCCAACTGTGTGCCCAGGATTTCCGGCCGGGGACAGAGCCATCCAGCGTGGCCACCGGGGAGAACTCTGTGTGAGGGACCCATCCCGGAGAAAGACACCCTCCACAGGTACGCTCCGGAGGTACATCACAGCCTCGGGATGGGCTCAGCGCCAGGCACGTGGCCCGCCCTTCCTGTCCCCATCCTCCCCCACCCCGAGTCACTGCCCAGCTGTGCAAGCCCAAGATCCTTAGAATCCAGGTCTAAAGAGCTGCCTCAGTTTACCAGAGTAACTTTGCTCTCCGGGTCCCTGGTTTACAGAGACAGGGTGTGAGGGCACAGGTAGAGTTCTCTGTGGGAACCCCACTGCCTGGGGGAAGGAACGTGAGACGGAGCCCAGCAGGCACTGAACGGGAGTCTCGCCCCGTCGAAACAGGTGCCGTCTTCCTTCCGTTGCCGACGACCAGAGGGACCTCTGTCACAAATGCGCCACCGGCCCCGCTTCCACACCCTGCTACTCCAGGGAGACACCCTTTTGGACCTCGCAGCTCACCTCGCCTGTGAGATGGAGGAGGAAGAAGCGTCTTGGAGACAGAGCCCCACGCCCCCCCCCCCCTGCCCCCGCCATCTGGTTATGCAGATGAGAGCCGAGGGAGGAGGCCCGTCCGGGTCCAAGTTGCTGTGCAAGCCGTTCTTCTCGGTCGGAACCCGTCACCCCTCGACGTGGCTCTCTCCTTGTGGCCCACGGTGGGCGAGGGGCGA
The DNA here is from genome assembly GCF_018350215.1 of Panthera leo. Classification (NCBI taxonomy): domain Eukaryota; kingdom Metazoa; phylum Chordata; class Mammalia; order Carnivora; family Felidae; genus Panthera; species Panthera leo. The sequence goes on along the minus strand of NC_056692.1, from coordinate 47,838,630 downwards.
GGCAGGCGGAGGCCCGGGTCCCCCAACGGCCTCCCCGCCTCACGCTCCTGGCAGCTGCAGGAAGCTGCGAGTTGAGGCCAGAGTTTAAATGCGTCCCTCCTCACAAGGCGTCTATGTGAGGGGAGCATGAAGGGGAGACTGTTAACCCCGGGGGAGCGGAGCCTGCACTCCCCCAGCAGCTGGGCCCCTCTGGGAGGCACAGGAGACCCCCGCCAAGGGGCCCCTGGGCCGGGGCGCAAGCCTAACAGGTCACCGTCCAGCCAGCCAGGCGGGAAATAAGATCACAGACACGCAGAGCCCCCGGGGACCCGGGCTCCCTGAATTAGTCAGGAGGAGGCCTACTCCAGCTGCAGGAAAGCTCCCAGGGCCGCCTCGGCGCCCACGGCGTGAGACCCAGTCCCCTCACGGGGTGATGCAGACACCTCCATGACTGGAGCCCCGCCTACCCTTTTCAGCCTCAGTTTCCCCTCACCATGTGCGCTTTCTTCCAGAAGCTCACTCCCCGGAGCTGTCCCAGACACCCCATCCAGCACGTCTCTTTAATCCTTTGAAACTCCATGAACCGCCCACCCCACCCCCCCCCGCCAACTTCCCTCATAGCACATGTCACCGGCTCACTTGCTTTCAGGTGATGTATGCACTCACCTCCCCGACTGGGCTGTAAGTTCTTGCCAGCAGGAGCCACGTCTTTGGGCTCCCACGGGGCCTGGCCTCAATCCACGAATACTGAGTTAAAAGAAAGGATGGGCAAAGGGTCGAATGGACGGACCAGGTCTCCGTCAAAGGAAAGATCCCGAACGGATCCTGTAGGCGCAAGGAGGCACCCGCGATGACTCTGAGCTAAGGCTGTGGAAAGAAGGAAGAACATGTGTGAAATGTGCCCCAGGCACTGGTGGCAGGTGTCATGAAGCCCAAAGAGACTGCCCAGGCTCTGCATCCCAAGCACTTGGCCGTGGAGAGGACACGGAAGGCTCGGGTCCGGTCTGAAGACAACCCCGAGAAACTATATATTCGCCCTCAACATCACCAGGGTGTATCCTTCTCAAAGTGCTTTGGCCCACATGGGTCTCATCGGGCCTCACTCTGGCTCGGAAAGATCATAAAAGTATTTCTCCAGTTTCCGGATCAGGAAAAGCTTTCCCGACATCCACTCGGCAGCCCAGGTCAGGTCCTCAACGAAGCGCTCTCTGGACTCCTCGTTCAGACCTCTCCCCTCAGTCGTAACTGCCGACGTAACTGGAAAGCTCCGGGATGGCAGAGGTCACATCCGCCTTGTTCTCTTCTTGTACTGCTGTTGCAGCGACCGAAACCCACCCGAACGGGCAGTGCCTTCAACATGATCGAGGTGTATTTGTCGCTCGTGTCACAGTTCAAAGTGGACAGTCCTCTTAGCTTTCCTCCACAATCGGGTTCGGGGACTCGAGCCCTTTCCGACGCGTGGAGCCACGCGTGACTGGTGGGGGAGGGGGTATGGAGATGGAGGGCTGCACCCACTTCTCCAGAGATTTGTCCAGAAAGGGCACACGCATCACCTCCGCTCGCACTCCATTCACCGGCTCGGTCACGCGGCCGCATCTGACTGCAAAGGACGCCGAGGAAGACGGGGCGGCCCTGCATCCACTAAAAAGAGGACGTGAGTTTTTTGGTGAGCAGGCACTCCTGCTTCCGAGGGTCCAGCGTCCAGCACGTAGCAGGTGCTCACTAAACACAAGCTGGATGAAGAAACGGAAGGTCATGGTGGCTTAAGGGGGGTCTCACGGAGAGCCACTCACAAGCTGGGGGGCGGGGGCACCCCCAGGAAAGTCCAGTCCAGCCCACGCTGCCTCTTCAAGCCTGCAGTTGCTCTCCGGGAGCCCATAAAGTGGTTTCCCAACAGCCCGCCTCGCTGCAGCTGGAGAGAGGCCAGCGCGTGGGAGGACACCAGAGTGTGCCAAGTGGGAAATCACAGCCATCGGGAGGGTTCTCTGGAGACGCAGTCGTGGAGGTGGAAGAAATCAGGAGAGAAGTCTGGGGGGGGGGGGGGGGGACGGATCAAGGGAGCCGGAGGTGGGGAAAGTGAGGAGCTTGCGGGGGAGAATTCAGATTCCGATGTGGAAGTCCTACCCCCCAGTACGTCAGACCTTATTTGGAGGTAGGGTCTTTACAGAGATAATCAAGTTATAATGGGGTCATGAGCATAGGCCCTAAACCGTATGGCTGCCATCTTTATGAAATTTGGGGCGCCTGGGTGGTTCTGTCGGTGAAGCGTCCGACTTCAGCTCAGATCACGATCTCATGAATCGTGGGTTCAAGCCCCGCGTCGGGCTCCACGCTGACAGCTCAGAGCCTGGAGCCTGCTTCGGATTCCGTGTCTCCCTCTCTCTCTGTGCCCCTCCCCCCCCCAAAAATAAACAAACGTTAAAAACCATTTTTTTTTTTTTTAAGAAAAGGGTAAATTTGGAGACAGACTTGCACACGGAAAAGACTGTGTGAAGCTGAAGGCAGAAATCAAGGTGATGCTTCTACAGGCTGATAACTGCCAAGATGGCTGCCAACCGCTGACGCTAGGGGGGGACCCAGAATGGATTTCCCTCAGAGCCCTCTCCTACCTTGGCCTTCTGGCTTCCAGCACTGAGAGACGGTGAATTTCTGTTGGTCGGGCCCCCCAGCTTGCGGTACTTTGTTACAGCAGCCCCGGGAATGGGAACACACTGCCCTTCCAAGCTGGCATGATGGTGCCCAAGTCACTTCCGGCCGGACCTCTGGTCCCTCCCTCATCTGCACACACATCAAAGGACGGGAAACAGGGCCTCCCCAAATGAAGTGCACTGCTTGCATTGCCCTATGCAGCCTCCTTTCTCCACCCCTCGCCACCCTCACCCCATGCGCCTCCCTTCTGGAGTGGCTGTTGCCCACCAGGGGTCACCCCCTTGGGGACCGTGCAGTAAAGCCCCATCTCCTCAGCTTTTCCAGTGGGACCCCCACACCCAGTTCCGGCCTCTTCTGCCTCCGCCTCCCCCACTGCTGCTTTCCACCCAGACCACACCGTCTGAGGTTCCAGAACCTAAGGCTGGCCTCCCTGCACACCTTTGCCCCTCTCTGTGCCTTTGGCTTGTGCTGTTCACCAAAGCGTCTCCCGTGTACATATCAGTGCACCTCAAAAATCCTAGCCTTGGGGCGTCTGGGTGGCTCAGTCGGTTGAGCGACCGACTCTGGGTTTTGGCTCAGGTCATGATCCCAGGGTTGTGGGATCGACGAGCCCCAAGTGAGGCTCAGTGCTGAGCGTGGAGCCTGCTTAAGGCTCTTTCTCTCTCCCTCTCTCTCTCAAATAAAAAAAAAAGCCAAAATCCCAGCCTTAGCCAAGCTCTGCCCCCCGCTACCACCGTCCTGACCGGTCTAGGGCCCTGGGTTACCCTGCCTCCAGCCCGAACACCCCACCCTCCGGCCTCAAGTATCAGCCGGTGCCTTTCGCCCCAAAGTCTAGGAAAACAAGCTGTCTTGCCACCAGAGGGGGATGGGGACCCGCACTTTCACATCATGCTCCAACCGACCGGAACTAGTTGTAGCTCTGAGGACATACCGCTTCCTGCCTCCAGAGTGAGGGAGGCAAGGACATGGACCCTGACGCCGGGCGGCCCTGGTTTGAATCCCAGCTAGGACACTTAGTAGCAAATGGTCTTATCCTCTCTACCTCGCGGGGTCACTCTGACGATGGACTGAGTTAATAAACGACAGGTACTTGAGTTAGTGCCTGGCACCTGATCGGCGCTAAGTAAATCCTTGCTGCTATTCTTAAAAAAAAAGGATAATACTCCTTTTTTATCCGTGAGGATAATACTCTTCCCCACCTCCCCGCCCATCAGCCTGGCCAAAGCCTTGCCTCCCCTCCGCTCTCCACTCCCTTCCCGAGGTCCTGGGTCCTTTCCAGAATGGCCTGTATCCTCCTGGAAACATACAGCGTTTCTGTCCTACAAGCTGCTCCCGCCCCTTCCCACGGGAATTGGGGTCCAGGCTGGGGGCAGCTTGACCCAGGAAGGCGGGGGCGGCGGGGATGAGGGTGCCGTGCCATCCTGTGTCTGAACAGCCCTGCAGGGACATCTAGGACCCCGCACTCGCCCCCCCGACCCCAGCTTTGAGTCCAGCCATAACTTCAGGACAGAAGCCTACAATCCAAGCGCCTCTGGTGCCCTCCCCTGCCTTCCAGCCCATTGCCACCGCCCGAAACGATACTAGTGGTCATTTCTCTTATCTTCTTGTGTCGTCGGTGCCCCAGGCCCTTGCTCCGTGAGGGCGAGGACGTTGCCTCACTGAGACCTTGTGGCTCAGTGAACACGTCCGGCACAACAGCGTCCTCGGTGAAAATACCGTTGGGGGACGAGTGGTGCAGAAAAAGCCCCACTCGGCACCCCCATCCGCGTGCCCCTTGTGCTGGATGTTCACAGCCCTCCTGTCTTTGGGCCCAAAGGGGCCTGGCCGTGTCAGGCCGCCTTCCCGCCTCCCCGCCGTCCCTGCCGAGCCAGAGCGGCCGTTTCCACGGCCTGGAGATCCCATCGCCTGTGGCTTGGGCGTCAGGAGACCGCTTCCCTGAAGCCCACCCCGCCTTCTTGGTTGCCGTGTGGCTGCCCGTCCTCATCTGTCCCGGGGCGGCAGACCAGCGGCCCACACTGCATCAGAAGCGCCTCCCGCGCTTGCTGAGGGGTCTTGGAAAGGGAGCGGCAGGGATGCAACGCCAAGGAGGTGGATTCCAGGGGCCGCCGCTCTGCCTCGTGCACACCAGGCCTCGTCTCTAAAAGGGAGCAAAGAAGACTCACCAGCTGAGGCCGAATGCTTGGTGGCTCGGAACTGGGCATCTGCAGTGAGGCTGGCCTTCCAACATCGCTCAGCCTCTTCCTCCCGTCTTCAAAGCAGCGACGTGGCGAAGACGAAATGGGCTGATGCACAGAACGCGCTCAGCACTGGAGCGTCTTCCTCCTTGCCTGAGCCCAGGGCTTGCGTGCTGGCGGTGCGCCTTGGGCGACGGTCCTAGGGAGAGGGCACAGGCTGGGGAGGGCGGGACGGACACAGAGGGAAAGCCGGTGCCCGGGGCGTCCCTGAGCTGACCGTCACTCGGCTGGGTCCTGCGGGGAGCCGCCCCAGAAAGCAGGTGGGACGGACCCCAAGGTCGGGAGACGGGCACATCCGTCCGCCAGCTCCCAGGTTACCCTGGGCGGGGGGCTCACCCCTCCATCTTCCAGCTCTCCGTGGGGGCGTGCAGGGCAGCTCCCCCCACAGGCAGCCGACCCAGGGCCCAGGGCGAAAAGCAAGAAATAACCGGTGTGGCTGAATCGAGGTGCCAGCAGGAGACGCCTGCCCAGAGCTGGTCCCTGCCTCCATGAGTGGCCAGTCAGAGATGGGCGGACAAGTGGGAGGTGGGGCAAAGGGTGTCTGTGCTCTCAACAGGTGTCCGTGGCTGCTTCGAGCGTTGGCGACGATCGGATGAAGTCAGACTTCTGGAAAATGCTTTGCAAGCGATCAAGGAGCACGCGAATGATCACCGTTATCAGTGGCGCCCTCTACCATTCTTTTGTCCGGGATTCCCCTAATTACAAGAGGCCTCTGGAGTGGCCCGAGACGGAGGCTTATGTCAGATGCTAGCATTCCTGAAATGACTCATGTGGTGACCTACTCCTCCTGCGTTGCCTGGGACTTTCTGCGGTTTCAGCGCTGAGAGTCCCCAAGTCGTGGGGGCCGGTCGCCCTCGCTGCAGAGGGGGGCACACCCTGGGAGGAGGGCAGTGGGGATACTCACCGATGAGAGGCGACAATGCCTCTCGCGCCGTGCCCGCCCCCACGGCTCCCACCCCGCTCAACCCGCTGCCACGTCTGAGCGGATCTGTGGCCAGTTCAGGAGGGCTGTTACATTTTCGCTAAGAATCAAAGGTTCCCTTTCTTTTTCCTCCCTTCAATAAGCCCTGATGGTTCGTCCTCAGACATCGTAGGAAACTTGGGGGGGGGGGGTGGCGGGGCGGGGGGACGTAAAGAAGCTAGCTTTAATTCACACATAACCCTATCACCCAGAAATAAAACCCTGGATGTTTTAAGCATATTTCTTTCCAGATGTTTCCTATGCCTTTAGAAATACCTCTCACAAAAGTGGTTTATGATGCCCGTAGACAAAGGGCTGCGTTAACATATGCACACACCCCCATATCTTTTCTACACAAAGGAGTCCTAGGATCTCAGAGCAGGAGAGCCTCCCTCCAGCCCAATTCCTGAGTGTTACAGATGAAGAAATAACTGGGGCCATGTGACTAACAAAGCCTCTTCACCCCAGTGGTTTTCCTGACCCTCAGGAGGGAGAGGGCCACCGTGTCTCTGGGAGAACAGGCCGGCGACCCCAGGAGTGGCTCGGGATTCCTGCAGTGTGGCCCATTCAGGACGTCATAATTAACCACCGTAAATATCACTTAATAGCTAACATGGCAAACAGCCTGCTCACAGGGAGAGAACGCACGTGAAGTGGACTGGAAATGACTTTCTCTCTTCCCTCTCACATCAGCCATTAATTTTCTTCCTATCAGATGCCTTGGGCCAACACAAACAAAATTAAATTTGACAGGGATAAATGTGAAGTCCTTAGGAATAGACACTCCACTCAAGAGAAAACAGGTTGGGGGAACGTGAGTCAGTTCTTGAGGAAAAACTCCTGGGAGCCTGAGTCGACACCAGGTCCCATCAACAGAAGCATAGAGTCCAGAAGAGAGGAGGGGACGGCTCCACTGTGCTCTGAAACATTGGGCTTGGTGATGGGAGCCGTGCTTCTGGGCACCCAGAGTTGGAAGCTGACCCAGAGCAGGGGGCCAGGCTGGAGAAGCCTCCTGGAGACATCAGTGAAGACACGATTGAAGGAACTGAAGATGTTGGATGTGGAGAAGACGTTCATTCAGGGAAAATAACCCAAATTCTTGACTCTGGGGAAGGGAGCAATCTCTTTCACTGTCCGCGTACCAAAGACAGGCGGTGCCTTCTTCTCCACAGCCCCCCTTCTTTAGACCGGGGGTGGGGTCAAGCTTCCTGCCTGTTAATCAGGTGTGGCTGGGGAAGCATCTAGTGCCAGCTGTTGGCAGCTGGTAGGGCATCCCTTGTCCTCAGCTTTGGGCCTCACCTGCGCATCCCGGGCAGCCGGCAAGTAGTTTCGCTTCCATCCGGCAGGACACAATTCTTCCCTTCAGTGATTTGAGGGGCCCACCCGTGATAGAGGGATGGTCTTATTCCCAGGGATTATAGACCGCACCAGTGGATGGAGTTTTATGGAGGCAGATGATCTTTCAGGAACTTCAACACTAAAGCCGTTGAAAAATGGAATGCCCTGGCGGGGCGCCTGGGTGGCTCAGTCGGTTAAGCATCCTACTTCGGCTCAGGTCATGATCTCGCGGTCCGTGAGTTCGAGCCCCACGTCGGGTTCTGTGCTGACAGCTCGGAGCCTGGAGCCTGCCTCGGATTCTGTGTCTCCCTCTCTCTCTGCCCCTCCCCACCTTCGAATAAATAAACATTACAAATTTTTTTTTTAAAATAAGGTCGACAGTCGCTGGGTTCAGGGCCCCCCTCCCCCCGGATTCATCTTAACTTGATTACATCTTCAAGACCCTGTTTCTAACGAAAGGCACATTCACAGGTACCAATGATTAGTATTTCGACACATCCTTCGGGGTGGGGTGGGATATAATTCAACCACAGTGATGCCCATTCCTTCAGCGTGTGCATAAGAGCTGGGTGTGGAAGGAAGGGAGGAGAGAAGAAAGGAAGGGGAAGGAGTTTATTAGTGGAAGAGTGAGACTTGCATGCAGGTATTCAATGTATCTCCGAGCACAGTTGTATGTACGTGTGATCGACAGCGTGTGCACACAGCCCCGAGAAAGGGATTGCACGGTATAGCTGAACTGATACTCCGTAACTATGGATGGCTATGCAGCCACTAAAAAGAATATGTCTTAAATAACAGGCAATATGTTGGACTACGGCTTACAATTTCTATCCAATGCAAAATAGCCCTCCTAAATGTAGAGTTTGATTTCAGCAAAATTGAAGGGACATTTGGAGCCAGGGCATCTGTATGCAAGCTAACAGTTCAAAACCTGAGTTTTGCTTTCCGATGGAATATATAAATATATTTCTTGCCTCATTTCTGCCAAAGCATATTTCTCTTCCACATTAGCAGTGTTGGAGCAAGCTTTATTTCCCTAGGCTCTTTAGTATTTCTCTCTAGGGTTTTCAGCAACTGTTGGATGAGTATCAATTTATTTTTTTTATGAAAAATAGAAGTTCGGGCACCTGGGCAGCTCAGCCTAGCATCCAACTTCAGCTCAGGTCATGATCTTGTGGTTGGTGGGTTCGAGCCCCGCATCGGGCTCTGTGCTGACAGCTCGGAGCCCGGAACCTGCTTCAGATTCTGGGTGTCCCTCTCTGTCTCTGCCTCTCCCCCACTTGTGCTCTGTCTCTCATAAATAAACATTAAAAAAATTTTTTAATACACAAAAGTTGGTTTTCTCTAAGTCAAATCTATAGGCTCTGACCTGGAAAGATTTTTGTATGTGTCGTTAAATGAAAAAAGCAGGTTATGGAGTGAAGGGTGGTGAATAATTCTGTTCAAAAAATAGGGATAGAGCCATCCTTAAAATCCATTTATCAGTCCCTTATAAAACGAACCTCAGCAATTGTACCCCTGGGCATTTACCCCAGAGAAATGAGAATGTTAGGTTCACCCCAAAACGTGTACGTGAATGTTCATAGCAACATTATTAGAAATAGCTGAACATCATAGGTATAATCACTAGTAACAATCAGATGTCACAAACTGTGGTACATCCATGCTGTGCAATATTGCTGTTCAATAAAAAGAAACAAACCGTGGGGCACCTGGTAGCTCAGTCGGTTAAGCATCTGACTCTTGATTTCGGCTCAGGTCATGATCTCACGGTTCGTGAGTTCGATCCCCACGTCGGGCTCTGTGCTGGCAGCTCAGAGCCTGGAGCCTGCTTTGGATTCTGTGTCTCCCTCTTTCTCTGTGTCTCCCCCCCCCCCACCCATTCATGCTCTGTCTCTCTCTCCCTCAAAAATAAATAAACATTGAAAAAAAATTTTTTTAATAAAAAAAATGGCGGAGACCCCTGGGTGGCTCACCCAGTTAAGCATCTGACTCTTGGTTTCGGCTCAGGTCGTGATTTCACAGTTGGTGAGTAGGAGCCCCCCGGCTCTGTGCTGAGCGGGAGAAGCCTGCTTGAGATTCTCCCTCTTTCTCTGCCCCTCCCCCTCTCACTTGCACACTCTCTCACAAGCTCGCTCTCTCTCTCTCTCAAAATAAAAAAATAAACTTAGAAAAGCGGGGAGAGCCTCACATACATGTTCACGAGTAGGTGTGAGCACGGGAAGGTGTGGGAAGATACACAGCAGACTGGTTGGCCTCTGGAAAACGAGTCTGGAAAGAGATGATTTGATTAACCTTTTCGCGTCAGCCTCTCAAGTATTTGACTTGTTCCAACAGGCGTGTGTGTGACTTGGTAAATTTGTTCAGACCCACAAGGTAGCCCCCAAACAGTGTGTGGGGAGAGGGAGAAGGCGTCAAGAGCTCCGCCTGGCCCACAGCCATGCCTGGAAAACCCTTGCTCTGTATTTCCACGAACGTCTTGAATCGGGATCTGGGGGAGAGCGTGACTGGCCCACTCTGGCCTCCGTGTGTCCCGCTTCCCGGCCACCCTGACACCACCAGCCTACCGTCATGCTTTTTCCTGCCCCTCACAGCGTCTCGTGGCTCTCCACCAACCCCAGGCACTCAGGGAAGAGAGCAGGGGCGGGGGGTGACTTCTGGGTCCAGCACTGGCGAACCTTCCCTGAGCCGTCACCAGGGGCCAAGAATCATCTGAGTGCCTTTCAAGCATTGCCTCTTGCAATTCTCCCAAGAGCCCCAGGAGAGGAAGCCTGTGGTTGTACCCATTCTACAGATGAGGAGATGAGGTCGTTCTTGCTTGGCCTGGCACGGAGAACACCGTCGAAGCGTATCCCACTGGGGGCGTCACCGTCCCCTGACCAAACCCGGCCCTCCCACCGATGGCCCTTGAGGCCCGCGGGCCTTCAGGAGGCAGGGGTGTTCACCCGGCACCCCCGCCCTCTGGAGGTGGCAGCTAAGGAAATCGACAGAGGGGAACGTCTGGCCCGTTAACCGGCCAACGGGTGGGAGGGCCGTGTCCCCTGAGCCCTCTCAATGGGAAGTATGGAGAGACGGATGCCAGTCGGGCGCAGACCCTGCTTCTGACATTGTGCTTCCAACCGGGAGGTCAGGCTGGGCTGCGGGAGGCCAGCAGGACGCTTGGCAACAGCTGCAGAGCAAGAATTGGCCCCAGTTGGAAACAGCCCCAACCCCAGCCACACGGTGTCGTCAAGAGGAGCTCCTTGCCGAAGCGGAGAGGCTGAACCGGGCACGAGGGGGTTAGCCTGCGGGGCGGGGCCTGGAGCCCTGTGTGCCCCGCTCTCCGCCTGTGTCCGCTTCTGCGCTGGGTGCCCCCAGACTGCAGGGGAGCAGCTGCTAGGAGAGCTGGACGATAGCTTCTGGAAGGGACGACCGGCTTCTCCTCCTGCAGTTACGAAAGTACCCAGGACGTCCTGCCTCCCTCTCTGCGGAGGCTACTTCTCAGAGTAGGGAAGGGAAACCAGGCAGGGGGGTGGTCCTGGCCTTTCTGGAAGTTTCTCTGGCTGCAGGTTCTCTTCCCTCCATCACCTTGAGTGAGTCAGCTCGGGTCATGATCTCGCGGTTTGTGGGTTCGAGCCCCGCGTTGGGCTCTCTGTGCGGACAGCTTCGGATTCTGTGTCTCCCTCTCTCTCTGCCCCTCCCCAGCTCGTGCTCTGTCTCTCTCTCACAAAAATAAATAAACATTAAAAAAAATTAAAAAGAGAGAGAAAGGGGAAGGACACAGACACCATGGTGGCAGATTTTATCCCAGCTCCCCTGACCCAGACCCATACCTACCGCCGCACGGCCCCCAGCCCCGCCCCCTCTACGGGGCCTTCTGAGTCCAGCCACCAAACTAACCGCCGCTTCCCAGGCTCTGACCCCAGCCCTGCCTTTTCTCGGCTTCCTCCTCTCCCTGGGAGTCCCCTCCACCTGTTCCCAGGGGCAAATTCTTTGTCATCTCTCAAGATGGCTCTGCAGTCGCCTTGGACAGGGGATGGCATGTCCTGCTTGATGCCCCTTGTCCCTGCTTGGTGACTGATGGTGTGCCTATCACTCTTACACACGTTCACACACAGACCACGGTCACCTTTGGGGCACGCCGCCCTCCATCTGGTGCTTCTCTGTGTGCCCATCCCCGCGCCAGACCAGGGATGCCAGAGCGGGGATTTCTCCCCTCTCCGTGCCCAGGGCCCGCACAGAGCCTGGCGCACATGCGGCACGTGGGGCTGGAGTCCATGGATACGTGAGCGCACGGAACACTTAGAATGTTCTTTTCCTCTCGTTGTCTCCAGGGATCTATAAAGGCCACTGCTTCCGGATCAATCACTTCCCAGAGGACAATGATTACGACCACGACAGCTCAGAGTATCTCCTCCGTAAGTGCCAAGCATCTTTCGCTTTCCTTGTATGTGTGGGAGGCAGGGGGGCAGCTGCAGGAAAGACGGGCCCCGTGAGGGTGAAGGGGTGCTGTTCTCTGGATGCTCTTTCTCTCCCTTTCTGATTCAGAATTGTTAGTTTGGAGGATGGACTTATGTCCAACGCTGCCAGGGCATGCTGGGTATCCCAGTGGGGTTACTTGGCGCCCAGGCCCATGCCTGGGGAGACTGAGGCCCAGCCAGAGCAGGTGACGGTGTGGGCGCTCTGCTCGCCAGGACTGCTGGTCACGGCGAGCTGCAGAGTCGCTGATTGCTGCCATGGGGCCTGGCGCAAGGAGGTTAAAGACACAGGCCTGCCCAGGCCAAGCGTCCCTAGGGGGCTGTGATACCCCAAGTACATTGCCCTCCCGGCCCTGGACCCGCCCACCCCACCCCCCACGTACCCAGCATTCTGTTCTTGAAAAATCAGACGGTCCGGTGGGGAGCCACCGCCTCTGCCCCTGCCTGTCCTGTGGTTGGGTTGACCCCCAGACTGGAAGTCACAGCATATACTGGACAAGGACAAACCCGTCCCACACGGGAAATCCAGATCTCATCCCTGGGCCTGTGAACACCACCCTGGGAGAAAGGAGGGGGCCACAGCCACAGAAGGTGCCTGGAAATGAAAGGACAGCACCCCTTGAAGCCGCTTCCCCCTTTCCCATGAGTCAGAACACGCACACAGCTGCTCACGGCGTCGCCCTCGGGGGCCGGGGCCCGGCTTCATTGATGGAGAATCGACAGCAGCGTCCTCAGAGGGAGCGCAATTCACTCTGCACCTGCTTGTGGATCGTTTTCTTCTAAGAGAAAGGATTTGGGTTGTGAGTCGTCTGGTCAAACAGTACAGCGTGTGGTTCCCGTGGAGCCTGGGGAAGTGTCAGGAGGCTCTGGCCAGACCCAGAACCGGAACAAATTTGGCCAGCTCTGCCTCCCTCACCTTCTCTTCTTCCTCCTGCCTCTCCTTCCTTTCTGCTTTCTGGGGCCAACGCTGAAGCAAGCAAATGACATTCCATAGGGCCACCGCAAATGGCCGTGCGGTTTACGCACATGCTCACCTACACTGTGGTATAAACGACACCCCTCGAGTTGCACAGTGCGCGGCCTGCACAGCCATCTGGGGCGACCCCTGGTGCTCAGCCCAGCTGGGATGGCTCATGAGCGTCGGCCCAGAGGTCAGATGATGTAGCTTTCTGGGGTTCCAGCAGGAAGCAGACGGCATGCTCAGATGCGGTGAACGAAGGGTGTCTAGTGAAGGACTATTTGCAAAGTGAGGTCAGGGTTAAGGAAAGCTTGCAGGGGGTGGGGAGAGCAGCAGGGCTAGTGGCCACAGGAGCCCTTGCACTCCGGGGCCTGAGCAGGTGAGGAAAGCAGGCATGGGAGCCTAGAGAAGGGAAGCCGGGAGGACAGGGCTGCCCGGCAGGCGCTGGGGCTTTTAGGAGGGAAGACAGTCACCTCGCCTCACCGGAGCCTTCAGGAAGGAGGCTCGGGGAATGCTGTTTCCCTGCACGCTCCTCCCAAAGCCAGAGGCAACGGAGCCCAAGTATCCTTTGCGTGGTGCATGGTGCGGCCTCCCGGGGCCCAGGGCAGGACGCAGAAAGTTCGAAGGAGGACCGGGAGGGGCAAGTCGGGGATGTGCAGCACACTCTGCCCTCCAGCTTCAGGCTCCCACTGTCCCCAGATTCCACCTGCGGTGCCCGAGGTGGGGGGGGGGGGGGCGTGAGGGCTAGGAGGGGCCCCGCAGCAATTTTCCCAAATCGATGGGGACAGCACAGACGAAAGATCCTTTGGGAAGGAAACGCCCTCTTCAAGTGTGCTCTGTGGGGGCCCGGCGGGTTCATTCACAAGCTGCTGATGGAATTGGGGCGGAGGGCAGAGCTAACCCTCCAACAAGGGGGTGTTTTTCCACTCGGGGGCTGGCGGAAAAAGGAGCTGGCCCCGAAACGAGATTCGGAGTACAGGTACCTGTGAGCCTCAGCCAGAGGGAGCAGGCAACATCCTCGAACTGGGGCGGGGGGGGGGGGGGGGGGGGGGGGCCAAGGTCACGGTCACCACGGCCGTCCCCCACAATTCCCAGTATTTGGCCCTCTGGGCCCCAGAGTATTGTGACCCCCAAACTACGCAGAAGCACAGGAGACAGAGAGGAGGGGTCATGAGAGTTCATTTATTCACCCATTTAACACAAAGTTATTCTTGGGCCTATTACATGCCAGATACTGTGTTAGCCACACATGTCACTGCAGCGGCGGAGCGGATGCTCCAGTGGGTCAGAGAAGGTCGTGGAAGGTTCCACGGTGCTTGCCTGTGGGAGTGGCAGCTTAACCATCCGGGCGAGGGGTATCGACCCTGACAGGTCCAAGGCCGGGCTTCTCATACACCCTGCCTTCCACAATTCGAGAACAAAGTCAACCTTCCCACCATGCATTCTGAAGTCTTCCCGAGAAACCAGGCTTGTGCATTGAGTTCCATCGCTGTCAGAGGGGCTCCCCCCTCCCCAGCCCGGGGGCTCTGGCAGTGCCCCCACTGGTTTGTACATCCACAGGCAGGTGTGGGGTCTGAGCGGTCACCCCACACACAAACACACAGCCTGCTGTGTCTTTTCCACCGGCCCCTCTGGCCCGGGAGGTTCCCACCCATCCCACCCTGGTCCTGGGGTCCCTTTTCCGGGTGCCACATTTCCCATCACGGAGCCGATTTGGGTGCTAAGGCTCGCAGCATTGATGTCAGGGCTGCTGGGAGGCCCCTGTGCCTGAGGGTGAGTGAGAAGGAGGTACCCGTGCTCCAGACAAGACACGGACTCTCTCCAGGGCTTGATTTGGCCTTGAGGCACGGCCCGGACCTCAGTCTTGCTCGTCCCTCAGCTCTGTGCAAGACCCACGCTGCACCATTGTCTACGGCAACCCCAGCTGGCTTCTGCACATCCAGAGCCCTGGGATGAGCCTGTGTGGCAAGGGACAGGCACGCACATGACTGACGTGGGCAGGATGGATGGCTCTGAGCCAGGTCTGGCCTCAGCGACCTTAGAGGCACTGGGCTCCCTTCTCCCCGGCCCCTCTGACCCGTCTGCAGAACGGGGGCTTCCAGGGGGAGCTGACCCCGGATTTTCTGGCCAGCATGGCTTTGAGGCATGTTTCCAAAGCCCACGGGAAACCTCCTCCCAGAGCCTGCGGCTGCAAGAAGGCAGAGGAAGGAGGAGGAGGTGCTGGAGAGAAGAGCTTTATTTAATGCCCCCAACAAAGCCCCCTCTGTGAAGCAGGGCACACACTGGTGGGCTTACAGGAAAGGAGACAAATAGTGCCTTCAGAGGCTGCAAGGCCACAAACCGGCTCAGCTGGCTCAGGAGTCGGCGCCTGCCAGGGCTCCCCGACTCGCTATCCCCCGCCGGGGCCACCAAGGGTCCATGTCGCCAGGATTTCTACTGGGCTGGGAGACCTGTAGGCCCATCAGGAAGGCTGAGCTCAGGGCTCCTCCTGAAGCCCCATTTCCCTTCCTCCTGGCCCTTCCAGCCAGATGCTAAGGGGGACCCATATCCCCTAAGCCCCTACCAAGTGCAGAAAGTGTATTCTTTTCCTAGGGCCGCACGCCGGGTGGCTTAAAACAACAGGAATTTACTGTGAATTTACTCTCTCTCGGTGCGGAGGCTGGAGTCTTCAATGGGATGTTGGCAGGGCTGGGCTCCCTCCACGGCGCCCAGGGGTCTCCTGCGACGCCTGTCGGCTCCCCACCCTCCTTGACGTGGGGCCCCCTCACTCCTATCTCTGCCTCTGCCTTCACACGACTTCTTCCCTGCCTGTGTCTCTTCCTCTGCTCACAAGGGCACTTGTCATTGGATTTAGGACCCACTCTAATGCAGGATGGTGTCCTCTTGAGATCCTTAATTTAATCACACCTGCAAAAAAACCCTCTTCTAAATAAGGTCTCATTCATAGATACCTGTGATTAGGACTTGGTCATATCTACTGGGGGGAGGGGTGCAATTCAACCCCTACAGGTAGGTATTTAATACTAGTCTCCCCAGGTTACGAAACAGGAGACTTGGGGTGCCTGGGTGGCTCAGTCAGTTAAGCGGCCGACTCTCGTGTTCAGCTCAGAGCGTGATCTCACAGGTTGTGAGTTCGAGCCCCACGTCGAGCTCTGTGCTGATAGCGTGGAGCCTGTTCGGAATTCTCTGTCTCTGCCCCTCCCCAGCTCATGCTCTCGCATTATCTCTCTCTCTCTCTCTCTCTCTCTCTCTCTCAAAATAAATAAGCAAACTAAAAAAAAAAGAGAGGAGACTGACGTCAGAAGTTAGCCGCCCTGGTCGGTGGCAGAGCAAGTGTGTGAGTCCAGCTTGGCTGGACAGCGAGGTCCACGCATGTCCCACCGTGTTTAGCCACCACACCCCGCCCCGTGACCTCAGGAGGCCCTGGTCTGTCCCCGGGGGGGCGGGGGGGGGGGAGGGGGACGATGACAGCAATGATGGCAGTGGAGATAAAGGCTGTCACTCAGAAGTATGTGCAATGGCCAGGCCCTGTGCTAAGCCTCTTAATACACACAAAACCCACCAGAGGAGGTGGGTCCCTGCTCCCAGCTGCTTTCCACAAACGGGGAAGCTCAGTGTTAAGTGAAGCGGCCTGACAAAATAGCCAGCATGTCCCAGAGCAGACCCAGCCCCGCCTGATGCCAAAGGCTGCGTCCTCAGCCACCCATCACCACTTCCCAGCCTTCCAGAGGCTCCTTAGAGACCGCGTCCGTGAAAGGCTCAGTGTAGCGGTGAGGGTGCGGTGTCTGAATGGAAGGCAGACCAGCGTTTTCATGGCTGTTACTGGGGCTCCCAGATACCATTGAGGGGCCCTCCTGCCTTCGGGCTGGCAGGGGGAGCCTGCTGTGGGCAGACGTGACTCCGGGCCTGAGCCGTCGCTTGAGTGGGGTCAGGCTGCCCCCGCCCGGCCAGCTCCCAACCCGCCGAGGTCTGCAGGGCCTGATGGGAGGGAACCTTCAAAGTCAGGAGAAGGGCCTCGAGCGTCGGGGCTCCCGGCCCACGCCCGAGGCCGAGGCCGTGCCCAGAACGGCGGCCGCCCTCACCGCCCTCTGCTCTGTCTCCCGCCCCGGCCCAGGCATCGTGCGCGCCTCCAGCGTCTTCCCCATCCTCAGCACCATCCTGCTGCTGCTTGGCGGGCTCTGCATCGGCGCCGGGAGGTTCTACAGCCGCAAGAACAACATCGTCCTCAGCGCGGGCATCCTCTTCGTGGCCGCAGGTGAGCCGTTCCGCCGGTACAGGGCGCGCGCCCGGGGCGTGCGCGGGGCTGGGGGCGCCGACGCGAGGTCGTTGCTCGTAATTGACTTCAAAGGTCCGGGTGCGAGGGGGCTGGCGCGGGGGTGGGGAGCGGCTGCTCAACGGGCACGGAGTCTCCTTTTGGGGGCGGCGAACACGTTCTGGAACTAGAGGCGTGGGGTGCACAACACTGTAAATGTACTAAATGCCGCTGAAGTGGGCACTTGAAGGGGCTCATTTGTGCCATGTGGATTTCACATCAATCACAAAAATAAGTAAGTCTAAGTGTGCACAGTGTCACAAAGGGGCAGTGCCGGCGCCTTATGAGCCTGGCTGCCTCGGGGGGGCCAGGAGGGTACCCCGAGGGACTCACGGAAGCCAAGACCTGAAGGAGCGGAGGAGGACAGGGTGAAAGGGGGCAGAACGGGCAAGGGTGCACATCAGAGTCACCCTCTGCGACCCAGTGAAGACCCACGGAGCTGCGGGTGACAGTAACACATGCCCTCCTAACTGGCGTGACGCTGGCACTCCTCCGGGCCTCGATGGAGAGACTTCAGCGCATGCCTCGCCACTGCAGACGTGGAGGCAGTCAAGCCGGAAGTGGGCTCACAGCTGGCTAGCGGCCGGCAGGTGCACATACATGGTGGGGTGGAGAAGTCGGGTTTTCCGGCCTGGGTCTCCGGGGGAATCTTGACGGGGCAGAACTTGGCCGGTGGCATCCTGGAGTCTCCAGGCAGCACCTGCAGAGGTCAGATAAACTCGCAACAAGGGACCCTGTCAGGAGAAGCAGGACGTGCCTGACGTCCTAGGCCTTCTAGTAAGTAAATTCGAGAGAGGTTACAAAGTTCAGTAATTCTTTCCTAGGTTGTTAACAGAGCTCCTTGCACCGCCTTATCAGTGTTTTTGCTTTCAAAGCATCCTTTGTCTTACCCCAGTCTGGTGAGGCGACCCTAGATGGGCCTGGTCTCTGCATCCTAAAACGGTCCAGTAGTCCCATGAGGGTGATAATGAGAATCCCAGTAAAGGTGGTGGTTGGTGGTCGAGCTTCCTTTTTGAGGATGGGGAGGGGCCTCACAGGGCCCCACCGCGTCTTGTCCTCTCCTACGGTCTCTCGGAGAGAGGGAAGGCGACTTCCCAACGCAGTTAAGGGACTGGTTCAAAATCTTTCAGCCAGATTCTTATGGTCCTTCCTCTACATTACTTCCGCTTCTGCGTCCTTCCAGGGCAACAGATAATGTGTGAGTGTGTGTGGGGGGGGCTGTATGTGTGTCAAGGGTGTGTGGTGTGCGTGTGTGTGTGTGTGTTAGCAAGAAGTACCCGAGTGTCAGGTCTCCTTCTTGGCCACGTCCCCATCCCTTTGCTTCTTGTCCCCTCCAGAGGCAGAGGTGGGAGGAAAGGGCCACACCCCATTCTCTCTCCTCCTTCGAGCCCCCAGATTTCTGAAGGTGGGGACCACTAAAGAAGTCCCTGCTGTGAGGTTTGAATCCCGTACCCCTTCCTTTCCCGAGGAAGGGAAAGATTTGCATAACACCAGCTACCACATACTACAGCCGTGGCCCCAGGGCTCGGTGAGCACAACCACATCATCCCAGATTCTGAGGGGGTAGTCAGGTGGCCCAGGTGGCTTCCCTGAAGTCACGTGGTGGCAAAGACACAGGCTGTGCCCACGGCCGTTGGCCTCCAAAGGTGCCCTCCGCAGCTGCCCATTTCCCCAGGGGGAGCCATACAAAGCCATATCCAGATGTCCCGGGTCACTGGAGAAGCTGTGGATTCCAGGGCCCTGGCAGAAGCAGGATTCAAGTGCAGGCAGCTTGGCTCTACTCAAACTCACTTATAATGAGATGAAATTAAATGAAGACCACAACAGGTGACTACATCCCACCTCTCAGGCTAGCAAAGGTCCAGCACGTTGATACAATAAATTATAGGCTGTTGACACCCACAGTCGTACTCCTGCGTGTGAGGAGCGGTGTGGATGCAAGGACGTCCGTGGCAACTTTGTCCTGGCGGAAGGCCGGAAGCCACCTGACTGACGCCCATAGCAGAGGCCTGGTTAGATATCCATGCAGTGGGTGCTACATGCACTTAGACAGACAGCTCTCCGTGGCCTGACATGGAACCGTCTGCCAGGTGGACTGTTGAGTGACAAGGCAAGAGGACAAAGAGTATTGTGCAAGGAAAGAAAGAGATGTGTGTGTGTGAGAGAGAGAGAGAGCAACAGAGAGGGCGGGAGGGAGAGAGACTAGATACAACGATAATATAAGAAAGAAGATAACAGGGGCGCCTGGGTGGCTCAGTCGGTTAAGCCTCCAACTTCGGCTCAGGTCACGATCTCACAGTTCGTGAGTTCAAGCCCCCTGTTGTCAGTGCAGAGCCCCCTCCGGATCCTTTGCCCCCCCCCAATCTCTCTCTGCCCCTCCCCCACTTGCATATTCCCTCTCTCTCTCTCTCTCTCAAAAATAAATAAGACTTTTTTTTAAAAAAAGAAAGAAGAGGGGCGCCTGGGTGGCGCAGTTGGTTAAGCGTCCGACTTCAGCCAGGTCACGATCTCACGGTCCGTGAGTTCGAGCCCCGCGTCAGGCTCTGGGCTGATGGCTCGGAGCCTGGAGCCTGTTTCCGATTCTGTGTCTCCCTCTCTCTCTGCCCCTCCCCCGTTCATGCTCTGTCTCTCTCTGTCCCAAAAATAAAAATAAAAAACGTTGAAAACATTTAAAAAAAAAAAAAAAAAAAAAAAAAGAAAGAAGATAACAGTAATAGCCTTCAGGAGGGGAACTAGGTAGCCAAGTGCCTGTGTTTTACATCTCATCGGAACTTTTGCTTTATTACCTCAAAACCAATTCCTTAAAAGAAAAGTCGGCAACCGGAATAAAGCAATACCTATCCAAGGGGGGGTGGCCACCAGCCCCTCCTCCGCCCTCCTGTCCCTCGTCCAGCTGTGGGTCTAACGTCTGCCTCCCTCCCTCCCACCCCTCTCCTGCTTCTCTTTCAGGCCTCAGTAACATCATAGGCATCATCGTCTACATTTCCAGCAACGCAGGTGACCCAAGCGACAAACGTGATGAAGACAAAAAAAACCATTACAACTACGGTTGGTCTTTTTACTTTGGAGCCCTGTCCTTCATCGTGGCCGAGACCGTGGGTGTCCTGGCCGTAAACATTTACATTGAGAAAAATAAAGAGTTGAGATTTAAGACCAAACGGGAGTTCCTCAAGGCCCCCTCCTCGTCTCCCTACGCCAGGATGCCGAGCTATCGGTACCGGCGACGACGCTCACGGTCCAGCTCGAGGTCCACCGAGGCCTCTCCGTCCAGGGCGGCGTCTCCGGTGGGCCTGAAGATCACTGGGGCCATCCCCATGGGCGAGCTGTCCATGTACACGCTGTCCAGGGAGCCCCTCAAGGTGACCACCGCCGCCAGCTACGGCCCCGACCAGGAGCCCGGCTTCCTGCAGCTGCATGACCTGTTCCAGCAGGACCTACAGGAAGGCTTGCGCGTCAGCGTGCTGAACCGGCGGACGACCCCCGTGTGAGCCACCCCCCTCTCTGCACCGGCCTCTCCCCAGAACAGCTGTTTGGATCCCACAGGAGGGCATCTGACCCTTAAGGCTGGACCGACCATGGACTGAAGCCAAAACCCAACCCTCCCTCGTCTCCAGAAAGTGTCACGGGCTGGCTGGGAGCGAAGCGCTGGGAGACGGGAGTTGGAAGCCGAAGGCTGACTTTGTCCCCCAGAGGGGCGTTTGACGGCCCAGGATTCCGAGATCTCCTGAGCTGCAAGGCCTTGACCAACCTGGGAAAACAAAATCGAGCCATTGTCTCCTCTTGGAAACAATTCTTGCCGGAAGAACGGGCTTTCAGAGCCCTCCCTCTCTGCCTGGGTGAGGGGCCACCGGGAGGGATTCACCAGGTACACGGGGACCTTTGGACACTGGTCAGGTGCCGTTTGACCTGAGGTTCTGGGTCTGTGAGCGGGAAACAAGGAAGCCGAAACTTGCCCCCTTCCTGTCTGTTTCTTGCTCTCTCTCTCTTTCTCTCTGGCAGTGGCCGGTTGTTGAAATAACAGTGATCCTGAGGAGAAAGCCCCTGTGGCCAACTGGTGCTTTGGCCTTTGTGCTATCCTGGGGCCGGCTTCCCTCGACCTGAGGAGACCAAGGCCTGTGGAAGAATCCGCAGTGGAGGAGGCCATTCGCTGGCCTGGGTGTGAGGTAAACCCAGAGTCTGTGGCTTGGCATTCTGGTCTGCTTCTAGAAGTTTCTGCCGTACACAGAAAGGGCAGGGCGCTCTGACTGTACTTGAGAGTCTGGAAGATTCCACGGGTCTGAAAGAAGGTGCCCATATGGCCTCTTGCCGTGCCCCTCCCCACGGACCCTCCTCAGAGCAGCTCTGTCCCTTCTTGGGGAGCGGAAGGGGCAGACCCCCACCACCACCGGCGTTTGGCAACAGGAGCCTGAACTTCTGTTCGAGAAAGGGAGACCCGAGGGTGAACAGCGGCCAACACATCAGAACAAACATCCGTTTCCTAAGTGGTTATTGATCGTGACTGGTTGCAAATGAAGGCCAGGGGAGCAAGTGACACCCGGTTCTCCGTCCAGACAACGGCAGCAGCAGCCCCTCCCCCACACCCACTCTTGTCATTTATTCTGCCACCACCCGAAGGGCTCAGCCGAGGGAGTTCGGGCAGTTTGGACGAAAAGGCCGCGCTGTGTTTGCCTCCCTCCTCGCGGGAGGGACATCTCGGCGCTCTGGAACCGAGGCGGCGGTTCCGCGCTGGACGTTTCCTTCCGACCACAACCATCTCTTCCCATCCGGAGGCAAGCGGAGAACGCAGACGCGAGTGTGGGTTCAGAAGACAAACTTTCTGGAACAGGGAGCTCACCCTCTTTTATATAAAACACGCGCTTTCTAAAGACAAATCCTTTCTTACTTTTTGAGACTTGGTCGTCCGATCTCGAGCGGTCGCCTGTGGTCCCGGTAGCTGTCATCCTGAGAAGTGACCAGCGAATTCTTACCTCAGCCACCTGCTCGCCGACCCCCTGGGCGGACTCAGCCCCCAGGAGTTGAGATCTGGGTCACGGTCATCGCCATCCTCCTTCACCCCCGGAGAGGAAATCTCCCCGGGGACCCCTCGCCTGACTGCCCCGGAGCGCTGGCCAGCCAAGGCGCGGTGTGCTGGGGACCCTCCGCGCTTGCCCGAAACCCTTCCTCCCGTTGAGGTTGGCTTTGTGTGGTGGTTTGTCCAAGCATGTGCAGCCGTGAATGCTGGAGTGTCAGGGCTCGTGGCCTGCCCTGCTGGGGGCCAACCCCGTCCCGTCCTGCCCCCAACCCGACCGCCCTTGGTGCCCCACCCCCCCATCTGTGACCCCATCTTCCCGGGCTCGAAGGAAAGGGGGCAACATCTGGGAACCCATCACCCCGCCAGGTCCCCAGACTCTTCTGTCACTTCCCAAAGCAAGGCAGCCGTGCTGTTTCTTCCACATAAGTCACCTCCTCCCCTGCTGCCCCGGAAGTTTCTGTCATTTCATGCAGAGAGCTGTGTTCCCATGAATCCTACCTCTCGCCCAGTCCCAGGCAGAGAATGTGGGGCCCACTCTAGGGACCAAGAAAGAGTAGAAAGAACCAACAAAGAAGGACAGAAGAGCAGGGAGCAGAACCACCTCAGAGCCCCTGGTCTTCACAGCCTTTCTCCCCACCACGCCCGGGCTCCCGGACCCTCTGCCCGGGGCCACCCTTCTGCGCACCGCCCCTCAGCCAGGGGCGCCTGGGGAAGTGGGCGGAGCTGGCTCCCTGCCACCTGTCAGGCTGAGACCTTGCGTCCCCAGAGGGGGACGCAGGGGCCTGTGCCCACCTCCTCCCATCCCACCACCCTCTCCAACCAGCCCCTGTGTGTTTCGCCCGTTAAGCACCTGTGAATCCTGTTACCTACTACTGGTTTTGGGTTGTTAGTTCTGTCTTTTTTTTAATTAAATAAAAACCTTTTTGAAATGTTCTCTTCTTGATGTGGGGGGAAGGGGTCGAGCTCCCTTTGAGTCTTTGTGGGCACTGAGGGCAAACCGTGTCCCTCCTGGGGGACACTGTGGACCCTCCAGGAGAAGAAGGAGGGCGGCTGGGCCCTGTGCCGGCCAAGGTGGGTTTCTCCGGCTTTCATCTAGGTCACCAGCCACCTCCCTGGCAACACCAGCTGGTTTCAGACTGCTGAGTGGTATCATCAAGGTGCCTTTTAACAGATGGGCTGGGAGATGGACGGGCCACCCCTGCGTGTGGTGTGGGCATCTGGGCAGCTGAGCAAGCCAGACCCGTCTTCAGAACCTGCCGGGCGGGGGCCAGCCAGCCAGAACCACAGCCTCGGAGGCCCTAAGTTGCCTGCCAGGGTTTCTAAGGAGTCCAGCCTCCTTTCCCCCTCCAACTTCGGAAATGATTAAAAAACAAAGGAGGCCAAGTAACAAAATGGTAAAGCTGGCTCCAACCAGAGGCCAAATGGGACCAAGCCATCTAATCTCAGGCCCAGCCGCCTGAGTCAGAGAGAGGGACCGCCCCCCGCCACCAGGAGTCAGACAGAGGGACCGGGTGGCCCCTCGGAGCAGGGCAATACTGACACGCTGCGACAGGCCCCCGCGGGTCACAGGGGACGCCCGCTGTAACCCAGCAGGTTCACCCCTGCAGGTGGGCACGGGCTGGATGTCAACTCTATGCTCTTGGGAGGCATGACAAGGGGAGGACTGCTGTCCTCCTCCACTTCTACCCGAGCTACCGTCCAGGGGACATGTGCATTCAATTCCACATCCCCCTTTCTTTCGGGACCCAGACCTCGAGTTTTCCTCCTGAGAGTCAGGGGCTCTGCTGCTCCTCCTGGAGCCTGGAGGCACCAAACTCTGAACATCCAGAAGGTCTTTCCTGGTCCCGGCAAAGGGAGGCCGAGTGAGGCACGTCCCCGCTCTGGTGGCTGCAGGAACCATTCCCCGCATGTCTGAACTTTCTCCCCTGGCTTTTTAACCCTCTTTCCTACCACCCGGGATGGGTCTGTGGGGAAAGTGATGTCCCAGATGCGCTGAGCCACCAGGTCCCAGGGCCCGGCGAGCTCAGCTCCACAGCCCCACCCGCTGACCCCCTGCTCCAGCCCGAGCCGTTGCCACCCAGCACCAGCCCCGCGTGCCAGAGGGACTCTGCCTCCTGTTTGTTCTCGGCCCTCAGGAAACTCTGGCTCAGCACAAGCTTTGCAGCCGTTCTGGGGGGGATCCCGTGGCAGTCTGAATTTAGGGGCAGGGTACGGCCTCCAACGTGGGGTTCACGTGGTCCCGAATTTCTGTCAAATAAAAAACTCGGTCTCCCTAGTTTGCAGAGTTAGATCCACAAGAACTGACACAGAACCGGATGTTCTCATTCCCTAACCAAAATGCCCCCCCCCCCAGGCCCCGCTCCGGCCCGGGAGCCCCCATCCTGGCCTTCACTTACGCTACTCAGACTAGGCGAACGGCATGACCAGCAACGCCCAGTCCTAGAGTGGCTTAATGCAACGGAAGTTTACTTCTCACTCATGTAAAGTCCAATCGACTGGGTGCGGGGCGGGGGGGTGGGGGGGGCCGGTGGCAGGGGGTCCTGTGCTCCACAGCCTCATTCAGAGATACAGGCCCGAGCCGTGGGAGCTCATTCATCTTCAATATCGGCTGCCAAGGTTGCCCTGGCATTGACATCCAGGGGGCCGAGGGGGAAGACAGAGGGCAGGCAATTGATCATGAGAGTAGGGGAGTCTTGTGGGGAGTTTTAAGTGACTTTCCCTCCTGCTCATATGCCGTTGGCCAGAATCCAATAACACGGTCACATCTCTAAGAGCCGGGGAAGATACGAAATGTGGCCTGGCCCAGGAGGAAAGGAAAACAGTTTAGGGAACAGCTGGCCAGTCTCAGTTCCCTGGTCTATGTCTTTCAGCACCGTCCTCTTTTCCCTCCCCCATCACCCACCAATGTTCTTGGGAGTGCCTACGTGAAGCCAGGACTCTGTCTGGGACTGCATCTACCTGTGTGGCCTGAGCCCTCCTTCAGCTCCGGCGGGATGCCTGGCCTCTTCTCTGCTCTGGATGCGCCATCCGCAAAACACGTCTACGCTCCCTTCTCTGTGGCCTTGGAAGAATGGGCTTGCGCTTGTGCCTTGACCCCGACAAGAACCAGAATCCCCGGACATCGTGACCAGCAGGAGTGGTAGGTGCCGTAAGAATCATCCCATTTGACGGACTCATCCTCGAAGAGGGATAAGCCAAAAGAGGGAGGAAGGGATTAAGGAAGAATAAAAAGAAGGAAGGAAATATTTTTTGAGGATGTTCACAGCAATCATGAAAGGGAGATGCCACTACCCCAGGGGCGATTTTGTTCTCCAAGGGCCACTTGCCAAGGTCTAGAGACATTTTTGGTTGTCACACTCGGAAGGGGGTTGCTCTTGGCATCTAGCGGGTGGAGGCTAGGGATGCTGCCGAACATACTCCACCCGCCAAGAACGATCTGGCCCCAAATGTCACCAATGCCGAGGCTGAAAAACCGTGCATTGGCCTGATTTTACGGTGAGGGAGACGAAGGCACAGTGAGGTCACTGGTGCGGGGTCACACCCGGGCTTCTGATACTTGTACCTAGGCTGTGGACACGTTAG
The DNA here is from genome assembly GCF_018350215.1 of Panthera leo. Classification (NCBI taxonomy): domain Eukaryota; kingdom Metazoa; phylum Chordata; class Mammalia; order Carnivora; family Felidae; genus Panthera; species Panthera leo. Next base: position 47,813,149 of record NC_056692.1, on the reverse strand, counting down.
GAACACCCAATTGTTTATTTCCAGGATTGCCTGTCCCTGCAACTCTTTCTGATTTTTGCCTTTTTCCTCTTGGCTTTTGAGCCAACAGTTTTGGAAACAGAAATTTTGGAACAGAAATTTGGAAACAGAAATTCCTCACTGCAAGAGGAAACGGGCAAATGGCCACCTGGCCTGGGTGGGGGCAGGGGTGCCTGGGTTTGGGGGCAAAAGGCTGACTGAGTTCAACCAAATGGGTAACCGGAGATCAAGCCCAGAAACCTGGCCCGGCTTGAGGCCGGGACTCCATACCTGGGGCGTCCTCCTCTGCCCACGCCCCTGTCGGCAGCTGCAGGGACACGGCCCGGAGCCAGAAACACCGATTCATGAGCCAGCAGCACTGGGCAAGCCCCCCAACCTCTCGGAGCCCCCGTTCCCTCCTCAGTCAGATGAGGAGGTAGCACTTCCCCAACCCCCAGGGCTGTTGGGAGAATGAATGAAACTTGAACTTGAAGGAAAGGTTCGTAAATACCTGAGCTCAGCAACGAGCATGAAGAGTGAACTTTCGGGAGTGTTCGCTGACCAGCAACACGTAAGGAGTTTCCAGATGGATGGTTCTAGAACAGCCTTGGGAGGTGGCACGCTGAGGGTGTGGTTTGGGAGAAACCTGTCATCCCGCGGATCCAACACGGGGCAGTGCTCCCCAGGGAGGGCTCCTGCCCCAGCTGCTTCTCTGGCTGAAGCCCATTCGTTTCCACCCTCTGGTCTCCAGGACACCGGGTGGCAGTGGTCACGGCTGCCCCTGTGGCTCCTGCCTTCTTAGCAGGTCCTGCAGTCCCACGAACCTTATTCAGGCTGGAAAGGCTGCAAGAGCCCAGTCCTGACCACTTTCAGGTGCCCTGGGAGCTGGGCTGCACGGGAAGGTCTGGGTCTCTAGCGTGGGGCTGGCACAGAGGAGAGGCCTGGGGGGCGGGGAAGGGAGGGAGCTCCCTGCAGGGAGCTCAGAGGCAGCACGTGACTTCAGCTCCCTGCACTGGTTCCTAATATAGCACCCGTGGCCGCCCAGCCCTAGACCTGAGGGGTGGGGCGAGGGACGGAGGGTAGGAGAGGCGCTCAGGGAGCTCAGAATCCGAAAGGGGAGATGATGCAGGTACACCCGACCCAGGTATTTTTAAACTTGCAGCCCCCAACAAAATTGCCAGTGCAACCTCAACCTCGGGAAAAGACGTCTGTGATGACAGAGGGTTACAGGTGCTTTTTTTTTTTTTCCCCCTTGTGCTCACGACTGCAGGAAAGGGTCCCTGGAAGGACCTATTTCCTGACCTTTGTCCCCTGATAAGTTTTCTGAGACACACTAACCCCCGAGGGGGTCTCCAAAATCCACCAATTAAATTGCAAATAGCCAGGTCCTTTTTAAAACAAATACTACTACATTTTCCTCATTCTAAGAGTATTCCATTTTGCCTTTTTTTAAAAAAAAAAAATCTAAAAATACAGAGAAATGAAAGAAGAAAACACGATCAGCCAAAAGTCCTACCGCCCAAGACATAAACCCAGGTATAACATTTCAGGGTACCCCAGTGTAGGTTAATCCCCTGCCTCTGGTCACCACTTTTCATCATGGCAATCTTCCCATGTCTTTACGTATTTCTCAAAGGCACAATCTGTAATGGCTGCATAAAACAGAGATGTGGCCATTTATCTAACCAATGTCCCCTGGCTGCACAGAGCCTGTTCGCTCCCTAGATCTTCAATGGTGTCTGAATGGGGCCAAAGGGCTGGGAATCTCAGGATGCGTTTGGTTAAGATCCAGTGACTTCTCACCGTGAACTTCTGGCTCAGCTCTATCCCAGAGGCCGATGAAAAGAGAAGTTCCTTGTCCACCCTGAAACGCACTCAGGATCTTGTCTACACGCACACCTGGGTGTCTGGGCTGGGGCGATAACAGCTCCCCTCCCCAGGAGCTAGTAAGCAGCTCCGTGCCAAGTTCCTCTTGAAAGGCTGGGGCTGCTTCATCCCACCAGGCTTCACGTCTAGCCGCCCTCCGCCAAGCTAAATGGAATCCCTTCCACTTTCTGAGCGTATCAGCTAGGAGGGCTGTGTAACAAATTACACCAGAACTTAGTGGCATTAAACAACTGTCAGACACGATCGTGGATCCTTACCTCTGCTTGACAGAGACAGGATCGGGATGGCTTATCTCGGCTCCACAGCGTCTGTCCGGGGCCTTGGCTGGAAGACCCGAGGGGTGGGGGCTGGAATCATCTGGAGGCTAATCTGCTCATGTCTGGCAGTTGATGTGGGCTACTGGCAAAGACTGTAGCTGCAGTTTGCAGCCTGAATGTCTACACACGGCTTCTCTGGGTGGCCTGAGGTTCCTCACAGCATGGTGGCTAGGTCCAAGGGCCAGTGTCCCCAGAGCAAGAGGGAAAGGTAGAAGCCTCAGAAGTCACATGGCATTACTTCAGCTGCACTTTGAGGGTGAAGACAGTCGAAACCTGCTTGGGTTCAAGGAGAGAGGAAAGAGATTGCACTTGTTGATGGGGAGTGACAAGGTTCTAGAAGTATATGGGGACACAGAAATGCTTCTGTGGCCACTTTTGGAAGATGCAATCTCCCCTCCCCCACTTCCAGCCCCTCCCCACCCCACCCAGTCTCTCCAATACCTTGTGGGGCTCTCAGCTTCTTCTCCACCCAACCAATCCCCTCTTCCGTCCTCTGTATCCACTGTGCCTTCTGGAACTCCCCGAATCTCCACCTCCTGGGACACGTGAAACCATCCTCTCTCCTAAGGACACACCTTTCCCTGGTCCTCCTGGTGAAAGCTGTCCCTTCTTCCACTGGGGCTCCCTGCCCAGGTTCCCAACAAAACATTCCTGGCTGTTCAGCCCCATGACCCGTCCTGAGAGGTGTGGGGCTGCAGAGAAAAGGGATCCAAGACACCTCAGGGTCCAGAGGAGGGTTGGGGCAGGTACACTGGATACTTTCAGCTTCCAACAAAACTGCCAGTACAACCTCAGGAACAGAAGTCTGTGATCAGAGAAGATTATGAACGCATGTCCTTGGACTTGTCATAGCAAGGCGGGGGGCAGGGGGAGGCGGTGCTGACACCTGCAAACTATTATTCCTCCAGTCTCCTGGGGAGGAGCCTTCTCTGAGGGCCAGGGGTCAACCACCCCAACTCCCTGGCCTCACAGCTCTCCTGCCTTCTTGCCTCCGTTGACCTTTGTCTCCAACCTGGATATTGGCATCACCCTGGTCTGCCCCCCACTGTCATCTTCAGGGACAGCGTCCTCCTCTCTGACCACAGCTGCCAGTGCTCCAGCCCCTTCGCTGCCTTACCACCACTCCACCTGTTCTCAAACCTCATCAAGTCCCCCAGGGCCTTGACCTCTCCAAATTCTCCCAATACATCGACCTTCCCGGTTGTAGGACCCTCGAGAGTCATCATTTAAGCTCATCCTTGCCAATGTCTCCATTGCCTTGGTCCCTCTGCTTTCTAGCTTTTCCCTCCTGGGAGAACCCAACCCTCCTAATCTCACCTTCCATCTTCTCCTGAACCCGAGCTGCAGGATGATGCCAGAGAAAACCAAATTGTAAATCAACGCATATGTAGGCAGATAGTGGCCTCCAAGGATGCCCAAGTCCTAATCCCTGGAGCCTGTGAGTATGTCACTTTACGTGGCAAAAGGGACTTTGCAGCTGTAATTAAAGTAAGGATCTTGAGATGGGGAGCTTTTCCTGCATTATCTGGGTGGGCCCAGAGTCATCACAAGTGTCCATAAAAAGGAAAGAGGGAGGTAGGAGAGTCAGAGAAGGAGACATGATGACAGAAGCAGAGGTCAGAATGGAGCGATCGTAGGCCTTGAAGGCAGCAGAGTTCTGGGTCCCCTGGGCTCGCAGGATGGAATTGGGAGCAGCAAGCCTGATGCAACAAAGGGTCTGAGTTGAATGGCACAGGGAGGCAGATGAAGTGGGTGTAAAGAGGTTGGACCCACTGGGTGGCACCGTGCTTTTTTTTATAGTATCTTAAGATGAAACGCCCAAGGCCATTTCGAGCCTAATTAAGGCTGAGCTCAAAATTAGATCAGCATGTTGCCAAAGAGGACTTATTCGGCCCCTCCCAGGCGTGCCCTGGCCCCAGCTCCGAATGAGGTCCACCTCTGGGGGATGTTTCCCTTCCCCTAGTCATGTCTGGCCCTTCTTGGGAAAACAGCAGTCACTTGGGACAAATGAAAACTGGTTCATCTGGACGAGTAAAAATATAGACAAAACTCCCAATTAGCTGAGTGCAGCATATCTAAGGAGTGTGGAAAATGTTGGCTTCAGGATGCTGCTTCCCTTTGAACTTGACTGCAGAGGTAGTGATGATGCCCTCCTGGGGTGTCCCTCAGCAGCTTGAGGTAAATTAGCCATTGCTCTCAGCTGTCCTGGGTCTGCCCCAGGTGCCATTTCTAATGTCCCTGTGGCCTCGAGCCACGCAGAAAAGTCCTTTGGATCATCTGGTGGGGCAAGTTATTTGAGCTTCTGTCCCTTTCTTCTTTCAGTAAATCTGTCCAGCCAGCCAGCCATCAGTCATTCAACAAACATCTATGAAGATCCCACTCTGGGCTCAGGTCTAGGGGTGTCCTCTGAGGGCACCCAGGACGAGTACATAATAGTCTCACTGTCTCCACCCTCCAGAAGTTTATAGCCCATAAGAGAAAGCTGGTCCATCTGTGCTCTGTAAATAATCATGATAGCACTAGCTGCCCAAATCCATTGCCTACTGTTAGCTCAGGCCACCATAACAAAATCCCATAGACTGACTTAAACAACAGAAATTTATTTTTGCAGGGTGCCTGGGTGCCAATTTGTTGGGCGTCTGACTTCGGCTCAGGTCACGATCTCGCTGTTTGTGGGTTCGAGCCCTGAGTCGGGCATTGTGCCGACAGCTTGGAGCCTGCTTTGGATTCTGTGTCTCCTTCTCTCTCTGCCCCTCCCCTGCTTCTGTGTGCGCCGTCTCTCTTTCTCTCTCAAAAATAAATGAACATGAAAAAAACAAAAACAAAAAAGGAAATTTATTTTCACCTGGTTCTGGAGGCTGAAAGACTTAGAACAGGGGACTGCACGGTTGGCTTCTGGTAACAGCCCTCTTCCCGGGTCTTACCTTCTCACTGGGTCCTCACGTGGCAAAGAAAAAGAACAAGCCTTCTGGTATCCCTTCTTTGGAGGATGCTAATCCCATCAATCCCATCACGGGGGCCCCCTTCTCATGACCTCATCTAACCTAATCACTGCCCAAAGGTCCCACCTCCAAATACCATCACATTGGGTGATGCATCGACATGTGAATTTAGGGGGGACATAATCCTGTCCACAGCACCTAACACGGGCTAAGCTGGTAAAGAGCATTATCTCTGACGCCTGCCAGCTCCCCAGCCAGCCGGCGTTGCCCTCATTGATAGATGCAGCGGGGCGGCTTAGAGAGGCTGATGACTCCCGGGAAGCCGGGCTCAGCAGAGCAGGCTCTGAGCCTGGGCTGGCCGCTCCATCCCTGGCAGGCTGGTGCCCGCTCCCAGGAGACCCTCCTTCCCTACGCCCTGGGGAGGGGAGGGCCCGCGAAGAGGGTGCAGGTGTCTCCCAGCCCTGGCTCCCCAGCAGACACCGGCATCCACGGAGCCCCTTCCCTGGCACCGTGAGGGTTCCCGAGAGCCACACAGGCAGCGTGACTGTGGCCCCAATGAGCAGAAAACGTCTGAAGGAGCTTGGAGGCAAGGCGACGGGACCGGGAGACTCGCCCGCAAACCCCTGGAGTCGCCCACATCGTGGCAGATTTACACAAAGAGGACTTCAAAAGGAAGAGGCCATCCATCTTTCATGCGCTGAGGCCGGTGGAGGAGTCAGGGCCCCCCGCCCCCCGGCTGCCCAACCCCCTCCTGTCTCCCCCGCTTCCGCCGAGGGAAGGTGCAGCCCGGCCTCCGTGATGGGTCTGCTGTGTGGTCCGCGGTTGCCGGTGATGCTGAGCGTACCCCACGGGCCAGGCCCCACTCAGCACCCTTCCCAAGACCTTCGGCGGCTCCCGCACCGGAGAGCTCAGGATGCCCACCCCCACCGCACCCGGAGATTCAAAGTACCTCTCTATTTCTTCAAATGACTTCCTATCTACCTGTAGTGCTGAAATTAAGTAGTAATATAGTGCTTCTTTCTAGATATTCTGTCCTAAACCACCAGAACCTTCTTCTCGCCCCCTGACTGCCGCTTTGCGGGTGTGCCTGGCACACGGTGGGTCTGCCTCGGGCTACCCCACGTCCCTCCGAGGACCCCAGGCACCTGGCACTTGAAGCTGGGCCCACGGGCCGTGCGAGGGGCTGGGGTCCTGGGCCAGGCCTCTGCTCCGGGGAGCTCCCCCTGGAGAGGGCCCGCCTGCCCGGACACAGAAAGGCACTCTCAGGGGGCCAGTCCCCTGCAGGAACACAAGCAGGGGGCGGGGAGAGACAGGGAGCACAGATGAGGGGGGATCTCTCGGGAGGTTATAACCTGAAGGGGAGGCTGGTTTGCAACACAGAGGTGAGCTCTAACTGCCCAGGCGCCCCTGTATGTGTTTCTCTTGTCACGGGAGCCCGAGCCAAGGACTTGGAAGGGTAGAGGAAAAGGAAACTTGTGCTCACCAGTAGTCACAACAGATCTTGGCCATTCCTCCTGGCTCTGACCATGGCTTCAGAGGTTGGGCTCTGGGTTCTGAGAGCTGGCTTCACCGTTTACCAGCTGTGTGACCTTGGGCAAGTTGCTTCTGTATCCGTACCTGTAAAATGGATGTGATAGTTGCACTCACCTTATGGAGTGGTGTGAAACTTAAAGACAGCGATGTGGAAAAGCTCAGCACGGCACAGGATATATAGTAAACACTCGCCGGATGAGCCGTTCCTACGATCCTCATTACCCTTAATGGTCTGTGACGCCTGAGTGTTTCTCGCACACAGGCAGAGAATTTCCGTTAAGCTACGTCAACCTGAGGCCGGGATTTTGAAGCTCAAAAGCCCGCTCGGCTCAGGGGGTCTATTCCTGGCCACACATCAGGCTCTTGGATCGGCCCCAAAAGGGGCAACTGGTAAACCCGGAAAGGAAGAGAGGTGCAGAATGCAGGAGGGGTGTGGGGGCTCGCGGGCAGGCAGGACTCTCCGAAGGCCGGCCCGCTTTCCTCTGTCCCCTGCTGTATCCACGCACCCATCAGCCTCTTCGTAGTCACCTGTGGAACAACCTACTTCTGTCCTTTTTTACTGAAATACATTTATCTCGTCAATGAAAACGTACGTGGCAAATCTTTAACAGAAGTAAAATGAAAACCGTAAGATAAAAGCATTACTACAGTCAGGTCCCGCCGGATTCTTTGCCCTCTCTGGGCTTTTCTTTGGTTTGTAAGCATCAGAAAGGTGTTCGAGACTTACCAACCCCAAACAGAGCTTTTCTTCTGGACCCAGTTGGGGGGATGGGAGGAGAACCGAAAGGGAAATAGTGTTTTCACCCCGGGAACGGTGCTGGGCAATGCCAGGCCCAGGAAACACCTGAAATCTTCCTGCAGTTTGGGGATGGGCTAGGGCTTGAGGCTAATGCCTGGGAGGGCGGATCCCCAAGATGTCCCTGGGCAGGATCCTGGGTCGCCCAGACTCCCAGGACAAGGACCCATTCATCCCTTCCACTGGTGACTGGTCTGCACAGTGTGAGAGCACAAGGGTCCCCTGTGTCCCCAGGGTCCCCTGCCCTTACCCAGCAGTGTCCCCTTATCCTGCAGCCCAGAGCAAGCAGGTGCCCCCTGCGGCCTGCCCCTCACTACCTCCAACTCAGGTATTCTGAGCTGCCAATCGTGGCGATCTCTAGTCACCATCTAGAGCCTTCTTTCCTCGCCTCTCCCAAAGGTATTTCTGGTCCCGAGAGGGAAAGAAAGCCCTGAAACCTGAGGAGAAGTTACCCTTAGTGACACGCCTGAGCAGTGCATTAATAGAAGCCTCCCTCAGGCCCCTGACACGTCTGGGCAGCTGCTCAGTCCCGTCTGGTGTCCCTCAGCCCCAAGGCCAGCCCCCTCTGGCTCAGCCGGACACACTAAACTTAGCTTCCACCCCCAGCTCATAACCGCTGCCGCCTCCCAGCCTGGCTGCCACCTGCCCGGGAGCCACCGCCACCAGACCGCGCCGAAGGCGCCCACTCCTCCGCCACCACCATGTCCCAGACCAAAGCGCCCAAGGTCCGCGCGACCCTCTTCTGCATCCTGGTGGGCGTCGTGCTGGCCATGGTGGCCGTGGTGACCGACCACTGGGCGGTGCTGAGCCCCGAGGTGGAGCACCACAATGCCACCTGCGAGGCGGCCCACTTCGGCCTCTGGCGGATTTGCATCAAGCGCATTGTCACGAGTGACGGCAAGGACAAGACCTGCGGACCCATCTCCCTGCCTGGGGGTAACGTACCCACTCTCTGATCCCGGGCCCGCCTCCTGCCCTCCCTCATCCCCCTGGAAAAGGTGCCTGTGGGAAAGACCAGGAATAGCGCCCAGCCCCCTGTGCCCAGGGAGGAGGATCTGGATTGCATGTGTCATCCCGGAGGCCAGAGCTGCCGGCTTGTAAAATGAGGGCGTCTGTCTCTAGCTATTTCTGTCTTGCTGGGGCCTCAGGGCCGTGCGCCCAGAGCAGAGGGCTGCGCAGGTGGGACCAGAGGCTCACGAAGAAATCCGTGGACCCACCAGACTAGAGGCTCCCAGCCCAGCAGCGGCCACTCTTCTGGGTGTGCCCGGCCCCACTCTCTCCCCCGCACAGACAGGCTAAGCGGCCCTACGTCCTCGGGCCGAAGGGACACGTGCGGCCGGCACGGTCGCTCCCCAGCCTCCAGGTTGGGTGTGCGACGGGATCGGCCGCGACACGTATGGGGCGTAGCGCAGAAGGAGAACGCGGGGCTCCTCGTCATTGTCTTTAAGAATTTCAAGACGGGGACAGCGAGGCGTGGAGCCAAGCGGGGGTCCCTTCTGTGTGCAGGGGCCTTGGCCGACTGCGTCGGCCACACGTCCGTAAAGCGGGACCTGGGTGTAGGTGAACCACCCACTTTGTACATCCCCTCTGAGCTCAGACCCCTTCAGAGCCGGGAAGCGGCACCTCCTGCTGCGACTTAAGCCCACTCCTCAATCTCCCACCATGTGACTGAGCCGCACATCAAAGGCGAGCTCCTTGTGAGGATACCTGGTAGCAGGGTGACCGGTCTATTCTGCAAACGTGGAGCCTTCCACGCCCGTGGCAAACAGCACACGCCGAGGAAAGAGCCCTGTGTGCAGAATCGAAGGTCTGGGCTGCAGTCACGCGTTGCCCACGACGCCCCAGTGACTTTGGGGGCGACAAAGGATATTGTGACCTCTGCTTGGCGCTCGGGCTCAGCAACGTGAGTCCCTCCCGGGGCTCACGAACAGCACTCTGAGGTGGCAGTGGACGGGGCCGAGGGCGGTCTCCCAACTGGTTTTCGGAGGCCTTCCCTCTGCTATCAGACTGGGGGTTCCCTGCACCCTGCCCTTCAGAGAAGTCAGTGCCAAGTCCCTGGAGACCTTGCAGTCTGTGTGTGGGACAGAGGAGCCCAAAGCCCATTGCCCCCACTTCTCTTTTTCCTCCTCCTTCCCCTCCCGCTGGCGCTAGGAAGCCCCTGCCTTGCTCACACCCCCCTTGAAATGCGGAAGACTTGTCGATACCCAGCTGTCCTGGAAACGCCGAGTCCTGGGGCTTTAACAGACGTGGACATGTGCTTGAAGGGTATCACATGCCCACGTTCCTCAGCCACGGCCGAGCACACCCGTAAACAGACGCTTCATGCAGCCAGTTCCCCCCGGCAGGGCAGGGCAGGGCAGGGCAGGGCGAGGCCGATTCTCTACGGACCATGCATGGGAATGCACGTTACGGTCCCGTCCATCTGTCCTCAGAGGCCCTACCTTTTAAAGTCTGGGGAGTTTACAGAGCAGATGAGCGGGGAGGCGAGGCAAGTCCATACAAGGAAGAGACAAACTAGCAGAGGACCAGCAGGCATGGATTGGCCTTGAGCCCGACAAGACAGTCCATCTGTAGGCCTCCTTGCTCTGGCCCAGAGGGAATCCTGCCTCCCACCCTTGCGAGCCGGGCCCTACCCCAACAAGCTTCTAAAGTATGTTCCCGCCTCCTCCCCTCTCCTTTCTCTGCAGATGCATGCACCTTTTGCCTTTCCCACCCACCTTTCCTGTGCTCTGTGGGATTACTCTTTTCTAGAGGGAGGAACAGAGCTCATCTATGTTCTCTCATTTATTATGAATGGCAATAATAACCACCACAAACACAAACATAGTACCATCTGCCAAGTATTGTTTCAAGTCCCTTCCCTATTTTAACTTTGTAAAAAAAAAAAAAAAATGTTATGTTTATTTTTGAGAGAGAGAGAGAGGCAAATGCGAGCGGGGGAGGGGCAGAGAGCGAGAGGGAGACACCGAACCTGAAAACAGGCTCCAGGCTCTGAGCTGTCAGCACAGAGCCTGACGTGGGGCTCGAACCCACAAGATGTGAGACCATGACCTGAGCTGAAGTCGGACGCTTAACCGACTGAGCCACCCAGGCGCCGCACCGCCCCCCACCCCCCCGCCCATAGTTTAATTTTGAATGACATCAGAAGAAATTACAGACCAAGAATCTCCAAAAATCCTCTTCTCCTTAAATACAATGAGAACTCGAGGACGGTGAGCTTTGTGGTACTTAAACTTGCTCTACTCCTCTTCCCCACTCCCCAACCCTGTCATAGCCTTGAAAACCAACAGCCTGCAAATAGTGAAAAATTTAGCAGCCTGGACAGGCTGGGCTGGGTCTCTTTCACAGCCTCATTCCCAGAGAACTGTCATTATTTGATCCGTCTGGTGGTTCCCTGGAAGTCCCCACTTGCAAGGCTGTCTTTACGCGACCCGACGCTGAGCTCATCCGGCGGAAACGGTCTTTTTCCAAGGGGACATGTGCCAAAAACAATTAGAAACAATTGTTTAATAGCGCAACTTCCCGAGGCGGTAGACCACGGCGAGGCAGACAATAGGCAAACCAAAGAGCTGGAGAATGAGATATCCATAGGGGGCTTGGAAAAGCTCCATCATAATCCTGAGAATTTAGAAGGCCACGTGCATGCGTAGCGCCGTAGAGTACAGAGGAAATCCCTGAAGAGGTCCTAAGCTCTCACCTCGGGCTGCTCTTGAGGCTGTGGGCAAGCAGAAAGTGAAGGCTGAGGCAGAAATGTAGGCTGCTTCGTGGAGCACTTAGCTCTCTGCTCAGCCCCTCAGTAAAGGCTGGGAGGTGTAGGAGTTCCCAGCATTTTGCCAAATGTGAGCGGACGGCCGAGCTGCCTGAGCGGAGATTTCAGTGTCCACACGTGACAAAGAGTGCAGCCTTTCCACAGTTAATTAAGAGAAGTCACTAAACCAACAACAACAAGCAGCGACAGGAGCAAACCCTGGGGAAACGGGAGGACTCTGATTTCCAGAGGCGTTCATTGTATGATGCACATTTTCCAGCTTTAAATTTAAATTTAAAAAAAAAATTTAATGTTTATTTCTGAGACAGAGAGGAACAGAGCACGAGTGGGGGAGGGGCAGAGAGAGAGGGAGACACAGAATCCGAAGCAGGCTCCAGGCTCCGAGCTGTCGGCACAGAGCCTGACGCGGGGCTCGAACTCACAGACCCTGACGCGGGGCTCGAACTCACAGACCGCGAGATCATGACCCGAGCCGAAGTCGGACGCTCAACCGACTGAGCCATCCAGGCGCCCCTTATTTTATTTTTTTGATGCTTATTTATTTATTTATTTTGGGAAAGAGAGAGAGAGAGAGGGAGAGGGAGAGCACAAGCAGGAACAGGGGACAGACAGAGGGAGAGGGGGAGAGAGAGAGAGAGAGAGACAGCATCCCAAGCAGACTCCTGCACTGTCAGCGCAGAGCCCAACGTGGGGCTGGCACTCACAAATCAAAGAGTTGTTGAGCTGGGATCAAGAGTTGGTCGCTTAACTGACTGAACCACCCCGGTGCCCCTAAATTTAAATTCTAAATTAAAAAAAAAAAAATCACAAGACATGCAAAGAAATAAAAAAGTATGGTCCATACATAAGGGAGATAAAACCAGTCAAGAGATCCTTAAGAAAGCCAGATATTGGACTTAAAGACTTTAAATCAGCTATTTTAGATACAAAGAACAACAAACAACAAAGCCTAAAGGACTAAAGGTGAAAACGATGTCTCATGAAATAGAGAATATCGATAATGAGATAGAAATTATTTTAAAAGGACCCAGTAGAAATTCTGGAGTTGAGAACTACAATAATTGAAATGGAAAACTCAATAGCAGATCTGAGAAGGGACAAAAAGGAATAAGTGAACTTGAAGATAGATGAATTGAGATTAGCTAATGTGAGGAATAGACAGGGGGAAAAAAAGAATGACAAAAAATGAACAGAGCCTCAGAGACATGTGGGATAGTAGCAAATGAAGCAATATACACATAATGCTGGTGTATATTAAGAAGGAGAGGAGACAGAAAGAGAGAGAAAGGAGCAGAAAGGATGGGTGAAAAATAATGGCTGAAAAGTTTCCAAATTTGATGAAAAACATCAATCTACAAATCCATGAAGCTTCAGGAATTCCAGTAGGATAAATCCACCCCGAGACACATCATAATCAGAACTGCTGAAAGATAAAGACACAGAACCTTGGAAGCAGCAAGAAATGACTCATCACATACAAGAGAGCCTTAATAAGATTGACAGCCGATATTTCTCCAGAAACCATGGAGGCCAGAAGGCAGTGGGACAACAAATACAAATATATATACAGTCATCTAATTCTCACAAAATCCTCTATAAGGTCCATACCATTGTCATCTTGGCTTGCAGATAAAGAAAATGAGGCACAGAGAGGTTAAGTAACTTGACCAAGGTCACACAATTACCATGGGAGAGCAGTCAGAGGTCATACCCCTAAAAGTCACCTTCTTGGTCACTACATTATACTACTTTATACCTGTCATTCTTCAGGTGAATCGCATCCTACACGTGGGAAAACTGAGGCTCAGAGTGGCCTTCCCGACGCTAACCATCTCACAAGGAGAGCTTCAACACCCAAGCCTCAAATCCAGACCCCCCTTCCTCTCCAGTCCACTCCCATAGGATGCCCCCACCGTGCGTACAAACACAGCCCCTAAAAGCTGCTGATTCAGGCAAACACAGAAGAGGCCAACTTTTGACATGGCATGGCTTAGTAGAAGCTGGACCAGGAGCTGGTTCAAGAGAGACTTTTCAAGGTCCCACGCAGCCATATAGATTGCTGATGGCTCTAAAGATCGTAAATTGTCTAACTTGGTTTTTCTACTGACCCAAAGAGTTCTAGAAGGACTGTCATGCACAAGATTGACATCTGAGGTCAATTCCAATGCCTTTAGAATGAGAGTAAGGTCTTCCTCCTTTGTGAGGAGAGGCCGACTGCCTGAAATCCTAAGTGAGTCATCCCGGAGGGGTCATCCCCTGCCCCTGGGCTAGGGAGAATGTAATTTCTCTCGGGCTCTGTCTCTTTAGGCTAAAGTAACAGACTGCCCCAGGACCCCACTGCCCTTATGGCCCATCTTCTCTTCCAGTGCTCGGTGCAGGGACTGGAACCACATGAAAGAATATGACGGTACAGACCCCAGGAATTTCAGGGGCTTTCTTTCTCCTCCACATGAGCCCATGCTGGAGACCCAGGCTACAACTAGCCTTCCCCCCACTCCCCACCATAGAACAGCAATGCTCTGACACTCTGGGGTTGGGTCTTGAGGATTTCTCCAACCCAACTGTCAAAAGTCTTCCATCAGAGGGGCGGGTACTCCATCAGAGCACAGAGAAACCACTGCCAGGAGCATCAAGAACTTCTTTTACAAAAAGGGTCAAGACAACCCTGGCATTGATGCAAGTAACAAGTGAGTGAAATGTTTTTTCCGACCCCTAAATCGCTAGTTCCCTTGGTATTGTATCAATTAACAAGGTATTTTTTAAAATATATTAAAGTCTACATCAACCAGTAATGGGTACACTGAGACATTCTGGGTGACAACCCAGAAGCATCCCCTAATCGTGTAAGTTAGAGAATCAGAGAGCTAAATATCTGCATTAACTCAAGTTCAGGTTGGAGTTAAATGTGCCTTCTGTTCTAGTTCTTTGAAATCGGCACAATTAGATATGGTTCTGTGTAGTCACTCGTTTAACCAGAGCGTTTGGTGAGCCAGAATATTCCAACCCCGGTCAAGTTCAATAGCTGAGTTCACCATATTTTTTAAGGAACAGCCCACTCAACTTTTTAGGCCCACTGAGTCTTATGACTGTTCATGACAGACATTTCTGAAGTACAGAAAAACAGAAATACAATATTTTTCAGTTTATTTTTGAGAGAGAGAGAGACAGAGTAAGAGAGACCATGCGTGGGAGAGGGGCAGAGAGACAGGGAGAGAGAGAATCCCAAGCAGGTTCCGTGCTGTCAGCGCAGAGCCCGGTGTGGGGCTCGAACCCACGAACCGAGAGATCATGACCTGGCCGAAATCAAGAGTCACTCTCTTAACTGAGCCACCCAGGCACCCCCAGAAATACAAATACTAACATCACCACGAGCTATTTGCAGAGACAAAGGAGGCTGGAGGACCTCGGAGTTCTTAATTATCGGTCCCGGCTCATCACCCTGACGCTGGATCCAAAGCACTTGCTTCTTCTGCCCCGTGAAGGGCCGTAGTCCATCAAGACGAAGCTATAAGCCCTGAGCTTTGTGTCGTTGGGATGGGAGCCGGGGAAAAGGCAGGCAGATGCCCGGCTTGGTTTTTCCTGAACAAGCGTCTTGTTGGTGCTGGACGTGTCCAGAGTGACGCTTGGGTCTCATGGCGCCCCCACCCCTGCCGGAGTCATCAGGGACCACAAGGGGGCTCGTTGTCCTCCATAGACAGCCATGGGGTCCCGGAGCGGACGTTACTCCCGGGTTCAGGGCAGAAGACGTTGGCCTTCCTCGTGTGCTACGCTCAAGAGAGGGGACGAGGCCGGCCCATCCGTTCTCAAGCCCTCGGCTCCACGATATGAGAGAGAAGTTGAGACTTCCAGAGGCCCTGAGTGGGAACCCCACTCCCTGGGGAACCTCCATCCCCCACACGTGACATCATTTAATGGAGAAGGAGAGGGAAGAGGGCAGGGTACCTGGGCCACTAAACGGGAAAATCTCCCCCAGAAAATCCACAGGCTGGCTTCCCCAGACAGACAGCATCCCACTATGGGGCTGAGCTAAGACGGGTTTTACGCAGGCAGCGGTCTGTCCGGAACGGAGCCCGTTGTTGACCTGGCGGAGGCTGACACACAAACACTACCTGCGTGTAAGAGCGGCCTCAGCAGCCCAAAACGGCCAAAGAGCTACGCTTTGGCCGGGCTCTGTTCATCTCACGGCCCTCTACTCCGAAGGCTTTTAACTCACAGATTGCGAGCAGTCAGGGAAGCAGCTGAAATACACTTGAATTCAGTCGATTCTTTTCAGGGGGTTTTCAATGACAACCGAAATTGGCCCTTAAGGAATGAAACAGAAATGTTCCTTTGTCCAGAGGGAGACACACGGAGCCTTACGACACAGCCCGAGCCATTCTGAAGCGGTGATTCAAGAGAATCTATAGCTAATAATCTAAGAAATCGAAGAGGGTTGCATTGTGCTTTAAAATAGCACCGGAAGCCGTGAGAGAGAAGAGAGCGGCATTACTTCTGACATCACCTCCAGCAGTCAGACACCCCAGGTAACTCCGCTCGAAAGGAAAGTGATTTAAATATAGAAGCTCAAAGAGGAGGCTGTTTACCTCTCAGAACATTTACTGCTGCTAAACCAGGCGCATCTCCAGGGGTCATTTCCTTTCTCTGCCAGGGAGCAGCAGTAACACTGACAATGGGGGAGGGGAAAAGAGTGCGAGGCCATGGGCTTAAGTGGCAATAAGATGATTTAGGTCAGATAGAAGAAAGCCTGAATCCCAATGAAAGCTATGACTTTGGAAACACCTCAGGTCCACTTCCACAAGAAACCAGACGCCAATAATCATCTTCTCATAATTTACAGGTAGCCCCAAAGTGAAAAATTGAATGCACACCAGTAGACGCCATCTAAGCTAGGAGTGGAGGGGTCATGGACCCACAGGAAAAAGAAATCATTGAAGGGCACCCCACAAATAAAAAGCAACCTAATTTGACTTTTTTTTAAGAAACAAACGATTTTTTAAAAAAAAACCATTCACCTACTTCCTAAAGAAGGAGTAAAGAATATTAAACTGTATTCAATAAGCAATAAGAACTCGTTTGGTTTTAAAGAATGTCAAGTTACAAGAGAAACTGAAGGAGAACAACGGAAGAGGAATTATGCCTGAAATTATATTTAAAACCAGCACGAATTTCTTTGTTCTGAATCCTTCCACTGCCCCGCCATCAAATCCAGATTTTTGGTCCCGCTGTCCACAAATCTTCCGTGGCTTTTCTAATGCTTATGATGTAGAACACACAGCTCACCACGGAGGTTTTTCTGGGCTGCCTCTTTGGTCACAGGTGCCAAGGGTCCGATGAAATGACATGATAGTCACATTTGGCCCTTGAATGGAGGTGCTCTACCCTGCACCCAAGTCCTTCCAGATGACCTTCTCAGAAGAGCTCTTTGTGGGGCATTTTAAGGGAGCAGGGCTTCCCAAAATGGCTGAGCATCAGAGTGTTCTGGAAAGCTTTTGAAAAACATCCTTCTCCATCAGTCCCAGTGCATCAGGATGGACCTAGATATTGATAGAAAACACAGCCCTAGATTTTGGTGTGACCAGGCTTTCTCTACCTCAGCCCTACTGATACATTGGGGCGGGTCAATTCTGTGTTGTGCAAGGCTGTCCATAGCTGTAGGATGTTTAGCGGTATTCCCGGCCTCTCTCTACCCACTAAATGCCAATAACACGCCTGCCAGTTGTAACACCAAAAACGTCTCCAGATTCTGCCCAACGTCTCCTGGGGGGGGGGGGGGGGGCAGAATGAGCCCCAGGTGAGAACGACCATTTGGCCCTTTGTTGATGGTGTTCCCTGCACCCCCGGACAAACCGGGTGCTCAGCCTCAGTTATCCCATCTGCCTAATGGGCTCAGTACCCACGGTACTATGGTGCCCGCTTGACAAGATCAGCCTTTGCTTCCTGAAGAACTCTTGGCTTCTTTAAAAAAAAAAAATGTAAGTTTATTTATTTATTTTAAGAGAGAGAGAGAGAGAGAGAGAGACCACACGAGCAGGGAAGGAGCAGAGAGAAAGGGAGAGAGAGAATCCCAAGCAGGCTCTGTGCTGTCTGCGGGGCTTGAATTCACCAACCGTGACATCATGACCTGAGCAGAAACCCAGAGTTGGACGCTTAACCAACTGTGCCACCCAGGGGCCCCAAGATGGCTTCTTAACCCCCTTATCCCTACATTTTGGTCTAAGGGTCCGAGAAAGACGTTTGTTTCAGCCCCGATTCAGGGTTTAGGGAGATGAGGGCCGGCCAGACCAGCGGGGTCACACCCACCCTCTTTTCCTGGAGCCTCTGGCCCCGCTGCAGGCCCCATCTCTCAACTCACAGGCCGCCTCCCTCCTTTGCAGAGAAAAACTGTTCCTACTTCAGGCATTTTAACCCAGGCGAGACCTCCGAGATCTTCGAAGTCACTACTCAGAAAGGTGAGCCCCTGGTGGAAAGCAGGGAGGGTTGGGGAGAGCGGCCTCTGTCACAGGCTGCTGAGCCAGAAAACCATCTGGCACGAACGACGCCCCTGCTTGTGCTGGAAGGGAGCTCGTCCTGGTCCTGATGCGTCCGAGCCGCGGCCCCCTCACCCTCCGAGAGCGCAGCACCCGGGCGGCCACCGTGAGCTTCCATCATCAGGGCTGGGGAGCGCTTGCAAAGAAGCGGTCCCCAGTAGGCGCCACACCTGCGGAAGGAATGCGTCTTCCCACGAGGCCGAGGGTGACCGAGGGCGGCCGCAGCGACGGGAAACAGAACAAGTCCTCAGAACCCCTGCGCTGGTTTTCAGGGCTGGTGGGTCAGCCGATTCCCTCCGTGGCCCCGCTGTCACCCCCAGGGAATCAGGAGAGCAGGGACGCGGGGGGGGGGGGGGGGGGGGGGGGGGGGGGGGGGGGGGGGGGAAGGGGGCGCAGGAGCACGTGCGCCGCGTGGGGCCTTCCCGGAAGCACATAGGCACGTGTGCGAAGGACCCCAGTACGGGGTGTGAGCTCGCACACTCGCTCTGAGAGATCCTCACGTGCCACACACGCACCCACACGCACACGATCACGCGCGCGGCCCTGCAACAAGCCACACTCCCAGTGCCGCTTGGCGTCCCCGGACAGACCGCCCTCCGCCCTCTGGCTCGTGGCTCGCAGGAAGCTTTCCGTTCCAGAAAGTTCTCCGGCCACACGGCTCTGGCGGGCTTCGCAGGCCTCTGCCCCCCCCCCCCCCACCCCGGGGTTAGGGCCCCACGCGGGGCGTGGGAAGGGCAGGTCTGTTGCCATCCCGGCCCCACCCCTGACTCCGGGAGAGGGGCTTCAGCTCGGACCCTCAGTGTGCTCCGCAGTGAAATGGGCGCAAGGACACGCGCCCCCCGCTCCCCCTCGCCCCGGCCACCGCTGAGCCGCACCTGCCCTCCTGTCCCGCAGAGTACAGCATCTCGGCCGCGGCCATCGCCATCTTCAGCCTCGGCTTCATCATCATGGGGACCATCTGCGCGCTTCTGTCCTTCAGGAAGAAGCGGGATTACCTGCTGAGGCCGGCGTCCATGTTCTATGCGTTCGCAGGTAGCGGGAGGCGGGGGGCGGCTGGGGCTGGGGGCCCGGCCCGCGTGTCTGGCACAGGGGTGGGGGCACCGGCGACCACGCCCTTTACTAACACAGCGAGCGAGGGAAGAGGCGCGGCCGGCGGGGGCGGGCCCGGGAAGGGGGCGGTCTGGGCAGAGGGCCCTGACGGCCCCGCGCTCGGCCCGCAGGTCTGTGCCTCTTCGTGTCGGTGGAGGTCACGCGGCAGTCGGTGAAGCGCATGATCGACAGCGAGCACACCGTCTGGATCGACTACTACTACTCCTGGTCCTTCGCCTGCGCCTGCGCCGCCTTCGTCCTCCTCTTCCTCGGCGGCCTCGCCCTCCTGCTCTTCTCCCTGCCTCGAATGCCCCAGAACCCCTGGGAGTCCTGCATGGACGCCGAGCCCGAGCACTAGCCCTCCGGGGCCCCCGGCCACCCTCAGGAAGCCGAGCCTGGCCCAGAACGTTCTAGAGAGGAGGCGGGAGCTTTACCTCTCCCCGGTGCCACCTACCCCACGACAGCCGCTGCTGCTTCCCTCTCTGAGCCCTTCTTTGGGCTGTGACAGGCTCCCCCTGGGAATCCAGCAAGTGGACCTGATCCAGACTTGCCCAGGTGGGAGGGGGGCAGGCAAGGCGAGCAGGTGCACAGGTGTTTGGTGAGGGAGACCTTCCCCTGGAGGTCAGAGTTGTCCCCGCTGAGCCAGTTGTCTTTGATAAACTGGGTCCAGTTGTCCTCTGTTAGCCCTGCAGGGACGCCCTGTGCTCATATACCAATTCTGGGCGTCTGCCAGAGCCAGTAGCCAACCACTCCCACCTTCTCCTGGACAAGATACACCCTTTCCAGTGAACTGAACGTTCCCTCCTTGGTTTCCAAGATGCCCGAGGAGCATTTTTTTTTAACTGGGTAGAACCTGACTGTGGTTTGAAATAAAAGCTCTTTGAAAACTTCTTTTTTCCTTGCACCTTGCACAGAAATTGCTTGGATTCCTGGCCACGCCCCAGGGGCCCCATGACCCTGAAGAAGAAAGGAAAGAATGTCCTTCCCATCACCCCCCTCCAAGGGGGTGGGGGGAATGTTTAGGACTTTTGTAGAGAGCTGTAGGGAAGAGGGAGTGATGAGGTCCTGTTTACCAATAAAACTTACCAATAAAGGCTGAATTCCAGCTTGGATCTCTGAGCCCTGGGATCTTCTTTGGGAGAAAGCAGAGACCATCTGACTAGGCAAGGTGTTCAAAATAAGGAGTTATTTCCAGAGCCCCAGCTAACACAGCACTCGAGCTCCACAGCCACACGTGTCTGGTTTCAGATGCTGGATTTTTGTTACAAGGAACATCAGGAAGCAGGGCTTAGCAGTTAGACACTTAGGGCCACGCGGAATGTCATAATTTACACTCTTCTGCCTTCCAGAATCCCACCACGTCTACCCAGCCCTCAGAAACGTTAAGTCAGACACAGTCGGCAGAGAGGATCTGCGCGCTCCGTGCCCCAAACACACACCAGAAGGGCCGTGTAGCGTTAATTCTTCTGTAGCAGGGCTTGCAAACTACAGCCTGCGGGCCAGACCCCGCCCACCGCCCGTTGCACAGTCCGCAGGCTAAGAATGGCTTTTTAACAATTTGAAATGGCTTTTAAAAATCAAAAGAAGACGAATATTTTATGACATTTGAAAAGTATCCCAATTTCAGTGTCCATAAATAAAGGCTTACGGGAACCGGCAAAGAAAAGCAAAGTGACTCAAGTGGCCGGGGCAGATTTTAATCAGTAATCTACTTTTACAATAGGGGAGAGTCCAGTAGGAACTGTGACAGACTGGCTCGCACTACCTGGCCCTTTGTGGCAAAAGTTGGCGGAGCCCTGTTCCGGAGGAATTGTACGCTCATCAGGCCGCCTGTTAACCCCACGCTGTTCCCACCTGTAATGTGAGAGAAGAGAGACTCGTTCGTTCTGTTTAGAACAACGTAAAAGGAAGACGTGTGAGTCCGGGGGCATCTGGGTGGTGGCTGTAAGTGGGGCTTGTCAAGATTCTTCTCAGGGGCACCTGGGTGGCTCCGTCGGCGGATCGACCGACTTCAGCTCAGGTCACGGTCTCACAGTTTCTGGGTTCGAGCCCCGGATTAGGCTCTGTGCTGACAGCTCAGAGCCTGCAGGCTGCTTCAGATTCTGCGTCTCCCTCTCTCTCTGCCCCTCCCCCACTTGTACTCTGTCTTTCTCTCTCTCTCAAAAATAAATAAAACAGGGGCGCCTGGGTGGCTCAGTCGGTTAAGCGGCCGACTTCGGCTCAGGTCATGATCTCGCGGTCCGTGAGTTCGAGCCCTGCATCAGGCTCTGGGCTGACGGCTCGGAGCCTGGAGCCTGCTTCCGATTCTGTGTCTCCCTCTCTCTGACCCTCCCCCGTTCATGCTCTGTCTCTCTCTGTCTCAAAAATAAATAAACGTTAAAAAAAAAATTTTTTTTTTAAATAAATAAAACATTTTTTAAAATTAAAAAAAAAAAAGGTTCTTCTCTGGCATCTCAGGGGTTTGGGCTGGACTTGCAGGCGTGGCTGAGGAACCCGGGGGACAGAGAGCACAGCCCAGCCTGCTTTCCAGCCAGGAACAGTGCAAATGTCTGGCATGTGGTTGTGAAAGCACAAGGGTCAAAGAGAGCTGGTGACATAAATGTCATGAAGCCAAAGTCTGGGAGCTGCAGAGAAGGGAGGCTGGCAGGTGACCTCATCCCCCAAACTCCATGTTGGAAGTCAGTGCTATTGTTTATTATTATTATTATTATTATTATTATTACTTTGACCAGAATTAGGCTGGTATGCATTGTATATTCCCACATGGGTGCCTGTGTTTGCTGCACCAAAGACCTCTTCTGAGTGCAGCAGAATCCATTTGGTTTCCCGGAGTTTGAACCCTTTCGAGAGAGGTGGGCCCGAAACTGTTTTGAAGACCAAAGGGTCGGAGGGAAGCTGCCGGAGGACCCGCTCATGATCTGCGCCCGCTTCTGCTGTGGAGAAAAACACATGCCATAAAGCAAAACAGAGCTTAATGCCAAAAGAGAAACACGTCAACCAAACCAGTGAAGGAAAATACCTTTTTTTCCTCAGCCCACTGGCCTCCGCTTGCCAGGAAGGCGGTCCGGAATGGGCACTTAGTCAGTCTTGCTCTGCTTGGGTGGTAGGCATTCGAGGCGTCCACCGGACCTCGGCGCCGGGCTCAGCCAGGCCACCCTCCGAGGGCCCGAAAATGAAACAACCACGCAGGGCTCCTGACTCCTTGCCTGGGTGGGTGTGAACTTAACGGCCATCGGACCAAGATTTCCCAACACCTTCACTGTCGCAGCTTTTTAGAGATCGCTGGATTCCACGAGGAGTCAGGGCTAGCAATTCCGTCATCCAGATAGATATTCGAGTGTGAGATTTTTTTTTTTTTAATTGTGGTGAAATAGACACAGCATGAAATTTACCATCTTAACCATTGTTAAGGTCGATAACGTTGAGTACGTTCATGGTGTTATGCAGCCCATCTCCGGAACTCTCTTCATTGTCCCAAACTGAAACCCTGTCCCCGCTAAGCAACTCCCCTTTCCCCCTCCCCCGAGCCCCTGGCAACTGCCATTCTCCTTTCTGTCTCTATGGATTTGGCTACTCTAGGGACCTCGTGTAAGTGGAATCTTACAGTACCTGTCCTTTTTTTTTTTTAATTTTTTTTTGTAACGTTTATTTATTTTTGAGACAGAGAGAGGCAGAGCATGAACAGGGGAGGGACAGAGAGAGAGGGAGACGCAGAATCTGAAACAGGCTCCAGGCTCCGCGCTGTCAGCACAGAGCCCGACGCGGGGCTCGAACTCACGAACCACGAGATCGTGACCTGAGCCAGAATGAAGAGTCGGATGCTTAACCAACTGAGCCACCCAGGCGCCCCGAGTGTGACATTTTCTAAATCAAAATTATTGCGAAATATCCTCAATGAGCACAGTACCAAAATTTTACATGAAGACAGGATCTGTATTATTGATTTTTCCTATTGTGTCATGCTCCCGTGGCTTGGCATGGTGGTAGGAAGTAACCACGACCATCCCCAGGGTACAAAGAAACCTGAAGGGCAGGGAAGGGCTTGCTTCCTGCGACCTTGTTCCCTGGCACCAGAGCAGGACTGAGAACCAAGACTGTCTAACCAGGGGGGCCTTTACCAGTCAGTCCCCCCACTTGACCTCTGCCCAGTGACTACGGGGGCAGGGGGGCAAAGAGACATCTCACCCTGTCTTTGGCTAACGCACAGTGAGTAGGTCCTAGCCAATGGTTTGGTTCTTACTGGCCCCTCCTTGAGACCAAAACTTTCAAGGATCTCTGTGTAACTCCATTTTTCCCGGCTGCCTCAATAAAGACAGGTTTTCGTCACATGCCTACGGCAATATTTCCCCCACCAGTGTGACTCGTCCCATTTTGATCAAATATTTTATTTACAAATTCATTTCTAATGTATTCCCTGCCCACTTTCAGAAAAGAGCTGGAGCAGAGACAAGGTATTCATAAACCCGTGACGTGGGACATATCTATCACACCAGTGACCGGTGATCGGGATGCAGCTGCCCACGGTCCCCTCTAGCCCACATTTCGTGGTGTCACTCCTTTGCAGCCGCCGAGGCCATAAATTAATCCCCCCAACGAGGCACGATTCCTGCATGGTGAGGAAGGTTGAGATCATTGCCATCACAAGGGCTGATACTCTCTCCTTTGGCCTGAACAGGAAAGACCCGACGACCTCTTGGAGATGTTTGTTGATTTGGGTTTAGGCTCGCCCACCAGTGGTGTCACCAGTGGCCCTGGTAACTCCACGAAGGAATGGAGGGTGGGGGATTTGCAACCATTTGCAGCTGAGAGTTCTGGGCTCTGAGCCTAGGGAGCTCAAAACCAAATTCCCAAGTCACTGCTTAAACAGCGGACACCCTTCCCACCCCACTGCCCCGGGATGCTATGGCTACAAGCAAATGCAGGCTGTATTTCGGAGGGTCTCAAGGCCACCAAGCTCTACGTGTTTCAGAGCCCTAATGAAACTGATGAAGTCAAGGATGCAGTTGACCTGAAGTGTTCGAGAGGCAGGGAGGCGCCGGTGTATATATAATCCCCTTGGTCTAATGGGGAGGAAACTGGAGACCGGCTCCAGGAACACCAGAGAACCACAGCTGTGTGGGTTTCACAGAAGTGAAATTTACCTCTGCGGGCAGACGCGGGAAAGAACACGGTTGAAAGAAGCTTCTCCTTCTCACCTTCTTCAGATAGAGGACACCTCGAGACCAGAAAGACCTGGTTCCATCCCTTCGCCCAAGGAGCCCCCGTGGCCTCGATGGCAAAGGCTCTGTTGACACACGTCACTCTTTGTCATTTCCCCGTTCAAGATCTGCTTCCAACACAGGCTGAAAGCTTGCGAAGAGCAGAGCTGGCCAGTGTATCCATTGCTGCACCGGAGGCCCAGTGCACAGTAGGCTCCTTAAAGGAGGCAGCAAGGAGGGAAGGAGGGACAATAAATTGCTTTGACAGAAGCAATGCAGGTTTGTGAGTGGGGTAAAGAACACGGGGGGTTGCCATTTGAGTCAATTCCATTTGAATCAATGAGGGCGCTGA
Organism: Panthera leo; assembly: GCF_018350215.1. Taxonomy (NCBI): domain Eukaryota; kingdom Metazoa; phylum Chordata; class Mammalia; order Carnivora; family Felidae; genus Panthera; species Panthera leo. The sequence goes on along the minus strand of NC_056692.1, from coordinate 47,788,742 downwards.
GCCAGTTTCCCACGCCGAGGTATACCCTCAATTACCTTCATCTTTGAGGCCTTACTGTGTGCCAGACCTGGGGTGTGAGGGTGAGTTCTAGACCAGGGCAGCTGTGAACTTTCTCAGGGCCTCAGTTTCCTCACCAGCAAACAGACTAGCTCATGTTGGACCAGAGTCCCCTCCAGTTCTACTGTTCCCTGGGGCTACACATTATATGGTCCCTCACCTCAGGAAACATGACTTACACATTTAAAAATTCACTGTAGGGGCGCCTGGGTGGCTCAGTCGGTTAAGCCTCCATGTTCGGCTCAGGTCATGATCTCTCAGTTCGTGAGTTCGAGCCCCACATCAGGCCCTGTGCCGACAGCTCAGAGCCCAGAGCCTGCTTCCGATTCTGTGTCTCCCTCTCTCTCTCTGTTCCTCCCGTGCTCGTGCTCTCTCTCTCTAAAAAATAAATACACATTAAAAAAATAAAAAATAAAAATAACAATTCACTTGAAATAGTGATAATAAGGGCATTTATTATCCTGACGTGTGTTTTCTCCCTTAAGGCTCACAACAACCCTGCATGGTAGCCACTGTTATCCCCATTTAACAGATGAGGAAACTGAGAGTGCCGACACTCTCAGGGAGCGTTTTTGAGGAAGGACGGGCTAACGAAGGCAAACCCCTAGGGGCCCCGAGGAGAGACGTCTGAAGGGCAGGGATTGCAGGCGGGGAGAGAGACAGCGTTAGGACAGCAAGCGTCCCTCCTGCCGGAATCTTCCACACCACCTTCCATCTGTCAGCTCACACGTGTCCTGAAACAATTCTTCATGCGTCACTTCTCCAGCCATGGCGTCCGTCTTGCATCCTGGAGGCCACCCGTGACCTCCCCACCGCCAACCACATCCTTCTAGACCCTTTCCGTAGCATTTTGTACTTCGGGTCTCTGTTCCCTCGTAAAATTCCCCATATTTTCCCTTCGTTCTCTTTCTTTTTACAACGTTCCTGTTTTTACCTGCCCCTTAAGCTTGGGTGTCTCCACGTTCCCCCACCTTTGGTTCCTCTGTCTCACATCACAGTTTCTAAGACATATCACTCCGGGGGCGCCTGGGTGGCTCATGCGGTTAAGCGTCCGACTCCTGGGTTGGGCTCAGGTCGTGATCTCACGTTTCATGAGTTCCAGCCCCACGTTGGCTCTGTGCTGACCGTGCGGAGCCTGCTTGGGATTCTCTCTCTCTCTCTCTCTCTCTCTCCCTCTCTCTCTCTGCACCTCCCCTGCCCGCTTTCTCTCTCTCTTTCTCAAATAATAAATAAATAAATAAATAAACATAAACAATAGTTGAAAAAAAGAGAGAGAGAGAGAAGAAAAGAAGTGTCCCTCTTTTCCAGGGCTTCGGCTCCCGGTGACTCCCATCCCAGCCCGTGTCTCCAGCCCGTCTCCCCTTGCAGGTGTCAGTTCCCACAGGCACCTGCACCCGGGGTGTCCCAGGGCACCCCAGACACCTAAGTCCAGACCCGACCGACCTCTGGCTGCTTACCCACACCTGTTCTGCACTTTTAGTTCCCTCCTTTCGATGGCACCTTATCTGTCCATTCGCTCAAGCCGTTAAGTTGCTGTAGGTTGGTTGACGGACCCCTCGCTTGCTCACCGAGCCCAACCTCACGGATTCTGCCTCTGAAATGACTCCCAAACCCGTGCCCTTGTCTTGCTCCCCTGCCGCCCCCCCCCGCGCCACCCGAGGCCAGCCTCTCTGCCACTTGTGTCCTGCTCACCGGCCACCGAGAGAAAAGGTTTTCCAAACACAGCTAGCCGGTTCACATCTTTCCCACGAGGGGTGTCCTTCGCCTCAGCAGATACGTGCTTTTGATTACATTTATTTCCTTTGGACGTAACAAATCACACAGACTTAGTGGCTAAAAATAACACAGATTTATTCCCTTACAGATCTGGAGGTCAGAGGTTTGAAATGATTCTTATAAGGCTAAGATCAAGGCACCAGAAGAGATGGCTCCTCCTGGCGGCTCCAGATGCGAATTTCCCAGCTCCTAGAGACCGCCTACCTTCCCGGTTCGTGCGTCCTCTGACCTCTCCTTCCGTCATCACATCTATTTCTCTGACCCTCCCGCCTGCCTCTTATTAGGACCTTTGTGATGACATTGGGCTCATCCAGATAATCCGAGATAATCTCCTCATCTCAAGACCCTTAACTTAATCACATCTGCAAAGTCCCCCTTTCCACAAAAAGTATCAGGTCCCGGGGATTCGGATGTGGGCATATTTCACAGGCTCTGAGAATGTGGACACCTTTGGGGGACCATTATTCCTTCTGCCTCACTGAGGATCAGCACTGCATCCCGGACACCGTGCTAAACCAGGGCATGACGAGGCCCTGTCCCTCAGGGACTTGCAGTTCTATGGCGGATGATTTACAACTGAAGTGCTGTGTTGGGAGCCTGGGTGGCTCAGTCGGTTAACTGTCCGACTTCGGCTCAGGTCACGCACTCGCCTTTTGTGAGTTCGAGCCCCGCGTCGGGCTCCGGGCAGACAGCTCGGAACGTGGAGCCTGCTTCCGGTTCTGCGTCTCCCTCTCTGTCTGCCCCTCTCCTGCTCGCACTCTGTCTCTCTCTCTCAAAAATAAATAAAGATTAAAAAAACAAAAAACAAAAAACTGAAGTGCTGTGGGGTCTGGGTGATCTTGGCATCACGGAGGGGCATGTGGCCTGCCCCCTTGCCCGAACCTGCTGAAGTCCGACTTATTCCCAGTGGAATAAGTGGGGCCCAGCTCAGACATCACAAGGCGACATGTTCTCCAACCCCTCATGCAAAATTCATGCTTCCCTCCTTCCTGTGCCCTTGACGCTAGGCTCACGTTCCCGCTACTTACCCCACTGGGAGCAATTCATCATGTCTTCGTGCCTTGCTGGATTATAAACTCTTGGAAGGGAAGGGCTGCATTTTCTTCAGAGTTATCCCAGCACCTAGAACCTTCCCCACACCAGCCTCCTTTTTCCAAACTCTCCGCACAGCAGCCCGCACACAGTGCCCTGGGGACCCGCTGGCGCGTTGAGCAGGTGCACGAGCTAGAAGGCGGTGGAGGCAGGAGATGGGCGGGGAACGACCGGGGAGAGCAGTAAGGCCTCTAGAAGTGAGAGAGGGCGAGCCGGCGCCCTGGCCTTGGGTGTCCGCAGCCAGAGGAGCTCGTCCCTGCGCTCGGCCTGATTCGTGAGACCCAGCGAGCTGGGCTCGCTCTAACAGAGCACGTGGTGGCAGGTCTTCCGGGTGGGGTGACTTTCGGGGCTGGAGCACACCAGCTGACGGGCCGTAAGAACAGATTTCCAGGAGTGTTTTGCTGGAAGACTCAAAACCACTCTCAAGTGTGCTAGATCACGATGTTCCCCCCCTCCCCAAATAGTTTTACCTTCCCCCCTGTTACGGAACCAACCCGGGAGGAATCACGTGGTCCTCAGAGGCCCAAGGAGTCGTCGTGAGGAGGGTTGATCCATCAGATCTAGCCTGTTTGCTTACCCACCTTCCAACGATCCCCCCCGTTCTGTCTCGGGGTTACGTAACCAGCTTGAAGTCTGGTCACGCAGCTCAAAGGATTGCATCCTCAAAACTTTCTCTTAGAGCAAGAGCCTCAGCCTAGAGCAGCCGTTTGGCTTCGTGAAAACCCGGACCCGTCTAGCTTCCAAACGGATGAAAGACCTGACTGGCGGGTAGGTGAGAAGAGCAGGCACAGAGACAAAGCACCCACTCGGCGACTTCAGCCCCTTCCCTTGCGGCTCCCTTGCGCTTCTGTGCATCAAGGGGACAAAACGCTAAACGCTAATTAGAACATTTCCGAGCTTCCCTCGCAAGGTCTCCAAACTTCCAGGCAGTCGGCCCACACCCAGAAGGCTGGTCATCAGACGCCTCCGATTACGTTTCTGTTCAATTAGTGAGCAAACAGCACCACACCACTGGTTTCTTCTGCAGGGGAGCCTGGAGCGTGCACCCTGCCCCCCGCCAGCCACACCCACCTTCCAGAGTCCTTTGCTGGCTCCTCTGAGCACCTCATCAGAGCCACTTTCTTCTGGGGGATTAGCAGCGGTTTCCTGAAACAGTGCTTCCAATCAATTTGCAGAGCACCCGTTTTAATGAGCTAAGGAGTGAGATAATACCACGGATTTTGCAGGCTACAGCTTCTGTTCAATTTAATTACCTCCCTCTGTGGATTTCCAATCAACCAGAGCTGGCTTCAGACAAAGGGGCATTTCATCACTTTCCCGAAACGCTGCGTGGTAGGTATGTGCCTACAGACCGGGACGTGCTGAAGTAGGCAGCATCCATCAAAATTGACATAACCATGGTGAAGCTGTCAAACTACGGGCTCTAGCAGTAACACCTGGCGAGACACAAAATACCAGTAAATGCTAATGCTCTGTCACAGCTCAGGGAGCTGTGTGGAGCGGGTGGGGGCGGCACCGCACAGGAGAACTTGCTCCTCCTGCGACGCAAGGCCATCACACCCGCCCAGTTGCCGTCCGGCCACACTGCACTGGCAAAGGACGTCAGTGGGAGGAGAAGGTGAAGTTTGAAGTTCCTCTCTCAATCCAAGCTTGAGAACCGGCCAGTTCAGCAAGCGTCCGGTGGCCTGCTATGCAAAAGGCATAGGGCCAGTAGGTTTAGAGGTCATAGGACATGATGTCTGCCACCCAGAAACTCACAAACTCCTACCTGTAATACACACTATGCTGAGGGCATACTCCAAAAAAGTCAAGGACTCATCCAGGGAAGGAAGGGCGAGCGGCCTGATTTAGTCTGCTGTGTGCAGTACTTGGGGATAAGACTTGCAGGGGGTAAGAGGGGTGCCTCCAAAGTCCAGCTAAGAAATTCAGGATGTGATGGGAAAGCACTGGGGGTGTCTCAGGAAAAAAAAAAAAAAAAAAGTGACATGACTAGATCTGTTTCAGAAAAGGAACTCTGGCTGCAGTTGGTAGGATGGACTGAGAGGCAATGCAATCAAGATGGGGTTCCTCGGGGCGCCTGGGTGGCTCAGTCGGTTAAGCGCCCGACTTCGGCTCAGGTCATGATCTCCCGGTTTGTGAGTTCGAGCCCCGCGTCGAGCTCTGTGCTGCTGACAGCTCAGAGCCTGGAGCCTGTCTCGGATTCCGCGTCTCCCTCTCTCTCCACCCCTCCCCCGCTCGCACGCGCGGGCGCACGCGCTCTCTCCCTCAAAAATAAACATTAAAAAAATTAAAAAATAAAACGATGGGGTTCCTCAAACCTGAAGAAAGGGATTTCCATCCACCAGGGAAGTGCTTTGTTTGGACAACACTGTGTAAGTCAAGCGGCAGAGTCCATCTCAGAAGGAGGGACCTGCAGCTTTGCTTAAAACCAACCACCGGGGTATTTGGATGCTGAAGTGTAACCAGCCCATTCCAGCTCTCCCTCCACCAAGCCAACTTTCCATCTTTGTGCCTGACCTGCACCCCACACACAACGGCCCCACCTTGCAGTTTGGATGAAATCACATTTTCTCGCCAACTTTCGCACTCCTAGCATTCTCAGAAAAACGCTTTGGGGAGCACCGACGTGGCGCAGGGATTCACACCTGAGAGTCGTTTCCATTTCCCCAGTGAAGATGGAGCCTGGGTTACTTCATCTAGAGCAGACAGCAGCTCAGGGAGTCCTCCTAATCCATTTGATTTATATGTAAAGAAGCGTTTCTCTTTCCAAAACCCAGAGATGAGGTATGTCGTATCGTATCCATCCAACTCAAAGAAACACGATCCCTAGCTTAAAAACTGACTCGCTGCTGTGAGGAAGGATTATGCATTGTCCTTAGGAAAGGATGATGGCCCTATCCACTTACATTTACAAACTTCAGGCACAGTATATTCAAGTTAGATTTATGGTGCCACATTAACAGGATGTTAAAAATAAAATAGCCGGGGCACACAAAACATTCTGTGACCTGCTAATGCTTCTCAAAATCACATCATGGCAAATGCCAAGAATTATTTCCCCAACAAAACTAAGACCCTGACTCAGGGCAATTTTCTGCACAGCCAGCATTTTGGGGTTGGGGGTGGGTTGAATTAATGCCTGTCACACCACTGTGCGGTGTGTTATTATACCCACACAGTGGACTGACATAAATTAGGTTTACGAGTTCCGAAATAAATTCTGGGCTGCACAAACCCAGCATTAACAAGTGACTTTGGTGATTTTTTTCCCGATTACTTAGGTCCGTGTTGACCTGCAACTCGAGAAGGGCACGTTTTCTCGCCGATCCCTCGATCCCTCGCAGGTAACACCTTAAGCCTTTAGGCCTTTGCTACTGCTGGGGTTCAGAGATTTACGTGAAGTTGCAAATTTCCAGAAACTAGTTTGAATTTTACAAATTAACACTGAGTTGTTACTCTGGGCTAGTTTCACTGATTAGTATCGTAGATAAAGGCAGAGTGCTGCGCCTAACTGCAGTCAGACCTTTGATCATAAAAGTAAAAGGAGGCAGAGAAGTGCAATTCACACGTAATAAACAAATCTCCAAATTATTAAAAAGGCATTTTATTATAAATACATTTTAGTTGTAGCAGTAAAATACATTTTGTTACCATGAATCTTTTAAGACAAAAGAACTTCACTGAGACAATGATCACAATTTAAGAACTGTAGCCCCGCCCCCCGCCCCGCCCCCAAATGGAAAACTTGTTCTAAGGAACCAAAGTAGCTAAAGTAATTCCAAAACCTGGTTAGAAAAGAAAACGATTGGGAAAAAAAAAAAAAAAAGAAAGAAGAAAGTAAAGACCCTAGAGAGTGGGTTTGGGGTTATTTTATGGTACAAAGTCATTTTTACTTTTAAGGATAAACTCTTTAGGTATTAGAACCTCTCAGATGTGAGGTATCGTTAACTGCGAAGAAAAAAAAATAATTGTTATAATTTTTCCAGAAATTATGATTATTCGACGGTTGCACAACTGGTCCTTGGAAGAGGTGGAAACAGACCATCTCATATCTAGCCTCCCTTCTGGAAGACCTGACAAATTAAGACCCGGTATGAATTTGCTAAGTAATTGATTGTATGAAGTCAGCTGAACAAGGACTGTATTTTTGAAGTATTAAAAGAAAAAAAAAAAAAAACACCTGTCACTAATAACAGGACCCATTTAATAAAATGCAAAACCCATTACCTTTATAATTTAGAGGAGAGGTATTTTAATCACCATCTTTACCTAGGATACAACTACTACATATAACCAGTACCTTCATGGGTTCCAAAGAATCAGGTCAGATGACTGGCACAGAAAGCGAATACAGTACAATGTCATATACATGGATTGACAGGAAGCAGGCATGGTCTGGATATATGGAGATCCAAGACCTTCCTCCATATGGTGGCGGGGGCGGTGGGGGGGGGGGACTGAGAAACATGTTCAGGTGGAGCCCACACGTTGGGACTTCAACCTGGACACAAGAGCCCTCTGACCTACTGAAAGACAGAAAGAGGTCTTTGTAGACAAGGCATCGTGCAAAGCAAAATGTAAATAAACCGAAGCTCCCTGTGAGTTGGAAATGGACAGAGTGACCTGTGCTGAACGTAGAAACAATCCCCACTGAAGGTAATCGAGCCTTTCAAGGAGGAAGTGCTGTGTTTGAAGAATTGCAAAGCTGTGCGCTCTGGGAGGCTTATCATGTGCGCTTCTACGTCTAAGCCATTCTATAATCTATTACCTTAAAATGTCTTTTCTCTTTCTAGTATCTCAGTTAATTCAAAGCCAAACTAAAAACCCGAGGCAGAGCCCGATACCCCTGAAGCTGCAGTCCAGGGGGAACATAAACAACAATGACAGTAATATATGAATTTTAAAAAGACTTGTCAGATTTATTGTATCATAGACAGTTTCTTTCTCAAAAATAACTTGTTCATACATGTGCACCTATGGTTTATGAATAACTCATGCTGTGTAGCTGGTAGATTCCCCTAGACTGTTTTTGCAAACATATATGGATTTTTTTTTTTTTTTTTTAAGTAGCAAAGTAATCAGAAACAATCATCAATTTTCTGCCATATACAACACTTCAGGCTCCCCGAACACCTGCCGGCATGGCAGAGAGTCCAAAATAACTTTGTTAACCTGAGAAACACATGATTTGAAACGCAAACCCTTCACCTTCATCCCCCCACCCCCAACCAAAAAAAGCCATAAAAACTACGGACACATTATTTGGGGATTATCTGTTGCTTCCCATGCTCCACGTCACTGCCATCCTAAGACAGGGCCTCCTGTACTCGGTGCCTCTTGTGACGTTCTGATGGCTTCCTTTTACAGTTCTCATCTCCACATGTACGATCAAGAACAAGTCTAAGCACACCAAACAAATGCACAGCTTCTAGAACAAAGCCCAGGCTGCAGGGTGCACAAGACCAAACTCGCCCCAGAAATGAATGAGGGCCTGCACCCTGACGTGGACAAGTATGCACAGACCTTTAGCGGGGTCGGCAGTGGTTGGGGCAGGGGGGGGGGGGGGGGGGGGTGGCGACAGCCACTCCAGAGGCTCTCCTCTCTCCTTAGAAATCTTTCTCCATGAATGTTCCACTCGCGGCATCAGAATTATTAAAATGTCTCAAGTGATCGGTTGTTTACATCGAGGAAAGAAATGCATGGTTGGAAAGACCTTCGGGCTTTCTCTAGACCGGCGACTCTCAAAGTGTGGTTCTTGGACCAGCAGCATCGCCTGAAGATTTGTTGAAAATGCAAATGATCAGGCTTCAGCCTGGGATCAGAAGCTCTGGGGTGGGGTCCAGCGGTCTGGATTCCACCAAGACCTCCAGGTAATTCTGATGCCGGCTAAAGTTTGAGAATCACTGCTCTCCCCTGCTCAAACTTCTAAAATCTTAAAATAGGATAGATATTTAAACAGATGCTATTGGGTGACTTCTGTGTTGAAACTATGTAACTTGCTACCCCCTTTTACTTCTCAGACATCAAAAAAAGTAGTAATGAAAACATTCATTTCAAAAACCCCATTTTTTTAAAAAGTAATATTGATTTTCCCTCCTAGACATAGTTCTAAGGCAGGCAGTCACATGCTAGTATGCAAAATAAAATACAGAAGAGGCCTCCTATATGAGGTGTAGAAATAGCTAAAAAGACACCCCAAGAACATAATGAAAATTCCATAATATTGTTTAATGAACTCATAGAATTATATAAAACTTACTATGCTTTATGCTTAATATTTGTATCAAAATAAAATCTCTCTGTTGAACAAATTGCAAATAAAGTCTGGTCTAATACTCTGATTACTGAAACTATACGTATATGAATGTCTCTGGGTTTTCTTCACGCTTCAGTTTTAGAAGCTTTAGACTACTGTATAACTGGGTTTGGGATTTAACCACAGCTCACATTACTAAGTCTAGATTCTTCTATCACGTACCTCCCTTCAAAAAAATTTAAGAAACTCCTGTGACTGTTTCCTTAAAGTTTATTCCAAAGTAGATATTTCCCATCATTTCTAAAATTTTAAATGTTACACTAAAAATGTCTCCTTTTTAATGTCTGGTTATTCTAGTTTAAAGTAATAACATTTTCTGAATGTGTCTTAGAAGAGTGTTAAACGTTAGTAAGATTCACTCCTTTTAACAATGGTCTTGAAATTGCTAATTAAGCAGATGTATGAAAGTAGTAAGTGTGAAGTTAGCAGCTTTACAATAAAATCTCAGCAAATAAACATCCAACTTCAAGTAGAAGGGAAATTCGAGACGCCTAATACAATGAGCACTTTGAAGACTAGCATGTCACTTACTCTTTCATGGCGGTCCGTATCTTTATAAAAAGACGACATCACTATGTGATATTCTGAACAAGAAATCGTAGAACATTATCCATTATTTCTAACGATTGTGGCAAAGAAGGGAGAGAAAAATCAGATCTATTAACACATTTACTTTGAGATTTAGGAAGACACATATGGCGGTGGTAGAAATTAAGGGTTTTCGTATGTTAGGGGGATGGCTCACAAGAAATAATTATAAATCACGGTAAACCATAAGGGACAAATTACTACCTTTGTGGGGCTAGAAGAAAACAAGAAGTGGATGGTAGCCTAAACAACACTTTAAGGCAGCAATCTGTATCTATCAATATATTTAAGGTTTCAATCATGTATTCTTAAACTTTTTCTGGGATTACCTTGTTAAGGACAACTCCAATATGAAACGTTATCCAAGTATAACAGGTGTCTTTTTAAACAACTCTTTCAGTAAATCTAATTTTCTTTTTATCTTGAAATTGTTTGTTCACACCCTGGATCTCAGGCATGGGTGGCTCTCTCTAGCCAAAGTAGCTAGAGATACATTCTTAGATGCTTATAGTTTTGTTGCTCTCGAGATGTATATACATGAAAAATATTAAACATGTAAAGTAACTACACTAGAACAGGATACTACTATATGTTACCTATCTCAAAGCGAGGAAATTCAGTTAGCTTTTTTAGCAATTTCAATGCCTCCATAAACAAGGAAACTATTTTTACAAATAGGTCTTGGAGATTGCTATGTTGAATTAGATAATGCTTATTCAGTGGGAATTCTGTGTATTTTACTTATTCGGCAATTCTTTGAACTGAAAAGACCAACTGACGTTTACACTCAACCTGAACTTATTCTAGGATCTCTCATGAAAAAAACCACACAAAGCAGTTTGTTATTTCGCATATACAAAGTGACCTGGATAGAAAGCCTATCTGTCTGAGGAAAGGAACATTAAGGTCATGTTAGTTTAAATGGTCAATAATTAACTACTGATGAATCAGAAACAAAGCTCTGCTATAACAGTTTGGCAAAGCATGTGCCAAAATGGCAACCAAAGCTCCTTTTAAAAGCAACACCAGAAAATATCCACATTACACTGAATCATGAGGTTTTTCAAATCTTAAATAAAATCAGGAAAGGAAAAAAAAAAAAAACTTCAGCACAGACACTCTACAAATTCTATCAGCCAAAAGAATTTCTTTAAGGTAAAAAAAAAAAAAAAAAAGAAAATCTCAAGCAGCACTGAAATTAAAAAGCGAGATGAATTTAAAAAAAAAAAAAAAGTTCTGGCAAGAAAAAGGAAACACCTCAGAGTGATACAAAGAACAAAGAAGTAGAAAGACAGCATGTGAACAATTAACTTCACTTAAAAGAAATCAGTACTAGAAGAAAAGGAAGCCGGTAATACTTGGTATCATCCAAGAGCTAACATCAAGGTTTCTTCAAAAAAAACAAAAAAAGTTCCGTCTGAACACTAAGGATGAAACTAACACACAAGCTGTTTTCTCAGTCTGCTTTGTGTGCATTTGCTAACTACTACCCAAGGAATACCCAGACAGCATGAGCCACGCCTCGTTTCCATAGAAACTTACAATGATTCCCCCGGTAAGACTCAATCAGGATCATTGCAACACGTTACACGCGCGCAAATGACAGATTCAAAGCTCAGCTGGAAAGATGGCAGCACGTAACACTGAGGAAGAGTAAATGTGTCAGAAGACACATTCAAAACTGAATCTACAAGGGCAGGAGATGGAAACAATATCCAAATACTTGACCGGTTGTTAAGAACTATCAGGAAAGGAGGAACACTGGGACACAGCAGAGCAAGGAACTAATAAGTAGCTATTGTTTTTAGTTTTTTGGAAATAACTTCTTAGAACAGGGGTGTCACCACAACTCAGCAGCTTCCTTATCCCAAGCTTCCAACATCAGTATATTTATATAAAGTGGTAGGGTGTGCACCTGACCTCTTTAAATATAAATACAAATAAGTTAAAATTGATATTTTTTAAAGGTTCAAGTATGGAAAACAGAAAATCAGGCAAGGACTCCATGACAAGGGATTAACTCAAAGCCCTGACATGCCAGTTCTGTCTTCGTAATTATCAAAATGCTCTGAAACATTTATCTGACTTGCATTGTGGGGGAGGATCGCGGATGAAAAAATTATTGTTCAGAGACATCCTCCCGTCAGGAAGATCTGATTTTAATTTGGGCTCTATCTTGCGTTTCGTCACTGAGTCGAAATACAAAAACTTCTTGTGACTAAAGTTACGTTGAGCAAAATGTGACACGGTTAAAGGTGGCGGTCTGACATCAGACAGAGAAAATGTGGTGCCGTAAGTTGCTGGCTCTGTTTTCCAACTGTGATTTATACTAACCATTAACACGTCTACAGTCCACAGGTCTCCATCCACTGCCTCACACGGAGACTCACAGCCCATAAACGGAAGCCGCAGGCAAATGATGTGCACCCACTCTGAGCAGAAAGAGCTGAAGAAAGCAGGTGTTCTCCTTTTCCTGCAGGCTCACTAACCCTTAACTAAAGGCGTCCTCTTCTCCTAAATTGTCTAAGGATTACAGGGAGTTGGAGGTGGCCAACAGCAATAAAACTCCAGTCATGGAGGAGATGCGAGGAGTTTTCTTTAACCCTGCCACCACTTTTCAACCCCATTTCAAAAATTGTACTGTGAATACAGGATGGCCTATTCAAAAGTAGTCCTCCAAAAAAACTATTTTTGAATGGATCATCAGGATTCACTGGTTCATCAGCAATGTTTCCGAACCTTACGTGATTTAAAAAACAGAAACAAAACAAAACAAAACAAAAAGAACAACAACAAAAAAGTTATGTTGTAGTTTCAAGATTTCTCTGAAGTAGAAAAAGTAGGACTACCCAATCAGGAAAACAAGAAGGACGTGCATTGTTTCAAGGGTGTTAGAAGACCACAAGTTTTAAGAGGGTAAATGTTTTGCTTTGGATTTTACCAAAGTTCACTGAAAACAATTTTTAGACTGTAGAATATTTAAGATGGCTATTTAAATTTTATATTTTTATACAAGTTCAGTGGGATTATAAGAATCGAAAGACATGAAAAACAAGGGTAGTTTTTTGCCCCAGATTTCGATGAATTTTGATACATGTTGGACAAATATCAGATTTCTTTTTAATGATGTTCCTCAAACAAAACAGTTTGCAAAATATTTGAATTGCCATGAATAATGTCACATTTTAATGTAAACATCAAATAAGGTACCAAAATTTTTACTGGAGGGGGAAAAAAAAAAAAACAAACCTTAAAGCGGCACAATTCTTTATACCACTGGGGGGGAGGGGGGGAGAAAGCCAGATTACAAACATTTACACATGCATAGTGAGAAAAAAAGGATTTTACTAAATTCACGCATTTTTAAAATAGTTATCAAGTCTACTAAGCACCAACAATCCTAAAAATTTTTCAGCTTCATGATTTGTTTAAAAAAAAAAAAAACACACACACACACACACACTATCAAATTAACGTTAAAAACAAGCTTGAAGTACAGCTTGTCCAAAAAATAACTAACTATGCCAATGTTTTTTCATGTTACAAAAAACAGTGGCATACAAGATAACATCTGCAAAGAATGCCTTTAACTCTATCCTACAGTGGATGGAGATTACAACAGCACATCATACAGAGTCTAAAACTATAAAAGTTTTAGAATGCAGCATCTTGTCACAAAAAAAAAAAAAAAAAAACTGATAAAACTTAAAGTATTTAGAAGATGCTGCCCCTTTATTTTAAAAAATTTTAAATGAATTTAAGCAAAAATAACATACATTTGTACATCAACTGGCCATTTCTGGTACAGAAACCCAGCATATGGTAATATTATTGAATAAATGTAAATGCTACTTACAATTTTTTTTCTTTTTAAATACATTTTAGACAAAGTTTTTTTTTCTTTTTTTTTTTTATAGTTGCACAATTAACTCTTAGCTGCTAGCTTGATGCAAACATATGTAACAATACACAAATTTAAAAATATTTTTTATTCTACATAAAAGCTGTCAAAAGACACGTCGAAAATGCAAAATAATGGAATATACTTTTAAAAAATTAGTTGCAAGTCTAGCAGCAAAGCAATTAAGTGAGAACATATTTAATATTAAAACAAAGGGAACTGTGCATCTATAGAGGAAGTCCAACTATCTTAATTCTATTGATATAAACAGAAATCAAAACATTCGCCCCGGAGGGGGAAAAAAAAGTGATTATTTAAAATAGGAGTAAAAGCCATTGCTGCCTGATGAGCTCCCCAGGCTGAGTTCCTGGAACAGAGACAGAGGGTCGCTACTCTTCTTGGCCTGCTCGGGCTGGGGCCTGGGCTTGGGAGGGGCCCGCAAAGCGCTGGCGTAGGACATGGCGGGCTTGCTGCCCCCCGAGTTCTGCTGGCTACTGCTGCTGGCCGACTCCGCGATCTGCTTGTTGGGCATGAGTGGGGGGAACTGGCCGAGATGCTGCAGCACATTATAGTTGAAGGAACTGGACACCTCGAGGCTCTCGGACTTCAGCTGATCCTCAGGGGGTTTGACGGTCTTGGGTGGCGGAACTAGAAGCGGAGAAGAGCGACACGGCTTTAAGGGCACGCCTGGCAATGCTGCCGCATCTCGTTAGCTCGGCGTGTCACAACGGGCTCTCGTCCCCGGGAACTCCGTGACGGTACAGCCCTGGGGACGGTCAACTTCTGCCACAGAACGTTGAAGTCACAACACATCGAATCAAACTTCTGAATCTTATCAATGCTTGCAAAAGAACTGACTACGTAAACTGGAATAGCTAACGTATAAAAACGAAAGGTCAGGGGCGCCTGGGTGGCTCAGTCGGTTGAGCGTCCGACTTCGGCTCAGGTCAGGATCTCACGGTCTGTGAGTTCGAGCTCCGCGTCGGGCTCTGTGCTGACAGCTCAGAGCCTGGAGCCTGTTTCGGATTCTGTGTCTCCCTCTCTCTCCGCCCCTCCCCTGTTCATGCTCTGTCTCTCTCTGTCTCAAAAATAAATAAACGTTACCCAAAAAAAAGAAAAAAAAAAAACGAAAGGTCAAACCTGAAGGTTTGCTTCGCAAAACTAATTTTATAATGGTACACCTTGATATTTAATATGTTAACTGCTCAACTTTGAATATGGGAACTTACACGTTCTTTCTTAAATAAAAAGGAGCTGTATATGCTGACTCCTGGTCAAAATACCTTTTATTTTTAACCTAGGTAATAGTTAACACTCGATTCCATTTCTTAAAAATGCTCTCGGGGCGCCTGGGTGGCTCAGTGGGTTGAGCGTCCGACTTCAGCTCGGGTCACGATCTCACGGTTCGTGAGTTTGAGCCCCGCATCAGGCTCTGGGCTGATGGCTCAGAGCCTGGAGCCTGCTTCTGATTCTGTGTCTCCCTCTCTCTCTGCCCTTCCCCCATTCATGCTGTGTCTCTGTCTCAAAAAATAAAATAAACATTAAAAAAAATGCTCTCTTTTCTTGTAATATATAAATGAACACAGGGTAAGGTAGGGGAGAAACAACTATAAATTTTACTTCACATTTCCTATATGTAATCTAATTTTTAACATCCTTTAATACTTGACCCCACTCAAACAGAACTACCCTGCAACCCAGCAACTAAGACTACTAGGTATTTATCCAAGGGATACAAGAATGCTTTTTCAAAGGGGGGACATGTACTCCAATGTTTATAGCAGCCCTATCGGCAATAGCCAAATTATGGAAAGAGCCCAAATGTCCACTGACTGATGAATGGATAAAGAAGATGTGGTATTTCTACAATGGAGTATTACTTGGCAATCAAAAAGAATGGAATCTTGCCATCTGCAACAACGTGGATGGAACTGGAGTATATTATGCTAAGTGAAATAAGTCAGTCAGAGAAAGAGAAGTATCATATGACTTCACTCATATGTGGAATTTAAGATACAAAACAGATGAACATAAAGGAAGGGAAACAAAAATAATATAAAAACAGGGAGGGAGATAAACCATAAGAGACTCTTAAATACAGAGAACAAACTGAGAGTTGCTAGAGGGGTTGTGGGTGGGGGGATGGGCCAAATGGGCAAGGGGCATTAAGGAGGACACTTGTTGGGATGAGCATTAGGTGTTATATGTGAGTGATGAATCACTAAATTCTATTCCTGAAATCATTATTACACTTTACGTTAACTAACTTGGATGTAAATAAAAAAAAAACAATAATGGCGCCTGGGTGGCTTAGTCGGTTGAGTGTCTGACTTCGGCTCAGGTCAGGATCTCGCGGCCCGTGGGTTCGAGCCCCACGTCGGGCTCTGTGCTGACAGCTCAGAGCCTGGAACCTGCTTCGGATTCTGTGTCTCCCTCTCTCTCTGCCCCTGCCCTGCTTGTGCTCAGTCTCTCAAAAAGTAAATAAACATGAAATAAAATAAAATTTGACCCCACTCTTCCTAATTTTATTGTCCACTAAACCATGACTTACTCTCAAAGACTGCTTTTTCCAATCCTTTAAATGTTTAAATAATTTTCCCTCTACTCTTCTAGGTTCTTGTCTGAGACAGTCCCTACAGTAAGACAGCTGAACAGGAGAAAAACAAACAAATGTTTAATAAACATGTATACCTTCTGTATACATGAGGGAGATCCAGGAAACCCAAATAATTCCCTGAAATGGCCCAAACCAGCAACTAAAATGACATGTCCAGCTAAAGACAAAAGATCTTGGGTGTGTGAGGCAGTTATGTGAGGATACCAGGAAAAGCACAGTGAACAAGGTTGTTATGCAGGGTAAGTTGACCTAAGGGTAACTTGTTTTCTCCATTAATAGTTTCTAGAAATTTAGAACGATCCTCTTCCTGGTGCAGAGAGGGAGACATTCTTACAAACAGAGACCTCCCTTGTAAATGTAAAATGTCTCTTACCAAAGGGTAACTTTCACCCAGTATTCAGAGCTTCTGTGTCTGTAGTTTCTTAATTATAATCATCCTGAAATAATCTTTATGCCAAAGAGCATGCTTGGGGACGGTAAATTCTGTTCTCCCTCACTGACATTGTACTGGATTGTAATCATAATACACATTCACTGAGGATAATTTGAAAGTTACAGAAAAGGCCAAAGAGGAAAAGAAGTCAGTTATACCAGAGATAAGCCTTAAGTTGGTGTTTTTTCCTAACCACATCATGTAACAGATACTTCATAACTTATTTAAGTAACCTCTCATTTTTATTTTTTATTTTTAAATCTGTATTTATTTATTTTGAGAGAGGGAGAGAGTGAGTGAGTGAGAGAGACCAAGCAAGCATGTGTGAGCAGGGGGAGAGACAGAGAGAGAGAGGGAGAGACAGAATCCCAAGCAGGTTTCATGCTGTCAGCACAGAGCCTGACATGGGGCTGGAACCCACAAAACTGTGAGATCGTGACCTGAGCTGAAATCAAGAGTCAGATGCTTAACCAACTAAGCCACCCAAGTGCCCCAAAGTAACCACTGTGGAGCCTGCTTGGGATTCTGTCTCCTCTCTCTCTGCTCCTCCCCTGCTCGTGCTGTCTCTGTCTCTCTCAAAATCAATAACTAAACTGAAAACACAACAAAAAAACAAAACAAAAAAACCTTTAAAAATTCATAAAATTCTTCAAAATTAGTTTAAACTACCTAACATCTTTCTAGAACATTTACCACTTCTCCATCTAAATGTCATTGATTTTTGTGGGGGAAAAAATGCTTCTAAAAGCACTAGTTTAACAAACATACCATGATGAATCATTAAATTCTACTCCTGAAATGTACATTACACTGTATGTTAACTACCTAGAATTTAAATAAAAACTTAAAACATAAAAAAAACCTCACCAAATATTTCAATATAACAGCAGACTGTACTGTCTAACACAACACATAAAATAAACATCTTATTGATTGTTCAAGAACTTACTATTTTTACTTACTTTACTAAGATTTATTATTTAACCATGTTCTCATTTTCATGAGAACGATTAAATATTTTCAACTAAATAATCCATACAAAACAGTTCTTATTTAACCCTGAGTTCAAGATTTTTATTAATATGACTTACCACATATATTCCAGATAAGAGAAACTATTCTTTAAAACTATTACTAATCTGACAAGCAATGATGTTATTCAATGTTGTCTATCTCATCTTAAATTTTCATCTGTACGTTAATAGGGAATGTCTGACAGAGTACTACGTAAGGTCCCTGAGATAAGTGAAAAGAACTCAAACACATCCGTATGTTGGGAGAAGTGAAGCCTATCCGGTGGCCCGGTTGACGTCACCAGGTGTAAAGGCTGAGCCGTGTGACTGGACCACCCACAACCTCATGGGCACAAGACCTATTTGCATTATCTCCTTGGTCAGCAGGCATTCACCGAGAACTTGGAAGTTCGATCAGTGGCAAAATGGGAAAGCCAACGTTCAAGAAGGTCAAAGACATGGTTCTTTGCTCTCGGGATGGAAATTGAGAAAATATGGCCATATCGGACACAATGACCACTTTTAAATTCCTAATCAAAATGACATAAACAGTTTTCTTCAAGAAGTCTCAAGTCTCAAACTTCAGAAAAAAATTTCCCATGTGGTAATTATTCCCCTTCTGGCCCACGACAGGCAATGGCTGCACTCCTCTAAAAATGAATCAATAAATGAATACTGATAGTTGTGCTTCAGAAGACTTGTGGTCTTGAGCTCATTTTTTAATACTTTAACTGTTACTCTCAACAAAAGAATACTACAATTTGTCTACCAGTAATGACAAAATAGTAATTGTATATTTGTGGAAAAGATACCATAAAACGACATGCACTTTGGACAGTTATTTAGGAACTTTCTACCTTATCAGCTCAAGTCAGGTTTTCATTGATTTTGGCCAAAAGTTATCCTAAAATTTAGGTGGAAAAAAAAAAGAGAGAGAGAGAGAGAGAGAGAGAAAGGATGTTGTCTTTAAAGTAAGTTATAATAGGGGCGCCTAGGTGGCTCAGTTGGTTGAGCACCCGACTCAGCTCAGGTCATGATCTCAGGGTTCATGGGTCTGAGCCCCACGTCGGGTTCTGTGCTGACAGCTCGGAGCCTGGAGCCTGCTTCCGATTCTGTGTCTCCCTCTCTCTCAGCCCCTCCTCTGCTCACGCTCTGTCAGTCTCTCTCTCTCAAAAGTAAGTAAACATTCAAAACAACTTTTTGAATAAATAAATACAACGAAGTTATAACAAAACAACCAAAAAGTAACAAGGGCCACCTGGGTGGCTCAGTCAGTTAAATGTCAGACTTCATCTTAGCTCAGGTCAGGATCTTGTGGTTCGTGGGATCCAGCATGGAGCCTACTTGGGACTCTCTTCCTCTCTCTGGCTCTCCTCTCCCCTACTTGTGCACACGCGTACACACTTTCACTCTCAAAATAAATAAATAAAACTTCAAAAAAATTCCTTATTACTGATTTTGTAAATGAGATGTTTCTCAATTAATACACGGCAGGTATTAATGAATGTCTTAACAATTAAAATCACAATGTGTCTTGCCAGGAAACAAAACCAAAATCTTTTTAATGCTTTTGTCCTACCAAGTCTATTGTTCTAAAAATATGTTTGTATGGTACATACTCAAAAATGGGCCAGTTGCAGAAACAATTGATTCACATGCTAAGAATGAACAAAATTAAATCCCAATACAAAGATTAAGGCTACCAGGGCAGAAATTCACCCAACAAAGATCACAGGCTTATTCACAAAGATCAATGTCTACAGCCTACAAAGAGAAGGCTACAGGTTAGAGAACTCAAACGGTATCATTTGTTTCCGTACATTTAATCTCGTTTAAAAAAGAGGGAACAGAGAAAGGATAAAAGTGCATTTATCTGCATTCAAGGCTAAAGACTTTAGACTTCCTACCCAACAACATAAGAGCCTTGTCCATTCCAATGCCTTTCTATGCCTTTTATTTTTTTTTTTCCTCTTGAAGCTTTAGATTTCTCAGTTCATTAGAATATAAGGAATTAACACAGGATTTCTAAATCTCAACATGCTGGACTTTATTGGTTTCTCTCGTGGCCAAACTCTGTTGTATAGCAAACTGTCAATGACTTTACTGACAATAAATCCTTGAAAACTGATGTTGACCCAACCAACTCCCGCCCCTAATCCTGGGGAGCAAACAAGCAAACAAACAAAAAACAAAATCCAGAAAACAAACTTTTCCCAAGCAAAGGTGATTCTATTTAGAAATGCACTTTAAATTCCATTACTTCTTTCATTCATGCGCACAGGTAAAAATGATCCACTCGATGAGCTCCCCAGAGACAGATCTACTTCCCTTTCAGACCATAAATATGGACAACACTGTATGGCCTGAGACACACCTATGAACTTTGAGCATTAAATATGATTCAAAGATAATAATATAAATGGGGGGGGGGGGGCGCGGGAAGAAGAAGAAAAACTCCATAAATCTCCAGGGGCCAAGTAGTCAAAAACTGCAGTTTTAACAACGCACCAATTCTGTCTTACCTATCAACTCTCTGGGTTGAGCTGTCCTGCTGGGTCCATTACACGGAATGTTCTGATAGGGGGTAGATGAGGTGGTGTTTACCCAGGACTCCGGGGATGAAAAGTTGAAAGAAGATTGGCTACTATGGTCCTGAAGCTCTTTATACTGAGCAAGACTGTCTTGAGGAGTGCTTACTTCTTCAGAACAAGGCTGGACTGAGCTAGATGAGATTCTTCTTTGGTACAAGGGCCGACCAGGTCCTCTGGGTTCATACTACACAAAGAAAACGGAGAGTTCATGAATTAGCGGAACTTACACCGCCTCCCCCTTCAGAACACAGCAATCCCACTGTATGAAACAGCAGTTCTCAAAAGTACTCTCTTCCGTGACGATCACCCCCCTCCCCACCACCCTGCCCCAAAAAGCAGCCTGCACTCTGGACACAGTGTTCAGGAGACCTGGGTTTAAAACTCAGTTCGGGCCCTTAGCAGGTAGTCCTATGATAACACACATCTAATTTCTGGTTCTGGGGGCACCTGGGTGACTCAGTCAGGTAAGCATCTGACTTTGGCTCCAGTCATGATCTCACGGTCCGTGGGTTCGAGCCCCACATCAGGCTCGGCGCTAACAGCTCAGAGCCTGGAGCCTGCTTCCGATTCTGTCTCTGTGTCTCTCTGCCTCTCCCCTGCCCCAAATAAATACGTATTTTAAAAAATTAAAATAATAATAATTTCTGGTCTGTAAAATACGGAGCTGAACTACCTGTCCTCAGTTCTAAAACTCTATTACCGTCTTAGGGAACATTAGATTAAGAATGAAGAAACGTATCTGCTCAATATTAAATGGGGGAAATTACAGTCACAGTCAATTAAACCACGGCCACCTTGAATGGCAACCCATTCTAGATTTCTCTCTTGTGCCAAATCTTCACAGCCTCCCGATTTATTATTCCTCAGACTTAATGGCAAGACAGGACTCCTCAAGCCCAACGTGAAGTACTCCTGATCTGGCTCACTGCGTGTGTGTCCTTTCAACACAGTCTTCAATGGACACAGAACATTACTTTCTTCAAAGCAATCCTTTATAGGTTTGAAACCCAATTAACTTACTGCTGGTATTTTCTCCTCCCTGAACCGCACAACCCAGATCCCTTTAACCCTCTCAACAAGACCCACTGCCAGCCATTTCAAGACTGTTGACTGTTCCCCACGCCCTCCGACCGCTGTGACCGATATTCAATCTCCATTCTGGTGGCAAGGCTGTATGAGTGGCAGTTTTAGGTATGCAGCCTCAGCCTAGAGCCAGACTATCTGGGTTAGACCTCAGGCTGCATTTACCAGGCAGGCGTCGCCTGGGCAATTGACCTTAACTCTTGGGAGCTTTGTCTGTAAACATGGCTTCGTTACCCACAGGACCTGCCTCTCAGGATTGTGGTTAAGAATTAAATGAATTAAAAGAATTAAAAGAATTCAGCATGTACAGTATTGAGAACTGTTCCTGGCACACAGGAAGGGCTTGCTGTCATACAAGTGCTTTAATGTAACATATAAACATAAACATATAAACATATAACATAAAAAAATATAATGTAACATATAAAACGTAGATCTTAAATGACAGAATGAGATGGACTTTTTATTGCCCCCTCCCCCTCCTTCTCAATAGTAATAATTTATTATTAAGTTTGTGATCATTATGCTTCTGAGGAATCTTTTTTTTTTTTTAATTTTTTTTTATGTTTGTTTATTTTTGACAGAGAGAGAGACAGAGCATGAACAGGGGAGGGGCAGAAAGAGAGGGAGACACAGAATCCGAAGCAGACTCCAGGCTCCGAGCTGTCAGCACAGAGCCCGATGCAGGGCTCGAACTCACAGACCGTGAGATCCTGACCTGAGCTGAATGAAGTCGGACGCTCAACCGACTGAGCCACCCAGGCGCCCCTGAATCTTTCTTTTACCATTACTGTTAGCAATAACTGGAAATCAGGAACTGAAAATTAGATTACAAAGAAGAGAAAGAGATGAATTAGCACAGTAATAGCAGTTTGTTTGTTGGGAATATAAGCACAGATATTGTCGGGCCAGTTAAACGCAGGAAAGTGTGGGTATAAGCACTGTGAGGAGAAAGTCTTCCTAGATGAACCACTAGAATATAAAGCAAGGGAGGCAAGGGGTCTGGACTGGCTGCCATTATTCAGAAGGGTAGGAAAGGATGGGAGGAGAGCAATTTTCTCACTATTAAACAATGAGCACCCAAGTCATTTCTTCATTTCCAAAGTTTTAGCTACTGAATAGAAAGGAAAGAGATCCATCTAGTTAATTCTTTTCATATATTTTTATTGTTCTTCTGTCTGTAAGTATAATATTGAAATTCACCTTCAATTTTGCTCTGCCTTAAAAGCAATTTTTTCAGGGGCACCTGGGTGGCTTAGTTAAGTGTCCAACTCTTGATTTTGGCTCAGGTCATGGTCTCATGCCCCAGCTGACAGCATGGAGTCGGCCTGGGATTCTCTGTCTCCCTCTCTTTCTGCTCCTCCTGTGTGCTCTTTCTTTCTCTCTCAAAATTAAACAAATATTTATGAATGAATGAATGAATGAATGAATGCAACTTGTGTCAATGATCATTCTGAATTTGATTCTGGTTCTCTAGAATATTAGCCATCCTGTCAACTGTGAGTTTAATCAGCACATTTGAAATTTCTTTGTCTAGGTCATTAAATTACGATGCTGAGTAGAATAACTAACCTTTCTAAACTGCTTTATGTTCTCTAAGGCTAGGCAATGAATGATTGATCATTCATTGATCATGATTGATCACAACAGCGTGTGCAGTATGTCTTTTTTATCAAGGTTTGTTACGAAGATCATCAGCTCCTAGAAGCAAAATGAAGTGTTTCTTTGTATTACCATGCCTTGAGTGGTTAGTAAACACAGCCACAATGTGTGGGAAATCACATTCTAAAGTATTTACGTGTGAATATGAGAGTAAAAAAAACTAACATCTGTTACGGGCTCAGAAAGAACAGGTTATAATAAATTCCCTGGGGATACAGAACATTAAGGATATTCATATGAACTTCAGGCATTAACTCTATAAGCCTTTTTTCATTAAATAATAAACATACGCGCACTGGTAGTATAAACAATACCTTTTTACAATGAATAGACACATAGAGCACAAGGAGTGCCTAGGTGGCTCGGTCGGTTAAGCGTCTGACTCTTGATTTCAGCTCAGGTCTGGAGCTTGCGGTTCTTGAGTTCGAACCCCGTATCGGGCTCCCCGCTGACAGCGTGAAGCCTGCTTGGGATTCTCTCTCTCTGCCCCTCCCCCACTGTGCTGGCTCTCTTTCTCTCAAAATAAATAAACTTGAAAAATCTTAAAATAAAATGAGGAGAACTAAAAATCACAAACCAACAGAAAGGGTGATATGAAAGGAGGCGATATTCAATTAAGGTTTGTAAAAGATGTGTATCATTTGTGTCTTTCGACTGAAATTCAAAAAACAATCACACAGTTGACATGCAGAGCGGGAGTTGTGCCAAGTACTGGGTAACATATTTATAAGGGTTCCTAAGCGGCTATTGACAAAGATGAATGTGCAGATGGAATATGAAATTCAATTTCAGGTCATATCGTGAATATGACTGATCCTTGATGTCAGAAAAAGAACAAAAACTTACAATTATTTTTAAAAAGCCTACTGGTACATCTATTTCATACAACATGGATGAAGGTAATGTATGAAAATATGATTTGCTTCTTTGGATCTGTCCTGAAAGGAATGTGAGTAAAGGCAGAGAAATCTTGACGACAACTGAAAATAAATGGTTTATATACCAAACAAATTACATTTTAGTGGTTCTGCAGTTTTCAGCATACGAATCCTACACAGGTTTTGTTAGCTTTAAACCTATTTCATTTTTCTTTGGGCTATTTGTAAATGGTATTGGCTTGTACATTTTGGTTCCCAATTATACATTGCTAATATACAGAAATGACATCGATTTGTGGGTGTTGGCTGTATATCCTGTAACCTTGCTATATTCATGTTAGTCACAGGATTTTTGTTGGTTTGTTTTCTGGATAGATTCCTTGGGTTTTCCTACATTGACAATCATGTCATCTTTAAATAGGGACAGTTTTATTTCTTCCTTTCTAATCCCTTTGTCTTTTATTTCTTTTTCTTGCCTTACTGCTTTGGTTAAGATTTCCAGTACAATGTTAAATAGGAGTGTTGAGAGCAAACATTTTACCTTGTTCCTAGTTTTTTTTTTTTAATTAATTAATTAATTAATTTATTAATTTATTTATTTTTATTTATTTAGATGTTTATTTATTTTTGAAAGAGAGACACAGCGTGACCAGGGGAGGGGCAAAGAGAGAGGACACAGGGACACAGGATCCGAAGCAGGCTCCAGGCTCTGAGCTGTCAGCACAGAGCCCGACGGGGGGCCCAAACTCACCAACCATGAGATCATGACCTGAGCCGAAGTCAGATGCTTAACCAACTGAGATACCCAGGCGCCCCTCTTGCTCCTAGTTTTAAAGAGAAAGCATTCATCTCTGCCAGTAAATATGATGATAGCTGTGGGATTTTTACAGGTGCTCTTTAACAGGTTGAGGAATTTCCCTTCAATTTCCAGTTTGCTAAGAGCGTTTATGCATCAAATGTATGTGGCTTTCGGTTTTTTTTCCGGGGGGGGGGGGGGGGGGGGGGGGGGGGGGGGGGATCTCTTGATATAATCATGTGATTTTTCGCTTTAGACAGTATGGTGGATTATACTTATTTATTTGCAAATACTGAACCAGTTTTGCATTCTGGGAATAAGCCCTGAAATGGTCATACTGTATTATTCTTTTTTATTTTATTTTTATTATTTTATTAAAAAAATTTTTTTTAATGTTTATTTTTGAGAAAGAGAGAGATACAGAGTGCGAGCAGGGGAGGGTCAGAGAGGGAGACACAGAATCTGAAGCAGGCTCCAGGCTCTGTGCTGTCAGCACAGAGCCCAACGCGGGGCTTAAACTCACAGACCACTATATCATGACCTAAGCCGAAGTCAGATGTTTAACGGACTGGGCCACCCAGGCTCCCCTGTATTATTCTTTTTTATATACTGAATTCAATACACTTAAGTTTCGTTGAGGATATCTGCATCAGTGTTCACAAATATAAGTCTAAAGTGATGCCTGGGTGGCTCAGTCTGTTGAGTGTCTGACTTTGGTGACTTCAGCCCAGGTCAAGATCTTGTGGGTCATGGGTTCAAGCCCCACATCGGGCTCTGTGCTGACAGCTCAGAGTCTGGAGCCTGCTTTGGATTCTGTGTCTCCCTCTCTCTCTGCTCCTCTCCTGCTTGTGCTCGGTCTGTCTGTCTGTCTCAAAAATAAAAAAAATTTAAGTTACATATATATATTTATATTTGTATATTTGTATATATGTATATATCTGTAGTTCTTCCCTATATGTACTGGATTTGTCTAGTTCTGGTATCAAAGTAATGCTGGCCATATATAAGTATTTCCTTCTCTTCCGTTCTCTGGAGAAGACTGTGTAGATTGGTGGTATTTCTTCTTTAACATGTTTGGAGGAATTCAAATAGTAAGCTATTTGGGCCTGAAGAATTCTTCTTTGGTAGGTTTTGAAACTACAAATTCAGGGTCTTTGATAGTCAATAAATATTTAACAAAAGAATTAAAATGTTGAAAGTTGAATACCGTATTTTCTATTTAATTTTCTCAAGATTTGAGGAAGAAATTCTGGACTTCGCACTCTTACTTAGGCACTACTTACTTCAAATTAGCTCCTCATAAGGTTATCATCTTTTGTTTAAAGCAATGTGCTATTAGTTTCATAGAGAGGTACAGAGTAACCCAGAAAGAAAGAAACTAGAAAAGAGGAAGGAGAGGAGTATCCCTGTTTCAGTATTCCTGAAAACAATCAATATTGGGACGCCTGGGTGGCTCAGTCGGTTCAGCATGGGACTCTTGGTTTCGGCTCAGGTCATGATCTCACAGCTCGTGAGTTTGGGCTCTGTGCTGGCGGTGCGGAGCCTGCTTGGGATTCTCTCTCATATTCTCTCTCTCCCCTCCCCCCCTTACTTGGGTACACATGCTCTCTCAAAATAAATAAATAAACATTTAAAGGAAGAAAACAATCAATATTAGCAAGCCAGGAAAAATGTGAGGGATACGCTGTAGTTTGCAACAATGTCTATGGGTTCATGTGATGTAAGCTATAGAAAAGTACTTGATAACTTACAAAACAGTATTTTTTTAAAAGGCATGATGTCCAGTTAGTGGTGGAAACTGGCCCGAGACCCCTCAGAAATAATAATAATAAATGAATATAAAAGATCTACAACAATCAAGACTGATGACTGGTCATCAATAAAGGACACATTTCTGGAATATATGGAGAGACTCAATGGAGGAATGGTGTCTGTGGAAGAAGGACGGAGTTGCAGGACCAACTAAGATGGGAACCAATCAGCCCTGCTGACTGAGCCCTGAGGCTCAAGCCTCAGCAACACCAGCCACAATGGCAAGTGAAGCGATAAAATTGGGGGGTTAAATGAAAGTCTATGCAGGGAACAGCTGGTCTCTCCCTGTATTCCCCCCAACAACCAGAGGAATTCAAGCATTAAAAGGTCCCCAGGGAAAAAGCCTGCCAGGCAGTAAGTCCTGGGATACATACAAAACTCCCCAGTTGCTTTTTAGTGATACACTTAACTGAAGGTTACTAGGCATATATTTTATTTATTTATTTATTTTTTTAATTTTTTTTTTTAACATTTTATTTATTTTTGAGACAGAGAGAGACAGAGCATGAACAGGGGAGGGGCAGAGAGAGGGGGAGACAGAGAATCGGAAGCAGGCTCCAGGCTCTGAGCCATCAGCCCAGAGCCCGACGCGGGGCTCGAACTCACGGACCGCGAGATTGTGACCTGAGCTGAAGTCGGCCGCTTCGACTGAGCCACCCAGGTGTCCCAGGTTACTAGGCATTTAAAAAGAATCTCCACCATAAAAGTTGGTCACAGGTAAACAAACAGGAAGGGGGGGTAACAATGATGTTTTAAAAATATTTTTAAAAATTTAAAACATTGTTTTAGTTCCTACAGAAATACTAAACCTATTAGATAACAACAACAAACCCTCAACTGGTTTCCTTGGGGGGGGGGGGAGAGGGTGTGTTACATTTATAAAAATAAAAATCAGTTATGAAAAAGGAAAAATTTGAGAATAAAAGAACTCTTGGAAATTAAGTATTTGTGGCCTCAAATCTAAAATGCAACAGAAGGGTTTGTAGGCAAAATAAAAAAAAAAATCTTTCAGAAAGTAGGAAAATACACAAAGGTATCAAAATCTGACAGGACCAAAAAAGATTTGGAGAATCCAGGAGGTCTAAGAACTTATCAACAAAAGCTTTAGGAAGAGAGAAACACAGAAGATAGATGGTAGAACAGAATCAAAGAAATAATGTAAGACGATTTCAAAGAGCTAAAGGGTAGGAGTCTTTCTCTAGAGAAATGCTACCTCAAAGATCTTTCTGTGATGATGGAGATGTTCTGTACCTTCGCTGTCCAAATGAAATGTGGCTAGTGGAAATAAGAAACAATATTTTATCTCATTTCAATTATTTTTAAAATAAAATGCACGATCTTGGGCAGAACTTTAAAGATAACTTTAACGTCACATTCGGTTCAAAAGATTCGATCATAATGATAGGTAAATAAGAATTGGCCTTAATTTCCAAAACCGTGGTACATTTATTTCTGGGTTTTGTTATTGTTTTTCTTAAAAGAAGGGTATACTGAAATGAATGTGACTTTGTAGCACAGTGTATTAAAATCAATTTAGTTCTAAATAAAGAAAAATACCATTTGAAGCAGCTCACAGGCAGGGGCGCTTGCAATGTGCAAATAGTGTTTTTCCCACCGAGCAATATTATTTTCCTACAACCAAACACAAGGTAATAGAGGAGATACTAGAATGAATGCAGTATTATATCTAAGAGAGAAATGTCAGATTCACTGCTGTGACATGTTGAGCTACCCTGAATCTATCTGGCTCTCGTTTACTCTTCTTGAATGTGAAACAGTCCAGCTCCATTAGAGACCACAAAGCCTCTTACAATGAGAAAATGTCAGTTTGGGTAGGAAAGAAATATTACACGGGAGTTTGCCCTCAGCTCCTAACTATTTGCATTCTCTCTGAAGAATCATAATTATCATAATTAAATAAATTTCCCAGCTTTAAAACACAGGTAGTGCCAGAGAATCTTTGTTTTATTTTTAAAGAACATTGAGAAATGAAGTACGTTCCTTATAGTTAATTTTCTGGTATCTGAGATCTCTACATTAATCATTTGAACAGTCGAACATTTAGCAGCTGGAACCAGACAGCTTCTAAGAATGAAGAATTCTAAAATGAACCATCAACCCCCCAGCCTCCCCGCCAAAAAGGAAAACTTTATATATCTGAAGACCTCTTTGGTCCCAGGAATATAATTTGGTTTCCCCCAATCTCCACCCCCATATCTACTTCCTGTCAACTGCCATCACTTCTTGGTTTGCAGGAAGAAACCTTACTTGAGGCATAAAGAGCTGAGCAGTGTGAAACAGCATAGGGCTGGGAGTCCGGAGTCTCAGCTCCACTTTGATTAGTAAAACTGTGTTAAGCTGCAAGTCTCTCAACATCTTGGTGCCTCAGGCTCCTTTAAAAAGGAGGAGTGAGAATAAATGATCTTCAAGGCCTCGACTACCTCCAAAGTTCTCAGTTTTTTAAAAGAGGCTTCAATAAATCAAAGTCTTTGTTAATGAGAATATATTTAAACTCTTTTTTATTAAAATATCCAAATATAATCCATTAACAACTTTAACAATCATCAACAATTTGCTGTATCTGCTAAAATAATTCAAATATGATACAAACCTGTTTAAGTTATCTAAATTCAAAACCTATACAGCATGCTAACTGACTACAATAAAACGCGTTTCGGACAATGAGTTTAAAATTTCAGATTTTTCTTCCCACAGAGGGAAATTTCTATGAAATTTACAGTGAAAGACAAGGGCCTGCAACTATAAATTTCAGAAGATAATAAATTTCAGAAGAAGATCCCTCTATGCAAAAGAAAGCTATTTCCAACAGAGAATGCCCTTTGTATTTCTACCTATACTTCAGCACTACGGACCCCTAAGCTGTTTAAAAGTATCAACTATGCTTTTCTTCCCTTGTTTCCTGACCATGTTTTGTTTCCTGTTATTTTACACAGTTCTCACTTTCTTTCATGAAGAGACTATTCCTTCCACATCTGTCTCCTGCCAATCAGATTGTTCCTTTACTTTTAGACAGCAGCCCATCAGTGTTTGACTCTCCAGTTTCATTTTGGAGTCCCCGGGTCTAAAATCATTTCATTATTTATTGCTTAACAGCTCATTTTACTCTGTGAGAGATTCTTACTTCTAGGTTCAGTATCGACTCCACGTATGTTTGTGTGTTTATAAATATTCATTATGTTGCTAAACATACGCTCATTTTCCAAGAAATCAAGGGCTGTCTTTCTAAATATCAAAATAGAATACTAAAACTTCAAAAGCCATTTCAGGAAAAACTAATTGACTAAGTTCATACATAAATTTGTATTTGTTAAAGATGGGTTGTCAGTGTAAGTAAAAAATTCATCATCTGCTTACCATTACCATTGTCTTATAAAGTATACCTCTGATGTATGAGGTTACCAAGCCATTTTACATGTATACGTATAAATAAGTAACTGGGGGAAAGGTCAGAAACTAAGTTAATTAGGGCTCTATTTATAATTATACTATCAAATCTAATCACTAAGGAAGAGCTAAATGCTCTACTAGAAATTCCAAGTCTCATTAACTATGGTGCCAGAAATTTTCATTAAAATAGAACACCTCATTTAAATGATTAGCTTTGACACTTTGAGCACGAACGGAGGTGCAATTTATTAATCTGTTGATCACGATCTCCGTTATTTGCATCAGATGGTTTATTAGATACCATACATCAACCATCCCTCTGCGAAGACCACCTGGCTGTACAACGTAAGTCACAAGCTATCCTCACCCTCTTCTAAAGTAGGACAGGCAGAACATGTCAAGCAGCCAAGAAAATACTCTTCAAGTTACACTCGTACAATACTTTGCATCCAAGAAGGGAACTTGGGGGCGTGGGGTAATTAGACAAGACTAAAATCAAAACTACCAACTAACTTCAAAACTAGAGTTCTCTGAAGGGAAAAATGAAAACTAACAGATGAGTCCAAAGTGTCTTTGTTCAAAAACCAACACGTAAGACCTATTTCAAAGCAGATTTCACCACAGAGGCATCTCTAAGATGCCGTCAGCAAGTGCTGCTTTGCTGAAAGCCCCTCAAGATGAGTGACTCACGGGCACCCACTCCCCCTGGGAGGCCATCGCCACGACACCACCGCTGCGACACAAGAACGTGCGGCTTCAAATTCTGAGGCTTTTCCAGTGGAGCTTTTAAAAAAGAATTTGCCGTGTGTTACTCATAAGCACTTTTAATCAAACTGTTTTACGGTGAAATACATCTTAAATGGCAAAGGCTTTGTTCTGCACTAACCAGTGTCAGAATTGCTGGTTCTATGGTCACGTTTTTAACGTGGTAAAACTATGCCCACTTCAGAAGAATGAGGATTTGTCTCTCAAGATAAAATAACTGGAAAACATAATGGGAAAAGAAGGCCCCATTCATAACAGAAAAAAACAAGGGAAAAATCAACGTAAGAGGAAATTTAACCAGTAATAAAGCTGCTACAGAATTTTACAGAGGAACATTCAGACAATAAAAAAGGAAGGGAGGGAGAGAGGCGGGGGTGGGGGGGAAGAATTAAAATATTTACATCCATAAAAGATCGTACCAGTTCCTAAATGAGAGGTTTAATATATTGGTAAAGACAAAGTTTCTCCCAATTTAAGGTATATGTTTGATGTAACTAAAAAAACACAAACAAGAAAGGCTTTTCTTTGGGAGTGGAGGACAGTGCGGGAGTGGGAAGAGTTCACAAAGGTATTCTCAACTTACAGTAGAAAAACCCAATGACTTTTTCCCTCGACCTCTACAAGGAGAAAAAAAGCAGGAAGGAAGACTTCATACTATCAAATTAGAATACTACAAAGGCCTCAAAAATTAAAACAGTGCAATTCTGGTACAGGAACTATACAGACAGAGGAGGAGAAAAATAGAAAGTCTGGAAACAGATCCAAGTTTACACCAAAGAACAGCATCTCACTCAGAAGTTAAATTATAAAGTTGTCATACAAAGTGGAAAATCTCATACAGAAAAAATTACCCGTGAAAAATTGCGAATCATGCCAAAATGACCAGAAACGGAGCCCTCGGAAGCTCTGAGGCCAAGAATTAACTTCTACTGTTTCTCTTCACGCTTCCTCGCTCCCCACTCCCGCAGCAGTCGTTGGAATGAAAGCATGAGACAGTGCTGCTGTAAAGAATTTAGCATTTTCGGAAGAAAGCTACTATTCTGTATGGTGATAATGCAATCACTTCGTGAGTATGAAGACAACTAGCTAAATATTTAGAGAAAAATTACATCATAATCCCAAGCTTACCCTGAGATTTAAAATCCAATTGGAGCAGCTGGTCGATCTATTTCCAATCAGGAACGGTCCGTAATGTGGCCCAGGGCAAGGATGTCACCTGTGCCATCAGCTCCCCTCCTTGCCCCGTCATCAAAAAGAACTAGAAGTGGAAGGAGGGTGCTGGCACCACGGCCAGACCACAGTGCCCCGGCCTCATCCCAGCAGCTGAGGGCCAGGGCTTCTGCTACATTTAAGGTAGGGTAAGGAAAACCCATGGACTTACGCCTTAAACAGCTAAATGAGAATACTCTGAACATGTTAAGTAGCAAAAATGTTACAGAATAGGATCAAGATCCCATTTAGGCGCCGTGACTGGTGGAAAGAAAGGTTTGATGGGGTGATATAACTGAGCACAGCAATTCGGGGGGGGGGGGGGGCTGGGGGTGGGGACGGGGGGACGGTTTCAAGTTTTCCCAACAAGTAATCAACCAAATGTTCCTATTTAAGAATGCTATAAAACCACATGTTCATCTCTATGAACCCTATGAAGAGCCAAGTGTTGCAGTAGCTATCTTTGTATCGTGAAACTAGAAATAATTTCTCTAACTGCTACATTTTCCATGCTGAGGGTGTACTTCATTTGTCAAAAGGAAACCAAAATTATAAAAAAGAAAATACTAATGCAACAATATGAAAAACCATCTCTGTTCAAGTTAACTGTTAAGCTAACACCTAGATGTTTTCACCTCACATAAGATTAATCTACCCAGGTTTCTCACAATAAAAGAATTCATAGTACGGAAGGAAACAAGACATTTTTCTGTATTGTTACTGTTAAAGAAACTATTTTAAAAGGCTGGAAAGAAACGGCAAACACAAACTATTCATTCTATGAGATGATTCATATAAAAATCATTTTGTACCACACAATGCGCAAACACTATTATCCCAATGCACTGAAAATGTCAAATCTGCAATGCGGTAAAAACAAGATTTTCCTTGTGGAGGTATTTTTTCCATGTCACAAGACAGTCATCATTAGTGAATCTCGTGCATCGAGATAAAGGTGACTAAAAGTTTCTGCAAGAGTAATTTCATTCTAAGGACCCACTGACAATCGAGGGCACTTACAAACAGCTTAACAGTACTGTCAAACACGAAGGGCTTGAAGGTGCAAACAATTTAAATTCCAAGACCTAGGGATATTTAAAGTACCTGAATCGCTATTTGGAACTATTTAGTAAAGTATAACTCTTCACAGAAGCTGGTAAAACCTCCGGCACACTGGTCTCTCCACATGTTATGAACTCATGTGGCAGGTTAAATCAAAAACATCACAAGAGGTATCAGTAAAGACGGTGGAGTCCACCGCTCCATAAACGCAATGAAAATACTGCCAAAAACTGTCACCATCAACTTTCTCGAAATTCGGGGGACTGACGCCTACAGCAACCAGGGGAGCATTTCATCAAGAAAAGGAGGGAAAATTCAGCAAGAATAGTGAGCTCTGCAGTACTTTAACTTACTCTATCTAGTCCCAACAGCCTCCTCTCTCGGGCTGGGTGGCTCAGCGAAGACAGGATCCTGCATTTCCAGCGCCAGCGCCAGCACCAGAGGGAGCAGAACAGGCCCCGTTCTCAAAGAACTGTAAGTATTTGTTGTGACCTGTCTGGTAGTCCCAGGAAGAGTGGCTCAGAAACAAACAAACAAAAACACCTGCCTTATCTTGTCTAATTCAGAACTTAACCAGTAATAATAAGGCCGTATCGAAACCATCCGAAGGCGAATGTCTTTTAGTCACTGCTACCTGAACCAAACAGCAGACTAACCAAAAGCTTTGGAGGCAAGGCTGAGACGTGAGATGCTTTGCGAAATAAGGGCTTTGAGAAGCCACTGCGGGCTGATCCGGAAGCTGTGCGGCAGCAGGAGGTGAGGGCTAAGGCAGAGATGTCAACCGCCTGGCTGAGCACGGAAGGGGTGCCCAAAAGCACAAAAACTGAGCCTCTGAAAAAACTGGGCCGTGGTTTTAGTCCCAGGCGTTTAAGGAAATCTCCATGCAATGATCAGCTGACCATTAAGCTAACAACATAAAGACTTCAGAGGTGACACATCACAACCACAGACTTTAAAAAATTAATTCAGCATTTTACAATTAGTTCAAAATTATTTTTTAGCTGATCAGAAAAGTCACTAAACAAATGACAACAAAATAAAAAAGCAAAAGGACGAGAAAAGAGATTCCATGCAAACCGTAGTGAAGAGAGAGCTGTGGTGGCTGCACAAAGATCAGGGAAAAGAAAAAAAATACTTGAAGACAACAACTGTTATGAGAGGAAAAGAACATTATATAATGGTGAAAAGGTCAATCTGTCAAGAAGATATAACAATTATAAATATACATAAACCTAACAGCAAAGCCCCAAAGTGCATGAAGCATAAACTGAAGAGTCAGAAGATTCAACATTAATAGTTGAGAGATTTCATTCACTACCCTACCTTCACTAAGGGATATAAAACCTAGACAGAGATCTAAAGGAAACCAAAAATGTGAACAACATATAAACCAAATAGACCTAACACTCCACCCAACAAGAACAAAGTATTCATTCTTCTCCAGTGCACTTGAAACATTTCTCCAGAAAAGACCAATGTTAGGTGGCAAAACAAATCTGAGTAAATTTTAACAGGTTAAAATCATACAAAGTATATTCTCTAACCACAATAGAATGGAATTAGAAATCAAAAACAAGGAAATTTTAAAAACTCACCCTAGATACACTTGCTTTTCTCTAATTTGCCAAATATTCACCTTAAACGTCATACTAGGGGTTCTGGCCAGGGCAATTAGGCAAGAAAAAGAAATAAAAGGTATCCAGGGGCACCCGGGTGGCTCTGTCGGTTGAGAGACTCTTGGTTTCAGCTTGGGTCACGATCTCGCAGTTTGTGAGTTCAAGCCCAACACTGGGCTCTGCACTGACAGTGCAGAGCCTGCTTGGGATTTCTACCCACCCCCCCACCCCCTCCCCTGCCGCCTCTCCCCAGCTTCTTCCCTCCTTTTCTCCCCCCACCCCCGCCCTCTCTCTCAAAACACACACACACACACACACACAAAGATTTTAAAAGGCATCCAGATTGGAAAGGAGGAACAAAAATATATTTGTAGATGGCATTTTCTTCTATATAAAAAAACCGCAAGGTATCCACAAAAAATCTATTAGAGCCAATTAAGAGTTCAGTAAACTTGCAGATATATAATCACTATATTACTAACTGTATTTCTACACACTATTAATAAACAATCCAAAAATGAATTAAGAAAACAATTCCATTTACAACAGCAGGAAAAAGAATAAAATACCTTTAGGACAAATTCAACAAAAGAAGTGTGAGATTTATACCTGGAAAACTACAAAATGCTGTTGAAGAAAAATTTCAAAGGACCTACACAAAAAAGAAAGATATCTCATGTTCAGGGCCAGAGGGCTTAATACTGTTAAGGTAACAATACTTAACAATACCCAAATTAATCTGATTTAAAGCAATCCCTTTTAAAATCCCAGCTGACTTTTTTTTTTTTTTTTTTTTGCAGAAATTGACAAACTGATCCTAAATTTCATATGGAAATTCAGAGACCTAGAAGAGCCAAAACAATCTTGAAAAAGAAAAAGTACAAAACTCACTACAAAGATACAGTGTATACAAGACAGTGTGGTAGAGACATAGACCGTAATGAATAGAATTGAAAGCCTACAAGTAATCCCATACATCTATGGTCAATTGATCTTTGACAAGGTTGCCAAGACCATTCAATGGAGAAAGAAGTCTTTTCAACAAATGGTACTGAGAACACTGGATAACCACGTGCAAAATAATGAATTTGACATCGCTGCATGTAATACACAAAAATTAACTCAAAATGGATCAAAGAACTCAATGTAAAAACTAAACCTCTTAAACTAGGATAAGTAGATATAAATCTCCATGACTTTGGATTAGACAACAGTTTCTTAGGTAGGACATCAAAAGCACGGTAACAGGAACAACAACAACAAAGAACAGAAAAATCGGACTTTTTCCAAATTAAATAGAAATTCCAATTTCATGCATCAAAGATACTATTAAAGTAAAAAGACACAGAAGGAGAAAATATGGTAAATCATATATGTGATAGGAATCTAGTATCCAGAATATATGTAAACACTTTTTTAAAGTTTATTTATTTTGAGAGAGAGAGACAGAGAGGGCACAAGTGGGGGAGGGGCAGAGAGAGAGGGAAAGAGAGAATCCCAAGCAGGCCCTACCCTGTCAGAGTAGAGCCTGACCCAGGGCTCAATCCCATGAACTGTGAGATCATGACCTGAGCTGAAATGAAGAGCTGGACGCTAAACTGACTGAGCCACCCAAGGACCCCCAGAATATGTTTAAAAACTCTTACAGCTCCACAACAAAAGGGTAACCAACCATGTTTCAAACTAGGCAAAGGATGTGAATGGACATTTCTCCAAAGAAGATACACAAATGGCCAATAACCACATGAAGCGATGCTCAACATCGTTAGTCATTAGAGAAATGCATGGCAAAACTACAAAGAGATGCCACTACATACCCACTAAATGGCTATATATATATATATATATATATATATATATATATATATATATATATTTATTTATTTATTTTTTAAACAAAGGAGATATTGGAACCCTCATACAACAGTACTGGGAATGTAAAATAGTACAAGGCACTGGGGTAAACAGTTTAGCAGCTCCTCAAAAAAGTCAAACCTAGAGTTACTAGAATGACCCAGGAATGTCAGGTACATAACTAACCAAGAGAACAAAAAATATGCTTTCACGCGAAAACTTGTTTGGCAGAATTATGCATAATAGCAAAATAAAAGGACACAACTCAAATGTCCACCAGCTGAGGAAGAAATCAACAAATTGTGGCATAGCCATACGATGGAATATTACTCAGCCACAAAAAGGAATGAAATACTGACACATGCTACAAAGTGCATGCACTTCGAAAACATTACACTAACAGAAAGAAGCCAGGCCACATTCAGTATGATTCCATTCATATGAAATGTCTCCACGGAGACAGAAAGTAGATTAGTAGCTACTAGAGACTGGAGGCATGAGGGGAGTAGGGAGCAACTACTTAATGGTTGGGGGGGGGGGGGGGGGTCTCTTAGGGTGACAACAATGTGCTGGAACCAGAGAGTGGGGGTGGCTACATGATATTGTACATATGTTAGAATCTACTAAATTGTAGTTTAAAATGATTAAAAGAGAATTTTTTGTTATATGAATTTTATCAGAAATAAATACAGGGGTGCCTGGGTGGCTCAGTCAGTTAAGCATCCGACTTCAGCTCAGGTCGTATCTCAAGGTTCGTTGAGTTTGAGCCCCACATCCAGCTCTGTGCTGACAGCACGGAGCCTGCTTGGGATTCTCTCCCTCCCTCTCTTTCTGACCCTTCTCCACTCTCTCTCTCTTCCAAAATAAACTTAAAAAAAAAAAAAGAAATACATACGTAAGTACATAAAACATCACGTAACTGAAAATGACATTACTGCACAGTTGTTAAGCCTTTCCATTACATTTTGAAATAATGTCAGATATGTGTCAATTCTTTAAAGGTATGGTTCCAAATTTCTAGATCCTCACAATACATATATACAGATACCAATTCGTCTTATGCTTATAATTTATATTAGGAACCTGAGATAGCAATTAAGTTGTTTTCATCACAATAATTATATGAGACAAGCCAATCAATGTATACTGGAACGATCTGAACAAATTACGTCCAAAACTCTACAAATAGGATATAGAACCATGCCTATGAAACTGGACTTTATAATCAGCATATACAGCAGAAAATTTGCAAAACATCTGAATTAATTTCAAAGCCCTTAGAAGTCACCAAGGATGGGGTGCCTGGGTGGCTCAGTCGGTTGAGCGTCTGACTTCGGCTCAGGTCATGATCTCGCGGTTCCTGAGTCTGAGCCCCGCGTCAGGCTCTGTGCTGACAGCTCGGAGCCTGGAGCCTGCTTCCCATTCTGTGTCTCCCTCTCTCTCTGCCCCTCCCCTGCTCCCGCTCTGTCTCTGTCTCTGTCTCTCTCTCAAAAATAAACATTAAAAAAAATTGAAAGAAAATCACTGAGGAACTGCCAAAATGAAGCTATTGTCAAAAAAAATACGTTTTCAGATATTAAAATAGGAAACGTTTATCCTGTTTTAATAAAAAGACATCTGTGATTGATAATGACCACAACCAGCTTTATAAATTCTTACCTTTAATCCCCACAAGCTTAAAGAGAACAGCTAGACAACGTTTTTATAGTCTACACCAATGGTACCATTTTGTAAGTTTCATAACCCGGAATTACTAAGATTTTCGTATCAGTGAAGGTCCGCAGAGATTCTTTTTGGAGACACCCAAGTATCTTAAGATAAAAACCCAGTTTGCCATAAAATGTTCAGCACTGCAGAGTCAATCCTGTACTACACGCACAGCCCAGCGACACCTGGGAACGAGCACTGCCACGGGTCAACCGCCCCCACCCACGAAAGCACCAGGAAGGGTGACAAGAGACAGCACAGCGCTAGGAATTCACCGCTGGCTGCAAAAGCCATCATCTATGGAAAGCTTAATTAACAAATTCATAACTGACACACGTAACGTAAGTGAAAAGATGAATCACTGGAAACCATTGCCCCAGATTAGACAGAACAAAGCTGCTTAAAGGAAGGGCCTCCTCAGGTCAGTCAGCTGTGAAATGTTCCAAAACAGCAGTAACAGACTCTAAGGGCATGTTTCAACAATAACGGACATTCTACAAAGCCTGAAATAGCACATAAGAGGGGAAATTAAAAATACATTCCAGGAAAAGATTATCTTTAATGACTACTAAATTCACTAAGATCTGTCCACCGCTCGCATCAAATCAATCAATATTAGCATTTTCCACAAAACTTG
Source organism: Panthera leo (assembly GCF_018350215.1). Classification (NCBI taxonomy): domain Eukaryota; kingdom Metazoa; phylum Chordata; class Mammalia; order Carnivora; family Felidae; genus Panthera; species Panthera leo. The sequence continues at coordinate 47,749,869 of NC_056692.1, read as the reverse complement.
AATCCCAAAAGCAAAAAAAGGAAAAGAAAGACATTTACCTCTTCTAAGCTAGGGAGCGAAGAAGAAGATACTGTTCGAGATGACAGTGGGTGAAATGGCTCTTGACCAATAGCGTGTTGATGATTCTGTATTTGTACAAAAGGGTTTTGCGGTGGTCTGTGAGGCAAGGGAGGTAGGCCGTAGGGAAAACCCGGCCCCATTAGGTGACTCTGTTGTAAGTTAGCAAAAGTCCACGCTCCGTCAGGCGCCAGGTATTTCAAGGGAGGAGGGGCAAGGTGTTCGGATGGCAATGAGAACGGTGAGCTGAAGAGCTGGGGCGGCAGGCGCTGCGGAAATGCTGGGTTGTTGGCTACTTCGATGTCTCTGCTACTGTCATTAAAGTTAGAAAAGTGGCCACTGTGGTCCGTGCTGGACGGGGGAGGCGGGGCTGCTGGCGGGCTCCTGCTCTGAACTTGTCTATATTGCAAAAGTCTTGATTGAGGTGGTGGCATTTCAGCCAGCTCCCGTGTTTCACTTTGATCACGATTAGACAGTTCTCTGATTAAGTCTTGAAACCTACATAAAGACGATGAAATACGAGGACAAGGAAACAAAGGAAAAGCTCCATCACATCGAGGAGAGCTTAGTCAACTACATGGGTTAATTTTTACAGACAAAAATGAGAATACTTCATTAGAACTCACGTTAATTAATCTCAAAGGTGAGCATTAACACTCAACAGATGTGGAATCGAAGACACTAAATATGCCCCAAGTATCTGATTTCTTTCTTTTCCCTTGGCATTAAAACCAACTGTCCTGTCTCTACGTGTCTTCGATAACTGGCAGTTATAAAAGGTCACACCCCTCCCCCCCCGGGCGGGGCCTGGTGGCTCAGTCGGTTAAGCGTCCGACTTCAGCTCAGGTCGTGATCTCACGGTTCGTGGGTTCGAGCCCCACGTCAGGCTCCATGCTGACAGCTCGGAGCCTGGAGCCTGCTTCAGATTCTGTGTCTTCCTCTCTCTCTCTGCCCCTCCCCTGCTCACACTCGGTCAATCTCTCTCTCAAAAAGTAGATAAACGTTTAAAAAAAAAAAAAAAATTTTTTTTTTTTTTTAAAAGGTCACCATAATGGTGGACCTTTTATTCAGAGGGATTAGGAAACACTTCGTTGCATCCACATGACACTGGCCATAAAAACAAGTTTAGAAGGAGGACTGAACCTGCATCGAGGTCCGTAGTTCAAAGCAGATAGAATTCTGTGCGGCTAGGAAAATAAACTGATGATAAATTTATAAACTTTAACCTTCCACCTAATTTACTTCTGTATCCATTCATTTCTTGCATTACTACTGAGTACGAAAAGGTGCTCACCGTGATGGTACATTTCTTTTTCAGGAGAGCCACAGAGCATGGGGCCACATTAATTTTCAATCCCCAACACAGTCCCCACCCAGATGTGCACTTCTAAATGGATTCTCTCTAGCATCTTCTAAAGTTACTTCTAAATGGATCCTCTAGACTGTAGAGTCAATCGTAGCACCGTGTAGCATGTGCCTACAAGGCCAGCATCCAATTTCTTTGGGACAATACCGCAACTTGAGGCTAAAAGGGCGGTATCCGAGAGAGAAGGCTGCGTGGGGGAAGGGGAGCGGTCCCGGTGCAGAGGCTATTTGTATTCGGCAGAAATACCTGGAGTCTGCGGTTTCTGCTTCGTCCTCCGCGCTGCAGGGGAGCTTCCAGTCTGCTCTCACTGGCGGCTGAGGAAGATGCTGGAGGTGAGGATGAGGGTGGTGGTGAGGGTACGGAATAGTGCCCTGACTGAGATAGGCGTGATGCTCATTCCACTGCTGGAGCCGCACCTGCTGCTGCCTCAGTGTTTCCAGAGCTACACTCCCATGCATACGATCTGCAAAATATTTGGGAGAAGATTCAGTTTTCACGCATCTGGGGTTTCAAGTTAACTCTTTCAAGAGTCTCTGCAACCAGATTTTCTTCACAAAAACAAAGAGATGCCTACGCTTTGGGTTTTGGAGAAGGCAAATGTCTTCTAAATTTGCCAGTAACTAAAGTTACGGTAACGGTGGTGACGACTGTTCCTACGTCATCATGTAAAGTGGCACCAACGGGATGCTTAACATTACAGAGCATTTGGAACAAGATTCTGACTGTTCCACTAAGTGACTGATGTCTGCTGCCATCACTTGAAGAAATGAATCGATCCTGACCCAAAAGAACACTGCACAGTACATGTCGATTTAAGGAAATAATCTCTGAATTTGTCACACCCAGCAGTGACAGGAGAACTTACCTAAAGCCTCCCCGATGGGCAATCCCGGGGGAGTCTCATCAGTGAAGTTATTCAGATGGGAAGGAAGGAGGGGGCTGGGCTGTGCGATGGCCCGAAGAGGGCTGTGGCCTTCCTGCAGCATGGGAGGGGGCTGCTGCTCAGGAATCACAGCCTCTGCAGGAGGGGACTGGGGCCGGTGAGAGACCGCACTGTTAAAGAAAGCGCTGTTGGGCCCTGCCTGATAGGCAGGGGAAAGTTGAGGAGGTGGCTGCTGAGTCAGCTGATTCAACGGATTCTGTGGCGGGACTACCTGATTTGGTTGGGGCGGCAACTGATTTGGTTGTTCAGGCAAATTATTCTGCTGCTGATTTAACAAGGCGTGCTGCTGCGGAATTGGAAATGGTGGTCTTGGTAGCTGGGGAAGGGGATGAAAATGACGACTGGGGATTGCATACTGTGCGTGGGGAGCAGGGAGAGGAAGATTTATATGTCTCGGGTTGAGATTATCTTTGCGATGAAATTTGGTATTGGGATAAACAACACCAGGACGCGACTCAGGACTTCTGTTCTGTGGATTTGATTCCAAATCAATCTAGAAAAAAATAAGAAGTCTTTCTTAACTGCGGACGATCTGGGTCCTGTGGCTCTCCACCTTTTCCCACCCCTAGCACATCTGAAGGATATGATACATTCTTATCAGTAATAGCCAATGCTATGTGCCCAATCACTTTCTGACAATCAAATGAGGGAATAAACATTTTTTAGACCAGGAAAGATGAAACAGAAAAACCCGTATTATATTTGAGTCATAAGAAGACATATTGCCATTTTATTAACACATCCACTTTAATTCCTTTAAAAGCATGATTTTTAATTTCACACTTTCTTCCTCAGAAAGATAACCATTTATTTCCTTCCGATATAAATCATTATAATGTGTCCTTTTCTACCACTTTTATTGTTTTTATACATCTCTTTCTTCAAACATATCTATATTAATTTAAAAATACTTGTCTCAATTTAAACAACTTTGAAGTGGACAAATACATACTTTATCACCTTTGTATAACCAGTTTCGTTGTCAATTTTTGCCATTAGGTATTGATATTTCTTCTCTCAACAAACATTTACTGAGAACCTACCAAGGGTAGTGCCGGAGATTAAAGGACAGTAAGAAGACTGAGTCTGTACCCTCAAGAGCTTACAGCAAGGGCTGGCAAACTACGGTTCCCAGGCCATTTCCAGCCCACCAAACTTTGACAAATAGTTTTACTGGAACACAGCCACCCTCATTCGTTTACGTATTGTCTACGGCTGCTTTCTGACCACAGTGGCAGAGTTGAGAGACTCCAACACAAACCATATGGCCCATTAAGCCTGAAGATTTACCATCTGACCTCTGACCTTTTGCATAAAAGGTCTGCTTAGAGGAGGCTTCGAGTCCAGCAGAAGACACAAACAAGGAAACATAAAATTAGAGGTTCTGTAAAAGGATGTGATAGAAGGTCCTAGTGCCTGACAAAATCAAAGGTGGCTTCACAGAGGCTAGGACATTTGAATTGAGTCTGGCACAAAGATCTGGAATTTTCCAGTGAGGGAAGGACATTCTCAGTAAACGTAACAGCCTAACCAAGGAAGGACAGGCGGGGAGAGGAGAAAGAGTAAGGCAGATTTGAGGAGCAGGAGAAGTTCTGTGCACATATAGCTCCAACATCACTTGTTTATATGTTAGTTTTCCCCTTCTTGACATCAGATAACACTGCGAGAGCCCAATTATACGAGACCCAGAATGATTCAATACTGCGTATAAACATTTTTAATCCTGTAAACTGTGGTAAGCTACCGAAGATTTGTAAGCTATGGAGCGCTGTCATCCTTCTGCAACCTATGTTTGATCACAAATGGTGACAATGTGAAAAATGAAATACAAAGTGGAAAGAAGCTATTTTTCTTTCCCCTCTCTGTCAAAACACTCAATAAGCTGCTTCGGTACATCAATCTCCTGTTAAGTTTCAATGTGGAAATAGTCACGGAGTACTGCAAAGTACTCGCCTCACCAAAGGCTCTCAAGCTAAACACAGAACCGACCACTCTTAAGAACCCAGAACAAACAGCCTGTTCCTGAATTGAAGCCGTGGGACTCCGGGCGACCAAGCTGTTGCAACAATGTTTGTTTGCAATGTACCAATTGGGCCTCAAGTGCCTTTTCACCTCTAATCACCAGTTTAAATGGATTGCCACTTGAATTTGGCCAGTAATGTCCCTAAGATTACTGGGCGTTTATAAATCGTCTATAAAATGAATGAGAAGAATGACACCTCCATCCCAGTCTCCCAGCAGCTGCAATGCCTGCTCTTCAAATGTCCCAGAACCTGTTACCCAAAACGGCATTACAAATATGGGCGGTCTTCAAGAAAGAGTTGTCATTAACTGTCTAAATCATTCGACTTTATCTGCAAAATAAAAGTTTCAGAACCTGATAAAGGCTCTGTATAAACAAACGTGGTCCCCCATGAATCTTCATCTTTTTGAGACTGATGTCACATTCAGCTGGGATATACTTTTTTCCATAAGACACTGTTGATATTCACACACAGGTCGCGTGAGGGAGGCCGTGATTAGATGCCAAGGTTGTTTGTGGATAAGCTGCCTCCTTCACTTCTGACTTTGATACGGACAGGAAGCTAGGCCAGTCATAGGAGCCTAATCAATACAGTGCTACTCTCGGACACTACAGTGGGCTAAGCAGGAGAGAGGGAGCCGGAGAATACTATTGTCAGAATGAGATCATCCCACGTCACTCTCCTCTTCATACTGAGGCACTGAATCAAGGACAGCCAGGAAATGGTTTTCCGCGAGGCCCCAGGACAAAGCATCAGAGTGGAAAGAAAGGAAACGTGTCTATTAGGTTGCCTAGTTCCTGGACAGGGAAAGAACAAAAGAGAAATTTAAACACAACTCGACAGATGCTTCACTATCTCAGCTTCGGTTGCTCCCATAGCACCCAAGGCTCTTGCGGACGTTTTGTCCTGCGCTGCCTGTGACTGCACGGGCTGCCGCGGCATCGTCGCGTGCCATTTGTTCCCTCTCGCACCCCTTTCCAAACACACGGAACTCCTATTTGCACCGCAGCTCCCTCCAGACTCAATCACGAAGTTCCACTGGCGGCCTCATTTGCACTCCTCCAGTTGGTAGTAAGTCCTTTCAGTTGTAGAAACCGTGAGTCAGAGCTGCTTATGGAACATAAGTCACTGAGTACAGAGAACAGTTGCTTAAAGCAAGCTGAGGTTGGGAATACAGATTTGGAAGTCATTATCATGCAGCAGAGATTTAAAACGATGGAACTGACCTAGTTTGTACTAAGAAATCATAGAATGCTGAGAGGTGTAGGACAGTGACAGAACCCTGGGAAACCCCAATGTTAGGACAAGGGACAGATGGGAAGGGGGGGGCACGAACTCATAAAAGAGGCAGGTCACGTTAGACAGGGTTGTGAAAAGTAGAAATGTGGGGCAAAGAAACCAGAAGAACAAGATGGTCAAGAAAAATGAAGTAGAAAATAGAGCCAAATACCAGAGAAAAGACAAGTCAGACTACAACTGAAGTGTGTTCGTAAAATCTGCTCACTTGAAGCGCAACGGTTTTCAGTGAATGTCAGAGTCGAATGCGAGGCTGCGTTGGTTCAGGGGCAAATAAGAGATGAGGTGGAAAGGTGAACTTGGGGAAGCTATAAAGGAGATGAGGGTTAAAAAGAAAGTGTCTTTTAAGAAAAACGGTCGATTGGTCAATTTATTTACTGGCTGAGAAGGAAGAACTAGCAGCTGGAAAGAATTTAAAGAATTTAAAGATGACTGAGGAGAACGGACTAGGCCTATGAGGTGACCAGAAGAGGAGAAAGTAGTCTCAAAGGAAACTCCTTCTCTTCTACCAGACTCTTACGTGGTGATAAGAAAACAGGGTTGTTAAAGGAGAAAGGGGTAAGTCTAAGGTCTTAAGTTAACAGGGTGAAATCCTGATGTGGCAACTCTAAAGCAAGGTCATCTCCTGATCATAAGGATAACTGCAGGTGGAAGGTATCAGGCACGAGAAGAGCTGCTGAGAAATCGGGCAAAGGGAGATAGGTACATGTAACGAAAGGCAGAGGAGCCCCCTGGGTTCCCTGAGATTAGAAAATATTAATTTCCACTGGCACTAATTCAACCAATGATTTGATTTTCCCTAACTGGTCCACAACCACAGAAGCAAATAAAGGAGATGAACGGGTGAGTTAAGAGTTCAGCATTAGTTACGAAATGAATAAATCATGGGGATAAAAGGCACAGCACAGAGAATACAGTCAATGGTATTGTAATAGCCTTGTATGGTGGAAGATAGTAACCGCACTGTGATAAGCATAGAACAGACAGACTCATTGAATCACTATGTTGTATACCTGAAATTAATGTAACATTGTGTGTCAACTACACTTCGGTCTTAAAAAAAAGTTAAGGACTTATACAGTAGATGTGATGAGAGAACAAGGTGAGCGACATAAGGAAGTTAAGTCTTCCTTATTCACGAGAACAGTTCTTTCCATTCTGAGATGATTTTCAATGACACGTCTATAAATGTGTCTCACTTACTACTTTATCATACAATGATTCTAAATTCAAGTCTATCACTGACCAACAATTTGAGAAAAGTATATGGATAAAGCAAACAATAGCCAAAGAAAAGGTGAAGGGAGAGAGGATAACACGACCCAACAGGTCCCCATGAAACAATAAGCATAAAAGATATACATAAAAAGAGAAAATTTTCTTTAAAACATCAACATTCCAAGGTGATCAATCAGACTAAAATCCATTAGGACAATGCATTCACTACATGTAAGCAGCATACCTGTTTGGATTCCATAGGCTTTTTCTCTGGTGTTCGAATCTTACTAATTTCAGGTCCAGGATTATTTGTATCACTTTTACCTAAGAAAATATTTTTAAATTCTTATAAATTGTCTCCAATGGTTGTTACATTTCCAATGACTAACCATTATTAGACAGAGCAGAATAATTTGAACATTTTTCATCTATTGTATCAATTTATATTACTGCCGGGGTTTTGTTTTTACTAAAGCTTGAGGGTTGTAGTTTCCCTGCAAGAAAGAAAATTTATAATTAAAGCAAACCTCATTATCAATAAAAAAGATTAATAAAGGAATAACCTTAAAACATGAAATAATTTCAAAGATAATTGCCCATCCTCCAGGAATTTGTAGCCTCGTTTTTCCTAAACCGGTCACAGAAAAGGTACTGAAATTCTTACTACTTATAAAGGCTCAATGTTTTGGCCATTTACAAATATAATTAAGCAAAAATGCAAATAATATCTCAATCCAAATTAATAAAGAAATCTAAACTGAATAAAGATATTCTGAAAGGGGTGTACTTATACTCCTTAAAAGTAATAGATAGCAAACTAAATGTAAGTGAATGAGGAATAGCAAAGGAAACTAAAGTGTTTTTAAAAATCACAATTATAATAGAATTAAAAGATGCTATTTCACACATGTGAAAGGATTTTAATCTATAAGAATTAACTGCTGGATATTTTAAATTCCTTGAAAAAAATCCTTGATTTGGGTTCTTGTTTGAAAACACTCTTTTAGGAAAGCCACTGGAACTCTCTCTGCAAAATGAATTATCATGCCAAAATAGCCTTACTACTAAACTTCAAGAAATGAAAACTACAATGTCTGAAGATGAAAAATACACTAGGTAGAACTAACAGATTAGACACTGCAGTATGAAAACTTAATGAATTGGAGGCATAGCAATAGAAATTACACAAAATGAAATGCAAAAAGAACAAAAGAATTTAAAAAAGGAAGTGCATCCATCAACTGTGGGGAAAATTAAATCAGCCTAATATTTGGGTTGTTGGAATTCCTGAAGAGAGGAGAGGCAAGACATAAAAATATCTTAAGAAATAAAGGTCAAAAGTTTCCAAACTTGATGAAAACTATAAAACCACACAGATCCAAGAAGCTCAACAAACTTCAAACACCAGAGGCATGAAGACAACTACACCAAGGAACAGCATAATCAATCTACTAACACCAGCATAAAAGAAACTCATAAAAGCAGTCAGACGGGGGGGAAAAGGCACATTACATATAGAAAAAACAAAGACAGGATGACATCAGATTTCTCACTAGAAATAATGCAAGCAAGAAAACAGGAGAGTAACATCATTAAAATGCTTAAAGATAAAAATTGTCAACCTTGAATGCTATACCTTGCAAAAATATCTTCTTTCAAAAATGAAAGTGAAACAAAAATATATTCAGGCATACAGATGCTGAAATAATTCATCACCAGTAGATCTACACTATGAGGAATGTTAGAACTTCTTCAGGCAGAAGGAAAATTGTGTCAGATGGAAACATGAATATACAGAAAGAAATAAAGACTACCAGAAATGCTACCTACATGGATAGATCAAAAAATTATTTTTCTTATTATTTAAAACTCTTTTTTATTTATTTATTTTGAAAGAGACAGAGTGCGAGCAGGGGAGGGGCAGAAAAAGAGGGAGAATCACAAGCAGGTTCCATGAAGTCAGTGAAGAGCCCATACAGGGCTCAAACTCACAAAACCATGAGATCATGACCTGAACTGAAATCGAGTGTCAGACGCTTAACTGACAGAGCCATCCAGATGCCCCTAAACCTCTTTAAAAAATTATTTGGTTGTGTAAATAATAACAATGTTTGGCCTTATATGTAAAAGTAATATGTATGGCAATAATATCATAAAGGCCAGAAGAGGATAAATTGAAATACTGTAAGCTTCTTTGACTGTACATGAAATGGTAAAATATAAATTGGAAAGGAGTCTGTGATAAAGATATATACTATAAACTCTAAAGCAAACACTAAAATAATAAAGAGTTATAGCTAATAATCAAAAAAGGAGATAAACTGGAATCATAAAAAATATTCAACGAATCCAAAAGAAGACAGGAAAAAAAGGCAAGGGGAAACAAAAGAAGATTGGACAAATTCAAAATAGATAGCAAGATGATAAAATCAAGCCTAATTTATATAATTAATTATAAATGCTCTAAACACCTCAATGAAAAGGCAGAGATTGTCACACTGGATTAAAAAAAACATCAAGGGGTGCCTGGGTGGCTCATTTGACTCTTGATTTCCATCCAACTCTTGATTTTGGCTCAGGTCATGATCTCACAGTTTGTGGGACCGAGCCCCATGTCAAGCTCCGTGCTGGCAGCACAGAGCCTGCTTAGGATATATTCTTTCTTTCCCTCTCTCCCTCTCTCTCTCTCTCTCTCTCTCTCTGCCTCCCACGCCCCCCGCTGGCTCTCTCAAAATAAATAAACTTTAAAAAAAATCAAGAGCCAACCATATGCCATCTAAAGGAAATGTGCTTTAGGGTCGCCTGGGTGGCTCAGTCGGTTGAGCGTCTGACTTCAGTTCAGGTCATGATCTCACGGTTCATGGGTTCGAGCCCTGAGTGAGGCTCTGTGCTGACAGCTCAGGCCCTGGAGCCCGCTTTGGATGCTGTGTCTACATCTCTCTCCCTGCCCCTCCCCCTTCCTCCCTCCCTCCTTCTCTCTCTCTTTCTCTCAAATAAACAAAAATTTAGAAAGAAATGCACTTTAAATATAAAGACACAAATCAAGGAACCTGGGTGGCTTAGTTGGTTAAGCATCCAACTTCATCTTGGGTCATGATCTCACAGTTCAGAAGTTCATGCCCCGCATCGGGCTCTGTGCTGACAGCTTGGAGCCTGGAGCCTGCTTTGGATTCTGTGTCTCCCTCTCTATCTACCCCTCTCCCTACCCCCACCTCAAAAATAAACAAACATTTAAAAAAATTTTTTTAAATAAATAAATATAAAGACACAAAATGATCAAAAGTAATAGATCAAAAAGGAAAGAAAAAGGTCAAAACGGGTATACCATGCTACCACTAGTCAAAATACAGTTAAAGTGGTTATATTAGATATTAACAAAGTAGACCTCTGAGCAAAGACTATATTACCAGGGATAAAGAATGTCATTCAAAAAAAGACAGCAGAGTTAATTAATCAAAAGCACATAATCCTAAATGTTTATACTCCTAATAAGAGAACTTCAAAATTAACCAAGCAAAATTTAAAGGAAAAATAGACAAATACCAATTGTACTTGGAGATTTCAATATTCTCCTCCCAATACATATTTCTTTAAAAGAAGACAGAAAATCGGCAAGAATATAGTACACGTGAACAATTCTATCAATCAGCTTGACCTAAGTAACATTGATAGAGTGCTCCATTCTTCTCAAGTGCACATGGAACATTCACAAAGATACACCATATCCTGGACTGTAAAACAAATCTCAGGAAGTTCAAAAGAAAAGAGTTTGAGTCATACAAAATACGTTTTCTTGGCACAATGGAATCAAAGTAGAAATCCACAACATAAAAATTCCTAGAAAATCCTCAATAACTGGAAACTAAAACTCACCTTTCTAAATATTCCATGGATCCAATCTCAAGTGAAATTAGCAAGTGTACTTAAGGGGTGCCTAGGTGGCCCAGTCGGTTAAGTGTTTGACTCTTGGCTTCAGCTCAGGTCATGAGCACAGTTTGTGGGTTCGAGGCCTGCACTGGGCTCTGCACTGACAGCATGAAGCCGGCTCAGGATTCTCTCTCCCTCTCTTTGCCCCTCCCCGGCTCTCTTTCTCTCTCTCTCACAGAAACATAAGTAAATAAACTTAAAAAAAAAAAAAAAGTGTACTCAACTGAATGAAACAAAAATACATCAGAATGTATGGCATGCACTACTAAGGAGGAAAATCATAAAACTAAATAAGAGAAACTGAGAAATAGGGTGTCTGGGTGGCTCAGTCGGTTGAGCCTGCAACTCTTGGTTTCAGCTCAGGTCACGATCTCAGAGTTCATGGGTTCAAGCCCTGCACAGGGCTCTGTGCTGACAGCATGGAGCCTGCTTGGGATTTCTTTCTTTCTTTCCCTCTCAAAAACTAAACAAACATTAAAAACAATTTTTTTGAAGTGTGTCCTTAAAACAAAAAGAAACTGAGAGAGATATCCTGTTCATATAACAGAAGACTCAATATTGTTGTCAATCCTCCCCACATTGGCCTGTAGATTCAACACAATCCCAATCAAAATCCCAGCAGGATTTTTTGTAGAAACGGACAAGCTGATTGTAAAATGCATGTGGAAAATGCAAAGGACCTGGAATAGACAGTTTTGAAAAAGAAAAACACCTTGTACTCATAGTACCTGACCTCTAGACTTTCATGAAGCTACAGGAATCAAGACAGCACATTTGGCACACACATGAACGTGTGCATCAACAGAACAGAACACAGACTTCACGTATGTGGTCAACTGATTTTCAACAAAGGTACCGAGTTAGCTTAATGCAGTAAGGACAGTGTTTTCAAGAAATAGTGCTAAAAGAAATGAACATACATAAGCAAAAAGAAAACAACATTCTTACCTCATACCACATATAAAACTTAACTCAAAAAGGACCTAATGTGAGAGCTAAAAATACGACACTCCTGGGGAAAAAAAACACAGGTCTTTGTGATCTTGGATCAGACAAAAATTTCGCCAACACCAAAAACATGGCTCAAAAAAGAAAGAAAAAAAAAAAAAAAGGATAAACTGAATTTTATCAAAAGTAGAAACTTCTAGGGGCACCGTAAGCACCTGACTTCAACTCAGGTCATGATCTCACAGTTCAAGTGCCAGGTTGGGCTCCGTGCTGACAGCTCAAAATCTGGAGTCTGCTTCAGATTCTGTGATCCCTCTCTCTCTCTCAAAAACAAACATTACAAAAGAGAGACAGAGAGAGGGCAAATGACCCAATGAAAAGATATTCAACATTATTAATCATTAGGAACATGCAAACTAACACCACAATCAGATTCTATCAGATACTTCCTAGCAAAGGTAAAAGTAAAAAGACTAACAATACTAAGTGTTGATGACAATGTGCAACAGCTAGAGATCTCATACATTACTAGCTGACGAGAAAAACGCATCAGCCACTTTGGAAAACAGCATGGCAATTTATTATAAAGTTACCTATGTATTTACAACATACTCAGTGATCTTACTCCTGGGTATACACCCAAGAGAAATGAAAACATATGTTCATGGCTGCTTTACTCATAAGAGCCAAAAAACAGAAATAACTAAGGTGCCCATCAACTGATGGATAGATAAAAACACTGCAGTGCAACCATATAATAGAATACTAATCAACAGTAAAAAGGCATAAACTACTGACATAGACCACATAAATGAATCTCAAAAGCATTAAGTGAATGAAGCTGGACACAAGGAAGCCATATACTCTGATTCCATTTATATGACATAATAAGTACAAAGACAAGAGTACAGAGGCAAAACGCAGATCGGTGGTTGCCCAGGGCTGGGGGATGGAGGAGAAGACAGACTACAAAGGACTATGAGAGAATATTCTGAGTTACGTAAACACCCTGTGGCTTGATTCTGGTGGTGGTTAATTCTGTTCATTTGTCAAAACATGTCAGCTGTACATTTTAAAAGTAAATTTTACATTATATAAATTATACCTCAGTAAACCTGACTTTAAAAAAACAGACTGAGTGCTGGGGCGCCTCATGGCCCAGTCGGTTGAGCATTGGGCTTTAGCTCAGGTCATGACCCCACAGTTCGTGGGTTCGAGCCCCGCGATGGGCTTCATGCTGACAGCTCAGAGCCTGGAGCCTGCTTCTGATTCTGTGTCTCCCTCTCTCTCTGCCCCTCCCCTGCTCACACTCTGTCTCTGTCTCTCAAAAATAAAAAAATGTAAAAAAAAAAAAAAAAGTTTTTTTTTCTTTTGAAAAAAAACAGACTGAGTGGGGCGCCTGGGTGGCTCAGTCAGTTAAGGGTCCAACTCTTGATTTTGGTTCAGGTCATGATCTCATGGTTTGTGGGTTTGAGCCCCAAATCGAGCTCCGTGCTAGTAGCACGGAGCCTACTTGGAATTTTCTCTCTCTTTCTCTTTCTCTTTCTCTCTCTCTCTCTCTCTCTCTCTCTCCCCCCCCCCAACCCCTCCCACTTGCGCACACGTGCTCGCTTACTCTCTCACTCTCTCTCAAAAACAAATAAATAAGGACACGTGGCTCAGTCAGTTAAGTGTCCAACTTTGGTCACGATTTCATGGTTCATGAGTTGAAGCCCCGCATCCGGCTCTGTGCTGTTAGCAATTCTCCCTCTCCCTCCCTCTCTGTTCCTGTCCCGCTTGCGCACACGCATGCTCTCTCTCTCTCACTCAAAACAAATAAAACCCAAAAATCTTTAAAATATATAATAAAAAATAAAATAAACAAACAAACTTAAAGACTGTGTAATTTTTCCTTCAATTACACAGGAGATTATGATTTACAGAAGATGTAACTACTTTAGGTCAACTATTGCCACAGTAGCATCTACATTTAGTGTACCACAAAAATAATTTTGGTCAATAAATATATTTACCAGGAGAGGATTTTCTGTCTCAGTTTTAAATAACTATCATTTAAAAACACTCTAAATATTAAAATTTGGTATTTTTTCAGAAAATTGGTAATATTGATTACATCATGCATTTTCATTGGTGTACATACTTGTATCTTCTGGAGAGAAGATCCATAGTTTTTTGCATCAGATTCTTTCGCAAAGGGGTCTATAATCCACGAACAATTTAACAATCATATTGTTAAAAGATACAAGCAGGTGTATCAACATTTTAGGATCTTGATAACAGCAAAGCAGCTCACCATTTCGACTTGGCTCATGTTGATCCTTCTCCTGGTGCTGGCTTTGTGGCTGCCCTATGCTGACGGGTGGGTGGTGCCCAAGGCCATACGGTAGGGGAGACCCCCGTCCATGTGTCTGTAAGAGGTTCATATTGTAGGCCATCGCTGCTTGGTGTGTAAGGATCCGAGGATCAACTGCGAACCTGCCCTGGTACCCTGTCCATGGTACCTACGTTATCACAAGAAATGGAGTAACTGCATTAAATACATTTTAAAATGCAAACTGCTATCGTGCTACTAATTAGGAAAAAGCAAACACACACATGTTAATTGTATCAAAATAAGTAACCACAAAGTCAGTGCTAGTTATAACAACTGGTAGAATTATTGCTAGAACTTAACTAGTCAAGAATTGGCTTCCAAAAGAAAAATTGGCTTCCTGAATCTTTAGTGTGTAGGGAAAATTGGTCATTTTTCAGGTTAGGAAGAAACTGGGGACATAAAATTGGTAATTATTCCTTGATGCATCAACTTATTTTATAATCCTAAATCACTTCCCTTTAATATGAATGTATACATGTCATAGATTATCAAGAAAGTTACCCTTTAAAGTTATAACTGCACAGTTACATAGTTTAATAGACTAAATGAGAGAACAAGTGAAAAAGTTAAAGAATTTAGTCTAAGGAGTCTCAACATAAAATATACACACTCCAGGGTGCCTGGGTGTCTCAGCTGGTTAAGCATCTGACTTAGACTCAGGTCATGACCTCACAGTTGGTAGGTTCGAGCCCCACATCGGGCTCTGTGCTGACAGTTCAGAGCCTGGAGCCTGCTTTCGATTCTGTGTCTCCCTCTGTCTCTGCCCCTCCCCTGCTCATGCGCTCTCTCTCTCTCTTTCAAAAATAAACATTAAAGTCCCTCTCTCTCTGACCCTCCCCCGCTCATGCTCTGTCTCTGTCTCTCTCTCAAGAATAAATAAACATTAAAAAAATTTTTTTTAAACAGTGGGCGGCAGAGGGGCCTGGGTGGCTCAGTCAGTTAAGCGTCCGACTTCGGCTTGGGTCATGATCTCACGGTTCATGATTTTGAGCCCCACATCAGGCTCTGTGCTGACAGCTCAGAGCCTGGAGCCTGCTTCAGATTGTGTGTGTGTGTGTGTGTGTGTGTGTGTGTGTGTCTGACCCTCCCCCACTAACTGTCTGTCTCTGTCTCAAGAATAAACATTTAAAAAATTAAAAAAAAAAAAAAAAGAAAGAAATACACACACTCCAAATTTACATGAATAACCAAATCAATGTTCATTGATTGTAGGCAAAATTCAGATAGGTCATTAGTTTAAATTAACTCTTTTGATTAATTCAACTCTTCCCTTAAACCACAGAAACAAAATATTTCTTTAGGTATATCTAAATACATAATCTCTGCATACTGACATAAAAGGATAAATACTATGACATCTGGGCTACTGCCCCTATTATCTTATTATAGTATAACTGTTAAATGCAGACTCTTAAAAATCTTATATAATAAAAGCCTCTCTGACCTAGTAAAATGAAATATAAATCCTAAGGGACTTACTATTTAAAGAAAATGATGTATGGTGTTGCCAGGCTGTCTGGGAAGAAATAAGGCAGCTAAAATTGAAAGTCTTTTGGGGAGTGGGCATGAATCACGTATTTCTTACCAACAGCTATTGGCTGTTGTAATTGTAAACTCTCATGAGCAATATGGCTGAGCAAGGCGTACAGCTGGGCATTTTTCCATTTTGGGGTGTGGAGGTGCCAAAACCCCTGGCAATAATCACCTCTGCCTGAAATTATAATATTTGCCTTAAATGCAAGAAATATTTTCTGGGATAAAATTTCCGAATTTGGAAATATTAGTAAAAAAAAAAAAAAAAATTTTTTTTTTTTTTACCAAAATAGTAAAAAATCTTAAAGGAACAAAAGTGGGTTTTACACAAGATGGAAACCCTCTAAATATCTATAGTCTCAGAAAACATTTAATTATGTTTTTAAGTGCCAGTAAGATTATGAAAGGATTGAAATTTCTCAGATAAATTCATATCCAGAGAGCTAGACTAATCCAAGCTTCTTTGCCTCCTCCAAAAAACTGTATTTCCTAGGAAGGGTTAGTGAATTGTGTAAGAATAAAAAAGTAACAGATAAAATAAAAGTATCACTTTACAAAACAAGAGACCAATTTACTAGCTCTGTTTAATGTTCAGGCCAGTTTTCCCCAGCAAAAATGTTTTTAAGGGAATACAAAGTCTTCTCAATCAAAACATCCAATATACAAATTTCTTCATAACAACTGACAATAAACAACAATTCATATTTCTCTGGTCATTTCACATTTTGAAGGTTAAAGAAAGAGCTGCTTTAAAAGAAGCGTACAGGCATTGAAAAGTAAAACAACAACAACAACAACAACAACACTATTTGGGATAGTTACTAATTTAGTGAAGCCTATTTTATTTTATTCAATAAACGGTATTTCAAATGTCCACTTACAGGTAAAGGCACCGACATAACTACATTCCCTCCATAGACAGCAGGTACATAAAGAATACTTGTCCCCGTGTGAGGATCTATTCTTTGAACAGGGCTTGGAGATTTCCCCAAATTCGGGTGAGGTCCAAGGGGGGGTGGAGGTGTATATGCTCTAATAGGATTGCCAATAAGTACAGAAGGATTGGGCTGAACTGAAAAATAAACAGAGAAAGGACTCAACTTAGTAACTGTACACATTCCCCTGGACAAAAAAGATTTAAATCACCACAGCAAAACACATTTCCCAGGTTTGCCATAAGATAAGAATTATCAGTGTGGAAGAGTAAAGCATATTAAAAAACCACAACCATCTTACAACGTTCCCTAAAATTATTTTGAGTTATACAAAGTATTCTCTCTGTAAACTAGTATAATTTTAAATGTCTTTCAAGGAGGTAAAGGTGTGTCTTTCGAGAGAGAAATTCATACACACTCAATAAACATTCTTCTGAGACTAGGAAAATATACACAATATTTTTTCACAATAAAGTTTTGGCTTGCAATATAGTCACAGACAAAATGAAGGTTAAACAATTAATATTTTAAAAGCATAATTCTGCATTTTAAATCATTGAAGTAAACTTTATGTTGACATTTCAATGATCCAATATTTGTAGGACATAAATATGTTCCCAAAACTTCTGTGGCATATGCTTAAATGGTTTTCTTCATAACTTATAAATACATAAACCTTGGTACCTACAAAACCATCTGTTTTCAGAAATGTCGTAACAAAGCATTCACAAGACCAGATGTGCTGAATAAAAGAGGTTAAGTGAGTTCCAAAGTGTGTGTGTATCCCTCTCCCCATCTTCTAGTGATGAAATTTAGAGTAAACCTCTTATACCATAAAAGCAAGTTACCACAGGGCTGATTTTCCACTTACCAATTCCATCATTCTGGAAATGATCATTCTGGGTATGATGGAGGCTTTTCCCCTTTATAGAAAAAAACAAACGTATAATACTATAAATACATTTAATATTAGGAAAACATTACTTCCCTAATCCTATGCAAATTAAATATATTCAGCAACAATTACAATTTAAAGACTGCAAGTGTGTAATTAATAACCATTAGACTGCTTTGAGCCAACTTTCTTTTTAAATATTAAGTCACGGTGCTAGGCCTCCATTTTTCTCAGCCTCAAATTAAGAGTATGTAAAATTCTTTGTTTAAGTGATTTTTTAGGGGAGCCTAGGTGGCTCAGTCGGTTAAGCATCTGACTGGATTTTGGCTCAGGTCATGGTCTCACAGTTCATGGGATCGAGCCCCACACTGGGCTCTACACTAACAGTGTGGAGCCTGCTTGGGATTCTCATTCTCTCTCTCTCTCTCTCTCTCTCTCTCTCTCTCTCTCTCTCTCTCTCTCCCTCCCTCCCTCCCTCCCTCCCTCCCTCTGCCTCTCCCTCTCCCTCTCCCTCTCCCTCTCTCCCTCTCCCTCCCCTCTTCCCCCCTCTGCTCCTCCCCTGCTCGTGCTGTCACACTCTCACGTGTACACTCTCTCTCTCTCAAAATAAACAAACATTTTAAAATATAAATAAATGATCAAAAAAACCACATAATCAATGTGACTGGACCCTAAATTCTATTCCTTTGCAGCTTCTCTACACATTTTCTATTAATTAAATGACAAAATGAAAAGTTGTTTTTCAAGGGAAAAACATCAGTCTTGATGGAATTGCAATTCCTGAGGACGAGGACTTTAAAACAATAATATGGATGTAAATATGGTTTGAGATTTATGTTATTTTGGGCATCTTAACATGTAAAATTTACTGGAGGAACAAGAAAAGACACTGACTGTCATAATCTGCTTCAGAAAACGTACAAATTGGGAAGCCTGGGTGACTCCGTCGGTTAAGCATCCAACTCTTGGCTTTGGCTCAGGTCACGATCTTGCAGTCTGTGCAATAGAGCCCTGAGTCTGCTCTGTGCCGACAGTGCGGGGCCTGCTTGGGATTCTCTCTGTATCTCTCTCAGCTCCTTCCCTACTAGTGCCCTTTCTCTCAAAATAAATAAATAAACATTTGTTTAAAAAAGCCTGTCTCTAAAAAAAGAAAAACGTACGCACTTTCTAGAAAGCAATTTGGCAATACTATCGAAAGCATCAAAAATGTACGTACACTTTAACCCAATAATTACACTTCCAGGAATTAATCGAAATGAACTAAGGATGGACTTGGGCACAGATGTTCATCACAGCATTGTTTATACATGTGTTAAATGTTAACAACCTCAATGTTCATCAAATGAAGTTATTAAATAAACAATGCCAGATTCATATACCATTAAATGGGATGACTTTAGCACTGAAACAATATTTTAAGAGACAATGGTTCTGAATTTCTGGACTTCAAAAAATGTCTCTCTCTTTCTATTGGCTAAATGTTAACACAAAGCCATGATACAATACAAGTAGCACATTACACAACTTACCCTTAGACACACACAAATCTGTTGTTTGTACATAATATCTGAAAATTAAAGGGGGGGGAGGGAATGATATCTACAGCAGAAAGAAAGATTTATTCTTGACCAAACCGAAAGTACGGTGATGCTTCATTTACGTCCCTGTCAGCAAGGTCACACACTCAGGTCGGCGCTAAACATCAAAGGCATGTGGTCAGTTAGGTTAGCCGTGAGCAGGCAAGGGCAACGAAGCTCCAACTCTTAAAAAGTCAGAAAAAATAGCCAAAAATGAATCGCAGTTGGTCCATTAACCAGAAGAGACTGTTCCCAGTGATTGGCACTAGCTATAAAAAACAAACTTCTGAGGAACAGAGAAGTGGTAAGGAAAGCAGGGCACAAGAAGAAAGAGTGAAACGGTGACAATGGTAGAGGGCAGAGACGCCAGAAGTGGGTGAGAAGATGAGAAGCAGAAGTAATCAGAAGTGACCAGAGCGGCCGGGACACATACACTGACGGAAGAAAGGAGAGCCAGTGACACGGACAGAAGATAAGAGCGTTCCAAGAGGGCAGCAAACTCTTTAGATTTCTTAGCCTCTAACGAGCCGTCAACCAGAGGCAATCGTGCAGAATGAGGAGAAAACAGTGATGTGGTCAGACTATGGTACGAAGAACAGCCCCTGAAAGATGTCCACACCCTGATCCCTGGAATCTGTGACTATGTCATGTTATGTGGCAAAAGGGACTCTGCAAGATATAATCAAAGTTGTGTTTAAAATAAAGAGATTATCCTGGATTATCTGGGTGACCCACTCTAATCACATGAGCCCTAAAAGCAGAAAAGTTACCCCAGCTGGAGTCAAACAGATGTGGCAAAAGAGGAAGTCAGACACTCCATGGGAGAGAAGGATTCACCGTACTGTTGGTGGTTCTGAGACATAAAGGTCAAATGCAAGAAGGGAAGAGAAGCCTCCAGAAGCTAAGAACGCTACCCGCTGACAGCAGTCAAGGAAACAAGGACGTCGATCCTGCGACCACAGGAAACTGGATTCTGCACGAACTCAAAAGCAGATTCCTCCCAAGCCTCCAGAGAGGAGGCCAGTCAGCCAACACCCTGATTCAGGCCTTGTGAAACCCAAAGCTGACAAACCAACCAAGGCAACCTGGACGTCTGGCCCAAAGAAACATGAGATAATAAATTTGTGTTGTTTAAGTCACTATGTTTGTCCCAACTTATTGCAGCAACAATAGGAAACCAATCCAAAGAGTAATCACAGTCTAGGGTAATCCAATACTGTAAAGCTGGAAGCATGCCAGACAATGACATCAACCCTCTGGGTTGTGGGATATGCTAAACCGAAAAGCAACTTGGGACCTATCATGCGAAAATATGGCACTTCTACAAGCGTAATTCAGCACGCTGTACAGTTCAATATAGGAAACACTTTTCCAGGATGCTTGCACTTAGCATGCAGCTGTGGAGCAGTAAGTGTACTTGGTCCATACAAAATCATACAGCGTTTGGTAGCTTATAAACAAAATAATAACGTAGCCGTAAGCTAGCGCTATGCATAAAAGTCATTCCATAGTGACAAATCCCAAAGTTTGCTAATGAATCTCAGAAAGGATGTACACCTTTGGTAGAATACCAAAGGTATTTTTATAAGCAAATATAGTTCATAACACCTTTCTTTTTTAATTTGAGAGACAGAGTGAAAGGGTGAAGGCGGGGGGGGAGAGAGAGCGAGTGAGTGAAAGCACACGCAAGCGGGGGAAAGGGGCAGAGGGAGACAGAGAGAATCTTAGGTGGGTTTCATTCATGCTCAGTGCGGAGTCTCATGTGGGGCGCAATCCTACGACCCTGGGATCATGACCTGAGCCAAAACCAAGAGTGAGACATTGAACCAACTGAGCCAAACAGGTGCCCCATATCACATATTTTGTAAGGACTATTTTTTTTACTCCACTATTTGTTTCTTCAAATATTTATTTTTTCACTCATTCTTTGTTTTCCATTTACTCATTCAACAAATGTTAACGAGGCCCAACACCTGTCCACCCCTAGCTGGGCACTGAGGCTACCAAAGGACAAAGACGGACACGTTTTCGGATGTCTGGACAGTAAGACACAACACAAGCAGCAGGAGACAGATGATGAAGACAACTCACAAAATAAATGCTACAAGATAATACTACAGTCTTTCCAGAGAATCCACTTCTGAATATTATCTATCCTCTGACCAGTCTCTATAGTCTGTAATGTGTGTAAATGAGTTTGTTCCATGTTAGCAAAGCTTCCAAATGTTGCTCCCAGCAAATGCCCTGGGAGGAAGCAGAATGAAGACAGGCAAACGGCTTTTCTACATGCTAATCCTGCAGGTGCCCACAAAACAGGCCCTTTGCTATAAATGATGCTTGCAGAAAATGAGGCAATGGCGGGCCAACCAGGACCACCAGCTCCTGGACCCCCTAACGTTCTGTACCTTCGCTAACACCATCACAGAAGTGACCTGTTCAGAGAATAAAGTTATATGACTGCTAAACGGCACAGGGTGTTTTGTTGCCAAACACAGCCCTGAGCAAGCAGGTCATAAAGTACTTTTAACTGTCGTCCAGTCTTCTGATGCTTTTATCCACAAGAAATCTCACTGGGGTTTAAATTGTAGTCTAACATTAACAATACTAATTTTTAATATTTCTTATGCACAGAATTGTGTTACAAGTTAAACAGTAAGGAAAACTCTAGGAGAAATTGTATGGTTCAGTATCACATTTTCAGAAATAGTATTCTTTTCTGGCAATAAACCCCACTTCATCCAAAGGCTCTAGCACATGATATAAAATATCTGGGATTTGTTTCAAAATTTTTCAGTGTGCATATCTGGCGGGGGGCAGGGGTGGTCTGTAGATGAGACATGATTAAGATTAAGTTGCTAACTGGGGCACCTGCGTGGCTCAGTCGGTTGAGCATCCGACTCTTGGTTTCAGCTAAGGTCATGATCTCTCGGTTCATGGGATGGAGCCCTGCGTTGAGCCCTGCCCCGATTCTCTCTCCCTCTCTCTCTGTATCTCCCCCGCTCAAGATCTCCCCCTCTCTCAAAATAAGTAAATAAACATTTAAAAGAAAGAAAGAAAGAAAGAAAGAAAGAAAGAAAGAAAGAAAGAAAGAAAGAAAAAGAAACACCAGGAAGATGGCTGCTTTGGCCTTTAATTACACAATCCTCTCAATTATAAGAAAAAAGCCATGTTACACTCTACTGGATGCATCATAACCATGATTGATTTCTCAGATACTTACTGAGCACCCACTATATGCAAAGAGTGGGGTAGGCACTAGGGGCCATAAAAAGTATATAGAACAGGATTTTTGTCTTCAGGGAGTTTATGGTTTTAGAAGAGCAAGTGGAATAAACATATTTTCTTCACCTTTCAAACGAAAACAAAAAGCAAACTGCAGGGTCTTGCTTAGGGTCCATACACATGCGGTTCCATGGCTTCAATTTAGCTGCACCTGCCGTACATAAGTTGATTCCTACATTCCCAAGTCAGTAAGAAGAGTTTACTCTACTGTAGTTAGGAATGTGCAAAGGGTATAATGATTTTGCAATGTTTTAATTAAAAAGAAAAAGATAAAAAAAAAACAAACAGTAAAATGTAAAAGTTTCGACCTGGGTTCCCTACTCCCCACACACCCTATACTCCTTGCTGGTCCCTATAGAACCTGTTCTCTCATACCTCTGGTCTTTTCTATCAGCTCTTTCTTAAGCTTTATTAATTCATCCAAAAAATACTTATAAGCCACCTATGAGGAGCCAGATGTTGTTGCAGGCACAGAGGCTAGAGCAGTAAATAATACAGGCAAAAATCTCTGCCGTAATGGAGCTTATATTCTAGTTCTTGAAAGGTCTCCCCAGTGGAGCACTACCCCCATCCACTCGGTGGATTCCTGAAAACAAGATCTCTGTGGTGGAAAATGCCTTGAATCCACCTCTCTCCTCTGACCACTACCCTCCAACATCTTCTCCAAGAGGACTCGGGGGCTTATGTGCTTATCTAAGCTTCTCCAGTACTGAACATACCAGCTGGCACGCAGAAGAAACTTAACTATTTGATAAATAAGTTGATTATTAATTTATTATAGTTTAAGCTTTAGAAACCTAGAAGATTCATTTATGCGAAATGCTTAATCCCCTGGAAATCCCAAATCGCTAAAGCATTATTGCACCATAGGTCCGTTTTCAAAGTATAGTAACACAGAAGTTCTCTTCTCAGCTTAATACCTACTTAACCAAGAGAGTTTCAAGATATTAAAACATTAACTATTGTTTACTTAATTACTGTTTACGTTAGGATTTACTTTTTAATTTTTTTTAAGTTTATTTATTTGAGAGAGAGCACACATGTGAGTGGGAGCAGGAGGAGGGGCAGAGAGAGGAGAGAGAGAATCCCAAGCAATTTCTGTGCTAAAACTCACAAGCCGTGAAATCATGACCTGAGCCGAAATCAAGAGTCAGACGCTTAAATGACTGAGCCACCCAGGCGCCCCAAGGTTTTACGCTTTTAAAATGAAGCCCCAAACTGACATGTTCTTTTAATTCATGTCAATAAATTTAATACCATGCCGATGACTGTAAATATAGCAAAACAACAGAACAAATACTAAACGTGCCATAACTTTCTTTTCTATGGTAAGTGCAAGCATTTTTTTTCAGGCACTGTAGCAAATAAACCAGCTGTCTCTGCCCAAAATAGCTATGGTTCAAAAGTAGAAATGGCCCTGGCTGACCCACCTCCATTCCCTCTGATGGACTACTTCTTACACAACAATACGGGTCAGCAGATCAGTTAAAGTAATCTTCAAGAAGCCAACCAAATCTTCTCACTGTGTCAAATACCACTTGAACTGGTCACCAACAGAGGATTAGAACTATTTGCTTTCTACAAACAATGTTATATAATATTATTCCTCATAAATAATATGCCCTAAGGGCATGCTTTTAATGAGCGAGATAGTCCTTTAAACTGCTTTGTTTTATTCACATCTTACTAAAATCAGCCTATCAGCAGGGAGGACCGGGAGGCTGTATTATGCACAGGACTCCAGAAGCAATGAAGTTCTTGAAAACTTTTTGAGAAGCACTGTGACATTAAGCACGGCTAACTGCCACATGTTCACTTACGTGTCCAAACTAGACAAGTTCCTTGCAGAAACTACTTGCTACCGAATATAACCTTCGTTTCCAATACTTGAAGTAACTTGCAGCCCAACAAACCTTTACCCTTCTGTGCTGTTCTCTCCCTTTAACCTCTTCAAGTCCATTAACAGGCTTTACCTTGGGGGGTGACTGCTGCAGTTTGTTGGTATTTCCTGAATGCTGCAGTCTTAGAGCCCGGGGGATAAATTCAGGTGCCAGTGGATTCAACACATATGTCTTCTTTAGTTCTAAAGCCTCTAGCTGAGCTTTGATCTGTTCAAAAGTGATTCCGTGTAGGCTATTATTTTCATGACACAGGGCAATAAACCGCTCCCAAAATTTCCTACAGAAAAGATTTACAAGATCATTTTACAATTTCAGTGGATGAGATCACAGAAATGAACATAAGCAACTAAAGAGAGCTTCAAATTCCCTCTTCCCACCCCAAATCCTCAGATCCAACGTTCATCTGGCTATGATTCAGGTATAATCTTTCCACCAGATCACAAGACTCCAGAAGTTTGATTGCAAAACTACAGTCATGTCTAATATCGTGGAAAATACAAATTATGCTCCCAATTAATTTTGGCCGATCAATGCAAGTAATGTGGTCAATGCCCAATTATCCACACTAATCCAAAATGACAGTCTTGTTATCCACATAATAACTAGGGATTTCAAAACTGATGCCAGCTCATTTTACAGATGAGCAGATTTTACTTCTAGACATAGTCATACATTATATACATACACAAATTCAGACACATACATAAATTAGACTAATTTGAATTATGTGGACAAAGTAGCCTGGTGTTCGATGACTAAGAAAAGCCAACTCAGGACATAAACCTGAGCCACAAAGTAGATATTCCTCATGAAGATTCTTAAGAAATAACTAGCTATTCCTATATTTTTCTCTTACTCAACGGATGCTTGTCACAAGTACAACTTACAACATTGACTACGAGAGTTAAATCAAGTATGAAAAATACAGGAAGTTGGAATGCTAATTTTAATATTGATTATTCATTTCCGAATCACATTAATAAATACTAAAGGAGAAAAATACATTCAAAACTTGTTGCAACTGTATAACTATTTTCCTACAGGTTTGCAATCTGATCTCTGAATATTAAAAATAATAAATACATATTACAAAAGACAACATAATTTTTAAATTTTAAATGACTATAAATATGCATACCTATCTTTAATATGAGGTTCAAATAATGTGTTATTATGCTATGAAAGATATATGATATGGTTTCTTCCCAAGTTGGTATCCTTGTGGACAGAAGTAATCACGATGGCTTCAAGCAGCACAGATGAAAAGGCTTATATGATAAAAGTCAGTATGTGAACAGGAATTGGGTTATTAATATATTCACAAAACTTTGCAGAGTTTAATTCTGGACTATGTTTCTCTTACATATGTCCTTTCTACTTTTTTAAAGGTAAGTTTAAGAAATGGGTCCAGAAAAATTTCAGGACTACATGCCAACAACAAAAAAACTACAAGTACCACAAAATATGAAGTATGTATTTTTGACTGTAAGACATAAAGGTTAAAAGACAGTCATTCATTGGCAGGAAGTATGTGTTGCTAAGAAATGCAAACCAAAAGCTACCCTTTATTTTTATTCCTAAGAACACTTGAGAAGGAATCATAAGGCTTTTTTCTCACAGTCTAATAACTAAGGAAGGATCTTTAATATAGCACTCAGGACCTAAAATCCCAGGAGCTAAAATCCATAAACTTTCCCACCCTTTCGATTTAAAAAGCCACAATATTCAACTCTATGAATACTTTCAACATGATTCTACATGCTACATTCAAAAGAAGTTTCTCTGATCTAATTGATAAAGTATCCGTTTCATAAAATGGCATTTCGTTTTGGGTTGCAATTCAAGACAGAGCAAAACAAGGAGTGAATGGATTGGCTTTTGCTCTCAGTTTTTAATACCAATTTTTTATAACAATCGCCATTTCCAGCTTATGTACCCAAGATGCTAGAACTCGCTCTGTGTTTCAGCTCCTTTTTAAACTCCATACCCTGTTCCTTGACCACTGTCACTGACCTCAACTGCACTGAACAGGAGCTGAATTAACACTGAGTTGAGCAGAACCTTCAAATAACCCCACAGTTCACAAGAAACTAGTAGCTCAGTGAGTCTTTGCCTACAAGATCCCAGAGATCTCAAAGAAACAGTCTGAGAGCTAAAGGATACCATTTCAGAATCCTAAACACTTACAATAAGCTAATCAAGTCAAAGCAGCTCCAAAAGCAGCCTGAAATCTCCATTTTAAATCTCACTCATCCTTTGACTGACATGGCAAAGTGGTCAAGCGCATGGATTCCAGAGCTAGACAGCTGGGGTTTCAGTCACGGCTCTGTCATTCAGTAGCTGTGTAAAGTCAGGCAATCAAATAACTTAATCTCTTTGTAGCTCAGATTCCTCATGTGTAAAACAGGGCACCAATAGAATTTATACTTCCTTCAGTTTCTCACTTTTAAACTTTGAGAGTATTTCTTCCTTCAAAAACTCTTAAAGTTAAAAAGTTTCCTTTCCCGTCTTCATGAAGGCTCTTTCAAAGACTATTGACACAGCCCTTGAACTCCCAATACTTTAGTAAAATACGAAGTATGGATGTATGAACACCTAAGTGAAAGATCACCTGAGAACTTCCAACTACTCTCAGAATGAAGATAGAGGCTCTTGTTATTTACAGATCCCACTGATTCTTAGGCGCCTCCCTAAAATTTTCACATATTATTAACAATTCGGGTTAGAAAACCCAAGTATGTCTCTACATTGTAATATAATTACAAGTATTTCAAAGAACATAACCTTACTTTAATCACTGCATGAACAAAGTATGGTTTTGTTTTTATGCTAACTTTGCTTCTAGGATCACTGATAAAAAAAAAACACTGAAAAACCACTTGATATCCTCAGGTTATACAGTATGTGTACATGCACGTGTACATACATATGAAATATGTTTCCATCTCACTGAGTAAATGGAATTTGTTAACGAAGTAATTTGGTTCAAAGGAAGACCTTCTCTGAACACCACAGTTTGGAGAAATGCACAAATCTTCTCTGGCTCTTCCCACTCAGTGTAGATTTATACAAGCATATTCGTCACTTTCTGGGAAAGGCAGGGTAACCCACCAAGAAGAGCTTGGGTTTTGAAGTCAATGCGACATCTGTTTGAGTGAACCATTTAACAGCTATACGACCTTGGGCAGTAATTTAAACTCTGAATCAGGCAGCCCATTTAAAATGCAAATAAAATTCCCACATCGCAGGGTTGCTGGGATGACTGAACAAGGCTAAGTGTGCAAAGCACTTAACCTAGCACCTGGCAAGAGAAAGCTGTCAATAAACGGCAGCTACTATATTAATGCTCATTGGTTTGGCGAGTTGGGGAAAGGGTAGTTCACCACCTTCATCTCAGGTTAATAGAGAAACTCTATTTAAAAATACAACAAAAAGGGCACTGGGGTGGCTCAGTCGGTTGAGCCTCAGATTTCAACTCAGGTCATGATCTCATGGTTCGTGGGTTCAAGCCCCAAATCGGGCTTTGTGCTGACAGTGCGGAGCCTGCTTTGAATTCTCTCTCCCTGTCTCTCCCCTGCTCGTGCTCTCTCTCTCTCTCAAAAATAAACATTAAAAAAATGTGTTAATAATTAAACAAAAATAAAAATGCAACAAAAAAGATTATATAATGGTTGCCTTCTAAACTCGTATACTACACGCAATAATCATTCCTTGGAAGCTTAATCAATATTTGGAAATATCATTAGTTTTTCACAAATACTGAGTGGGACGGGGTGGGGGAAGGAAGTCCTGATTAACATAAACTACAAAGAATTCACTCCTCTGTGGTCATAGAACCTAAGAATCATCTATGTCCTCCAAGTTTACTTGTATTGTGAGATTAAATTAATTTCTAATGAAATTAGAAAGATTAAAGCTCAAATACCCATACACTTCAACTATTAGCTCTTGGACTAGAACCGTGATTAAACTGTCCAAATAACACAGATAATCAGCAGTCCAAATTAAGTCACATGATTTTTGTCTCCCTAAACAATATACTTAACCTCTCTGAAAATATTTTGCCTAGCTTACAAAGAATTTACAGTCCTTAATACGCTCCAGTTGAGTAGTAAGAAATAAGCAACCAGAAGGCCTGGCTTCAAGTTAAAAACCATCTAGCCCTAGATTATTCTGACAGCTTGGCCTCAGAAAGAATTATTTACCTATCTGCTCTGAGAAAATAACAATTTATGTCAGAGAAGGGGTGAAAAATGCTGATGTCATGCAATTCACAGCATAATACAACTCTACAGAAATGGATAATGGCTTTAAAAAAAGAACACTCACACTGGTAAAGGTTTGGAGGTATTTATAAAGACAGCCCAAAACAAGTTTGGCTCAAGACTATTTTTATACCTATTTATTCCCCCAACACAGTGTTTTCTTAAATACATGTTACCTTATTTATGTGTTTTAATCTATTAAATTCCAATCAAACTGTATGTGATTTTTTCACATTTTTCAAATGATAAATATAAACAAAAATGGTAAAATATCACAGCAATATTCTAGCCAAATACGCTTTCAACAAATTATAAAGTAACTAAAATTCTCAGGAAAGAAGTCAAATTATTATACCCAGTTTATTCACTTGTAACTTGGAATTCATATATTCCCTTCTCCAGCTTTTTAGTGGTTAAAAATGGATGTCAATCAAATTTTTAAATATGAAATTAAAGATACTTTACAACAGGACTGTTTAGCTATGCATAAGTAAGTCATGGACCATTCAAGTTTTGTGCCTTTTTGTAAAATAAAAGGTTATTCTTTATAACCTAACCATAAATTAAAACTACTCGATTCCTTTGTTAATAGCTTTCCCCTATAAAGTATATTAACTTCTTTGGAAGTCTTAAACTTGAATACATGCACATGATGATTATGATTATGATTATGATCATGATTAAAGGTCCCAATGGTCTCCCTTACTATAGAGGATCCTTTTTGTTCTTTCCTGTTTGCTGAAACAGGAAAACAGACAATAAAATGCTGCCATGTCTATATCGCAATAGAAAAGTTGGTTTAAAAAGGCCACTGCCTAACAGCTCTGTCTACTTTAATTCTAACGTATCAAAGAGAAATAATGACCCAGGGCATAATCAGCACTGTCTATATCTCTATTGTCTGAACTCACTGTGACAGATCCTAGAGTACTTACACAACTTTAAATAATCCCTAGTGTATTTCTTTTTCATAAAGTATATATTAATTTCTGTTCAACTGTTTGTTAATAGTAACATAATTTTCAATACTACAATGACAAAAGTCTTCTATTACCAGCTTCAAACAGTTAAAATTCCTATTAACTGGTATATAACTTTTAGTTTTAGTAGAAATAGTTCCTTATGACTATAAGCTAAGGACTACTAGCAACACTATCTAGAAACAAGTTATAACCACTCCTAACCCCTCTAATTTTAAGATCCCCTGGATTAACCAGACACAAAGAACACTTAGAAGGCCCGAGAGAAAATAAGTAGAGAAGGAAAATCATCAAAAAAAGCTAACACAATAACGAAGGGAAAAAAAACGAAGTAGCAATGGTATAAAATTCAGTTTCCATCAAAGATACATACATACACAAAACCATCTCAGGACCCTTGCACAAGCTGCTCCCTCTTCCTGGGGCATTTTCACCCCAGATATCCCACAGAGCTCACTCCTTCACTTCAAAGTCAGCTTCTCAGTGAGGGGTGCTCTGACCATGCTGTGTACAATCACAACCCAGCCCACCGCACCCTTCTGATTTCTCTTAACGTTCTATTTTTCTTCCACTGAACTTACCATGTAAAAAACGACATGGTATTCTTACATTATTCTCAGTCTTCCTCTCCTCCCTAATGAAATGTAAGCCCCATAAAAGCAAAGATTTTTATTCATTTCGTTCACTGAATCCTCAGTGGCTAGAAGAGTGCTTAGAACATACTAGGCGCTCAGGAAATATCTGCCGAATGACGACTAAATGAACGAATACGTAATTATGAGTACAATGAATAGACCCAGAACAAGAGATGTTTGTATTCCCACTGGGTATGAGGTAAGACTGAACTTGATTTTAATTAGCCAAGAGGTCAGATAAATAAATGTACACATAGGTATGCAAATCACTCTACATTTCCCCCTTTAATGTCTTAATCAGGAACACATAATTACCTGCATCTTCCAATAGAGCACAGGGCGATGGGATCACCCACCACAGCAACCAGAGATTGTGCTCTTGTGATGGCAGTATTGAGAAGCTTGTAGTTAGATAAAAAACCATAATCTAAATCCTCTGTGGAATCTTCCAGCAGTTGCTCTTTCTTTTTAATTGGTGTCTGTTTGTGTTTACAAGTATGCCTTGTACGTACTGTGCTAAGAAACAAAACTCTGAACTGCTTTCCTATAAAAAATAAATAAATAAGACGCTTAAGATTGTTATTTTGAGCCACTGATATAATAAAAGCATTTTAGTTTTTAAACGTTATTGCTAAATAACAGGTGTCGGTGAGGATGTGGAAAAATTGGAACTCTCGTGTCCTGCAGGTGAGAATGTAAAATGGGATGTAAAACACTACGGAAACCAGTACGGCAGCTCCTAAAAAAAATTAAACATAAAATTAAAACACAGAATTAAAATTAAACATAGAATTGACATATGATCCAACAACTCCTCTTCTGGGTATATACCCAAAAGAACTGAAAGCAGGATCTCGAAGAGATATCTCCTAACAGCATTAGTCACAGGGGCAAAAGGTAGCAGCAACTCAGGCGTCCGGCGACAGACGAATGGATAAACAAAACGTAGTATATACGGACCATGAAACATTATATTCAGCCTTAAAAAGGGCGGGAATTCTGACACATGCTCCAACATGGATGAACCCTGAAGACACGACGCTAAATGAAACAGGCCGGTCACAAAAAGCCAAATACCATATGGCCACACTTATAGAAGGTACCTGGTGTAGTCAAATTCATAGACAAAGTGGAATGATGGTTGCCAGGGGCTCGAGGGAGGAGGGAGGTAGAATAGGGAGAAGGAAATGGGCCAGAATTTCAGTTTTACAAGATGAGAAGAGTTCTGGAGACGACGGCACGGATGCCATTCACAACAATGTGAATGTACTTAATAGCAATGAACTGTGGCATTTTATGTATTTTTAAACTGGAGAGACACTTTCAGAATGAACACATAAAACATGGTTAAAATGGTAAATTTTATTGAAATTTAATAAAATATTATTGCTGGAGACAGGCTTAGTGATGATCTCATCGAAGGTGCCATTCAATACAAGGACCGTTCTTTGAAGCGGGGTCATCTAGCCTCTCACAGACCAAGGCAGACACAGCTGATGCCATAAGGAAGCCCTGTCGAGTCTAGTTTGCACAGCATTTTTTATTATGCTCTTTCTTATAGCGACGCATCTATTCCCTCATTGCGACAAATCTCCAAATCTCCGAATACAGATTTAATACCAATCTGTACTCTTCTCTTCTCTGGGCCAAACAACCCTAGTTCTTTCAACCATTTCTGACTCCTAGGTGGCAGTTTTTAGACCATGACCTATCCTAAGTCTCCTCTGGGTGCATCCTAGCTTACTGGTAATATTCCTTCTAAATGCACACCCAAATTCTGTGGGATTTGGACCATACATGGTATAGTGGAGCTATTTTGTCCCTATACTCTAAAAACTGTTATTCCCATGAAACCTAAAACTGTGATTGTACTGACCTTTTCCAGCACTCATCTGATACTACTGCTTCGTATATTTCAAAGCAGAAACCCTACAGCAACTGATTACATGAAGACACTTTAAATGAGCTGCTGGTAACTATTCACTTAGGAAAGTCTACGGATAAAAACAAACTGTGCCTTGGGGCGCCCAGGTGGCTCAGACAGTAAAGCATCCGACTTGCTCAGGTCATGATCTCACCACTCGTGAGTTCAAGCCCCACGGTGGTCTGTTCTGACAGTTCAGAGCCTGGGGCCGGCTTCCGATTCTGTGTTTCCCTCTCTCGGTCCCTCTCCTGCTCATCCTCTGTCTCTTTCTCTCAAAAATAAATAAATGTTCACAAAAAAACAAAAAGCCTGTGCCTTTAAAAATGGATTTACACAGAATGTGCTTGATGGGTACACGTTTTCAAAAATCTTTACGAACAAATCAGTCCTCCGCTACAGTATAAAGACAGTAGGTGCCATACACTCCTGTGACTGTGACTATCACATACAGATATAGTGGGTGGCATTCACACAAGTATGGCCACTGGAAATTCCATTTGTTCCTACTTCTTTTATTTGGATATGAAAATGTAATAAACATGTAAATGAGCTGGACCTTTAACTGTCAAATTTGGCATTAAAGAACTCGGTATGAAATAAAGACAGTTGCTTGTCCAGAAAAGAGATCTTGGGGATTAAAAATCAAATGTGTACACACTTTGGGATTTAAGCATCTGAATAACTTAATTCATTTCGATTAATCCTTACCTTGAACATTTAGCACCCTTTCCACATTAACATCAGATAATCTCTTTTTCCGAAGTTCAGCACGTATCCTAAACACTTGATCAGCATACGGAGTCACCACGCCAATACTGCCATCATCCAACTTCCCCCATGCTACCGGCCACTTCCGTCTCAACTCTTCCACACGTTCCACCACTTCGAAGACCTTTAAAGAAACACACAGATGCATCTAAAGCTATGAAGTGTTTGGAGGAAAGAATACAGTAACTGAAACACGTGTATAAAGGATGCCATTTTAGCGAATGTCATTTAAAAACTACCTCTAAACAGGAGTAATGCTTTCCTGATACGAACACGGAAAGAAAATTTTTATGTACATTCCAAGCAGTAAAATTCTACAATAATGCACCCAGTGAACACATGAATATCAGAGACAATGTAATGGATACGTGGCCCTCACCCTTCAGCCTCCATTCTTTTTTTTTTTTTTTTTTTTTTTTTTTTTAGGTTTATTTTTTATTTATTTGGCGAGAGAGAAAGAGTGAGGGCACAGAGACAAGGAGAGGGAGAATCCCAAGCAGGCTCCGCACTGTCAGTGCAGAGCCCAACGCGGGGCTCAATCCTATGAACTGTGAGATCATGACCTGAGCCGAAATCAAGAGCTGGACGCTTAACCAACTGAGCCACCCAGGTGCTCTTAGCCTCCATTCTTAAATGGGGACAGGTTCTATTTCCTATGTAAACAGGAGGACAGGGATAGGGCCATGAAACTAGCAACCCATCTAGGGAATCAGAGAACCAAGTCCCGGTATTTCTCAGTCCATTCACTCCAGGTCAGGTCAGTGAAATTAACAGCCAACCAGAAGATTCCTAGAGTCAGCACCACCATTAATTCTCAGCAGTACAAGACCTAGCACTGTCCCTTTCCCCCACTGATACGACTAAGCAAAGCAGCCAACAGCTAACATCAAACCACAGTTGGGACTAAGACAAATCTGGATTGAAGAGACACTTTGACAACTCATTGCCTTCCAGTAGTACAAGTTTGCCCAAGCCATTTCCTTAACCTTGCAATAAAGTAACACCACATTTTACTCAACTGAATTTTCTGGACTCTACTTATTGGATTATTAGTATGATTTTTAGTGTAATTCAATGTATTTTATTTTATTTTTTTTTTAATCTTTTTTTTAACATTTTATTTATTTTTGAGACAGAGAGAGACAGAGCATGAACGGGGGAGGGGCAGAGAGAGAGGGAGACACAGAATCGGAAGCAGGCTCCAGGCTCTGAGCCATCAGCCTAGAGCCTGATGCGGGGCTCGAACTCACGGACCGCGAGATCGTGTCCTGAGCTGAAGTCAGCCGCTTAACCGACTGAGCCACCCAGGCGCCCCGTAATTCAATGTATTTTAATACAACAAATTGATCAAACACATTCAATGCTTGGCAAAGGGGGAGATACCATGATTAATAAAACATGTTCCCTGCCTGCTAAGAGATTATTGTATATTTAGAAA
Source organism: Panthera leo (assembly GCF_018350215.1). Taxonomy (NCBI): domain Eukaryota; kingdom Metazoa; phylum Chordata; class Mammalia; order Carnivora; family Felidae; genus Panthera; species Panthera leo. Next base: position 47,715,583 of record NC_056692.1, on the reverse strand, counting down.
ACAGACTCTTAAAAAAATATCATATATATATATGGATATATATATATATATATCCATATATATATCCATATATATATGCGTGTGCACGCATGTACATGCGTACGTAAATGGTAAGCTCAACAGAGGGTCAGGCAAGACTCTAGGGGCATAGAGAAGAAAGTTTTTTAATTGCCTTTTAAATACACTATTTATTTACTATTTGGTAATAATATCTATTTAAATTTACAATGTTAAATATGCCAAATAAAATTTGACAGTTTTTACTCAAGAACTTGAGGGTTATCGGCCAGGAGGCAGTCCACACTGCCACATACAAAGTCAATGGATGCCAGAGATTGAGACTAGAGTCTCCCATTGTGACAACGATTTAATGGCAAGTGCTTCAGATGTGCAGATGGTCCAAGGTTTCTGAAAAGTAAACCAGACTGAAGACCTAGACTAGACTCACTGCAAGGAATAAGAAAGGCGGGCCGGAGTCTACCGCAACAAGGAATAAGAAAAACCTAGGTTTACCCATTTGGTTAAATACGGGGGTAGATGAAAGCTGCGGAGACACGTCTACCACCCACCGCCAACCCCAAACACATACACAGAGTTCCTACCACTGAGCGATACAGAACCATTTCCCCACTTCATCCCTCCGTGAAGCGATGCATAAAACTGCAGTCAAAAAACACAGACTTGGAACGGTGATATGAGGAGCTGCGGAAACTTCTATCCCAGACAGACAGCTGTTAAGCTGGTCAAAATTAGCAGACAATCATTCATAGTCTCTGGAGACTGATTAACGAGTTTATAAGAAATTAGTTGCGAAGCATTTATTCAGCAAAGTCTACAGACACTAAGAGGGAGGCCAGGGCATTCAAGCTATAGGGACTGCACCCAGCCCCCCACAGATCCGTGTCACAGAAAAGGCTGTCTTAGCAGCTGAGGGGCAGTTCCCATCTCCTCTATCGAGCTCCCTGGTGTGAAAAAGCTATTCTAGGTGGTTTCGGAGCTGGTGACCATCAGATCCCATTTGCCACAGCTCCATGCTGCAGAAGGCCTGTACTGAACAGTTAACAGCAGTTGACTTTCTTGTACTGACTTCTAACTATAGACCTGTGATCAATTTTTAAAAGGAAAGATGAATTGCTATTATTACATAGTAAGACCCATTTCTGTGTAAATAAAATGAGTAAAGCATGGGACTCAACAGAAGAAAGGGAAATGGAGATCACAGACCAGAAACCATTCTTCTAATGACCAATAAGCATCTGCCCTCCTCTGGGTTTCCTGAAGTCCAAGACCCTACTCCCTCGTGACAACCAGAACCTAACCCAAGGGTCCCTGGCCTGCTGGCCCTAAAAGTCTTCACCAGGTTTTAGTCTGCTGCCTGATCTGACCATATTACCCACATTCTCTCTGCACCTAAAAAGTCAGAAACTGTAAGAGAACCATACAAGTTACATAGCACCTAATAGCTTAGCAACACTGTCATCGGGGCCTGTGTGATCTCCCTGGAGATCCTGGAGCACATGACTCTGCAATTCAAGTCTGACTTGTTATTATTATTTTTTTTAAGTTTATTCATTTATCTTGAAAGAGAGATTGCGTGCAGGCACACGAGTCAGGGAGGGGCAGAGAGAGGAGGAAAGAGAATCCTAAGCAAGCACCAAGCTCAAGGCAGAGCCTGAGGCAGGGCTCAGTCTCACAACCTCGAGATCACAACCTGAGCCATTATCAAGAGTCAGATGCTTTTGGGGTGCCTGGGTGACTCAATCCGTTGGGTGTCCAACTTTGGCTCAGGTCATGATCTCACGGCTCGTGAGTTCGAGTCCCGTGTTAGGCTCTGCGCTAATAGCTCAGAGCCTGGAGCCTGCTTCAGATTCTGTGTCTCCCTCTCTCTCTGCCCTTCCCCGGCTTGTGCTCTGTATCTCTCTCTCTCTCTCTCTGTCTCTCTCTATCTCTCTCTCTCTCTCTCAAAAATAAATAAACATTAAAAAAAAAAATTTTTTTTTAAGTCAGACGCTTAACTGATTGAGCCACCGAGCCACCCCCAAAATGATAACTCATTTGAGGAGCAAATGGATAGCTCAGTCAGTTGAGCATCTGACTCTTGACTTCAGCTCAAGTCATGATCCCAGAATCGTGGGATCGAGCCCCAAGTCAGGCTTTGCGCTGACAGCACAGAGCCTGCTTTGTTTGGATTCTGTCTCCCTTTCTCTCTGCTCCTCCCCTGCTCGAGCTCTCTCTCTCTCAAAAATAAAATCAATCTCTCTCTCTCTGCCCTTCTGCCCTGCTTGCACTTACCCTCTTTCTAAAATTAAAAAATAAATAAAAAATAACGATGACTCATCTGAGTATGTACTATGAAATATAATCATAGTCTATTTGAGATGGCTAACTAATAATTATATGAAAATAATATTGGCTTTTCTTTTAAACAAAGTCATATATTTTGTCATAAGAAATGTAAATCAAAGGGCGCCTGGCTGGCTCAGTCAGTGGGGTACGTGAGTCTCAATCTTGATCTCTGGGTTGTGAGTTTAAGCCCCACATTGGGTATAGAGATTACTTAAAAATAAAATCTTAAAAGAAATGTAAATCAAATGTAATCAAAATGTAAATCAGTTTTTGTTTCCCACAGGGGGTTCATCATTAACAAATCAATGTTATACAGAAAGAATAAACATCCCATACTACTTTCATGCAAATAACACACAATAAGATGTCAACCCCAAATCTTAAACACTCAACAAGAACAAACTATGTAATTGAGAAAATGTTAACAGTCTGCAGAAGAACTTAGGTACCTCTGCATTATTATAAAAAGCTGTGCTATTTTTTTCTTGTACATCTTCCCCTCGTGCTGTAAAGAAAGTTAGTGGGTAGAAATCCTTGTGTGCTGGTTGCTTTCCACTGGCCATCAGTTTGCCCTCATAGAAGAGCTCAGAGGTGTAACTGCAAAAAAAAAAAAAAAAAAAAAAAGACCAAAATAAATACATACATACATACATTCATAGTAATTTATCATCAAAATTAATTCCACCCATAAAAAAAATTATCAGTCAGTTCTAATAATTTTGCTTTATGTCCCTAATTAATTTAACACTTATGAGGGCAAGATTTTCTCCAAAAGTAACCACAGCAGTAACAACAGGGTAGGCTCCTGGTATACCATTGCTAAATGAATTGATCTGGCAAGGTATGAAGCCAGAATACAGAAAGAAAAGGAAGAAATGACAATAGTTCAATACTAGATGAAAAGCTTGCTCTATGAGGAAATTGCAAGCTAGTTTATTTTCTTGGTTAATACATATTTTTATTTATATGGTTCATTTACTTACACATGCAAACACAAAGACACATAGACCCCGAAACACAGAATTGAAGGACACTCAAGTCTTCAAATGTAAAATGAATACTTTTTCCTGCTGAAGATAGCAAGTATTTGATTTATTACTGACTGAAGAAAAGGACTGGCAATAATAAAAAGAGAATCACATTTTAGGACATTGATAAAAGATATACTCAAGTCTAAATTTACTTTTATATCTTATTGTTTTCAGAGAATCCTAAAAATTGTTTTCACTGACTAAAATGATTTTATTAAACTTTAAAACACGAGGTTTTGGGTGGGGTTAATGACTGAAAAGGAACACAAAGGAGCCTTCCAGATATTCTGTTTCTTGATCTGGATGCCGGTTACATGGGTGTGTTCAGTCTGTGACTGTTCACTGAGCTGTCACTTATGATATTTTTAGTTTTATAGATGCATACTACATTTAATAGAAAACCTTTAAAAACTTTATGACTAAGTTTCATGGTTTTTCCTTCCTTCCTTCCTTTTTATAACAGATTCCTTGTATAACATAACCAGACATAAAAGCAAATCAGTATGTCAATATATCTGTTTACTACATGACATAGTTTTACATACATATTACATATGTAGTCACAGAAAAACATCATAACTGGTAGAATTTAAAGTTGTAGTTTCCAATAAGAGACTCTTAAAAACTGAGAACAAACTGAGGGTTGATGGGGGGTGGGAAGGAGGGGAGGGTGGGTGATGGGTATTGAGGAGGGCACCTGTTGGAATGAACACTGGGTGTTGTATGGAAACCAATTTGACAATAAATTTCATATTTAAAAAAAAAAGAAAGAAAGAAAAGAAAAGAAAAGAAAAATAAGTAAATAAAGTTGTAGTTTCCAGGACTCCCCTACTTTGTGAAAAATTGCAGCTGACTTTTGAGGTATTCTGTTACAGAAATAAAATTTAACATAATTTCCAACACTGGGGACACCATATAACTGTGCTGGGAACAGACTGTCCCTAGTAACGGTGCCATTTTGAGTTCTCCTCTACCACACCAGAAGAAGGGTGACACAGAAGGGGCAGATCACACCTACTTGATGATAGCTTCATGGGAGCGGTAATTCTCACACAGGAGGATCCTACAGGGAAACTCGGCAGGGTAATGCTCATAGAGTCGATCAAGTAATGACACATGAAGGTTTCTCTCCCTGGCAAACTCGCTGTAAACAAAAGGACTGAGCTGTAACAGACAAACATACAGAGAAAATTTAACTAAATACACAAGTAGTATTTGTATAACCTACTTATAAAAAGTCCATTATGCTGAAACTTCTGATGTACTAAATCTCAATGCTGGAATAAGCAGAATCAAAAATATTTTCTCTAAACAATTTTACTACTGCACAGAACTTGGCTAAAATTTCTAACTTTTCACTTCATTCTGTCAACAGTAGCCTATAGTCAACAAAGGGCTCCTCCAACATAATAATAAACAGCTACTACTTCTGGAACTTCAGGGATACAAACCATTGCATCACTGGAGGGAGTCAATGAGTTATTTCACTAAAATTGATCAGCTATTTAAAATGGTGAGCTGAGGGGCGCCTGGGTGGCTCAGTCGGTTAAGCGTCCGACTTCGGCTCAGGTCATGATCTCACGGTCCGTGAGTTCGAGCCCCGCATCGGGCTCTGTGCTGACAGCTCGGAGCCTGGAGCCTGTTTCAGATTCTGTGTCTCCCTCTCTCTCTGACCCTCCCCAGTTCATGCACTGTCTCTCTCTGTCTCAAAAATAAATAAACGTTAAAAAAAAAAAAAATTTAAAATGGTGAGCTGGAAGGATACACAGCCTCTGACTAAAAGATTTTTAATAATTAGTGAAATAACATTTTTTTATCTCATAAAGTATAAGGTTAGTCATTCTTGATCATCCCTTTGATCGCTAAAGAACAAAATTAAACTACTTTTGCTAAAGAAACAAAACAATTTCTTCCTCCACATTCAACTCTTTCCTGGATGTCTTCATGGCTACACCACTATATTGGTTCAATTTCAACTGCGGCAGAAGAGAAAGAACTTCAAACTGCAACTTTGTAAAACAGGTATTAATAGAAAAAGTGTACTTCTCTTTCATATATAGGTATTGAAAATTAGTCACATTCTTTGAGATTGGGACTATTATTTTGAATTAGGTGTACTTTGTTCCCTATGATGGCGGGAAAAAAAAAAATCAACCCTTCATGAAAACAAATGTTAGGGACAAAAATTGGGGAACTGTAGGAAGAATCATTAAAATTTATTTTATAAAGAAAAGAATTCTATTCTATTCTATTCTACTCTATTCTACTCCATTCACCCTATAGAAATCTGAAGTTTAAATTCAAAACATGAAAATTATAAACACTGATAGACTCCTCCATTCCACCCTAGATCCAAAACAGTGGGATGAAGTACTTAAACTGTAATGGATGGCACAATTTCAAGGGATGTTTTAGAAAACAGAATATTAAACAGGAAATTGTACTTAGAAGTCCCTTCACGACGATGACGCAGAGGGCACGCACCTGCATGTGGTCACCAGCCAAGACAATCCGCGTATTTTTAGCTGCTAACGCTAGAGGCATAATGGTTTCACACTCCATGGCCTGGGCAGCTTCATCTAACAGAATGTGTGTAAAAAACCCTACAAAGTACAGTATAAACACAGTAAGGCAGATTTAAAACAGCAATAAAGGTAGCAGGAGTTCTGTTCTTTTCTGCTAAGGAAAGACTTCAGTGTGCTGATTTCAGAGTTAGGGGTACTTTTAAGCCAATCCTGGATTTAGAAAATCGTCGATTTAAATCATTATTTAAAGAACAGAGAGGACAGGAAATAACCATTTTAACCAATAATAGATATGAAATGGTATTTGATGCTAAGGGCCCCAAGATTAACAGTTGATGGAGTATATATAAAAAAGATGTTTGAAGTACAAGATAGCAGCTTTTCACCAAAAAGAAGGACCAGCAACTAAACACTGATAGTCTTCTCACTATTTATGTGGTGAAACATCGAAACTAAAATAATGGTAGTTTATAAGTAATTCTAGCTTTACCATGCATATTAAACATTAAAATAAAGAAATCATACCTAAAATCTAATATAAGGGAGAAAGTTATAATCTAACCTTTACTGAAACAAAGGGGAGGGGGTAACTGATTAGCAGATTCACTAATTTGATTATTTAGGGTTTGTTTCATGTGTTTATATATGTGGCTAGACAGACTGATAAAATTGTTTAGTCTTAAGAGCCTACCCTGGCTGGGGAGGGGGAATCACTAGTGTGCAAAAAGTGAAAGGTGAATGTCAAAAACATATGTCATCTAATGTCCCCCAGATGCAAACCCCACAGTAGGAGACATCCCACATCTTGACTGCCACCGCCACTCACACTGGGGCACAGGATTCCGGTACAGAAAGGAAGAGAAAGTCCTGTTGCCCCTAAGGATGGAAAGAGGCAAAAATCTCCTCACGGTCTCAACGTGGAGAAGGAAAATGTTCTGCCCTACTGTCAACACACCGAGGCAGGAAGAAGGGGGTCTTCTTTTTATTAGCATAGCAAAGAAACAAAATGGTTTCTCAACAAAATGACAAGCTATAAACCTTGCTGGGTTAATTAGCTAGCTGCCTGTGAGGAGGGTCCAAGAACCTACCCTCTATTTCTATGTACACCAGCAAGTTCCAAACTATCTTTTTATGCAACTTTCTAACGCAACTTGCCTTGAGGTTGGGAACTTTCTAAATCGTACCGACCGGAAGTAATAGCCCCCCATATCATCCACTCATACAAATGGCTATGGTTGATAGTGTATGTATCAATCACTGTTGTCTATTTCCTGACAGTGGCCTAAACATGATATAGACCCCTGTTAAGGAGACTCTGTGCTTTTTGTCCTACAAAACTAATTACTTGAAAACTACTGTTTTCATTAGATAACGTTTTAATTAAACAGAGGTAGGCTTGAATCAGCAACGGGATAAATCATGAAACTGTTATAGCTATTGCTAAAAGCTAGTAAAGGTAACTTGAATTAATCAAATTAATGGAGCCAGAGCCTTATCTATAGAAGAACCCTCCCTCCACAGGGCTGAATGAAATGAAATCAGGTATAAACACCCAGAACAAAGCACACAGGCGACTTGTAAGTGTTCTTCTACATTCTTGCTCTTCAAAGCCATTCTTAACTTTCTCACAAAACTCTACTGCCTCGGAGGTTTGGGCATTTCATCTAAGGGCACACAGGCAGAGTAGAACCATAAAGTAATGAGACTGATTGTTAAATAAACATACCAAAATTTACATTTCAAATAAGTGTTGTTCCATTCAAAGAAGTCAGTTGGGAGGAAATAGAACTCATTCCAATGATGCAGTCACTTTTCAAAACATTTTTGAAACTCTGCTTTTGTAACTGCCCTCACCAGCCAGCTATGAGCTGCGTGCACAAGAAAATAAGTCTCATTACATGAGAGGCACGTCTCTCTCTCTCTTTTTTTTTTTTTACCCCTAATGGTGTTGCTCAGTTTGATCACCTACCTCATTTACCAAACATGTCTCAGAAAGATTTTGAAGCTCTTCTGAAATTAAATCTACCCTCAAAAAAAAAAAAAAAAAAGTCTGGCCACCATTCATTCACTTTAGATAAACAGAGGTTTATCAAGGGCCTCCAGGTGTCTATACCCTGGGCCAGATGCCAGGAATTCAAGGTGAAGAGAACAGTATCTACTTTCCAGGGACTTGAAGGTTCATAAGAATCTGTCACTGGCTCTGAAAGCAATTCCAAAAGGAGAGAGCAAAAGTGTTGAGCAATGTCGACCATGATAATATGGCAGTAATAAATGAATATCCTTCCAAAGCAAATACCTTAAAGTGGTACCACTTTTTGATGGTTAAGTTCTGCCATTATGTATCAGAATTACTTGTCACCTTGTATCTGTACTTCATATAATATTAGCTTGACTTTACAGATTCCTGTACTTCAATATAATCTTAATAGTATGTCTAAAAAAAAATCTATCATGTTTGCTGTCTCTACACTATGAAAGTATTTTACAACAAAAACTTGAGAAAATTGTAAAAAGCACTACTATCCAAATTTGAATTTTTCACATGACTGGTAGTAAGTAAATGCCATCTGATCAGAGAACAAATAAAACAGTAGTCACTCAAAAGTCTAAACTAGGGGTTGACTTTTCTTTTTTCCTTTGTAAAAGGGCCAAACAGTATATATTTTAGGTTTTGTTGGCCATACAATCTGTTTCATCTACTCAATTCAGCTGCTGTGGCACAAAGGCACCCATAGGTAATACACAGTTAAACAGGCGTGGCTGTGTTCCATCCAATAAAACTTTATTTACAAAAACAGACAACAGGCCAGGTTTGGCCCACAGGCTATCGTCTGCCAACCCCTGGTCTAAACTGAATGCAGAGGCCCCAAGCATTCAGGGACACCCTATCTGTGTCTTGAGTCAGCATACCAGGTTCAAGGTCCAACTGACAGAGGTACTGGGAAGTATTCAATGTAACAACCACCACTCGGTGTTTAAGAATATCTTCTTTCTGTGGCATCTGAAAGGTGGAATGTGCGCTTGAGATCAAACAGTACTGATGCACAACTGGGTGGACAGTCTTTACCCAGCGATTTCTGAAATATACCCTATAAAAGAAGACAATATTTCCTATTTATATTTATTAACATCTTACCAGCATTATAAAAAAAAAATGACATTATTATGTGAAGACTATGGTATCTGGAAATTCACAAATAAATCCGATAACCATTAACACTCTACTGAATTAAAATTTAACATACAGCTGTGACTTTGCCCTACCAAAAAAGGATTCAAGAAGAAAGCATATGCACGGTCACAAAATAAGTATTTATTTTTAAGTGTTCAGATTAACCTTACAGCACAATGATACACAGTTTCATAAGCACTATAGTTTTTAAAATTCGAAACATTCCCCCTGGGGAGTTACTTTTTTTCTAGAATATTCTTATAAAAATATACTTAACTCATATTGCAATTATCTATGCTAACAAAAAACAGTGAGCTGTGCACCTACAGTTATCTGCGTTTCCCAGCAGAATATATTCTTACACCTATATGTAAACAGACCTCTATCTAAAGTTCTAAAGGACATTTAAAAATAAATTTAAATTATGGAAAACCAGAAAATCTTAAGAAAGATTATCTCGGGGCACCTGGGTAGCTCAGCTCAGGTCATGTCTCAGTTTGTGAGTTTGAGCCCTACGTCGGGCTCTGTGCTGACAGCATGAAGCCTGCTTGGGATCCTCTCTCCCTCTCTCTCTGCCCCTCCCCCTGCTCCCTCTCTCAAAATAATAAAACATTAAAAAAAAAAAAAAAAAGGGGCGCCTGGGTGGCGCAGTCGGTTAAGCGTCCGACTTCAGCCAGGTCACGATCTCGCGGTCAGTGAGTTCGAGCCCCGCGTCGGGCTCTGGGCTGATGGCTCAGAGCCTGGAGCCTGTTTCCGATTCTGTGTCTCCCTCTCTCTCTGCCCCTCCCCCGTTCATGCTCTGTCTCTCTCTGTCCCAAAAATAAATAAAAAACGTTGAAAAAAAAAAATTAAAAAAAAAAAAAAAAAAAAAGAGTATCTCTTCCATTAATTGCAAAAGAAAAATAACAGGCCTCATGCAACAGACTACTTAAATGGTACAGAAACGACTCATCCATCCATCCATCCATCCATCCACCCACCTCCCACCACCCATCTCTAACTGACTCACATACAACAAAGATCTATTGGTGTCCACCATGCTGGAAGCACAGAGGCAAATCACATGATTTGCAAGCTTTCATAAAAGCTTTGATTTACTGTGATTTTAATGGAAAGCTATCAGAGAGTTCTGACAGGGCAGTCACATATTCTGACTTATGTTGTTAAAGGACCACTCTATTGCTCTATACGGAATACACTGTTTGGGGAGGTACTTTGTAGGCCAGACAGTGGGGTGCTCATAAACGCTGAACAGCCAGCTTGGAGGGTGGGGGTGGAGCTGACGTGTAGGGTTTGCTGACTTTTGTGGTATAAAATCTACTACCATGGCCAATTTCAAGCTAGCAACATGATGTCACTGAACATGAACTTGGGAAGGCACGTACATGACTGGCTCTCACAAGCCACTACAAGCGGGCTGCAATACACCACTGACCGGGGCAGAGGCACGGGCAGGGGAGAGAATCAGGGAGACCAGTTAGGAGGTTGTTGCAAGGGTCCGGAAGAGAAAAGAGGGCAGCCTGGCCCACGGTGATAACAGTGAAGATGTGAAAATGGCTGGATTCACTATACACTTTGAAGGTAATGCTGACAGGACTTGACTGGTGAACCAGATGTGCAGTTTAAAAGACAGTATGATTCTGTGCCTTTGAAACTGGATGAACGACAGTGGTGTTTACAAAGATGGTGAAAGTTGAGGAACAGATTTGAAGTGGGAACTGAGAATTTGGTTTTGGACAAATTCAGTAGCAGACATCCACGGGGGATGTCCAATAAGCAGGGGGATACAGAAGCCTGAAGTTCGGAAGAATATCCGGGACAAGACCTATACAATTGGGATACTATTTCAACCAGCGGACTACATGAGATCAGTTGGAGAGGAAATGTAGCTAAAAAAGAAACTAGTTGGGAGAATTACTGATGGCAAAAGGAGAGGGATACGGCAAAGGAAACCGGCAAGAAGCAGTCAAAGAAGCAGGAAAGAACTCAGGAGAGTGTGCGGTCTGATCACGGGACATAAACGTCCGTGTCACTAAATCTTCCGGACACTCTCCAGGCCCATCAAGGTACTTGATGTGGTAGCAGCAGCCAGCTCTGTGCTCGTTCCCTCCCCGCAACACTCTCTTCCCTCAGCTTCCACGACTCAACCTTTCCTTGCCTTCCTTCTTCCTCCCCGGGTTAGGGCTCCTCCAAGCTTAGTCTTCACATACTCCTCTTCTTGGCCTCTGTTCTCCCCCTGACGATCTCAGGCCGATGGTTTGGATCACCGCCAATAAATACTCTAATAACTCACGTTTTTCTCTCTCCAGCCACGACCTCATCTCTGAGCTCCAGGATGCTATCCAACTTTTTATTTAACACTTGTCTCCTTTAGGATATTTCAAAGGCAGCTCAAATGTAATATGCACAAATCCTAATCTCAGGATCTTCTAAAAGGTGTTCTTCATGAAACACTTAGAACTGGTTATTGCTTTTAAGCAAAGCAAAGCCCCCCTCCCACAAAAAAAAAAAGGTATTTAATAAATATCCAAAGTATAAATTATAAGAGAAAAGTAAAGAAATATATTTTGGGACGCCTGAGTAGTTCAGTCGGTTGTGCATCTGACTTGATTCTGGATCAGGTCATGATCCCAGGGTCATGGGCTCGAGCCCCACACTGAGCTCCACGCTGAGCATGGAGCCTGCTTGAGATCCTCTCTCTCCCACTGCCCCCCTCCCCTGCTCATGTGCTATAAATGATATATATATATATATATATATTCATTATATATATATAAATGAAATATATGACTATTTCTATAAATAAAAAAAAAGAAATGTATTTTAAAAACATTACTCTGGGGGCACCTGGGTAGTTCAGTCAGTTAAGCATCCAACTCTTGGTTTTATTTAGCTCAGGTCATCATCTCACAGTTCATGGGTTCATGCCTCACATCAGGCTCTGCACTGACAGTGCAGAACTTGCTAGAGATTTTCTCTCTCTCTCTCTCTCTCTCTCTCTCTCTCTCTCTGCCCCTCCCCAACGCACGTGCGTTCTCCCTCTCAAAATAAATAAATAAACTTAAAACAACAACAACACATTACTTGGATAGGAAGGACTATAAACTTGGTAAGAGTAACCAATATCACTTCTAAAATATGCAAAAATGTTCAACAACATATTTTAGGTTTTAACAAAAAATGTTTAATCAGATCAACAAAGCAGAATTTACTTTTAAATATATGAAAAATCTCATTTTACAAATATATAAAAAATCATTTACAAATTCTGATTCCATTAACTAAAATACGTGTTTAAACACATAAATTACTAGAAACTAAACTCCAAAATGTTATTAGTATTTATCTCTGTGTGGTGAGATTATAGATAATTTTTATTTTCTTCCTTATTTTCTAGATTTTCCATACTTTCCATGGTAAAATTGGAAAAATGGTTTTTCAAATTATTCATCAAAACTCATGTCAAGTACCACTTCTCCCTCAAAGAAAAAATAAAAATTGAAGTTCTAAGTCTCACTACTGACTTTTTTTGCAGTTACCTTGGAAAGCCACCTCATGTTGAAGCTAACAAAAAGACAAAGTTTGATCATTAGGCCTGTATTTCCTTAAAAATACAATATTCTAGTGCTGACTTCAAACCAATTTAAACATTTTCTTGGTACTTTCATTTTGCACAACAGTTAAGGTGGACACTGTCTATAGGATTATCTAAAACACACCTAACAGGGGCACCCAGGTGGCTCAGCTGGTTAAGCATATGACTCTTGGTTTCAGCTTAGGTCATGATCTCACAGTTTGTGAGTTCGAGGCCCGAGTCGGGCTCCACACTGACAGTGCAACACCTGCTTGGAACTCTCTCTCTCTCTCTTTCTCTCTCAACTCTCTCTCTGCCCCTTGCATCCTCTGTCTCTCTCTCTCAAAATGACTAAACAAACTTTAAAAAAAATACACCCAACATTTTCAAAACTGGAGAATAGTGACAAGTGACATATTCAAGCTCACAGTATGCAATATGACACCAATTAAGTAATTTACAGACTTCTAGAAACAAACCATCCAGAGATCCCACATGAATTATGTGGAGCAGGAGACTGTCTGGTAATACATAATCTTAATTCACTGAAATTTTATTCATGTATTGAATTCATATGCAATAAACAACCCAGCAAAATGTTATTACTCAAGACACTACAGAATCAGAAAGACTTGATCCCAGAATAAAATCTATTACTTTGAAAATCTATATAGAACAATAAATACCTTCCACTTGCCCAGAAAGCAATAAACATACACTTTCCATAGAGGACCTCGATCTACTAAGGAATCTGCCGGAACCAGATACTGATCAGCAGAACCACACACAGAAACTGTGTTTTCCTCTCTCTTCCATCTTAAAGTCTACTAATTCTAATGAAGTAAGAAATAAAAACCAAAACAAAATGTAATCTAAAATGGTTTCTAAAACCTCCATCCCCAAATATCTTAAGCTCAACTCCTGGCACGTAATACTGAATTTTATACATTTCAACCATAAAAGTGTGTTGTTATATTTAAACATACTGACTGAATTAAACGATTTAATGCTTATGACTATTTCCACACTTTATGGCATTTACCAGGGCCCACTCGGGACTACACGGTGCAGGAGACAAACTCTTACATCATAGAGACAGCACATCTTCCAAGTCACAGACAGACACTTGGTGCCCTCTTGTGTTCTTTCCCCTGCATCCTGGGACAATTCAGATAAAGCTAATCTCCCCAGAGTGCTCAGCCGTTCTAATGCCCTCTATCCCATCTCCCAAACCTCTCGTGTTCGAGGTCTAGCAGGGCAATTGTAAACTAATCTGAGTTAATGTAGTAACAGATGGCACTAATAAATTGTAATTATTCAATGCATTATCCTCCTAGGAACTACATTTACAAGTTGACACCTTTCCCAAAGAGAAAAACTATGGTAAAAATGTAGGGCCACAAAAAGAAACTATTAGGAAAGTCAAGACTTTTCTTATTTTATCCCATTTACTAAATAAAATAATTTGAAGTTTATATGTAGATATTTTTCCAGCTTTTTGACTGAACCACTCTTGAGATGTGTGAAGAGGTGAGATTTTCTGCTAGAGGCGAGTTTCTGTTTGTGGACCACTACAACTATACAGACCCTATTGAAACAGAACTTCTTATTCTACAGATTTCAATGCACTATGTGGATTATAACCTCCAAAACACTACTTTACATGAGAAAAGCTAAACACAATGCTAGTCCCATGGTGGGGCTCTTCTGCCCCAAATATCAAATGACCTATCCTAGGTCGATCAAGATTCCAGGGGGCTTTCCTCCACTGTTTCTAAGTCAAGTACACCTCGATAATTGAGCCTGTCACCATCCCCATATAACACATACATACACAAACATAAACAGACACACACACCAACAATAAAAGCAAACAAAACAAACACCTCCATTAAAGTAAGGACACTCAGAGCAAAACTGCTACTCACTACTGAGTTTTCACTTATGACTAAAAAAGATTCGAATCTGACACAAAATAGGTACTGATGAACTTATCCACTGATAAATACCACATTTTCATTTTCATTTACAGTGGTTATATATAGGTGATGTTTTATTAAATACAACCGGGTTCTACTGGATTATTTCTGCTCTAATTTATCTTCCAGAGTTAAAACAAAGTATGGCATAAAACCCTGTGTTAGCAGGTCACACCACATTTTTCTCTTTTGTTCTTCTTTATGCAATTGTAAAATCATTCAAATGGCTTTGGTTGTGCTTATTAAGAATTAAATAGCATAATCTCATTTTTCCATGCCTGGACTCAACTAGAAATAAAAAGTTAGTGGATTATGATTCAAAAGTGTGGTTAGAAATTAACTGATAAACAATAATTGTATTCAAACAACACAGGGCATGACATATTAGTTTGTAAAATGGCAAAACTAAACATTAATTCATATAACAATGAAAGCAAATGGTGTAATAAACAACCATTTAATGATTCTTTATTGTTTTCTGAAGAAAAGGATTTTATTCCCCCACAATCTGTGTTTAAGTACATTTTATATCCATATACACTCAAAAGGACCTTTCTATATCAACGTAAACGTTTCTTCTACACTTTGTCTCTTACATGATAGCAAAAAGTTGTAAATACCAGTCAGTTACATTTTGTTACAGAGATCACTTCAGTATTTCATGCGTCTCTAATGGGTAGTTCCTATGCAATTACCTGCATGATCACAGTCAAAATCTTATGACCACTGCATGACTACTCTGCCATGCAAACTATGCTAGAATTTTAATTAAATTTGATTTAAACAAATCATATTTATATTAGTTCATCATAGTAGCTTTTAGAGGTACACATCAAAATCTGCTCAACATTTTTACATACAAAACTTAAAAAAGGATGTCTTTCTCTTTGCTTAATGTTTACGAAATGAATGGTCGAAGATTTTTAAATTTTTCCTTAATTTTAAATGGCTTCTTCAAAAGGCATAACCTCCAAATGCCAATACACAGTTCAAGATTTTGTATTCTCGAAGTTACTAAAATCTTTACAGACACCTTTTCTTAAGAATAACAAAGTATGATACAGATACATAATAAGCCTTAAAAAAATACCTGAGAGGTCTTGCCTGGGGATTGCCTGCTTCTACATATGGATGTAAATAATCCTTTATGTAGAGATCAGCAGCACTATTAGAATGGGTGCAAATGAGAATCCTGCTGAAATAAACGGTGCAAATAAAAAGAATGATAAAACACAAAGCTATTCAAGCAGTAGAATACCAAACAAAAGCAGCGGCCATCTTAACATTACACATTCCCCTCAGCCTACTCAGTCTTGTCTACATATCATTCAGTGATGTTTTTAGGAGACTGTACTACTCTTTAAGCTGTCGAGGAAACTGGTTCCCCCAAATCATTTTTTACATCTATCACACAAAATGTTTTTTATATGCCCAACTCCTCTGGCTCGAACATATATCACAATTCCTTAGCAGTCTTGGAGCTTTGATGGCTATGTAAAAGCTATCATTCTCTACATTGCCAATTTTTAAAAACAGTATATTTTGAAAGAATTCAAATTTTAGTCCTTTGGGGTTTTGGTGTGGGTCTTTTTTTTTTTTTTTTTTTTTTTTAATTTTCCAAGCTGAATTAAAAATTGTCTTAGCTTTGCATTCACAACAAGAACAGAGGTCGTGCCCTCCTAATGAAATCGGAGCACACATAGCACCATCTCACCTCGTCTCCTGCTGCTGGAGTATGTGCTTGACGGCCTGAGCTAGAGTGAACGTTTTGCCTGTCCCATAGGGTCCGATGATGAGGACGGGAGGCAGCTGGATTGAAAGAGGAGTTGTGATGGCCAGAACAGCCTCTTTCTGTTTTGCATTCAGCCGAGGATCCAATTGCTCGTCCCACTGTCTATAGGAAATAAAAATTTATTTTAAACACATGCATCTTTTAATAAACAAAACACAAGAGGATGCTTAATTTTATGGAACCACTAAAAATACTAAAGAAACAGGGGCGCCTGGGTGGCTCAGTCGGTGAAGTGTCCAACTCCAACTCAGGTCATGATCTCACGGTCCGTGAGTTGGGAGCCCCGCATCGGGCTCTGGGGTGACGGATCAGAGCCTGGAGACTGCTTTGGGGGTGTGTGTGTGTGTGTGTGTGTGTGTCCCTCTCTCTGCCCCTCCCCCACACATGCTCTGTCTCTCAAAAATAAACATTAAAAAAACAACTTTTTTTTAATATTCAAGAAACAGTGTCTGTAACAACAAATGCTTATTCTATAACTTCTTTTTAGAAAACTACCCAACAGAGTTGGCACAGGCTGTTGATCAAAACTCACTTTAATTACTTTGTCCTATTCCAAGTGCAGAAAGATTCTGATAACTTTAGAAAGCACACAAGTCTAGCTGCTGCCATGTCTATAAATAGTAATGGCAATGGCTCAAAAATGTAATTTCCCTGTTACATAAAGGTATCCGAAAACTTTTCTGGTAATAAAGAAGTATTAGTTTCTTCACATTAGCAAGTAAAATGCAAAAGGGAGACGAACTGAATTTCAAATTCTAGTTCACAGAAAGATTTCTTTAGTGAAGTTTAAAACAAGAGGCAAAGAAAAAACTTCTACGTCCTTGGTTGAGAGATACTCAAATATCACAAAGTTCCGAATTCAGAAAATAGCAGTTTTTTAAAAAAAGATATCAAACGCCAAACAATACGAATTGTTTTCTAATATTTTCCCACATAATATACATATGTCCTACTTTGCAGGGTAGAGAACACCTGTCATGGTAGCACAAATGGCTGCTGTAATGAGATCTATCTTATGAGCGTCCCTTCTACGACTTGGCTAAGTTTCGAAGATTTAAATGGACAGCAGATGCTGAAAGGGATCAAACCAAGTAGAGATTCAACAGCATTCTTTCTCACAACTACCATTAAAATACTAAATATTGCAACAACTATGGTAAAAATGTTAGGGATGTGAACCAAAATAGGATGGGCATGTAAAGAGACTCTTAGAAAATTTACAATCAAAGTGCCTACAAAATAATCCTGCAACAGGAGACCGTGGTTTAGAGGAAAATTCCTTCTCTCAGAGGCTATACTCTACTTATATCAGAACCTAGTTATTCATGGAAACTCTTAACACTTTCAGTTTTAAAAAATTGTAACTGATGCTGTATTCAGACAGATAATTTCAAACAAATGAAGGTCTCCTAGGAAATGTAAAACCTTAGGAAATAAACGTTGACTATACAAACACATCACTACTTATTTTTCTGGAATTTAAAAGTTTTAAGTAAGAAACAAAAGAACTCTGACCAGTGGCACTGGTTTTCCTGGCAACCGTCCACTAAAGCTCAAGCTTTTTACTCCAAAGAATCTCTCATCGTTAAACAGCTTAGTGACTCGTAATTCTGCCAGAACATAGCAGTGTTCCATTTTCCGTAAAGAGGAAATTACGTTTGGTGATCACTAAGCCCAGATCCAATCTAGAGAGAGAACTGTGCAACGGTTACCCCAAACCATCCATGGCATCCCCTCTGCCTTCCTCTACTGCTGAGCCTAGACAGCTAGGACACTCCATTCCTCAGCCTCCTCTGCTAAATATCCAATTCTGCCCAATGAGATACAGGAAGAGGTACCTCAGAAGGGCTTCTGTACTCAATAAAACACAAACAAAGCCTCACAGAAGAAAGCCCTTCTTGCTCCTCTGCCTTCCTCCTTCACCTGGCTGGAATGAGCTCGTGGTAAGTAAAACTGCAGCTGCCATAAGAGGTAATGGACATCAAGAAGGAAACCAACATGCTCTATGGTGCAGAGGAGATGAGACCTGGGTCCCTGACGGTACTGCAGAGTCCTTGCAAGTCCTAGACCACCTACCTCTGGGCCTCTATCTCTACTTGTTTAAGCCACGGTTAGTTCAGTAAGCTGTTACTTGCTTTCATACCTGACCCCAATGGCTCCATTATCTATACAGGGAAATAATGACATGTGCATCAGATGGTCATTCTAGGATCAAATGAGAATACATGCAAGCTGTTTAGGGAAATAACTGAGCAATAAGTGCTCAACTAACGTTAGCTTCTATTACTACGTTGACTGAGAGAGGTTACTTGGCTAATACACACTTTCAAAAACAAACAAAAATTTTAAAAACACCCTCCAGTTCTTCATATTTGATGACTTCAATGACCTTATAAATAAGACAAACAGTAGGTTAAATAAAAAAGTATAAATCTAAGGGATTAATGACAGATTTATGGGTACAGTTCTCAAATACAATTCCTCTGTATTTTATTTATATAGCCCATTCTACTCATCAACTGCTTTAGTGTAAACAAATGCTTCATGTCAGATGAGAAACCATCAGTGTCAGTCCCTTCTACAGTTTCTGGTCATGAATGAAGAAGGCCAATGAGTCCAACAAGTTGTCTTTATTACACCACCTGCTCAATAAAGGGAAGAGGACTTACAGTACACATGCCAATTATCTCTGATTTTCACGGTTTAAAGGAAGACAGTCTGTCCAAGTTTATTCTGAATAAAAAATATTTAATCCCTGAACCAAATTAATCCAATGTCCTTTTCCCCCTGGTCTAATGCATTGTTACATTTACTTCAGAGACCACATGCTCAAGAATAATTTCTCAACTTCATTTATCTATATTCCACCTTATCCCAGAAAAGATTTTAAATGGCTAATGGCTTCTGAGTATGTTCCTACCCTCAGTTACCGTTTAGTTACTATTTAAATTACAGTGGTATGGGGGGCGGGGGGGTCGCCTGGGTGGCTCAATCGGTTAAACGTCTAACTCTTGATCTCAACTCAGGTCATGATCTCAGGGTTGTGGGATCCAGCCCTGCATCAGGCTCCATGCTAAGCATGGAGCCTGCTGAAGATTCATATTCATATTCATATTCTCTCTCTCCCTCTCTCTCTCTCTCTCTCTCTCTCTCTCTCTCTCTCTCCCCCACCCCGCCCCGACCCCACTTGTGCGATGTATCTCTATCCCCATCTCTCCCCCTAAAATAAAAGTTAAAAAAAAAAAAAAAAGTCTAGAGAGCAAGTTTTGTGTTATGTAACTTTTACAATTTTTTTTTAATTTGTAAGAAATTAAGCATAGGGCCAATTAAACAAACTTCAAGGCGATTCAATCCAGCTAGAACATGGGGGTTTAGAGGGAGAAAGGAAGTGTCAAGTAGAAAAAATAAAAGAAATCTGAAGCTACTGTTGGAAAACCCTGCCAATGGAACCACATAAAGGGTTGGTGTTCAGCTGCTCAAACTATCAACGTATCAAGGAGATGCCTTCAGAGATTTGTAAGCAGTGAAACGAAATGATTACTTTAGCAAACTAACTGGAAGAAACGTGTGGGCTGGACCAGAGAGAACGGAAACGCAGCCAGCAGGACAGAAGACCGACTAGAAGGCTACTGACATAGTCCAGCTCTAAATTATACACTGACTGTAGGAATGGATGGAGGGGGAAGGGTAGAGAAAAGATGAATCAAATGGGAATTGAGAAGACTGGATTGTTACAATTAGTGGATCACTGATTACTTTCAGGAGAGTGAGGAAGGGAAAACCAGAGATCACAGGATAAGTATATAAGAATAGCAGAAACATGTAAACTACTCCTGCTTGAGAATTCTGGCAGTAAAAAAAAAGAACGGGAAAGGGATAGTGAAGGTAAGCAAAACAAGGGAGAAATAATTTTGTGTGTGTGTTGTGAGGCATGGTGTGCTTTGTTCTGTTTTTAGAATCAAAAGAAATGGAACGTGAGGGGAAGAGAGATATGCCACTTCTAGGCCTGGCCCATAAAAATGTCCCACATGATCCTGTGCTCATTCTTTCCCTGCCTGTCAGCTGGATGTCAACATGCAGGGTGAAACCTTGGAAACCATGTACTGAAGATACCAGATCCTCCATCAGTGATGGAACCGGGCTGCCCAACCATGACTGGATTGACATGAGTAGTAAATAAATACACTTCTATTGTGGAGAGCCACTGAGATTAAAAAAGAAAGAGAAGGGAAAGAAAGGTAGAATGAATAGGGCATCAGCAGGGGCCAGGAGGATAAAAATCCAAGGAAAAGGACGAAGAGAAAGATGCAGTCATACGTCTGTCACTGTTCGTATGGAAACAAATTAGAACTATTGCTATAAAGATATTTATGAAGGGGCACCCAGGTGGCTCAGTTGGTTAAGCATTCAACTCTTGCTTTTGGCGCAGGTCATGATCTCACGGTTCATGAGTTTGAGTCCTGCATCGGGCTCCACGCTAATGGTGCAGAGCCTGCTTGAGATTCTCTCTCTGCCTCTCTCTTGCTCCTTTAGTTCTTTCTCTCTCTCTCTCTCTCTCTCAAAATAAGTAAATAAAAAGATACTCGTGAAGATGCACCAAAGTGAATTTAAGCAGGAAAATATTTATACAACCATTAACCTGAGAGCAGTTTCAGAAATACTATCTTCTGTGATACTTTCTCCATTTTCTTACATTATAAAAATGCCTCCTATATGAAAAAATCATTTTAAATTAACGCTTGAACCACTTTTTAAAAAGTCCTAATTTTCCCATTCAACTTCTACTCAAAAATATTCCTGAATTGCTTGGCATTCTGTCAAATTAAGGTTGTTGAGAAAAACGATAGAACTCATTTAGACACTGAGAAAAAGTGAAGAAAATACATGACCAATCCCAAATGTTTCCTTCTAAGGGCTCTTTTACTCTCCTTTCTCAACTAAAACACGGCGCCTGGAGATTATAGCAAATTCTCTTATAAAACTATACTGACATTATTTGATACAGATGTTCAACATAAGATTAACATAACTTCCTTTAAGGAGGCATCTCCTTTTTTATACCTGTTGGGACTCCAAGGTATGGTTGGAGTCATAGTGATGTCTGGAAACAAAACCCCATTGTCCTTGATCCTGTCTAGCGCATAATGCATTTCACAGAGGGGTAACCGATTTAATTGAAACTGAAGTTCAACCTGAAACACAAAATAAAATTTAAAAAAAACCAAAAACACATTAACACAAACAAACAACCATTAACACAAACATCAATACTTGCACCTTGCTTGCTAGAAAACTTTGTGGAGATAACCTTTAAAGGGAAGCCAAGTTTAGAGATTTTTTTAAATGTAATGAGACTTTAATAAATTATTATGGCTAATATTTGCTTTACTATGCACTTTACATAAATGATCTCATTTAGTAGTACCAATGATGTATATATCATTATTAACCTCATTTTAACCTCTAAAGTGAAGTGCTTGTGAATTACTTCATATCTAAATAAAGGTTATCTGATTCCACCATATTCCTATTAATAACATATTTGATAAAATCAGTAGAACATAGGGGCGCCTGGGTGGCTCAGTCGGTTAAGCGTCCGACTTTGGCTCAGGTCACGATCTCTTTGGGAGTTTGAGCCCCGCATCAGGCTCCGTACTGACAGCTCAGAGCCTAGAGCCTGGAGCCTGCTCTGGATTCTGTGTCTCCCTCTGCCTCTCCCCTGCTCTCACTCTCTCTGTCTCTCTCAAAAATAAATAAAACATTAAAAAAAAGTTTAAAAAACAAAAATCAGTAGAACATATGTGAAATATCAGCTTTCAAGTGATAAAAACCAAGCATAGGACACTATCAATTTACTACAAATAAACAACATGCACCAAATTTTATGTTTTAAAAGAAAAAGGGGGTGCTTGAGTGGCTCAGTCAGTTGAGCATCCGACCTCGGCTCAGGTCGTGATCTCATGGTTCATGCCGCGTTCGGCTCCATGCTGACAACTCAGAGCCTGGAGCCTACTTCGGATTCTGGGTCTCCTCCTCTCTCTGCCCCTCCCCTGCTTGCGCTCTCTCTCTGTCTCTCATAAATAAGTAAATGTAAATGTAAAAAAAAAAAAAAAAAAATTTAAATAAATAAAAAGGAAAAGGAAACAAAGAAAGAAAATTTTAAATTTTTTTTTCAACGTTTTTTATTTATTTTTGGGACAGAGAGAGACAGAGCATGAACGGGGGAGGGGCAGAGAGAGAGGGAGACACAGAATGGGAAACAGGCTCCAGGTTCCGAGCCATCAGCCCAGAGCCTGACGCGGGGCTCGAACTCACGGACCGCGAGATCGTGACCTGGCTGAAGTCGGACGCTTAACCGACTGCATCACCCAGGCGCCCCAAGAAAGAAAATTTTAAAAAAGAGGGGCGCCCGGGTGGCTCAGGCGGTTAAGCATCGGACTCTTCACCTCAGCTCAGGTCCTGATATCAAACTCTTGAGTTCAAGCCCCGTGTTGGGTTCCACACTAGGCATGGAGCCTACTTACATAAAAAAAAAATGAACAAATGAATGAGTGAATGATTAGCTTTCTGGTTAACTAGGGCAGAGTGAACACACGTTCACCAAAAAAACCATACAGAGAAGAGAATATGAACCACCTCAGGTGAGAACTGTCCCTGGATGTAGCTTAGCTTCCTTTAATTTGTTCTTCTGCTGATTTAAAATTCCAGGGTTGCCTGGCTGGCTTAGTTGGTAGAGCGTGTAACTCTTGATCTTGGGGGTTGTGAGTTCGAGCCCCAAACTGGGTGTAGAGATTACTTAAAAATAAAATATCCATTAAAAAAAAAAAAAGAAATACATAAAATACAATTCAAGGTGCCTGGATGGCTCAGTCGATTAAGCGTCCAACACTTGATTTCCACACAGGCCACGATCTCACGGTTCATAAGCTGAAGCCCACGTTGGGCTACACGATGACAGTGTGAAGCTTGCTTGGGATTCTCTCTCTCTCTCTCTCTCTCTCTCTCTCTTTCTCTTTCTCTCCCTCTCTCTCTCAAAATAAATAAACTTAAAAAAACATATAAAATAAAACAAAACTCCAATAAGAAAGTTTGGCCTTGTATAAGACTGGAACATGTAGATGTTACTTAGATAAAGACGATTGGTTTTAAGGTCCAATTCTCCACCCGCCACTATAACGCTTCAAAGTCAACTGCACTTCTCATTACGGCAGAGGAATGAAAACAAGGACACTAAGAAAACCACAATTAAGTTGCCCCACATCGAAACACACCTGTGTGTCATAATCAGGCCGAAGATTAAGTTCTTCACAGCATTCCCTGGATATCCTTAAAAATATATATTCTTTTGTTTTCTCTTCAATAGTAGCTTCATAAACCTTCTCTTTGGTTCCCTGGGTCTGTACTAACTTCTCTTTAGGGACTGGTAATAAATAAACAGCATTGACTTTGGTCATCACCAGCCGTCCAGCCAAAGTATCTTCAGAAAGTGTTTCAGTAAGCTTAAAGCGACCAAAAAGTTGTCCATTCTGAGCATACTTTGCACCTCCAGAAACTCCCGTGAGCATGAAGCTTGCTAGAATCTGCAATTGCACTTTAAGGTTGAACCTAAAGCATAAGTAGAAAAGGAGTTTGAATATTTCAAATTTCAACTTGATTGAATATTTAATTCAATAATTAATTAATAATTAATTATTATATTAATTATATGTGTATATATAAATATATATTTTATATATATTATAAATATATAATACATTATATTATAATTATAAATAATTAATTAATTCAATAATTCAAATAATAATTTGAATATTGAAATTCAAATTTCAATATTTTTGATACTGAATATATCAAAAACATAAAAACTAAAAGAGTAGAATAAATCAAATTTAAACATACAAAAACGTAAAACTTCATCATTATCAATTCCACTCCATCAAGCTACAAATTATATACATATACTACTTACCTGCCTTTAATCCGTGCTGGAAACAAAACTTTCTTTAAGCGAATGAACTCTCACCCAAGTTACATAAAGACACGTACTTAGTTGAAGAATACGAACATTCTTAACACCTGAACATTTAAGATAACGCTAACTATATTTTAATAAAATGAAGTATTTTATATTAATATGAAAATCTGCTTAAACATACCATAGGGACCACTGAAACTAAAATGACCTAAAGCCAGTAAGAAATGTGCTATGTGGAAACTACAATGGACTTTTTTTCTTTCAGTGCTATTAACAAATACAATCCAGAAGAAACTTTCTGTTCATGACCACATTGAGACAGTTGTCAGGCAGGAATTATGGGAGGAGAGGGTAAAGCCTAGCTTATTACACAACGGCGAGCGCACTCGCTTGCACTCCCACGTGTGCACGTGAGCGTGAGAGAGAATATGTGTGTCAAATAAGGGCAGGGAATCAAGATCTACATGGTCAAGAAATAACTGAAAGAAAGATCTGAACTGACAGCTTCCTCCCTTGCCATTTTGAAACAGCGCTGTGAGAGAGAAGACAAAGCAGCAAAAGAGGGAAGGACATTTTCTACTTATTCTTAGGAAAGTTTAAAATATGTGAATAAAAAAATTGTTCTAAAATCTATACATCCATTTTTGGAAAAGGCTACTTTTTAATGGTACTGCTGAACTGTTTTCTTTTCAAATCTTCTTTTGAATACACGATGCCGAGAATGTCTTATAAATTCTTAAGGAAAAAAGGAAACAGAAACTTTTTAAAAATATTGAACATCTCCTTAATGGAAACATCTGCTTACAATATTAGGAAAACAAATCTAATTAAAACACCGTATTAAAAATTTAAATAGTGGGCCGCCTGGCTGGCTCAGTCACTTAACGTCTGACTTTGGCTCAGATCGTGATCTCCCGGTTCGTGGGTTCGGGCCCCGCATCAGGCTCTGTGCTGACAGCTCAGAGCCCGGAGCCTGCTTTGGATTCTTTCTCTCCCTCTCTCTCTCTGCCCCTCCCCCACTCATGTTCTGTCTCTCAAAAATGAATAAATGTTAAAAAATTATTTTAAAAATTTGAATATCCATTTACATAAAGTTCCAAAGTAAAAGGGAAGAGAAATATTGTTAGAGAAATCTTTAAGAAAAATAACACATATGAATAGCTATTTGTGCATGTAATAAATAATAGGAGTTTACAAGTTCCAATAGTAATTTAAAAATAAAAAACATAAGGGGAGGCTGGCTGGCTCAGTCGGTTAAGCATACGACTTCAGCTCAGGTCATGATCTCACAGTCCGTGAGTTCCAGCCCCGGGTCGGGCTCTGTGCTGACAGCTCAGAGCCTGGAGCCTGTTTCAGATTCTGTGTCTCCCTCTCTCTCTGCTCCTCCCCTGCTCATGCTCTCTCTCTCCTTCAAAAGTAAATAAAAACATTAAAAAAAATTTTTTTTTAAATAGAACACATAAGACTACACAAACATACGTAACTACATACTAAAGTTAGTATTCAAAAATGTGGCTTTATATGAATAACAAATGAATTCTAGCAGAATTTGCCATGTGCATGTGTGGAATTATTAAAAATTACATTATATTTTTCTCATTCTCTACACATATTTCACTAGATGCAAACTAGAAAAGTAGGGTGATAACTTAAAGAAATAAAATTTGTATGTTAACCAGTTACATTTGGCTCCTTCAAGACTAGAGCGTGCACTAAGATTCACATAAAAATCAGTCCTAAAATAAAAATAAAAGTATACTACACTCTCTAGTTTACATAAAATCTATGTTCACCTGTCCTTTTTTTCTTTTTATTAACAAAACATATGCTTTAAAATAGAACAGCGAGGCGCCTGGGTGGCTAGTGGGTTGAGCATCTGGCTTCGCCCAGGTCATGATCTCACGGTTCGAGAGTCCCACGTTGGACCCAGAGTTCGAGTCCCACGTTGGGCTCTGTGCTGACAGCTCAGAGCTTGGAGCCTGCTTCAGATTCTGTCTCCCTCTCTCTGCCCCTCCACCGCTCATGCTCTGTCTGTCTCTCTCTCACACGAAAATAAATAGACATTAAAGGCAGGGGGCCACCTGGGTGGCTCAGTCGGTTAAGTGTCCGACTTCAGCTCAGGTCATGATCTCACGGTTCATGGGTTCGAACCTCGAGTCAGGCTCTGCGCTGACAGCTCAGATCCTGGAACCTGCTTCGGATTCTGTGTCTCCCTCTCTCTCTGCCCATCCCTGCTCGCGCGCTGTGTGTGTGTGTGTGTGTGTGTGTCCCTCTCTCTCTCAAAAATAAACATTAAAAGAAAAAAGAACAGGAAACCATGGTTGATTCATGCTTTTTCAAGTGAAGTTAAAATTTTCCTTTCCTTTTTACTCCACACACGTGAGATTCAGAGTCATTAAAAGTTTTCTGAGAAAAGAAATTTCTTACAGTGCATTCTTCACTCACAAATGGACTTCCTGACGCCAAAGTTGATACACAGTTTTCTGACTGGTTGGTTTACACGTGGCAACCACTTTCACCTTCTTGAAACTCCCTCTTTCACGGACTTCCACAAAGTCATACTGTCCTAGTTTTCTGCTTACCTTTCTAGCAGCTCCTCTATTTTCCCCCCAAGCACTGGCCACCATGTGCAAGTTCACCCTGCCCTCTTCTTACTGTGTAGGTGCTCGTCAGGGGAGGTCACCCCCTCCTAGATCTCAGAGGTATCAACTGAGATCTCTCAGAGATCTCAGAGGCTCAGAGGTATCAACTCAGCTGCCAAATAGATACCTTCGCTAATATGCTCCTCAAACTCGGTACAAGCAAAAGAGAATCACCATCTGACCTCCTCCCCTGTCACTCCAAACCAGTCTTTCCATGGGTCAGGCATCTTAGGCAATGGCACTATCAGCCACCTAGGTGTCCCAGCCAGAAACCAGGTTATCCTCGACTTGGATCTGTCCTCATCCTTCATTCCCCCCATCATATATTCACCAAGCTCTGTTGGTTCCTCTTCCTCCTAATCCACCTGTATCATAACATTTTGAACTTCGGTAACTATAACAAACTCAAGTGACTTCTTGTTGCAAATCTATACTCCAAACCACCACCAGAACAACTTTGCAAAATTTTAAGTCTGATGATAAGCAGCTTCCTCTGGCTCTAAAGTAAGGTTTCTTTGCTGTTTTGTTTTGTTTTTTTAATGTTTATTTTTGAGGCAGAGACAGAGCGTGAGCGGGGGAAGGGCAGAGGGAGAGGGAGACACAGAATCCGAAGCAGGCTCCAGGCTCTGAGTTGTCAGCACAGAGTCTGATGTGGGGCTCGAAGTCGTGAACAGGGAGATCCTGACCTGAGCCGAAGTTGGCTGCTTAACCGACTGAGCCACACAGGCGCCCAACTGAGGATAAGGTTTAAACACCTTTCTCTCTCACAGCCCCCCCACCAACCCCACACGTGCTGTCCACAGCTATGATGACCAGCTTGCAACTTCCCCCAAGATGCTCTGCTCTTATTCTCATACCCTATTCTTTCTAAAAAATACCTTTGTTCTATTTCTTCATCTGACAATATTACCGTTTTTTTCCCCCCAATTCAGCTTAAATACCACCTGGTTCCCAAAAGCAGACTTGATTCCCTCCCTGACTTGACTATCCTCCTCCTCCTCACTAATGTAGGATAGATGCTCTCCTGTGGGGCCCTTGAACATTCCTGTATCACAGTGCTTATTACACTGTATTATAACCCTATATTTATAGATCTGTCTCCACTACTGGATTACAAATTTTTTTTTATTTTAATTAATTTTTTTTTTTTTTTTTGACAGGGAGAGATAGAGACAGTGTGAGCTGGGGACGGGCAGAGAGAGAGAGGGAGACACAGAATGCGAAGCAGGCTCCAGGCTCTGAGCTGTCAGCACAGAGCCCAACGCGGGGCTCGAACTCAAGAACCGTGAGATCATGACCTGAGCCAAAGTCAGATGCTTAACTGACTGAGCCACCCAGGCGCCCATATTACAAACTTTTTTTAGAGTTTTTATTTTAATTCCAGTTAGTTAACATACAGTGTTATATTAGTTTCATGGATAACAAACTTCTGAGGGAAAAGGAAACATAAGGTGTTTGCCTTAAAATCAGCAGTGGCAAGTTTGGAACCTAACACTTAGAATACCCAATAAATTTTGTTCGTTAATTTTACATTTTTGTCATAATCTGATTTTTTTCCAGGCAACATATTCTCATTTCAACTACTTTATATTACTCCCTAACAAATTCTAGAAATTATTAAAATTTTCCTGTTGTATCTATTATAGAATCTGCCATCCCAAAACACCTGATCACGATTCAGCAAGCATGAAAAATTCATCTCAGTTTTAAAGCAGTAAGAGAATCCTCTTCTGACATGTAGTTGTGCCTTGCAACAAAACTCCTGAGGTAGAGGCCCTGGAAAATAAAAGTACTAAGAAATATAGCTCTTCCCACAGAAGGTACATCATATGTTCAAGATACCGACATAGACTTTCTAGTAGAAGTTACAGCTAGTAAGATTTAATTTTCTAAAAGATTAACAGGCTAGGGGCACCTGGGTGGCTCAATCGGTTAAGCTTCCGACTTTGCCTCAGGTCATGATCTCAGGGTTCATGAGTTCGAGCCCCGCATCATAGTCTCTGCTGTCAGCATGGAGCCCGATTCGGATCCTCTGTCCCCCTCTCTCTGCCCTTCCCCCACTTGTGCTCACTCTCAAAAAAAAACAAAAACAAAAAACATTTAAAAATAAAATTAAATAAAATATCAAAAATGGGTTTATTATTTTAATAAAATGTATTTTGATGAACTTACGATAGTAAGCTTTCTTAGGTATTTAAAATAACGTATTTTTAAGATTGAATAATTCAGAAACACCTTAAAAACAAAATATGTCCTACAATTTAAAAAGATATTTCTTAATAAAAAGAAAACCCATCTTGCCATTAATGCTTGCCACATTTTGAAATCCGCCTTAAAGCTCACATACTTCCTCGCCTTTTGCGAAATGGCAGAATAGCAGGCATGCAAATTTTGACCAATTTCACATCATACCTAGCTACAAGAAATACGGCTCGATCAATCTTAGCAACCGTTCTCTCTCTTGAAAAGAAACGGCTGAAAAGAACAGTTCTCTGTCTTTAAAAGAATTTCAATGCTCTACAGAGAATTTCACTTTACACGATTTCTGACTAAATGAATGATAACAAGAATCAACCAAGGTAATAAGCCAATACCTGGGTTTGCTGAGGCGAACCCAACAGGCGCCTCGCCTCATCCATCTGAACGATGAAATGTGCGTCCACACACCAGGCCTGTCGCGTCAGCTGCCAGCACCGAGAAGCCACAACAACCTGATCAGGCTGGGCCCGCACACACTTTAATGGGCACAATTACGTTAGCCGAAGCCAATTTCTTTTGAAAATGTTTATCTAAGAATCAAGTGGATTCCACTTCAAGGCAGAATCATAACTCAATGAACGCATATCAACACGGAGCTGAAATACATTGTTTTTAATCTTGCAAGAACTCAGAAGCATTTTCCAAAACTTAACTGAAATGAAGTATTATCCTTACCACCTCCACACAACTCACACTAAAACTTAACATTAAAAGAAATCTTAATTTCTGGACTGCTTTGAAAAACCATCCCTTTCTTTAAAGTAAAGAAAATAGAAAGATAAACCTGATTACTACATCCAAACGCAAGCCAAAATATACCCTGTCTAATTTTGAGAGGCTTCATTCAATCCTTTTTCCAGGAAGGAATGTTAAGGTGACCATGTAAAAGTATAGTCCAATCTTTACGATTAAAACGTACACTATCGGTGTGAAGTCCCTCGACACTGCTTTCACGATTAGCACTATTCTGCTTAAACTGTCAAAGTTCGCAAACGACCAATATATTCTCGGTGACCTTAGGAAATATTCTATCCATCGTGTGCTAGGTCTGACTACATCTAAAGAGGCACGTTCCTGTGCATACCGAATACAAATTATTACCATCAATACACATCCAGGGTATTTAGAGGGAGTCTATTTACCCAAACCATTGTGTTCTGGCTTTAAGGGGAGTCTCAATTCACAATAAAACATTCTTCACCATTCTAACGGTGACTTGGGTTTGCTTTGATGACTGGTACTGATTGAACAGACAAGTAAAATGACCCAATCAGACACACTAGAGCATGGCCCAAGGATCAAATCCAACCTTCAACCTGTTTTCTGGAGAGCCCTTGACTAAGAACGATTTACAAAAAACAAAACAGAGAAGCTACGCAACAAAGACTGTATGAAGTCCACAAAGCCTTTAATATTGACTTGCTGGTCCTTTACAGAAAAGGTGTGCTGATAACCTATGCTACAACAGAGTTTAGTAGCCGCATAGAGACCTCCCCCAAATCCATTTTTTAAATATATCTGTCATGTTATTTGTGCTGAAAGAATTATCAAAATGTGAATTAAATTCAAGGCAACGTGAAAACATAAATAAATGTTACGTTTAAAGGGGAAAGAAGGAAAAAACAGAAAATAAGCTTTTGGAAGCACCATACACAAAACTTTCTCAAAGATTCTTGAAAATCCTTCAGTTTATGTCTGTTATGTGGCCCTTGTCCATCTGCTTACAGATACCCGCTGAGAACTCCGTCTACTAGTAGGATTTGCTTCTTTGTATGTGTACCACTGCTATGCTGTACTTCACAAAATGTTACAAGCCTGTCAAATTCAGAAGTGTAATTTACCAGCCCTCACATCCAGGGTTACCTGTGGGTGAGAGAATCACTGAAAATTTTCCAGAATTCTCTGACTCAGTAACTACCTACTTGTCACATTAGACATGTAGCAATAAATTCTCATCTCTGTCTTTAAGATCCTTCAAACTCTTGTGCAGTTAGCGTACGTAACACATAAAAAGTGACCCTACAGACTTACATTCAGGTTGTAAACATCGCTATCTGAGTCAATAACTGTTTTAAAGATCTAATTTTGGGGGGGGGGCGGCTGGGTGGCTCAGTCGGCTGAGCGTCCGGCTTCGGCTCAGGTCACGATCTCGCGGTCTGTGAGTTTGAGCCCCGCGTCGGGCTCTGTGCTGACAGCTCAGAGCCTGGAGCCTGCTTCAGATTCTGTGTCCCCCTCTCTCTCTCTATCCCTCCCCCACTCATGCTCTGTCTCTGTCTCAGAAATAAATAAACATTAAAAAATTAAAAAAAAAAAAAAAGATCTAATTTTTAAGACTAAAAAAAGAGAAAGCTCAGATGTTCCTACAAAAAGACTACTGTATACAGTCTTACCGCGGTCTTACCACGTTGTCTACATTCTGTCTTAACTACAATCTTTCTTGTCAGACCTGAGGGCGATTTTACACCTTGATCATCAAGAGCTGCAACTGACATCATTCTAGCTTCCTTCCCATTTCTTTGCTTTTTTCTTAGTATAGTAGTAATAGGAGGTCATGGCACAACATTTCAAAAATAGAGAGAACCACATCAGAACATAAAACTCACTTGTAATTTCACCAGCCAGAACACTTTGCTTTAACTCTTCAGTATTTTTATATACAAATATATTCATATATGTGTGTGTACACACAAAATCAGAACTGCAGTGGCTGCTTTCATAACTAACATATCTTCCCCTTTATATTGTATCATGAGCATATTTACTGATTCAAAAATTCTTCGAGAACATACTTTCAATACAGTAGTCCCCCCCTTATCTCCAGCACATATGTCCCAAGCCCCCTAGCAACTGCTCGAAGCCATGAATAGCGCCAAACCCTACACACACCCTGTTTTTCCCCACACATACACACCTATGATAAAATTTTATATGTTCACGTAGTAAAAGATTAACAATAGCTAATAATGTAACAGTTATAACAATATACTGTAATAAAAGCTACGTGCATGGGGTATCTCCCTCAAAATATCTGATTGTACTGCACTCATGCTTCTTGTGATGATGTGAGATGATCAGAGGCCTAGGTGATGACATGAAGTGAGTGAGGCGAAGTGAAATGAAGTGAGGTGACACAAGCATAGTGTCGTAGCATTAGGCTATCGCTGACCTGATGATGTATCTCAAGCAGGATCATCAACGGGAGCACAGCTGACCACGGTAAGTGAAACGTCAGAAAGTGAACCGCGGACAAGGGAGAGCTACTGCAGTTTCAGATCACATGGCTGTCAATTTACTTAACATGCTCTTCACTACTCTTGAAAGACATTTGTTTACAAGCATCTTTAATTTAAGAATCTCCTATTCTTTCTTCAGGATGATTCCTCATAATTACTACACCAAAAGGACCAAACCTTTTAAAGACCTTTAAAACAAACTGCCAAAAACCAGATCTACCCTATGACCCAGCAACAGCACTGCTAGGAATTGACCCAAGGGATACAGGAGTGCTGATGCATAGGGGCACCTGTACCCCACTGTTGATAGCGGCACTCTCAACAATAGCCAAATTATGGAAAGAGCCTAAATGTCCATCAACTGATGAATGGACAAAGAAATTGTGGTTTACATACACAAAGGAGTACTACGTGGCAATGAGAAAGAACGAAATAGGGCCTTTTATAGCAACGTGGATGGAACTGGAGAGTGTGATGCTAAGTGAAATAAGTCATAGAGAGAAAGACAGATACCATATGTTTTCACTCTTATGTGGATCCTGAGATACTTAACAGAAACCCATGGGGGAGAGGAAGGAAAAAAAAAAAAAAAAAGGTTAGAGAGGGAGGGAGCCAAAACATAAGAGACTCTTAAAAACTGAGAACAAACTGAGGGTTGATGGGGGGTGGGAGGGAGGAGAGGGTGGGTGACGGGCATTGAGGAGGGCACCTTTTGAGATGAGCACTGGGTTTTGTATGAAAATCAATCTGACAATAAACTTCATATTAAAATTAAAAAATAAGAATAATACAATAAAATAAAAACAAACTGCCAGATAAGTAACTTTCCTCCAGAAATATACCAACTTAGTTTGCCACCAGTGTTCACTTCATGTTGCAGATATTTTCAAGCCTCTCTTCTATGGGTTTTAGAAGCCTTTGCAAGGTGCTCTCAGAGTGAACTTTCATCCACTTAGTTTCTTGATCAGAATCTGACCTCCACAATTTTGTAGGGTTTATTCTTTTATCTAATCAAATTTCCATTTAAAAAAAATTATTTTTAGTGTAATAATCCACAAGTTTATTGGTCTTTAGTTATAAGTTCTGAGATAATGTATATGGAATGATTTTTAAACCTGAATATTAAACAAATAATTTTTTCTGAATTTCTATTATGGTACTCCAAAATAGTCTCTTAAGATTCTGGTAAGCTTCTAAACTCTACTTCATCCCGGGGCACCTGGGTGGCTCAGTCGGTTGAGCAACTGACTCTTGATTTCCACTCGGGTGGTGATCCCAGGGTCATGGGATCAAGCCCCACATCAGGCTCCAACGCTGAGTGTGGAACCTGCTTGAGATTCTCTCTCTTTCTCCCTGTGCCCCTCTCCCTCATTCGCGCATTCTCTCTCTCTCTCTAAAATAAAATTAACAGGGGCCTGGGCTCAGTCAGCTCAGATCATGATCTCGTAATTTGTGGGTTCAAGCCCCATACTGGGCAGGGCTCTGTGCTGACAGCTCAGAGCCTGGCACCTGCTTCGGATTCAGTATCTTCCCCTCCTTCTCTGCCCCTCCCCTGCTCATGCTCTATCTCTCAAAAATGAATAAATGTTAAAAAAATTCTTTTAATAAAAAATAAGCTATTCCATCCCAAACTTTATGATTTTATCAAAGTGTTCTTTACTAAGGAAAAGGAATCTATGACCATGTAAATAACATATATGCATAGTAATAATGTGAATATACATGTTACAAGCCACTGTCCTTGTTATTTAATAAGTGACTATTTCATTAGAACTGTATACAGACAGTCAGTGAAAGTCTTGTAAGAGGGACACCTGGGTGGCCCAGTTGATTAAACAACCTACTCTTGATTTCAGCTCAGGTCATGATTTCATGTTTCATCAGTTCAACCCCCGCATCGAGGTCTGTGCTGACAGTGCAGAGCCTGCTTGGGATCCTCTGTCTCCCTACCTCTCTGCCATCCCCCACTCAGACCTGCTCTCTCAAAAATAAATAAAGATTAAAAAAAAGAAGAAAAAAAGTCTTGTAAGAGCCCATCAATGGCCATGATTTAAAGTCTTTTTTTCTTTTATGTTTATTTATTTATTGGGGGAGGGGAAGACAGAGAGAGAGGTAGAGAGGGAATCCCAAGCAGGTTCCATGCTCCATATGAAGCCCAATCGTGCAAGGCTTGATCCCAGGAACCGTGAGATCACACCCTGAGCCAATATCAAGAGTTGGATGCTTAATCAACTGAGCCACCCAGGCACCCCAGCCATGATTTAAAGTCTTAAGAGTAACAAAAAATACACTCTGACTTTGTAAATTTTACATGCATGTAATTTGAAATTAGATCTGTTCCAAAAGTCAGATCATATTTAATCTATAAATAGAGTAACACAAGGTATCTTTAAGTTATTACTTTTCCTTTTCTAAATATATACCTTAGTAAGGGTTCAGTATCTATTAATAATTAATGTTAAGGTACCAATAAGGCAGCCCGGAAAAAAAAATAGATTGGTTAGGCTATATTCAAAGGGAAAACTGCTTACAAAAATATACTCATGTATCATAACTGTGGTTCACTGTTTAAAGCTTGTTCCCATTTCATCTAAAAAGTGGAATGCTACTACCAAACATACCAACCATTTCATTAATATCTGCCTTCATTCAAACTTTAATTTCTAGGATTACTTTTCCTATAATGATTCAAATAAGCTTTGGGATTTATGCTTGGACTTAACTTGTGGCATATGGATAAAATGCAAAATATGTTAAAGCTTTTATAAGAGGCTATAGAGGTATTTCATTATTATCAAATAGTTTCCCTGAAGATTTAAATCATTTCATTCTTAAAATTGCATTCCAAGATATGTAGTAGTCTCTTTCAGTTTCTGTACATTTATTCAACCAATATTTACTGAATGCTCGCTCTGACTACCATTAACAGAAACCTCCGGTACAGCAGGGACCACATGTTTACACACCTAGTACGCGGCAGAGTCTTATGCAAATGAAATATATACTAAACACTAGGGATGCCGAGATGAACAGGACACGGCACAGAAAGACAGCTACTGAATAACAATCTTTACTACCTGTCTTCACTTTGGCAAACCTCCATTTTCATTTAAAAATGAAAAATACCATTAAAAAAAAAAAAGTATTCCTAAAGTAACTTACTTGCTGACTTCTTTATACTGGGCTATCTCCTCAATATAAAGAAGGTCATGCAGCCGTGACTGATAGTTGGTCTTGGTCAATGATTTGTCTAAAACCGACTGGGTAAACAGCTGGTCAGCAGAGAGAGGAATTTGGTATCTGATAAGAAGGCTCTTCTCCAAATCAGTAGTTTCATTAGGTTCAAAATCTATAATAGTCTTAGAAGAAGAATCCCAACGCTTAGCTGTGGTTACTAGCTGTTGTTTTGCATGCATCAGGTATTCAAGATCTAAATGGAAACAAAAAACACATTTATAAAGAACACATTAAAATTCTCAAATACATTACACATTTTGGTAGGAGCATTTTATATGCTTGAGCTATCAATTCTTAAAAACAATCCAAAAACCCATCTAACAAAGAATTTTTCCCATATCAGAAATGTGTTGTCTAGGTTAACAAAAGAACATAAATAGGAACCCCTGTAAAAGAAAAAAAAAAAAAAAAATGCCTCCTTTTTAACACCAGGCTAAGACATACCAGAAATAGCTATTAACATTTTAAAATGCAGATTAACATTTAGAACTTAACTCTTTAGTCCAAAGAAATCTGAACTGCAAGAAGAAAATACAATAAATTCCTCATAAGATAAAACCTATTGGATGATAAACACTTTTCTCCTCCTACTAACAACACCTGCCCATTATAGAAAAAAGACGATCAGAACACTATGAAAGGTTAATCTTTTCGTATGTGGTAAAGCACAGTGAAACTCTCTGAAAGCCAATTTATGACAAACAAAAATCTTTTAGAAAATACTCATGTAAAAACACTGCTAATTCCTCGTTGAAATGTGATACAATGTGCCATTCAAATGCCCTATCAGAAAAATACAGTTCAGTCTCAGTTAAATTATACTGTAAGTAGGGCACAATGTCAAAATGAATGACTGTTCAAGTTCTGACATCTCTGAAAAAAAAAAAAGGTAGGACAGTACCAGCACAGGGTGAAATATATCGGAACATGAATTCTTTTTTTATTTTTTTAATTTTTTTTTTAATGTTTATTTATTTCTGAGACAGAGACAGAGCATGAGTGGGGGAGGAGCAGAGAGAGACAGAGACACAGGGTCAGAAGCAGGCTCCAGGCTCCGAGTTGTCAACACAGAGTCCGACGTGGGGCTCGAACTCACGAACCGCGAGATCATGACCTGAGCCAAAGTCGGTCACTCAACCAACTGAGCCACCCAGGCGCCCCCAGAACATGAATTCTGAGTGCTGGGTAGGCTTGCTCTATTTGCAGGACATACTACTTTTCTATTGGGTGGAGCATACATAGACCTATAAATATGAAACTTAACCAAGGCGGGGGGGGGGGGGGGGGGGGGGGGGGAGTTGCTTGACTGACTCATTAGGCTGATATCCAGTTTTCATGTAATGTAATTGAAAAGATGGCTTCACAACTCAGGTTACAATTTGGGGAAGAAATAATAAAAAGTTTAAACAGAGATGAGTTAAGTGTCCAAAGTACAAAAATAAGTTACCCTGTACTATCTTTACAATGAGAGAACAATGCATAATTGCCATGTAATGCTTAGTGAGAGATTTGCCTACATTTAAATGTTACATATAAATTATAAACACCTAAGTATAGTCACCCAAAAGACATTCTCAATACTAGAAAATAGTTTATCCTAATGTCTTATTAAAGATTCAAATGCAAAGGCCCTAATGTAAACGTTTCAAAAAATTAAAAAAGGAAAGGCCCTAATTTCTAGCCTTTGCTCCTTGAAAAGGTATTTTTACATGCCAGTTCTACTATTTCTCCAATGGAGAAACAAATACGCCTATAATCATCAAGGTATAAGGCTGGTCTGCATTCTTATAATACTCTCGATTAGGCAAGGATGGACTGGCTTTGCAATAGCTTCGAAAGGATAAGTTTCATAAAGTAAAGTAACAAGATTTTCTGCCTCAATCATCCTAAATTTTCATTCATTAAATCATAGCTACAAAAAATATTTAAATTACACACACTCCAACATTTCTAAAGCAGATTATACCATCACTAAAAGTCAGATGACAAACATTATCAAAATAACAAGGATGTACATAATTTTTTCTCTTAATTCAAAAGTCAAGAGAAACAGCAATAGTATAGTGACAAACCAAATAACCAACTCTTTAAAAATACAAAAAAACTAGGGGCGCCTGGGTGGCTGAGTCGGTTAAGCGTCCAACTTTGGCTCAGGTCATGATCTCACACCTCGTGAGTTCGAACCCTGCATTGGGCTCTGTGCTGACAGCTCAGAGCCTGGAGCCTGCTTCGGATTCTGTGTCTCCCTCACTCTCTGCCCCACCCCCACTCACACTCGGTCTCTCTCTCTTTCAAAAATAAACATGAAAAGAAATGAAAATGAAAAAAAATGTCTACATAATATCAAAGAATCTCTGTAATATATAATAAAAGGATGTCTCTTCTTTGGAAGTAGGAGAGTTATATTTCATAGTTTTATTTAAATAAGAAATTCAATCAGACTATGCCTAGATCAATATTATGTTCACATTCTTTAAAAAGTCACTAATTGGGGCATCTGGATGCTCAGTCAGTTGAACGCCTGACTCTTGAACCTGGCTCAGGTCATGGTCCCAGGGTTGTGGGATCGAGCCCCATGACGGGCTCGGTGCTGAGCATGGAGTCTGCTTGTGCATTCCCTTCCTCTCTCTCTCTACCCTTCTCCCCTGCTCGTGCACTCTCACTCTCCCTTTAAAATAAAAATAAACAAGGGGCACCTGGGTGGCTCAGTCGGTTAAGCGGCCGACTTCGGCTCAGGTCATGATCTCGCGGTCCGTGAGTTCGAGCCCCACGTCGGGCTCTGTGCTGACAGCTCAGAGCCTGGAGCCTGTTTCAGATTCTGTGTCTCCCTCTCTCTGACCCTCCCCCGTTCATGCTCTCTCTCTGTCTCAAAAATAAATAAACGTTAAAAAAAAAAAATTAAAAAAATAAATAAAATAAAATAAAAATAAACAAACAGTCACTAATTCTTCCCAACCAATATTTATGTAACTGGGATAGTAAAAACCTGAAACAATAGAGCTTTCCATTTAAAAAGATTTTTGTTCACCTATTTAATGTGCAAAGCAAATTATACAGAAAGTCATTCTGGGAAAAGTGGCATGAGAAACAGTATTTGTTTTTCTCGTCTATATAGTGCCATGACTGCCACCCTGGTTTTATGAAATTGTTAAAATTAGTGTCTTCAGCAGGTAGCACAATTTCCAAACAATTTCCAAACAATGTTAAATTTTATTCCACTGTGGTTTCTTTAAATGACTATAAACACAGTACAGGAGGGGCATCTGGGTGGCTTAGTCGGTTCAGTGTCCAACTCTTGATTTCAGCGTAGGTCATGATCTCATGGTTTGTGGGTTCAAGTCTCATGTCAGGCTCCACCCTGACAGAGGGGAGCCTACTTGGGATTCTCTGTCTCCCTCTTTCTGCCCCTTCTCCACTCTCTCTCATAATAAATAAACTTAAACGGGGGGGGGGGGGGGGGGGGGCTACGTTGTGGGGATGGGCTAAATGGAGGACGGACATTAAGGAAGGCACTTGTTGGGAGGCGCACGGGCTGTTACATGTAAGTGATGCATCACTAAATTCTATTCTTGAAATCATTATTACACTATACGCTAACTAACTTGGATTTAAATTAAAAAGCTAGGGGCGCCCGGATGGCTCAGTCGGTTAAGTGTCTGACTTCAGCACATGATCTCACGGCTCGTGAGTTTGAGCCCTGAGTTGGGCTCTGTGCTAACAGCTTAGAACCAGGAGCCTGCCTCGGATGCTGTGTCTCCCTCTCTCTCTCTCTCTCTCTCTCCTCTCAAAAATAAATAAACATTGGGGCGCCCGGGTGGCTCAGTCAGTTAAGCGACCGACTTCGGCTCAGGTCATGATCTCACGGTCCGTGAGTTCGAGCCCCGCGTCGGGCTCTGTGCTGACAGCTCAGAGCCTGGAGCCTGTTTCAGATTCTGTGTCTCCCTCTCTCTGACCCTCCCCTGTTCATGCTCTGTCTCTCCCTGTCTCAAAAATAAATAAAACGTTAAAAAAAAAAAAAAAAAAAAAGGTTTAAAAAAAAATAAATAAACATTAAAAAAAATTAACTAAAACAGAAAAACTCAGACTCAAACACAAAGAATAAACGAATGGTTTCCGGAGGGGAGCAGGGGTAGGGGTGGGGATGGGGGTGGGCAGGCGGATGAGTTATATAGGTGAAAGGGATTATGAGTACATGTATCATGATGAACACTGAGCAAAGTATAGAATTGTTAAGGGGCGCCTAAGTGACTCAGTTGGTTAAACGTCTGACTCTTGATTTTGGCTCAGGTCATGACCTCACAGCACATGTGAGTTCAAGCCCCGCATCAGGCTCTGCACTGACAGTGCGGAGCCTGCTTGG
Organism: Panthera leo; assembly: GCF_018350215.1. Lineage (NCBI taxonomy): Eukaryota > Metazoa > Chordata > Mammalia > Carnivora > Felidae > Panthera > Panthera leo. The sequence goes on along the minus strand of NC_056692.1, from coordinate 47,675,458 downwards.
GATTCTCTCTCTCTCCCTCTATTTCTGCCCTTCCCCTGCTCGCTCGCTCTCTCTCTCAAAATAAATAAATATTAAAAAAAATAAAACAGGGGTGCCTGGGTGGCTCAGTAGGTTGGGCGTCTGGCTTTGGCTCAGGTTTTGTGAGTTCCAACCCCCGCGTCAGGCTCGGTGCTGGTGGATCAGAGCCTGGAGCCTGCTTCAGATTCTGTGTGTGTGTCTCTCTCTCTCCCTTTCCCCTTCTCACACTGTCTGTCTCTCTCTCTCAAAAATAAACATTAAAAAAAATTTTTTTTTAATAAGATAAAACAAAGAAACAAGAAACCACAGTACAGAAGGGAGAGCTGGGGGAACAGCAAAAAGAAAACTTAAAAAAAAAAAAATCCATGTGTGCCAACACCAGAAAGTCTGCAAATTACTGATCTCAGTCGTTAACTCAGACATCAAAAATGAACCGTGGCCAGTGGCTACCGAGGACATATTTTGCCAAAACCACTTCTCTTTCCCTGCTTCATCTGAACTTGAGACAAGCGTCTGCTTCCAATCCTCTCTTACAATGAGCAGCTGATTAAGCCTATTCAAATTCCCACCTAATTTACAGTTGGCAGGTCTGCAGAGTCGCTGTTCAATGGAGGAGGGCGGGGAGGTCCCCGTGGGGACCTGACTACCACTGGGCCTCATCCCCCGCCTTCCCCCAGCACATGTTAGCACCTGCTAACATCTAAACCACACACGTATGCTACTCAGGGCAGCTGAGCCACTTCGTCCCCGGTACGCACTTCTCTTCAACCTCGAATAGGCTGGAATGAAATACACTCCGGAAAGACTGGAAGTGAATAGGTTAGGATCAATACTCACAAAACCATACAGGGAGAGTTTATTAACCAACTCTTAGAATAACGAATCTCCAATCTGTCAAATCTGACAGAAATTGTAAACCTATAAATGTTACCCGGAGATGTGGTAGGCAGAAGCTATAAACATATTTTAAGGGAAATTCACAAGAAACAAATTAAAGGTCATCAGAATGCACCTAATTTCTTTAAGATAACGTAAGGGAAGAGCTGCTACTTCCTTCCACAGAGTTCAAGGTCGGAATAACTAGTCGGACACAAGATATGCTTCCCAACCTCCCTGGCCCTGTGACTGAGGACAGCGGTGGCCTCGGCGTTCGGCCACACGGTTGCCAGTCTAACGAAGCGTCCAAAGGGTTGGTTTGTTTGATGAAGAATATAATATGGCAGACTGGGAAAGTATCCTTAACAGAACCCAGAGAGCAGATTTAAAAAAAGGTAAGGAGGAACAAACATCCAGTGTTGTGCGTGCCTGGCAGAAGGGTGGACACAGCACCAGCACACGATACACGCATGCTACGTGTGGAACATATTTACAACAGCTCCATCTATCTAGGAGTTGAAGAGAAGGAGATGAAACGAGCCTCAGTTCCGAAATCGGACACACCACGCTCTTCCTGACGAAGCATTTTGGTCAGCGCCTTTACAAGTCTGGACTGCCCAAATTAACAATAAAATTACAAATCTGAAAGTAATCCTAAACCACCATTTCGGCTACTCATTTCAGTATCATTCCCGTCCCCAAAACTGCCAACATGGAAGCAAGATGAACATCTCTTAGTTTACCCATACTGTCGATCCCAATTTTCCACCTCTTAAAGAGGATACTAAAAAGTTAAAACAGCGAAATAACAGCATAGGAATGCCTCACTATTTACATGCTTCCATTCAATTGTATTTTTTAGTGACAAAGGCATTATTTTTTAAATCTATTTTTCTAGTACTTTTCTGATCACATAATATCAAATATTTTATATACCCTTAATTTACCAACAACCCTGGAATTTGGAGATAATTAAGTCACACTAAATTTTGATGTTAATGTTAACATACACTGCTAAACTCAAAGTAATGGATACTATCAAGCTTTCAAATTAAACACATAAGAAATAATTTTCAACATGTAACTTCCAGATACTCAGACTTGAGCTCAGGTCATGATCTCATGACCTCATGGTCTCATGGTCTCATGGTTCATGTCCCATATCTGGCCCGCTGCTGTCACAAAGAGCCCACTTCAGATCCTCTGTCCCTCTGCCACTCCTTCGCTCATGCTCACTCGCTCTCTCTCAAAAAGAAACATTAAAAAATTTTTTTTTTCATTAATCAAAGCTGTGGGGTAAAATGTATAATGAATACAGTTTGTTTCCTAAGCAAAGGGCAACTCACTAATTTTGTTCTTTTGTAGATATCTTTTGCCACACATTTTTTTTTTTTTTTTTTTTTTTATTTTTTTTTTTTATTTTATTTTTGGGACAGAGAGAGACAGAGCATGAACGGGGGAGGGTCAGAGAGAGAGGGAGACACAGAATCGGAAACAGGCTCCAGGCTCCGAGCCATCAGCCCAGAGCCTGACGCGGGGCTCGAACTCACAGACCGCGAGATCGTGACCTGGCTGAAGTCGGACGCTTAACCGACTGCGCCACCCAGGCGCCCCTGCCACACATTTTTAAAAGGCACAACTCTTAGGGTGTCTGGGTGGTTCAGTCAGTTAAGCGTCCGACTTTGGCTCAGGTCATGACGTCAAAAATTTGTGGGTTCAAGCCCCATGTCTGACTCTGTGCTGACAGCTGGGAGCCTGGAGCCTGCTTTGGATTCTGTCTCCCTCTCGCTCTACCCCTCCCCCACTCATTCTCATTCTCATTCTCTCTCTCTCTCTCAAAAATAAACATTATAAAAAAAGAGAAAGCAAGACGAGGCACATCTTTAACCCAAAATTTCTTAGTGCATACCGTGTCTCTTGTTGAACCTGAACCTCACCAACAAGGGAAAAGAATTGAAAACAGCAAAATTATTAAAGTTATACCTATTTCCTAACAGTTTGCAGAATTGCCATATGACTACTAGAGGGAAAAAAATTCATTCATGGTCTGCAAATAGAAAAGGTTTGAATGCTTTACATATCATAAAAATATTTTTTAAAAATGTGGGAATTTTCCCCCAGTTCAAACTGAATTAATTAAAGTAGAATTTTTAATTTGATCCTGAACGATGAAGTAGAAAAGCAAATGTCTGCTGTGTAACTTGATTTTAAGTTCCAAGGAGTAAAGCACTAATATAATTAAGTTCCAGGATCAAATCAGTTTGACAGACACTGAGCCTTTAATTACTGAGGTGCACTGTGAATCTCTAAGGGAAAAAAAAGCATGCACCGTTTCCAAACATATTTTCAGATGGGATTCTTTACCTATTATTAACATAACACCTATTCATTTCAGTAGAACACAGTCCAGCATGGTCCAAATATGTAACTTTATGGAAAAGAAATGTATGTTGCCAGCATTAATTTCAGGACAAAAACTTGCTTAAACAATGAACAGCCAATCACATGGAAGAAGTGTTGAAGATATTTTCTATTCAAATTCTAGTTTCATACCATCACTACATTTCTTTGTGTGTGCAGAAACCAAATTATATTATGGTATCATTTATACTGTTATCAAAAGTATACGGAAATATGATAAGGCTCAGATCTAATTCAACCGCCCAATTCCCAACCACATTTGGCCAACTTAAATCTGAAAGGTTTTCTCCTAATTCTAGAATAAGGAAGATCAAATAGTGAATTGGCTGAGGCTGGGGGTAAAATCAGCCAGGATGTAACACTGTCTGTCCCCAATTTAACAAAGAAGTTCTCTTGCTCTCAGTGTCTCTGAATGTTATCCACACAATATGCCAGAACAGATACAAGTAAGAAACTGACATTTTTACATTTTTATTATTTGAGAATCTTTTATAAAACTGTGATTTCACATAAATAAATCTTTTCCCCTCAATTTTTTTTTGCTGACAAACATCTGCTGTAATAATCAAAAACACTAACTAGCACTAAGACAGAAGCAGGAAACAAACACACTATTTACATCCTGCTTTCATTTCTCCAAAATTCTTTTGAGGTCCTGTACACAGTCACAATGAAACAAGCACAGTCATGCAATAAAAACTTAAGAACTTAACAAAAGCGTCAAGATATTGAATGACCTCAATTTTACGAGTAGGGAAAATACCAAAGAACTAGAAATCAGAACAACAGGTCAGCTCATTTCAGTAATGGACCCAAAAAAAAAAAAAAAAAAAAAAAGTCAGCCAAACGTCACCTGGCTTGCCTAAACCTAGCTTTTAAGTTTTTCTGTTTATAGTATTTCAAAATCTCTTATCAGAAAATACATTTTATAATGGTCTCTTTTATATTTATTTTTCTTGTCCTTGAAAATTTTCACTATGTGAAATTGCCTTAATGTTTCCAAGTTAGTTCAAGAAAATGCTTAACTTTTATTATTTTCTACAACGTAACAGCTTAGAGGTAAAACTTTATAAAGCAAAATAAGCAAAGATAACAAACTGCAAAGTGGTCAGCAAAAAGAAAAAGATATAAAGAACAAAGGGGGAAGGCATTTTATTAGTTCCAAATCAGAGGATATCCTTGACTGTATTAATTCCATCTACTATACCTCAATGAATACAAAATTCGTTATATTTTCAAACTAGTATCTTAGAAACTTAAGAAATGAAACACTGGGGTGCCTGCCTGGATGGCTGAGTTGGTGGAACATGTGACTCGTCATCTTGGGGTTGTGAGTTCAATCCCCCCACACTGGGGGTAGAGTTTGCTAGGTAAGTAGGTAAGTAAGTAGGTAGGTAGGTAGGTAGGTAGGTAGGAAGGAAGGGAGGGAGGGAGGGAAGGAGGGAGGGAGGGAGGGAATTCTATTTCTTCCAGTGACCACACTTAAAATATCAGTCATCTTGGACAACTTGTCTTCCACCAACTTCTCTTGCCTTCTCTTGTCAAGATTCTCAGGTGCTGTGGCTTTAAGGGCTCAGGTCTTTATCTCGGCTTCTTAGCCCCTCTTCCTGCATGCACCCTAGAGCCCCTGGTCCACACTTTTTAAAATAAATTCTTTCTCTCTTCCTACTTTCTTCATTCTATTTGTAAGTCAGAAGTTATTCTAACCATGGCTCATGGTAAAAACAATAGCTACCATTTACTAAGTGCTTACCATGTGCCAGAAACCATACAATGCTTATTTTCGTTCCCACAATAATCCTCTGAAATAGATATTACTAGCCCCATTTTACACATGAAGTTCAGAAATGTCACACAAGTAATGAGAAAATTGAGACTCAAATCCAATTCTATTTGACTGTGAAGTGTGTTCACTGCTCTTTTTCTCCCACTAGAAAAGTAACACATGCCTGAGGCAAAAGTAGTCAAAGTACCCTCAATCTCTCAAGCCCATGTGAGAGGGTGCCCTAAAATCTACATCATCACCTCCTTCCCGCATCAGTCTTAATTAGCATCATTTTCTCTTCCTAATGCAGACATGTAACATTTTATATAATGAATTAAATAGGCTTTCATTAACTAGTACAGATTTTTGACAACCCTTAAAAACTTACTTTTTTGTTTGTTTTTAAAAAATTATTTCTATGGGGAAATGAGTTGTGAGTTACAAACCATCCATCTAAAAGCAAACTTTTAAAATATAACCCAGGGGCGCCTGGGTGGCTCAGTTGGTTGAGCGTCCGACTTCGGCTCAGGTCATGATCTCACGGTCCGTGAGTTTGAGCCCCGCATCGGGCTCTGTGCTGACAGCTGAGCCTGGAGCCTGCTTCAGATTCTGTGTCTCCCTCTCTCTCTGACTCTCCCCCACTCATGCTCTGTCTCTCTCTGTCTCAAAAATAAATAAACATTAAAAAAACAAAATAAAATAAAATAAAATAAAATAAAATAAAATAAAATAAAATAAAATAAAATTATAACCCACATGTGGGGCACCTGGATGGCTCAGTCAGTTAAGCATCCAACTTGATTTCGGCTCAGATGGAGCCCTGCTTCGGGCTCGGCACTGGGTATGGAGCCTGCCTGGGATTCTCTCTCTCTCTCTCTCTCTCTCTCTCTCTCCCTCTCCCTCTTCCCCTCCCCCATGCACACATCCCCTCCCTCCCTCCCTCCCTCTCTCTCTCTCTCAAAAAAAAAAAAAAAACCAAAAAAAATATATTTCTATATGTATGTACACGTACGTACACACACACGCGCGCGCGCGCGCACACACACACACACACACACACACACCACACTTAAGCCCAGAACATTCTATGAAAATTATACTTCCAAGTGGGAAATACGTGGTGGTCTCTCTTCATGATTTACAAAAGGTACCTCCTAATAGTTCTCAAGTTCTAGTCTCTAAAAGCAACTCACTAGTACAGGGGCAGGCAAACCACAGCATGCAGGCTACTTCCAGCCCGCAGTTTTTGAAAATAAAGTGTGACTGGAACACAGTCATGCCCTTTCGCTTCCATATGGTCTCTAGCTCCTTTATCATCACAGCGCAGAGCAGCGCTGTCCCAGCAAACACCATCTGCCCGGCAGCACCTGAAGGATTCACTCTCTGGCTCTTAGCAGGAAAAAGACTGCCAAAGAACTCCTACAGCGGCAAATATAAATTAAGTATTCTTACTCTGTCAACTGTATCTACTTGGCTATCGGATTTAACATATTCTATCTTTTTTTTTTTTTTAATGTTTATTTATTTTTAAGACAGAGAGAGACAGAGCATGAGCAGGGGAAGGGCAGAGAGAGAGGGAGACACAGAATCGGAAGCAGGCTCCAGGCTCTGAGCTGTCAGCACAGAGGCCGGCGTGGGGCTCGAACTCACAGACCGCGAGATCATGACCTGAGCCGAAGTCAGACGCCCAAACCACTGAACCACCCAGGCGCCCCAGGATTTAACATATTCTAATTCCAAAGAGTACGGAGAAGATGAAAATCCAAAATACAAAAGAATAAAAACAGGTAACAGAGATCAAAGTAAGTGAGAAATAAGCCTCAACTGAGGTCTAAGGAAGTCTGGGTGACACTGGCACACACACAAGAAGGTAATGCCTAATTGTTCAATCTGGGCCCAAATGTTGCTTTAACCTTCCCAGCAGATAAAGTAGGAGACAGAACGATTCCACCTGTCACTGCATCCAAAAAATCAAACCCTAGCATTTGCTCATGAACCAGACTTTAGGTCTCACAAATGGGACACTGTGGTTACAGAGCAAAAAACATCCTCCACAATAGGGTCAGTTATAGTCAATACAATAGGAAGTTTCACATGAAGTCCCTCTTAAATAAATATTTAGTGCTCACTAAATAAAACAAAGCACCTATAAATCCAACCAAGAGCCAAGAAAATACAGGGTAATGTGCCCCTTCCTTGTCCTGTTGGATCTCGGCATAAAATTTAGCAATAGGCAGTAATGTAACAACGTGCAAAGTAATTATCATCTTCTGCAGGTGCTCACACGTTGAAACCAGGGACCTCTTTCCCAGGAACACAGAGCAGATCCTATTAAAGGCACCCTAGGGGCGCCTGGGTGGCTCGGTCGGTTCAGCGTCCGACTTAGGCTCAGGTCATGATCTCGCGGTCTGTGAGTTCGAGCCCCGCGTGGGGCTCTGTGCTGACGGCTCAGAGCCTGGAGCCTGCTTCAGGGGCGTCTCGCTCTCTCTCTGCCCCTCCCCTGCTCATGCTCTGTCGCTGTCTCAAAAATGAATAAAACATTAAAAAAAACAAAAAACAAAAAACAAAAAACAGAAACCAAGCTAAGAGACCCAAACAGACCTGATCATCTACTCAGACAAGTTTGGGGAAGCTCAAAGCAAGTTTGCCTAATGACTCCATAAAGAGAACAGAGCATAATAGGAACCATTCTCATCTCATTACCCAATAAATGAGTCAATTGCTTTGGGATTTTTTTTTTTTTTTTTTGCCTTATCGTTCATTCCCTCTCCAGGAAATATTTAGAGGCTAATACGTATCTTTTAATACTGCCATTATAGTGCCTTTTAATACACTGTATCGGGGGGGGGGGGGGAAGTCTAAATATTACCTTCTGTAGAAGCCGCATCAATCATTACTCTTTGCATGAGCACTGGTTCCAATCCAAAGTCGAAAACTATGGTTTGGCGAAAAGTTCCAAAGATTTCTGTGTTAAATGCTATTCCGACTTTATACACGTAATGATCTAATCCATTTTGGGCCATCTTCCCTCCTATCCATTCTTGACAGTTCTCTGGGACTTCCTGTGATACCTGGGTAGTGCTATCTCCGGCAGATATTGCAATGATACTAAAATGAGGACGATGTGCATCATAGAGCAACGCTACCCGACACAGCATTCTTGCAGGCTGCAAGGAAGGCAAAGGAATTCATTGAGTACAAGGGGGTGCAAAGTCCAACTGTCATCGGGTTCTTCAATAAAAATATTCCCATCAGGGACTTTTACTTTCCCACGCTTCTAAGAGACTACGTTAAAAATACAAACTGTACTCACAAGCCATTTGAGAAAAAATCAGAACGGTTTAAAACAAAAATCAGTTGTTAAGATCATATATTTATGATGTCACTGATACCTCAGCAAAGCTGAAATTTTTAAAAATGACAGATTTATCCGACATCTCTAACCACCCTGCTCTTCCCATGACGCACTCATCTTTCTTTGCGGTGAAAGCTATCACCCTGTATGACCACCGAACTCCAACTTTCCGTACCTTTGGCCTAAAAAAGTTTTATCCAGCTTTAAGTAGGAAGTCTTCACAGGGGAGCAGTTACCTCTGAAGGCAACGGATTGGGTTCAAGGCCGAAGCTAAATGTTCCCAGATTTTTCATCCCAAGATGCGGATGGAATAGTAAAAGAAATGCCACCAAAAAGCACACAAAACTTTTCCACTGCACATATTCAGAGAAAAGTTTGACTTTGCTTTATTCTAAAACTTTGAGTACTATATTCAAGATGGAAAGCACTGCAGAAAACGTCTCGTATTAAAAACCCATTATTACAGAATCTATGATTTCATCAAATCAATTATGCAAACAAGTTGCTACTGTTTAAATATCTTAGAACTGCCAGATTAAACAATTCGATTTTTAAATAGTTAATTCTGAGCCACGAACCCCATCCTAACCCCATCCTATGTTCCGACTTTGGAAGACAATGTATCAAAGAACTCTTGATCAAATTAATAAATTAGCAAACATCTAAATATCTACAAAGACCTTTAACTCAAAATCTAAAAAAAGTATACCTTTAAGGGAATACAGAAATACACTTTAGCACAATACATAACCTACTTAAGAATATTTAGATGAAAACATTTTCAATGGTCTCACACAGGGATTTAAAGGTCAGGGAAGCTTTAAGCACATCGAAAAAAAATTACATTCTTCGATTAACACAAAATTCATACCTTACAAGTAAGAGCAAAGGTCCATGTCTGGTGAGACTTTTTGGTGTTGACAGTAACCGACAGATCAGGATGATGCTCTACTTTTACTCCCTCTATACATTCGCTAAGCTGAAAATAGACAACAACTGGTGTTACGTTTTTATTCCTAAAAGCACAAACAAAACTTTTGGCATGGTAAATAAATAAATATCCACGGTGAAGATGTGGATGGAACTGTTGACAAAGCAAGACATTTTACACATTAATTTTATAAGAACAAAATATAATAAAGCTTAGACGAGACATAAAAAAATTAAGGACAACAAAATGGCAGTAAACACTCCCTGAACGAAGAAGGTTCATACAATACCTGCAAATCTCCAAACAAATGCCTTGGCTCTGCTCTTTATTTTAGCAAAAGAGTCTGATTTTGCTACAAAAACACTTCATCAAGAATCGAGTTCTTCATATAGAGGATAAGGAAATAAACCAAAATATAGCACAAAATAAAGTCAAGACTCAAACAAAGTCATTGTTTCAAACAAAACAAAACAATGCAGTTTATTTTCCTCACCACTTTCTCAGGAGATAATGAATTCATCCACTTTTCTATCAAGGTCTCCATGTAACTGCCTGAGAGCTGTTTATTCTCGTTTTGCTGTTTCAATTTTATCAGCCGCGAGGCGTATCGTTTCTGCCATTCTGCTAGTTCTTCCTGGGAGTGCGCTGAAGTACACTGGGCACCGTACCTACAGATGCCTTGTTCTAAAAATCTAAGTAAAATAGGAAAGACTGTTTCATCATACACTTTGTTGGACCATTTAGAATACAAACTTCCATCCTTTGCCCTTCGACTCTTCAATAACAAAAACAAAACTTTATCTCCTGAAAGGCCGTATTTATCACACTGACTTGCACGGAGGAGGGAGAAGAGGTTTCACGAACATTTATAACAGTTAATCGCTACGGCAACTTCCCAGACTCAGTGATCCCTGTTTTGGAATAAGGGGGTGCCAAAGCGAAACATAACCAGTCATAACCACCCCGCACCCACAAAACCAACATCGAAACGGCAGTCTCCTTCATGATGTAACAACTCCGTTTGGACAACTCTTCTTAGAGCAGAATTTTCCTAAAGCAACACTGACAGCAAGTGGATCGGTGCATCAAACACAGGAATGCCCTACTTCCCAAAATGATATTCTCCTCAAGAAAAATGCTCCACATACTAAGAATTTCATTCGGAAAAAAATGTTACTGTATCATTAAAGTATAACCTTAAGGGTTCTATTCCTCACCTTCGAACGTAAAGCCTTTACCCTTTTCTCTAGGACCATTAACCTATATTTCATTGAAAATACTGGACTCTATTCATTTGCTTGAAGCTTTGAATAAATTAAGAATAAAAGTTTTATATTAGAATCACAATTAATTCAATAGGTTAAATTCTTCAATGGTAAATTCATAAACGTTCACTTTAAAGGACAAGAGTTAATGGTTTCACAGTGTTTATGACTCAGAAAATTCAACTGACAATAATTCGGTGGTCAAAACACATAAAAAGGCAAAACTCTGAATATTAGTATTTTTTTAAAGTTTTAAATACCGTGCAAAATTCGGGGCCTAGCCAATTTTTAAACCATTGAAACGTCAAAAAATTAAAAAAAGATCTTCTGAGAGAAAAAATGAAAATTAAACTATAAAGAGCAAAATAGAGATGAGAGGTGTTATATTATGGATAATTCTTCAACTGAAAAAAATACAGGCCATAAGAAATACAAAACGAACCACAACACGATGTAAATTATCAAACGGTTCACCCTATTTGAAAAGATGACTGTATTTAAAGCTTTTCTTGATGATACATCAAGTTCTTGAATTTAATTATACTATTAAGTTCTTACGTTTTTTAAGATACATTTAAAATCATGCATTTGTTTCTCTTAAGTAGATCTTAATAAGCCAAATATTTGTCTTTCTATTGCTTTGTTTTAAATTATTTCTTTAAATATATTAGAGGCTGATAGTCTCTCCTGGCCTTAAATTTTCTCCCATTTCCTCTGCATACGACTGTGTTTTTCCTCTCCTATGACAGGATGCCACCAGGATTTCTGCAGTTTACTACTTCGTTTCTTTATTTCTACATAAAATCATATCTGATATCTTAACTATTCAATCATCAAAACTACATATCCAGTTTTCTTCATTACCAAAAACAATCTATAGTAATGAGACTTTATTTCTAAAATAGCACTAGTTACTAGTTCTTACAAAAAGAACCTTTCAAAACGTGACTGCAATAATTCTGTCCAGCTTAATAACTATTTTGAAAGGTTAGCCCTTCAAATAGAAATTACTCGTAAATTATATAGAAGGATAACATGAAGATAATAGATATTTTTTTAGAAAAGTTATTAAAATAATTTAAAATTTCTTCATCTACTTTATGCTCTACTTCAGTTTGTATCATTTCAATTTCAATCACCAAAAGTTAGGTAAATTTCACATAAATAAGAGACCAGAATTAAATTCAGTCCTAATAATTCAACTGGTTTTATAAAAGACTTCTACACCAAGTCTTAACAATCCCCATTTAGATCACTGTTGTTTGTAATTAATAGAAGGCTCAGTGGTCTGGCTTTGACTTTTCTTATTTAATGATAATGACCATTATGGCTTCTGTTTCCAGTTGAAAATAAACCACTTAACTCAATCATTATACTTCTTCCTTCACATATTATCTTCTTTAGATTGGAATTACTGCTTTTCAGAAAGTGAAGGAAAATTATCTATCCTTTGAATAAAGACATGTCATTGGTTTAAAAAAAAAATTCACGTTACCTTTTACACAAAGTATATTCCTCGCTGCTTGTGATTCCCCTAGGTGGTGGGCGGAAATGCCAACCATTACAAGATCCTAGAGAGTAATCAGGATATAGTCGTATCATTTGAGGCTTGCTAATAATTCTGATATTTTCATGTGTAAGAAATACTATAAACCCTCCACACACATCATCCCAGATGATGTAAAAAGGACATGACATACTTGCCTCTACCAATCAAATGAGTGAAATTCAATTAACCACATGAAACTTCAAATCACTGAAGTAGTTACCCAACAGCGAAATCAAGTCGATGACCCTGACTCTGTCCTAGCAACTGGTGGACAGGTTTCCAATGCAGTCTCTTCCCTAACAACTGACAGGGGAAAGGTTGGCATGCTTGTCATTTCTTAAGTCATTTCTTAAGATGCGTCTCTATCAGGAATTATTTCAGGAATGAGAAAATTACTGCATCCTGGAAGGAAATTTTTAGAGCAAATTCAATACTGCATACTGGGTAAAAAGTTACCCATTATCACCCATGCTCCTTAGGGTTTGTCTGACACATGTAATCATATAAAGTAAGCCTTTTTTACAAGCGAAATCAAGTTCAAAAAGTTGACTTCTGAGGTAGGAGCTAAAAAACAACATTTGTTTACTTCTGAAGACAATGACGTTTGATTCGTTTGGGTAAAAGATTCCAAATAAACCAAGGAAATAAGGCTTAAGAGAGAAAAGGCTAGAGCAGTAGAGGTTGAGCAGCAGCAAAAATTTAAGGACCTTACAGCCATTTTCTATTCCCTCACAAATCACTGTGCCCACACCCCAACAACGGCAACAACAAAGATATTCAGCCAGGCTGAGTTTAAAGCTGCGTTTCATCCCCTTCCAGCTGTGTGACTGGGAAAATCACTGAACTTTAATAAACACCAGTCTCATCACCTCTCAAAATGATGGGAGAAGCCAATACATGTTTTTGTGAAAGCCACCGAGTACATAGTACCCAGCAAGCGCTCGATGAATGTCGGTCCCCTTCCCCTTTTGTGGGGCAAGAGAAGAGCAGGTCATGGATTTTAACCGTGGCTGGAACAACTCAGCTTACCGAGATCGGGACTTCCAAAAAGTAAGAACTGGACTGGCCTGGGACAGAGAGAGAAAGAAGGCTTCCCTCTAGCGCAGAATGTAGCAACTCGACATTGCTAACGATGAGGTTTACGTTTGGAGCTACGTGGAGGCAAGAAAAGGATACCTCCTACCTCCATTACTCCACGCCGCTACAGAAAGGGGCCAGTAAAACAACTGCTTCGTCCGCACCTACTTCTTAGAATTAAATTTTTATATCCTCTCCTGACACCTCCACTTACATGTACCACAACTCCGTAAATGTCCTCCCAGTAATCAACAAAAAAGCAATGCCTGGAATTACAGCTAGGAAGTAACACAGAATTTGGTACTTACCCCCTTCCAAGCCTTCCACGTGATATCCAGACAGGACGTTACTAGTTGCTGTCTGAAATTTTTCAAATGAAAATGTTCTTATAATAAGAAATACCCAACTGAGTTGTATTAAACTTGGACATTTTCAACATTTCTCAAAAAGGCTGAGTTTGAATACTTAGAAATTTTAATGTTAATAAACAATATCTTTTGCTTCCATCTCTGCTCTACATTAAACTACGTTTAAATATGGAAAAGAAGTACTTATGTGGCCCTCATCAAGGAAACTGATAAGAGATTCCCTATACAAAAATTACCTGGTAGCAAAACAAAAAAGTGTACATCCCCAGTTCTGAACCCAAAGGAGGAGCACCTCCATCCCACTTACTCATTTCACTCTCCTCTTGCTAACACCCAGAGAAAGACCAGCTAGCGAGGGGCCTTTTCTCCTGCATGGGGTACAGTGCCACCACTCTGGGGCCTGGGGCACATCCTGCCAAGTCCCCCTCACTCCAGGATGAGCCTTCGTCCCATGATGGAGCTGAGGACCCATCACGCTGATTTCCTGGATTTCCTGACTCCCTTGGTGCACGTAACTCCCCAGTCTGCTCCTCTGGCTCTAATTTGCCTCTAAATTCTACACCCCCCAGTTCAAGTTAAGTGCCAGCCATAGCACGTTTTCTTATTTTTCTTAACTATTCGACAGCATTTTATGTGCTGGATCATTCTGTCAGCCACATACAGATCCACTGCCAACAGCCTACAAGTGCCTTTCTGCATTCCCACACCTCACAGAGGACTGGGAACATAATGGGTGCCCAGTAAGCACGGGATGGAGGAGATGGGGGGATGCACTGATGATCATCCAAGCACTTTAAACAAATATATCCAAACCAAATGCATCATCTTTATCCCAAATCTCATCCTCCTTCAGTTGCTCCTCCAGTTAATGGATCCACATCCACAAAGAAAGCAAGGCTCAAATTCCAAAAGCCGTCTTGAACTGCCTTCTGTCCCACTGAGCAGTCTCCAAATCTTGACCAACTAGGTCTAGAACGACTCTCCCGTGTGTCTCCTACTCTACTCCCACTGCCACTGTCCTGGTTAAGGCCCTCATCTGCCCCTGAACCAAATGACCACCAATCTTACCCTGTACCAAGTCACCTCTGGGTCTTTACCCAACACCCCATCCTTTAATCTCAGCCCCCATATTCCTGCCTTCCTGGTCTCCCCGCAGACTGCTCATCTCGTTTTCCTGATTGCGCTTCCGCTCCAGCACTTCCTGACCACAGGCAGCCCGCCCTGCAGGTACATTAGCTACGTGCATCTCGGACTGGCCCCAACAGATTGCTTTCCATAGCTATCTCAGCTTTCCAAAACCCAGAACACCTTCAACAGCACAGGTGCTCAGTAAATGTTGAGCTGAATCAGAGGACATGGTACCCCAAGATGAAATCTGGAATGTTTTGTACCATACAAAGAATGTCGTCTAAATGCTAATTAGATATAACCAAAACACTATCACTATAGCCTATATGTCGTTAATTAAATTGGACCTTTTAGGTTGGACTGGAACTAAGTCACTATGATACTGTTTCTACAGGAAGGTAGAAACTTGATTCTCAAACAACTTACTAAAAAGTTTTTAAAGACAACCCATTCTTTTTGCAAAATGAGGTCTGAATATCAGAATATATAAGCTAAATTGGAAGTAATTGTTCACATTGTAAAGCTTCTATGCTCACAAAGAAGATACATTAAAAGATCTCTTTACATTCTACAAGCCGGATCTAAGTGCCATAATCCCACACTAGCTTTTAATATGATTTCATCTACATCAAATATACAAATATAAAACCTAAAAATTCACTTCAATCATAAATTTAAAATACCTCCTCTAAAATATTTATTAAAATAAAATTTACCAGATATGCAAGGAAAAAAACGGGAATAAAATGTTTTAGTCCTATAATAAAGCTGAAAGCATTTCTAAATGTTAGAAGGGAAAAATACATGGTGTGTTTCACGAGTCAGCACCTGCCATGATGTGCAAATGAGCGGGCGCGTCTGTGCTGACACCCCAGCTCTCAGGCTGGCAGGGTCTAGCGAAAGACACATCTGCTGGCGCAGAAGCTCGGCCTGGGCTGCGTATCTGGCCACCAAAGCTCTCAGGTTCCAATGTGTTGTGTTTGGGTTGGGTTTTTTTACTTGTTTTTCCTTTTATTATTTTAGACAGAAAGAGCATGAGAGCAAGGGAGAGGGGCAAATGGGGAGAGAGGGAGAGAGGGAGAGAGGGAGAGAGGGAGAGAGAATCCCACACAGGCTCCACTCTCTGCACAGAGCCCAAAGCGGGGCTCAATCTCACAACCCCCTGAGCCAAAATCACGAGTTGGATGCCCAACAGCCTGAGCCACTCAGGTGCCCCGGGTTGTTTGGTTTTTTTTTTTGAACACCTTTTTATTTGCTCAGACCCGAAGCAGAAGGCCAATGTCAATTAGCTTATGATCTGCACGCAGTTTGTACTGACACCTTCAGGGAAAGCAGACAAATTTCATATTGCTACAACTTCTATAAATTTACAATCAAATCTATTGATTTTTGACATTTGAAATCTTACTAGAAACATACTCTTTTTGTTCCCGTTAGTCAGCCTTGAGCTCCATGCCTTTATCTCCATCCACTAGCACTTCAAGTTCAATACCAGCTAAGCCCAATCTTTAAATAACAAATTGTTTCTATTTTTACATATGTCATGCACAATCATAAATAAGGGTCCTTTGTTTGTTAGCTTTTCTTAGATGGATTTTTTTTTTTAATAATATCAGTTCATTAGTCAAAAAGAATACTACTTTGGTTAACTAGGAAAGTTGATTAGAAACAACATTTAGGTCACTTCTTTCAAAAGTACAGTCGCAAAACAAGACCCAAAGTGATGTTTGTGGCCTTACATGTGACAGGATTATAAATATTAAAAATAAAAATTCATATATATACAAATACGTAACATATATATCTCTGTGCTTATCAGGTATAAAGCTAGTAATTCAATTAAGGCAATAAAAAACAAGAAAGCCAAAACTTAATAAAATGATTAAAGTCATCTTATTTTACATTCTCATGTTAAAAGTCTAAAACATTTTAACTGTCTTCCTTTAATCCTTAGAAATTCACAAAGCTACATATACACAAGAAAGGAAATGGCTTTTAAGTTAATTAGAGGTTACTGATTCTCAGTTAATTCACAATAAGACAAAGAAAATGACATTTTCTTTAAAGCCTATCTAACCGTAGCAAAACAAACAGTATCTTTATTCAGCTTATGCGAATCATGACGGTCTTCTCTGCTTATTTGTTGGTATGTGTGACGTGTTACTAGATTTGGAACAGGAAAGTAATCTACAGGAGGTCAAGGTTTACACCTGCGCTTCTGCTCATCTTCCGACAGTCTGCAGCGCCCTCCGTCTCAATCTCCATGACACTGGCACCTTCTTAATCCTCAATTCCTTGCTCAGCTGTCTCAGCCTCGGACCACCCAATCCAGTTATTTTTCCATCACAGAAGGCTTATTTCTTTCCCTCATACCACTTTCCTCAATGTGAATTATACCTATAGCTGTTTAATTAATTTATTTGATCTCTGTCTCCTACCCTAGACTTTAACCTCCCAGACCACAGGTGTCTGTATTCCTAGCACCAAGCACAGGACCTCACACATAGTACATGCCAATTTTTTTAAATAAATAAGCCAATCAATCACTTTACATGGCTTCCATTTAAGATAAAAGCTGACAAAAATGGCTGGTTTTAAAATGAGACATCTAAGGGGAGCCAGGGTGGCTCAGTCAATTGAGCATCCGACTTCAGCTCAGGTCATGATCTCACGGTTCGTGAGTTCGAGCCTAGCATTGAGCTCACTGCTGTCAGCACAGAGCCTGACTGGAATCTTCTGTCTCCCTCTCTCTCTGACCATCCCCTGTTTGTTTTTAAATAAACATTTTTAAAATAATGATAAATAAAATGGGACATAAAAACACTTTTATGTGTCTATATGAGGAAGAGAAATTTGAGACTTACAAAGCTATGGGCCTAATACATACCCCTGCTGTCCCCTGGCCTTCCACATGCCCTTCAAGTGCTTCATCAGAGCACATTTTTGTTCACCATTTACCCTGATACACATTATTTCCATCTCCTAACCTCTATTCCCTAAAAACAGTCCTTAAATCACACACTTCTTTGGTTGGTTAAAAAAAAAAAGGGGGGGGGGTGCTTGAGGGGTGCCTGGGTACCTCAGTTGGTAAAGTGTCCAATGCTTGGCTTCGCCTCAGGTCATGATCTTGAGGTTCACAAGTTTGACCCCTGCATCAATCTCTGCACTGGCAGCATGGAGCCTGCTTGGGATATTCTCTCTCTCTCTCTCTCTCTCTCTCTCTCTGCCCCTCCCCTACTCCCTCTCTCTCCCTCAAAATAAATGAACTTAAAAAAAAAAAAAAAAGGAAACATAAAAAAAAAAGGAAAAAAAAAGGCTTGACATTTTTAATGACAGTGTTTTCTTAACAGCCAGACATATTTAAGCACTAAAATTTCCCAACCATCCTTCCATTTGTTGGCCACAGACTACTAACAAGAATTAGGAATGGAAGACCCGAGGTTCAGAGGAAACATGAGAAGCAGCAGGGTTCCTGGGATGTGACCAAGCTGGGCTACAGAAGAAGGCCAAGGGGATCCACTACCCCACCTGTAGCCTTGTTCTTGGCCGATGCCCAAAGATTTTCTAATGTTAATACAGAACACTTACTAGCCAGATTGAGTTAAACTCTTTTCAAAGAAATCCACTGAAATAGTCTTACCTCTGTTTCTGTGAGAAGTGTTTTCAGTCTTGTCAAATCTTTTGTTACCATCCCATTCTGAAAAAGGTGAATGAAAAAAGGCAAAACCTAGTTAGTATATTAGTTCTTTGCTCTGAGGGCGTAAGTCAATTCCTCCGCTGTTTCTAAGGTTTATCTGTAAAAAGACAATATTATCCTCATCTGCCAACCCACTACCATTAGTTATAATAAAGCTAACCAGCTACAAGGGAGGTTAAAAAAAGTTAACAGGACAAAATATACAGTGTGGCTAATAAAACACTGTATTCACCTTGTATGAGTTTAAAATCAATTCAATAAAGTATTCACAATGGGCATCACCAGAAAGCAAGATTCCATGAGCAAAGAGAAAAATAAACCTAAACTTTTTTTGAGCTTTTTACCCCCTAAAACTAATGGACTTGTATTTAAAAAATGGTGAACTCGATCAGTTACCCGTGACTCAGATTCACATAAAATGATCACAGCACTTTAAAAATAGTTCATTAATAAAGCAGTTGAAGAAAAACAGGCAAAATGTTCAC
This sequence comes from Panthera leo, assembly GCF_018350215.1. NCBI lineage: Eukaryota > Metazoa > Chordata > Mammalia > Carnivora > Felidae > Panthera > Panthera leo. The sequence goes on along the minus strand of NC_056692.1, from coordinate 47,656,523 downwards.
TCTTCTGAAGTTCAAATTTCACTTAGATATAAAAGCAAATACTTCTACCCACAGGTTAAACTGTGTAATATGCTAAACTTATACAGAAAACTTCCTTAAGGATAGAATTACCTTAGATGAACATAAGGGAAAGGAAGCAAAAAGAATATAAAAACAAGAAGGGGGACAAAACATAAGAGACTCTTAAATATAGAAAACAAGCAGAGGGTTGCCGGAGGGGTTGTGGGAGGGGGGATGGGCTAAATGGGTCAGGGGCATTAAGGAAACTACTCCTGAAATCACTGTTGCACTACATGCTAACAAACTTGGATGTAAATTAAAAAGTAAATAAATAAAAACTAAACAAAAAATGTTTTTAAAAGGATAGAATTACCTTAATAATAGATATATTCTTTATCATCTATTTAGAACTAAATACCTACACAACTTTGCTGGATTAGTAATACAGTTTAGCTTTATATCCACTTGTAAATTTGGTGAAATCAAAAACCAATGTTAAACCAATTAAACAATTCACTGCACAGTAATTCCTCAGAAAAAAACTCTATTACCTCCTGAGATGGGTCATTACATTATACTCAGCAGTATACCAAGTACTTTCCTAATTTCTTTTTTTTCCCAGCCAAATATATTTATTTGCAGTGAAAACACAACTTTGCTCCAGGTTTTCACAATCTATATCGATTCGGATGACTAAATGAGGTAGAGAGAATTCATGCTGGCTTTCACTGGTTTGCACTGATTTCTCAGAAATATCCACAAATTTTATAACAGTAACCAACTGATGAAAAAAAGTTTTAAAATATTTCTTCCAATTTCTATACACTGGCAACTCTAAAGTTCCAAAATGCTGTCTTTCAATTATCTCAACCAAAACCAAACAAAAACTCTAGAAAATGCTACATAAAAAATTTATCCTGAGTGGCTGGGTGGCTCCGTTTGTTAAGCGTCAGACTCTTGATTTTGGCTCAGGTCATGATCTCACCATCTGTGAGATCAAGCCCCGTGTCAGGCTTTGTGCTGATAGCACGGAGCCTGCTTGGGATTACATGTGTCTCCCTCTCTCTCTGCCCCTCCCCTGCTCATGTGTGAGCTCTTTCTTTCAAAATAAACAAACTTAAAAATAAAATTTATCCCAAAGTCTGAATAGAATTAGATCATTCCATCAGAATGGTCAGAGTGGAATATTAACTTACACACATGAACATCTTCAGAAATAGAATTCTTACTTTAGATAAATTTAAACATTTTATAAAACAAATGATTGGATTTAAGAACCCTGTATAATCACAAGTTGACAGAAGCATTTTAAAACCCCAAAATAAGGGGTGAGCCTGGCTGACTCAATCCATACAGCACATGACTCTTGATCTCACAGTTCAAGCCCCACATTGAGCCTAGGGCTTACTTAAAAAATGAAATGAGGGGCGCCTGGGTGGCTCAGTCGGTTAAGCGGCCGACTTTGGGTCAGGTCATGATCTCACAGTCCGTGAGTTCGAGCCCCGTGTCGGGCTCTGTGCTGACAGCTCAGAGCCTGGAGCCCGCTTCAGATTCTGTGTCTCCCTCTCTCTCTGCCCCTCCCCTGTTCATGCTCTGTCTCTCTCTGTCTCAAAAATAAATAAAACGTTAAAAAAAAAAAATTAAAAAAAAAAAAATGAAATGGAATGGAATGGAATGGAATGAAATGAAATGAAATGAAATGAAATGAAATGAAATGAAATGAATCATCCCCCAAATATTCCCAGGTTTTATTAAATTATATCTTTAAAGAAAATCATCTGGGGGTGCCTAGCTGGCTTGCTCAGTGCAGCAGGTGACTTTTGATCTTGGGGTTATGAGCTGGAGCCCAACACTGGATACAGAAATTACTTAAAAATAAAAAAAATCTGGGGCGCCTGGGTGGCTCAGTTGGTTAAGCATCTGACTTCAGCTCAAGTCATGATCTCATGGTTCATGAGTTCAAGCCCTACATTGGGCTCTGTGCTCTGTGCTAGGAGCCTGGAGCCTACTTAGGATTCTATGTCTCCCCTTCTCACTGCCTTCCCCTGCTCAAGCTCTCTCTCTCTCAAAAATAAACATTAAAAAAAAAAAAAAAAAAAAACTATCTTAAAAAAAATAAATCTTTAAAGAAAATCATTATCTTATAGTTTCACAGTTTTTAAAAAGTACCTGCAATTCTTATATATAGTTTCACAAACTACTACAAGAATACAATGATTAAGCATCAGTTTGTTGAACAGAAACTTTGATTTCCAATAGGAGGAAGTAAGAGGAAAGCACAGACTGAACTGCTTCTTCCCACCACATGCCTTAGGAGTTAAATGAATGGATCTGTTTCGGACATTCAGAATCGGAGCTCATCAACGTACCAGGGACTCTCCTGTCAGCGACTTGGCAAGAATGTTGGATACAGGCTGGAGCTTTCCTTTCAGCTGCATGCAGCAAAGCACTGCCTGGAAGGCACCATCTCCCGTGGCCAGGCCTTCCCCCAGCACTGTCAGGAAGAAATAGCCAGCATTAACCACGTAACATTCGATACATCCATTTTCCTGATTAAAATGTTAGCACACTATCACAAGGATGACTACTTATAGGCTAAAAGAACAACTTCAAGGGGCGCCTGGGTGGCTCAGTCGGTTAAGCGTCCAACTCTTGATTTCAGCTCAGGTCATGATCTTGTGCTCGTGGGTTTGAGCCCCACGTTGGGCTTCGTGCTGAGAGCTCAGGGTCTGCTTGGGATTCTCTCTCTCCTTTTCTCTCTGCCCCTTGCCTGCTCTCTTTCAAAATAAATAAAAACTTTAAAAAAAAAAAATTCAAGTACTAGAGGAAAGCAGTGATGTTTCCGTTCTGTCCAAGACATGCATAAAGACAAGAACAGAGGGACCTGGGTGGCTCAGTCGGTTAGGCATCCAACTCTTGATTTTGGCTCAAGTCATGATCTCACAGTTCATGGGATCAAGGCCCATGTCAGGCTCAGAGCTGACAGCATGGAGCCTGCTTGGGATTCTCTCTCCCTCTCTCTCTCTCTGCCCCTCCTCTGCTCGTGTGCCCTATCTCTCTAAAAATAAATAAATAATTTTTTAAAAAAAAATAAATTAATGAAAGAACATAAGACAGTCCACATATCTAACTCACTCCAGCCTACGATCAGTAGGATCACACCAAGAATCACAGGCAGAATTAACCTCAAAGCTCTCTCTCGAGTGAAAAATACCGTCCAACCTATGACAGCTGGGTAAATGAGGGATATTAAATGGCAGAAACATTCTCTGAATAAAATTTCCACATTTTCCACAGTGACACTTAAAATGCATAAGAACAGAAACTACAAAACTCAACAGGTGGTATTCCTAAGCAGGTAAGAAATCGCTTTCATCAAAACCAGCAAGATTAACTAAGAACCCAAATGTCACATGGCCATAGCAAATGCTAATCAAATTGCTTGCAAGTGTTTCCAGATTTAATACAATCACAAGAGCACATATTTAGAACAATACAGAATATACTCATTTTTATGCCACGTCATTGGAGATGATTTCTCACAGCAACTGTAACGGCTCAACTAGTAAAACAATCTGTATCTTTCTCTTCACTGCTAAGTCCAAGACTCTATTTTTAGTTTGTACACACTTTAGCTTCCTTTGCAAGAAAATAATTTGCTGGAATAAAATATTTTGGAAACTGCATTTTTTTCTAATTATTTCCAAGGAAATGTTTAAGGATCAGTATAATATACTACAAATTTTATTTTATTTATTTATTTTTTTTATTTATTTTTGGGACAGAGAGAGACAGAGCATGAACGGGGGAGGGGCAGAGAGAGAGGGAGACACAGAATGGGAAACAGGCTCCAGGCTCCGAGCCATCAGCCCAGAGCCTGACGCGGGGCTTGAACTCACGGACCGCGAGATCGTGACCTGGCTGAAGTCGGACGCTTAACCGACTGCGCCACCCAGGCGCCCCTATATACTACATATTTAAAGTCTACCAGGTCTGCTCATGATGTATTTATTTTGGTTGTACTGAACATATCTTCTCGTTATATTGTTCAATTTTTCCATTACAACAAATAACATTATAACAACACTAATAAAACTCTACATAAAAATTCCCCATAGGTCCATCACTCAACTAAACAGACTGTGTTCACTTACTTACACTCTCTTCTAATTTTTATCAATATTTACATAATTTTTACATGATTATAACTGATATAAACATAACAGTCTGTATTCTGCTTTATCTCCCCTTCACATATTCAAGATCTTCCGTGTTCTGAGGGTTTGTGTTTATCATGTTATGGTCCATCCAGTGTTCCATCAAGTAGATTTATCAATTTATTTCACTACTCCCTGGCTCCAGAACAATTCCAATTTTTAACTATTGAAACTAACACTGCAATAAACATCCTTATGCCTATAGTTTTATTAAAGCAGATTACTAAATTGAAAGTTGCAGTCTCTCTGTAGTTAAGCTTTCATTCAATGACTTCTAGTGCGGGCCAACCTGTTGTCTTGCTGCCTCCACATTACAAATCTACTCAACTGTCCCTGGGTAATTCCTATAAGTGGTTAACTCCAACAGAGTATCGTGAAGAGTATCTTGAACATCTTGTAAGATTCCCCAGCAAGTCTATGTCTCCCTCAGCTCTTACTATTCCTAAAACTATTCAATTAGGACCATTGGGAGTGAGGGAGGCAAACCACAAGACGCCCTTAAATACAGAAAACAAACTGAGGGTGGACGGTGGCGGGGGGCGGGGGAAGGGAGGAATGGGCACTAAGGAGGGCACTTGTTGGGCTGAGCACTGGGTGCTGTATGGCAATTGGACAATAAATTATATTTGAAAACGAATAGGACCGTTGGCAAAGGCACTTTAGCTCTCTGGCCCTCAGTGTGGTCACCTGTAAAACAGAAACGGGTAAGGATCAAATAATCCACTGCAAATATAATGCTCTGAAGAAAAGTCAGTCCTACTAAGGGCTGAACTATTTACCTTCGCTAAGCCTGCTTCCTCCCCTGTAAAATGGAGGTGACGGGAGCTACCTAATAAGGCTACAGTAAAGATTAACTGTGTTAATTATGTCAAGTAGGAGACTAGCAGTCTCCTCATAAGAGTCCCCTAGATGTTACCCTCCCCTTGTAAAAATTATAAAGCAGTACTGAGTGCTGCTAAGGAAATATCCTAGTTCCTTTCCAGTAATTGGGTCCTAAGAAACTAGTTGTCAAAAGCTGAAGAATGTTTCAGGAAAACGAAAAATATGTAAGAATATTTCAACTTCAGGTGATTATGTCATGTTTAAAGAATATTAAATCACATGATATTTTACAAAGCCTTTTATAGATATTTAGTTTCATACAAGGTATTTGCTGAATTTTACTGTGCAAAAGCTCTTGCATTGCACTCATGTTTGAAGGCCTCAATACTTATCAAAATTACGTTTCCTTTTTTTCTTTCTCTTCCTTTTTTAGACAAGAATCAGTACTGATGTACTTTTTTCTAACTGTTGCCCTAAAATGCAACGCAGTTTGTCTTGCAGGATCCCACATAAAGAACTGTCACAAAAAAAAAAACAGTCAACAATTATACATAAAAAACTCTCCTGCTTTTGTATAACGAGATTAAACTGCAATATGCCAACCTGGTCCCTTATTATCTGTAATATCTTGAAAAGGCTTGAAAGAACACAAAATACAGCCTCATGTATTATTAAACTTGCCTTAGCTATAATAATTGAACTTGCCAAAAGAGAGAACATTAAGAATGTAATCTAGGGGCACCTGGGTGGCTCAGTCAGTTGTGTGTCCACATTCAGCTCAGGTCATGATCTCACAGTTCGTGAATTTGAGCCCCATATCAGGCTCATTGCTGTCACCCGCTTCGGATCCTCTGTCCCCCTCTCTTTCTGCCCCTCCCCCGTTTGTGCTTTCTCTCTCAAAAATACATAAAAATTTCTTAAGTGAAATTCATTTTTAAAAAGTGTAATCGGGACGCCTGGGTGGTTCAGTCAGTTGAGTGTCCGACTCTTGATCTCAGCTCAGGTCATGATCTTGTGGTCCATGGGTTCGAGCCCCGCATTAGGCTCTGTGCTGACAGTGCAGATCCTGCTTGAGATTCTGTCTCTCCTTCTCTCTGCCCCTCCCCTGCCTGTGCTCGCTCTCTCTCAAAATAAATAAATAAACTAAGGAAAGATTTAAAAAAAAAAGTGTAATCTAATCTTGAGCAATTGTAAATATGTTACAACGCCTTGCAGAAAAATTCTCTTCCCACCAACTATCTGTAAGATTTTACCGTAAGCACACAACTGTTCCCAAGCTGAACCACTCCTTCCTGTCCACTGAGTTACCAAGGAGGAGACCTGAAAGTCTTACCTCTGCTGCTATACTCAGGTCTCTACTCCTTCTCTATCTTTAGTTTCTGTAATATGTATTACTTGAAATATTTTAGACCAGAAACTAATATTAAAGGAACAGTCATTCAACTGTTTCCACAAAATAGCCTCTGGCTATCAAAAGGAGACAATCAAAAATTAAAATGTAATTCCCCTTCTTTAAATTACATACAGTGAGAAAGGTGATTTAAAACAAGCCTTAAGTACAGTAAGTGGTAGGATTCTGTATGTTTTCAGTCACAACACCATATCAGGGTGTTTCATCAAGTCCTTAGTTATTTTTAAAATCTTTGGGTGGCTGGGTCAGTTGTCAGTTGAGTGTCCGTCCGACTTTGGCTCAGGTCATGATCTCAGGGTTCGTGAGTTCAAGCCCCGCAGTGACCTCGCGACTGTCAGCACAGAGCCCACTTTGGATCCTCTGTCTCCCTCTCTGCCCCTCCCTGCTCACACTCTCTCTTTCAAAAATAAACATTAACTAATTAAATCTCTTATTGAAATGCTAGGCCTAATCAAGGTATTTTTCCAAAATGTTCAATGTATACCAAAGGAGGCAAGAATATACAATGGGGAAAACAGAGTCTCTTCTGTAAATGGTGTTGGGAAAACTGGACAGCTACATGCAAAAGAATGAAACTGGACCATTGTCTTACACCATACACAAAAACAAACTCAAAATGGATTAAATACCTAAAAGAAGTGAAACCATAAAACTGTTGGAAGAAAACACAGGCAGTAATCTCTTTGACATCAGCCTCAGCAACATTTTTCTAGGTCTCTTCAGGCAAGAGAAACAAAAGCAAAAGTAAACTATTGGGACTACACCAAAATAAAAAGCTTTTGCACCGCCAAAGGAAATCATCAATAAAAAGAAAAGGCAGGGCGCCTGGGTGGCTCAGTCAGTTAAGCACCCCACTCTTGATTTCGGATTAGGTCATGATTTCACGGTTCGTGAGATCAAGCCTTACATCAGGCTCTGCGCTGACAGCACAAAGCCTGCTTGGGATTCTCTCTCCCACTCCGTCCTTCCCTCCCCAGGTAGGATGTGCTCACACTCTCCCTCAAAATAAGTAAACTTTAAAAAAAAATTATGATTCTAATTTAGTTCTTGGCTTGGAAATAAATCAGCCATAAAAAATATTTTCGGGACAACCAAGTAAATTTGATTAGAGAGCGGGTTTTAGGTAATATTAGGGAATTACTGTCGATTTTTTAAAATTTATTTATTTTGTGAGAGGCAAAGACAGCATGAGGGGAAGGGCAGAGAGACAGAGGGAGAGAGAGAATCCCAAACAGGCTCTGCACTGCCAGCACAGAGCCCAAAGCGAGGCTCAGCCTCACAAAACCACAGGGAATTACTGCCCATTTTATTTGTTAATAATAATAACATTGTGGTTATGCATTTATAGCCTTATTTTTTAGAGATGAATACTAACGTGGCTAGGGGTAAATATCACGATGCCTCGCATTATTTTTAAATGTGTCAGAAAAAAGTGAATATGGTCAAATGTTACAATCTGAGAATATGAATGCTTATTAAACTATCTGTTCTATTTTCCTATGTATTTTAATTTCTTCATAATACAAAACAACTTTTCATGTTTTTTAATTCTATAACCAAGACTGCCTGCCTGCTTTCCTAACCCTGTCTGAGAAAGTGAAATCAGAAGGTCAGAAGCAGCAAATGGAAAGGGGGAGGAGGTAGCTACAACAGGGCACGTTGAGAGTTGCAAGGAATGCAAACTGACAGCCTCACGGTAAGGGAACAGATGTCACAACAATATGGCTCAGTCAGTTAGGTGTCCGACTCTCATTTCAGCTCAGGTCAGGATCTCCCAGTTCATGGCACAGAGTCTCGCACGAGGCTCCACGCTGTCTGCTTGGGATCCTCTGTCTCCCTCTCTCTCTCTGCCCTTCCTCTGCTCGTGCTCTCTCAAAATAGATAAATAAACTTAAAAAAAAAAAAAAAGATATACTGTATTACGTAATACTTACGACGGCAAACCTAAGGTTGGGGCCGCTAGGATACGAACAGTTCTCCGGCATTACAAAGTAGTATAATAATTAACAGACTGGGGTTCTTGACTTGCTTTTTATTACTCACTCACTGCCTGACCATGGTATTTTATTTTACATAATGTTACCAAAAGTTGAAAAAGGAAAAAAAAAAAATTCATCTAATAGCAGAACTCTACAACTAGCAATACATACATATAAACTTGGCTAATCTTCCCGAATGTCTGTTTCAAGTGAACAACTACATACACTGCTCTGGCATCTTAGTAAGCATTTTCCATGTGCCTCCGTACCACATAGATGGTAACAAGGAATGCGTAGAATTTCATTAAAAGAACTAACTCCTCCATTACTGGAAGCTAACTGATTTTTCACTTTTACACACAGCACTGCAATGAACACCATTCCACATACAATTTCTTCTTTCTTTTGGATTATTTACTTGGGATAGCATTCCAGAAATGAGATTAGTGGGTCGAAGGGTATAAGCATATTACCAAGCTGCATTCTGCTTCACACTCCACCAACACAAGAGTATATTTATTTCATTACAACTTTATCCTAGACATTGGTTAAACTTTTTTCCCCCAACATCATAGAGGTGTGATTGGTATACAAAAACTGCATATAATTAATGTATACAATCTGGTGAGTTTGTATATATGTATTCACGCATGTTACTATCATCACAATGCAGGTAGTAAACATATAAACATATCCATCGCCTCCAAAAGATTGCTAGATAAACACTTATTTTAGTAATTCAGTAGTTGTAAAGTAGTATCTAACTTTAAAACTGCTAAATGAGGGGTGCCTGGGTGGCTCAGTCGGTTAAGCGTCCGACTTGGGCTCAGGTCGTGATCTCGCAGTCCGTGAGTTCGAGCCCCGCGTCGGGCTCTGTGCTGACAGCTCAAAGCCTGGAGCCTGTTTCAGATTCTGTGTCTCCCTCTCTCTCTGACCCTCCCCCGTTCATGCTCTCTCTCTGTCTCAAAAATAAATAAACGTTAAAAAAAATTTTTTTTTAAAAACCTGCTAAATGAAACAACAGAAAAATGCAACCTTTTCCGTATGCTCCTTCACCAATAGCATTTACTGTCCTGTGACTTCTCACAAACCATTTAACCTTCTGGGACTTTGTACGTCTCCAAAATGAGAAGACCGTATTCCACCTCACTAATCCTCAAGGGAGTGAAAATTAAAGAAAGAGTGTCCATTTCTCACACGTGCGGTTGGCAAAACATCAAGACTGGCAGGTTCCACTGTCAGTGTAATTATACGGCAGGGCCATATGCATGTGCTGCTGGTGGGTGTGTGCATCTGAACTAATCTAACAGCGTCTGTTAAAACTGTAAGTATACAATTTTAACCCAGACATCCAACTTTTAAGACTATCCTACAGAAACTAGCAACACTAAAGAAGAATATGTTTTTATTACAGGATGGATTATAATGACAAACGAGGACACAAGAACCACCTGAATGCCTACCGATAGGAGAAGTTTTGAGGAAATAGGAAAACATTTATAGTATGGAATATTAAGCAGTAATTGGAACTGGAGAAACTTAGAAAGATATCCATGACAGGTACCCAGGTGGCTCAGTCGGTCCAGCGTCCGACTCTTGATCTTGGCTCACATCATAATCTCACGGTTCGTGAGTTCAAGCCCCACATCAGGCTCTGCACTGACGGTACGGAGGCTGCTTGGGATCCTGTCTCCCTCTCTCTCTCTCTCTCTGCCCCTTCCCCGCTCGCTATGTCTCTCTCTCTCTCAAAATAAATAAATAAACTTTAAAAAAATAAATAAAAACAGAAATTTAAAAAAAGAAAGACACCTATCTATGATCTGTTGGTATGTAAGAAAGCAATCTGCTTTGTACTGATCACATGAATCTTTTTTAATTTTTAAAGGAAAACCCCTATCTACATATTTTAGGCATTTGTGTTTATCACTATAGAGAAAGATACCAAAGATACAGCAAGGTAATAACCATGATTTCTTCAGATGGGATAAAAAGGGGAAATGATTCCCTTCTTCATATTCCTCTACATTATCTGACTTATTGTTATCTGGCTCCTTGGTAATTTTATTTTTTGTTGTTGTTGTGGGTAATTTTAAATGTCCAGAGATAGTAAAGATTTTGTTAAAGGGCGTTCACATTCTTCAGTGAATGGTTAAATTATGTCCAATATGCCACAGGAGTATGTCAGATAGTTTTTAAGGTTTACAACAAGAACAGTTAATACTTTTAAAAGTTTTGATACAAAGGAGTAATAAAAAAATCAACCTCTGTTTAACACCTCAGCACCCCTCCCCCAAATTCTGGATAAATGAAACATTCTATTATTCAAATCACAGCTGTGATTGAAGCAAAACTTCCCACCACACACTGTACCCCTTCTCCCACTCACTCTGAGATTCATTCCAGTGAACTGGCAGGAATCACGAAGAAAAGCATTCCTATTCTACGAGTACCCAAAGAGCAAAAATCTTTCTAGTTAATTTCTCGCCTAAAGAAAACAGAAATAAAGCACTAACGAGCATGCCAGTCAGTCTCTCTTCTCTAAGGGACATCTACTGAAGGGAAAAAAACATTCTAGGATGGACAGACAAGCCTCTCAATTTATCCCAGCTTAACATCTTAATCAACGTGTGTTACAGGTCTTAAAATTTGGCTCTTATTGACTAAAAATACTCACACAAACTTTAAAAGGACACTATCAGTGTTCCCACTCATGACGATGAACAACGTTCAGATGTACATCCATCAGAGCAGGAAAGTCGTCATCCACGTTAGTTACCAGTAACCACAGTGAGGGGGGTTTCAAATGTTTTAATCTCTCTTGAAATTAGCATATAAAAAAATCAAATCTGAAACACTGCTCAATTTAAATAACTCGAAATTTTCAAAGCAGAAAACAGTCCCATTCTTAAACATACCATGCCTACAATCTTCATCAGCTTGCCCATAGTTTTTCTGCAAAATAAAAGACACAAGATAAAATTAAGTCGTTCAAGGGCAGCTTAAAACAGATTTTATCAAAAACAAAAACGAAAACTCAACTTTGTTTCAAAGTGTGATTATTAATGTTTGGAATCTAATATTCACAGAGCAAAACCAACTCATGTGCTCTACAAACAATATAATGTCCTTCCCTGTCCACTACTCACACTCCTTCTCACCTTCTCTACTTCCAAACCACCAGAACCTCCTCCCTCACGATCACGCTCAGCTAACGACTCCCCTGAGAAAACAGAGCCCTGAGAAGAGAGTTCCCGAGGACTGTCACCCCATGTCTGCCGGCTTCCCAGCGCACTCTCTGCCTTCCGCCTGTTGCCAGGCCAGCCTCCAGGGCCCTTTCTAGCGTACCGCTGGGGCAGACCTGCTCTATAACCCGCTCAAGAACATCGCTCCGGCAAGCCGCCTCTACTCCTACATCACTGACTTTTTTGCTTTCCGTTGATTCAGTCCTTTCAACAAACATGGGGCTACTTCACCCATCTTAAAAAAACCCTTCTTGTGACCTCACTTCTCCCACCAGTTACCACTCTCACTTTTCTGTGCCTCTTTGGGACAAAACTCCCCGAGAACTGTCTCTACTCATGTACTTCAATTCCTTCCCGGTGACTCTCGAACTGTCTTTAGTCAGATGGGCACCGCCACTCCACGGAGGCTGCTCTCGTGCTGGTCTCCAGTGACCTCCACTGCATCCAGCTGGACACGCGGTCTACACTGACTCGTTCCCATTCAGATGCACTGTCACGTCTCAGTCGCCTCTCAATTCTCACTACTACATTCACAGCAACAGACACTGCTGACCACTCTCTCACTTGGATCCACTTGCTTTACTTGGCTACGGGTTCACGGCCCTCCCTTAGTTTTCCTTTCCGTCAAGGGTTGCTCTTCAGGCTGCTTTGCTGGTTCCTCTTCTTCTCCTGCACCTCTTCACACTGCAGTGCCATAAGACTAAGTCCTCGGTCCTCTCCTCTTCTCTATGTACACTCATTCATTCCCTTGGTGATCTCACCCAGGCTCAAGACTTTAGATGTCATCTACAGGCCCCCCACTCTTAAGTCAGTATCTCTGACCCAGACCTCTCTCCCAAACTCCACCCCTGCCTATCTGACTGCTTCCTCACCATCTCCAGCCGGCTATCTAAATGACATCTCAAACTCAGGATGTCCAAAACTGAACTCCCAACTTGCCCCACAAAACCTGTGCACCACCGACAGCCTTGTCATCTCAGTTGAGGAAACTCCACTTTCCAATTGCTCAGACAAAGCAACATCGAAGTAAGTAATCTGTGACCACTCTCTCTCTCTCTCTCACTCACTCCCTGCATTCAATGTATTAGGAAATCATACTAGTCCGACCTTCAACTTAGAACCAGAATCAAACCACTCCTCAGTCTCTCTGCGGCCGCCATTTTGCCTGAGTCACTATCATGTCTGGCCTGGATTATTCCAACAGCTTCCCAACTAGTCCCCCTGCCTCACTTACCCCTCCAGAGTCTACCCTCAATACAAAAGCCAAAGAATCCCTGCCAAATCAGATCATGCCATTCCTCTGCTCAAAACCTAACAAGAGCTCCCCAACTTAAGTAGAAGAAAACCAGGTCCTTATAGGGACCTGGAGGGCCCCACAGGATTCACCCCATTGCCCACTCCCCCTCACATACTTTTCTCCAGCACACTGGTCTTCTAGCTATTTCTCAAATATGCCAGGCAGGCTTCTGCCTCAGAATCTTCGCACTGACTGTTGCCTCTGCCTATAATGTTCTTCCTCCAGATTTTGACATGGCTCGCTCCCTTGCCTCCTTCGTATCACCTTATCAGCAAAGCCGGCCCTGACCACTCAATTTCAAATTGCAACCCCAACCCTAACCCTATATCCCCAAATCTCCCTTGCCGTGACTTTTTTTTTCAGCAGACTGCTACCTTCTAACACTCTCAAGAGTCTACTTATGTGTAATATGTACCGTTTAGGGTCTGTCCCCCAGCTAGAAAAAATATCGTGAAGATCATTTTTTTCCACCAATGTCTATCAAGTACCTAGACCAATGTCCAGTACATAGTATACACTCAAGAAATATTTGCTGAATGAGTGGACAACCCAAAATGCTATACAACAAGTCGTATTAAACAATTTTAAAGGTGTAAAAACAGTTGTTGCTGTCAAACATGTTCAGCAATCACTAGCCACATCAGCCCAGACTTAGGTGATTGTGGCCAACAATTTTCCCCACTCAATGAAAAAGTCCATTTTTCACGGCTCAGCATTGGCTTATTGACAGTGTTTACCCACCAGTTGCAAAAACGAGGCGATTCTGTAAAGAAGACTCTCAATTTTGATGCTTTCTATCTCCAGTGGACATGGCCCTGTGAAGTCGGCCATGGAGTACTGGCCAAGAGAAAGGAGGGCCTCTGTGCAGTGCTTGAGGGTCATTTCATAGTCCTGCCTCTTAAGTGACTCGCACGCTTGTTCACATGACTTCTCAGCTCTTCTGTCTTCCATGACTCAGGGACAAAAATCCTAAAGACAGAGAGAAAGGACAGGTCAGAGAAGGTTTTAAAATCTCACTCATTTTCAATTCTAGTCTCATTCCTACCTCCGTTGGTTTAATTATCTCTCGGAATAGTTACTCTCAACCAGCCTTCTGATCAAGGTCACAGCTGAGCTTGTGATGCTACAAAATCTATACTTCTCTTTTACGTTTTATGAAGTCTTTACTAAGATCCGAGCGCAACGTCAACCGTAAGTCGAGATCACACAACCAACCACCAAATGTAGAAATGAGTCAAACTGATAAAGGAAACATGACTTTGAGTACTGCAAGGTGCAACAAACCATGAAGGCTGTTTCGTGTGTTTTTTTTTTTTAAATCAGAAGGTACAGAAATGCTTCATATCCAAACCTCCCAATTTCGGTATTGTAATTCCGTGACTGGGATCGCAGAGCATCAAGACCTATACCGTGCAGGATTTTTCCCACCAACATAAAACCCTGGCTAAAATGCCAGTTTGAACCGCCTATGCATTCAATTCGGCAAACATTCCCCGAGGCCGGGCCCTGTGCTAGCAGCCCCGAAGTCCACGATGGAGCACAGCACGGCTGCTCTCAGGCAACTCCGATTCTGGCAAGAGCAGCAATTCCGAGAAAGACTTATTCCATCTGCCACAAGGCATGAGCTGGCCTCGAAAGGTGAACGGGAGTTCCCTACACAGAGACGACAGGGAGAGCGTACATGGGATTTTCAGAGAGAAGAGTTCAAGTGAAACCACCAAGAGGAACAACCGCGTGACCTAAACTCCAGGTGTGTCAGGGAAAGCGGAGGAGCCGCGAATGACCAAGGGCCGCAAGAAGGGAGGGCTTTATTCCACAGGCGCTGGGGCGTGATGGGCTGTCACAGGAAGAAGGAGGCTCTCCCACAGAAGTGCCGTAAGAACAGGCGAGACGCGGGCACGGCCATCAGGAAGACACCACCACGACGGTCCGAGGAGGAGAGTCTGCGAATGCGAGCCCGGCCTCGCCCCAGCTGGATGGCTCACGGCGAGAGCACGACGCCTGGGCAGAGGACCTCAACCCCGTGGACTGCCGATCACGACACTGCGTCGCGGGAGCACTCTCGCGGACCGCCCGTCACCAGCTCGGTCAGGCACGGAGTGTGTTTCCTGCCCGCCCCCCCCTCGCTTGCCGGCCCTCCTCCTCTTCCCCACCTTCCACCTGACCCACCGGCCCCAGGTGCTCATCGGTCCCTCTCGCCTCTCGCCTCCTCTCCTGCCCGCAGCCCCGGCGAGCCTCCTGCCGCCTCTCCAGCTCTGACGGCAACCTGGCCCCAGGCTCCCCTGCTCTTCTTCTGCCATGCGCCGCACACAGCGAGAGCTGAGGGGAGAAAGCCGTGGACGGGCACCCGGAACACAGTGGCAGTGAGTTGGGCGTGATGACAGACGTCTGCAGAGGTCCGTCCGGGCCCCTTCAACTTGGAGATACTCGAAGGTCAAAAAGTGCAGGGGCACCTGAGTGGCTCAGTCGGGTAAGCACGGGACCCCTGATTTCAGCTCAGGGCATGGTCTCGCAGCTTCTGAGATCGAGCCCCACACTGGGCTCATGCTGACAGTAGGGAGCCCGCTGAGGATTCTGTCTGTCTGTCTGTCTCTCTCTCTCAAAATGAGTAAGTAAAACTTGCAAAGTGAATGACTTGCTTTAAAGAAAGGAAGACAAAATAGCGACATTACAAGATAATAACCGATTATAGAGACCTCAGGTGATGCTACTGACACTTTGGTCCGAGTAGGTCTTTGCCGAGGGAGAGCTGTCCTGGGTGCTGTAAGATATTTAGCAGCATCTCTGGCCAGTGGCACCTCCCAACTTGTGACAACCGAAAGTATCTCCAGACCGGAGCACATGTCCGGGGGGCGGGGGAGACACTCATTCCTGATCGACAACTACCCATACAAACGAGCTTATCGCGTTGGCTTGCCAGACAATAGCAAAAGTAGATGCATAAACCCATGGACGCCAAAGGCCTCAGAATTGGCAAATCTTTCCTGTAAAACTCTCAGCCTCATCTAGAAAATATTACAAAAGAAGTGAAAAGAAAAGAAAAACTAAGAATGCACAAGCTAAAATCTTTCTTAGGGAGAGAACAGAGCACAGGGAGCCAGAGCACAGATGCAGAGCCAGAGGCCTTGCATTCAAAACTCCCCGGCCCCCTTACCCACTGGCCCCCTCACTCAGATACTCACGGGCTGCACAGCCTGGGGCGAGTGACTTAACCTCCCACCCAACTTGCTCACCTCAAAACTGGCAAACAACTACTGCCTACCTCCTATGGTTAATGTAGGATCAGGTGAAGTATCGTGTGTAGAACACTTACGAGAATGCCTAGCACACAGTAAGTGCTCAGGAAGCGTCAGCTATGGCTATTTCCCTAAAATTCCAAATTTTCAGTTTATATAAAGTAGAATCACTTCACTGGTCTCAACATACAATACTATATTTACAGTAAACAAAATAACACTCTGTGTAACTACCTAGTTAACAGAGGAATTATTTTCATCCATTTTACCCATCTCAATAAACTGATAATGATTACGCAAGAATGGCCACTGGAGAAATAAGTACATTTGTGTGTCACTGATATACACAAGATAAGCCCTAAAACTGGCTACAAAGGGAGATCACAAAGACTCCTGTCAACATCAGCCACCAAGCATACTCCCCAGGGATATCTCAAAACATTAATACATCAGCAGATTGGGGGCAGAACTATTAACTTCGGCAGCTCCAGGGGGAATTAACTTGAAGAGTTAATGTCTGATTCATTAGGTTCAAGTGCCTATCTCGGAAGAGGATGTGAAGGTTTCTACCACACTTACCTTTGTTAATCAGGTCTTAATAATTAGTTTCTCCCCCAAGTCCTACCTGAACCTCACCAGGGGTACTTAGCTGTAGTGTGGACCTCAGTACAAAGCAGGTCTTATTCAACGATTTTCTCTGGTTTTTCAGAAAACAGAAGGATCTAGCTACACATCCTCCTTCTGAAGAAGTTAAAAAAGCTTTCTCATGGGTAAAATAAAAACTGCCAGTCAAAGTGAGACAATGTCTCAGCCATGCTAAAATGGACTACAGAAAATACACAGTAAGAGATCTGGAACTACTACTCCTGGAAGAGGCCAGCACCCAGAGACACCTCCCTGTGTGGCTGACACTCTTGTTGAGGATACAGACACAGCTGTATCAACACCATACAATCCTACCGCCTGCCCAGAACAGCCTGATCCAAGGGCAAACAGTGACCAAGCTCTAAGAGTCTCTCCCATGGGGACAGGGAGGCCCAGGGAATGGAGATGAGTCCCGTGAACCACATCGATACAGGAAGAAGCAGCACATCCGCCCATTGTGAGATCTACCCCCTATCAGCCTTGATTCTTTCTCTTCCTGTTAAAAACAACCAACTTGCATAAAAAGAATATAAAACACTGTATGTTAACTTTCTACAAACTCCTCCACCTGTGGGGAACATGGGCTTGGGAGTGTGCGACTTCACAGGCAAGGGAAACCAAGATTCCGACCCAAATCCATTAACTCCTACAATCTGCTGCTGACCTATAAAAGAGACTAATATCATTAGTTGTTTGGCCACCCAGTATCCATTCCTTTTCCTGCTAACAAAAGCCCACATTTTCCCTTTGAGAATTCACCTCACCCCTACTCTCAGTCCATATGGTTCCCGAAGAGCAGACCGCATCAAGGAATCCAAGGGTGTCATGTGACCACAACTGGCTCATAGCCCCAAACACAAAGACTGGCTCAGGTAAGACATGTGACCCCATAAGAACCAATGAGACACGAGACTTCTGCTGAGGCTTCTGGGAAAAAGACAGGTGTTCTTTCCCACTAAACCTAAAGTGTGAGAGGCTCCCGGGGTTGAATAGGCTGCGGCCACTTTTCTAACATATGGCCCCTACAACTGAAGTCTGTACAGGAAAAGGCAGAGTTGATCCATAGGGAGAAACAGTCCTGATGACATCACTTGAGCCCCAACTCCAGCTAACTATGCCTGGACTTTGCAGTTAAGTGAGCCAAGAAATTTCTTTCTAGTTTAACCCAGGCAGTTGGGGCTAATTGATATACATGTATGTCTGATCAGCACCTCACAGGATGTGAAAAACTGAATGAGCTGATAATTGTCTTATATATACACACGATTATCAGTAACACTGGCCACAGTTATTGATTGCTAATAACGGTAAATATAAAGAAGAAAAAAGTGGGCTTGGGAGAGAAATGGCTTAATGTGATACTTGGTTATTCTGCCTGTTAAAAATACAATTCTAGGAGCGCCTGGCTGGCTTAGTCAGTGAAGCACACAACTCTTGATCTCAGGGTTGTGAGTTAGAGCCCCACGCTGGGTGTAGAGATTACTTAAAAATAAAATCTTAAAGGGGCGCATGGGTGTCTCAGTCCATTAAGCTCAGGTCATGATCTCATCGTTCGGTTCATGAGTTTGAGCCCAGCATCCAGCTCTGCGCTGACAGAGCAGAGCCTAGTTTCCATCTCTCTGCCCATCCCTTGCACTCGCTGTCTCTCAAGAAATAAATAAACATTTAATAATAATAAAAATAAAAGAAAGTGTGAAAGTCTTCACAAACCTAAGCCAATCATCTCCTTTGGTGAAGCAAAAGTCCCGTGTGTCCCTAAGACTAAGGATAAGGAGTATTTTAATTAGCACCACCTTTCCAAGAAATGATAACATTTGCAATTTCCACAAGTCAACTTTATAAGAACATCGCTATCGCTAAGTTAGTTTTCACTACTTTTATAGAAAAGAAATTTGTTTTAAAATCTATCCATCTTAGTACAATAAAAAAAAAAGGAAAAACACTGATAAATTGGACTTCATCAAAATTACACTTTGGCTCTTTGAAAGACTCTGTTAAGAAAATGAAAACTAAAGACTAAGAAAAAATTATCTGCACATCACATGTCTGAAAGAGGATTTGTGTCTGAACACAGAAAGAAGTCTCAAAACTCAACAATAAGCAAACAACCAAATTAAAAGCTGGATAAAAGATTTCCACACACACTCCAAAGAGGGCATAATGATGGCAAATTAGCACATGAAAAGATGAGGCTTTAGTCATCAGAGAAATGCAAATTAAAACCATGATTAGACACTACTACATACTATTAGAGTGGCTACATTACAAACATTGATAATATCGGCGATGCAGAAGAACTGGAACACTCAAGACATTGCTGGTGGGAATATAAAATGGTACAGCTACTCCAGAAAAAGGGCTGACAATTTCTTAAAAAAGTTAAACACATACTCACTACATGACCCAGCAATCCCCTCTCCCCAGACAGCTACCCTGGAGAAATGAAAAGCCACGTTCACACAAAAATCTATACCCAAATGTTTACAGCAGCTCTATTCATAACTGCTAAAAACTGAGATATATCCAAATGTCCCTTAATCAGTGACCATGGAAAACTACTCAGCAATAAAAAAAGAATACATTTGCTATATATGCAATACCTTACATGACTGAAAAAGTAAAAGAGCCCAGTCTTAAAAGCTTACATATTGTATGATCCCATTTGTATTATATTTTCGAAAAGCCAAGACTAAAGGGATGGAAAAAGGTCAGTGGCGGGAGGGGTTATGGGGGGGGTGACTATGAAAGAAGAGGGTGAGGACACTGCTCTGTATCCTGACTGCGGTGCTAGGTGCACAAACTATACGTGTAGGAAATTAATAGAAGTATACACCAAAAGACAAAAGCCAACTTTTACCGTGTGATAGTTTTAAGAGTAAACTTTTAAATTGCTTTTAAAATAGGAATCGGTGTCATAATTAATATGGTTTTTGTTTTTTAAAGTTTATTTATGTTGAGAGAGAGAGAGAGAGAAAGAGAGAGAGAGAGAGGGAGCACGCGCGCATGCACATCCAAGCAGGGGAGGGGCAGAGAAAGGAGGACAGAGAAATGCCCAAGCAGGCTCCATGCTGACAGCACAGAACCCAACACAGGGCTCGAGCCCACGAATCATGAGATCATCACCTGAGACGAAATCAAGAGGCGGATGCTCAACCGACCAAGCCACCCAGGGGCCCCTAACATAGTTTTTAAAAATTGAAAAGAAACAGATACAGAAGGATAAGCGTGTTGTTAACAAATGGAAAACCTATACATTTCCTCTTCCGTGCACGTAGGTTTTAGAGGCAAGAATGGAGCCTTCAGAAAGAATGTCTCCAAATAGAGCAATCATTGAGTTCACTTGGCACAAAATATAGAATATTTTTCAAGAATTCCATCATCACTAGGTAATTTGTCTAGAACCAAAAGTAAATATTGAAAGAAAAATGAAATCAATAGTGCACCACAGAGGTGGTAGGTAGACGGGTCTGGACTAAGATATTTTCAGTAACAGATGAAAAAAAGGAAGGTGATTTTTAAAAGCATCATTCTTTGCCCACTGGGGACTTCTTTCTAAAACAGTATGAGAATAACCATCAGACCACCATGAAATCAAGGCATGAAATGTATTTTATTGTTTAAAAAAAATCAGTTATGGGGCGCCTGGGTGGCTCAGTTGGTTAGGCGTCCGACTTCGGCTCAGGTCATGATCTCACAGTTTGTGAGTTCAAGCCCCGCTGACAGCTCAGAGCCTGGAGCCTGCTTGGGATTCTGTGTCTCCCTCTCTCTCTCCCCCTCCCCTGCTCGTGCTCTCTCTCTCTCTCTCTCAAAAATAAATAAACATTAAAAAAATTTTTTTTAATCAGTTATCTTCCTTAACTTTTCTTATTAATGTAGGCATGGCCCCCCTTTATTTCAAAAGAGCTAAAAATCTTATTTGATTAAAGACAGACTTCAAAGCACAAAAATAAACTGTGATCCAACAGCAGGAGCCCATAGTAGCAAATAAAATTTCTTCAATCTAAACCGAAGATGATTTCTGTATCTCTGTCTTAGACGTTTGTCTCCATCAGAAACAAACAAAAAAAAAATTATCTCCCTCATGATTAACTTGGGTGGAATGAATCAGACTGCATTTGTAAAGATCTCGTAAGACTGAAGAGCTGTGCTAAACATTACCACTATCCACTCTGACAGCAATTACTAAGAGCCATAATCAGGACTTGATTGGACTCCAAGTTATCCTCAATTATTAAGCTATATAACAATAAAACCATAGGAAAACTTAAAAGACAAACATAAGAAAATACACAAGTTTCTTTAAACAACTAACAAAACAAAAATGTAAACAAAGGAAGAACTGCCAGAAAAAGTTGTGATTCACTTTTTTTTTTTTTATTTGCCTTTAATCTGCCTCATGCATTATTATTTTCCCTATGGAAATTCTATTATTCTGAAAACAAGACTCTACTGGAAAGTAAATGTCGTGACAAAAGAAAAGCCAGATTGATACATTAAAATAAGCCCCATGACCTAGCCCCATGGGGGAAGGACACACCCCCTTCTCCGTCCTGAGCTAGGGAGTCAGGCTTCCTCAAGGGGCAGAGCATGAAGGGCCATGCCTCTGGAGGTGGCAAGGAGCTTCGGTACTAAATATCCAGGCCACCCACAGTCTGGCTACCACCTAACTAACTTTCCCACCACAACCCACGGGCAGTCAGGCTTCCCAGTCTCTGACACCATGCCCGTCCCTCTGCCTGCAGTCCCTGCCCTCCTCTCTCTCTGAACCTAACTCCTACTCACCTTTAAATGAAGGCTTCCATACCTACTTCCCTAAGATGCTCTCCCCAAACCAGTACTTCCTACAGAATCATCTATTATTTTGAATTAATCATCTATTATTTTGGATTAAATATATCATATAAGATGCCCTATCTGCCTGACACAACCATCTTATAAATCGGGGTCATATTTTATATCATTTATATCCCGAGACAACCATTCAATTCACTAAAGCCATTCAATAAAGACTTTAATTGAATTTCCCAAAGAGATGGCCTAAAATAACCTGAATGCCAAGCATTCCAAGAACTGTCCTGTACCAAATTAAATACTCATTAGAATTCCAAGTCATAAGGAGGAATGTTGTGTTATCTTTAAACTTATCTGTTTTTATCCAAAACTGGAATCTGCGATGGTTCTATGAGATACACAGGCAAAATATTCTGCAAAGCAAAAGTTTTATTCATTCTACTGTGTTTAATATTCACCCAGTCTTGCTCGCACTTTTCTCTAAAACTCTTATAAAATCTCTGAGCATGCAAGAAGCATTAGAAGAGAGACTAAGCCTATTGAGAAGAAAACTAGAAACTAAGATCATCAATCATATTCCATTTTGAATAATTTCTTTCATAAAGAGGTAAATTCTCCTAAATTCCAGAATGAATGGAATCACATAGCAAAGTAAAATGTTTTAAACACATAAAAGAAATACCCTAATGGACCTTCCACCATCTGTTTTAGTAATTAAAATGATAAAAACAAGAAAAACTTTTAATTTTTTTAAGTTTATTTATTTATTTGGGGGGGGGGGGGGGCGGGGCAGAGAGAAAGGGAGAGAGAGAGAATCCTGAGCAGGCTTCACATTGTCAGCGGAGAGCCCAATACAGGGCTCCAACTCACGAACCGTGAGATAACGACCTGAGCTGAAACCAAGAGTCGGACGTTCAACCGACTGAGCCACCCAGGTGCCCCAAGAAAAACTAAATTTTAAAAGCTGTATCAGCAGCTAAAACTGAGGGGGTTTTTTTCCATCTACTAGCTTGGCTTTTCCTGACCCATATTTTAGAATTGCTAGCAATTCTGGCAATAGCCTTCTTTCAATAATTCCAAATTATTTCTTGAAAAGTTTGAGCCTCCTCCCAAATCATTTAACATGCTTACTAATCATTAAAAGTATACATATTTAAAAACCCACATTTATGAAGCAATCAAATTACATTAAAAGACTGACTTTCTAGAAAAGGTTGCTGCTTGCCAAGAAAACTTTATGACTACAAAAATTTTCTATTTGCATTTCTTCATTTTCCCTTTTAGATTATCTGTGTAGACTTGTAAACACATAATCCCAAACAGTTGAGCTTTTTACATAAAACATAAATCGATTTTTAAAAAGCCAACTGCATAATTAAAACAGTACCACCAACCACCATCATCCCTCTTAAAAGCTGTCTTTAATTTACCAACAATCTATGTTCTAAAAATATATTTTCAAATCAGCGTTTGAAACTCAGTACAGAGTTTCCTGCTCCCATTTGGTTAAGTAAAAACAAGTTGATTATAAAACAATACAGTATAGGGGCGTCTGGGTGGCTCAGTTGGTTGAGTATCCGACTTCAACTCAGGTCATGATCTCCCAGTTTGTGGGTTCGAGCCCCGCATTGGGCTCAATGCTGTCAGCCTATCAGCACAGTGTCAACTTTGGATCCTACGTCCCCCTCTCTCTGCCCCTTCCCTGCTTTCGCTCTTCTCAACAATAAACAAACACTGGGGTGCCCGAGTGGCTCAGTTGGTTAAGCGTCCGACTTCGACTCAAGTCATGATCTTCCCCGTTCATGGGTTTGGGGCCTGTCGGGCTCTGTGCTGACGGCTTGGAGGCTGGCGCCTGCTTCAGATTCTGTGTCTCCCTCTCCTTCTGCCCCTCCCCCACTCACACTCTATTGCTCTCTCTCAAAAATAAACAAAACACTTTAAAAATTTTTAATAAATATTTTTTAAAATCTTAATTAAAAAAAAAACAACTGTATTTCATGTACCCTAGCACACACATAGCTCATCTTGAGCCTAAGATCCAGTATAGACACGTTTGCCCAAAACGCCACTCTCTGGTTGAGAAAGAAATGTAAATGCTAAGGCATAGGAGAACATCCTTTGCTGTCAACTGCTAATTGGGTTAGAAATCCTTAATATCATTTCTAGTGCTGAAATTCTATTATTCTATATAAAACAACCTTAAAATAGATATACATTTGTGGCGCCTGGCTGGCTCAGTGAGTGGAGCGTGTGACTCAATCTCGGGGTTGTAGGTTCGAGCCCCATGTTGAGTACAGAGACTGCTTAAAAATCTTAAAAAATAAATAAGTTTAGGGGCGCCTGGGTGGCTCAGTCGGTTAAGCGTCCGACTTCAGCTCAGGTCATGATCTCACAGTTAGTGAGTTCAACCCCGCATCGGACTCTGTGCTGACAGCTTAGAGCCTGGAGCCTGCTTCGAATTCTGTGTCTCCCTCTCTCTCTGTTCCTCCCCCCGCTCATGCTCTGTGTGTCTCTCTCCCTTTCTCTCTCCTTCAAAAATCAATGAAAACATTAAAAAAAATTTTTTTTTAATAAATAAGTTTACGTTATCATTTCACACCCATTAGGATGGCTACTATAAAAAAAAAAAAAAAAAAGCCCAGAAAATAACAAGTGTTGGTGAGGCTGTGAACAAACTGGACTCCTTGTACACCGCTGGTGGGACATACGATGGTGTTACTACTTTGGAAAACATTAAGTACAGAATTACAACAAGATCCAACAATTCTACTTCTGGGTTAATATCCAAAAGAACTAAAAGCAGGGACTGGAACAAATATCTGTACACCCATGTTCACAGCAGCATTATGTCTAACAGCCAAAAGGTGGAAACAACCCAAGTGTCCATCCGCAGATGAATGGATTAAAAATGTGGCATTTACATACAATGGCGTATTATTTAGCCTTAAGAAGGAAGGAAATGCTGACACGTGCCACAACATAGGTGAGCCCTGAAGACACCACGGTAGGTGAAAAAAGCCAGGCACAAAGGACAATGTATGATTATACTTACATGAGGGACCTAGAATGGCAAATTCATAGAGACAGAAAACAGAATGCTGGTTGCCAGAGGCTTGCAGGAGGGGGAAATGGAGAGTTGTTTAACAGGTACACAGTTTCGGTTCGGGGCAATGAGAGAGTTTTAGAGACAGATGGTGGAGGCAGTTCAACAACACGATTGTACTTACTGCCACTGAAATGAATATAAAAATGGCTAAAATGGTAAATTTCTTGTCATGCATATTTAACCAAAATTCTAAAAACTACAAGTACACAAGCCTTAATAACCTCCTTATAAGCAGTGAGGCCCACGGCTTAATCCAGAAGCAAACTTAAGGATTCCTCATGGTCCATTTCCCAGTATGCCCTACCCATGAAGAAGGACCAAGAGCAGGGGCGCCTGGGTGGCTCAGTTGGTTAAGCATCTGACTTAGGCTCAGGTCATGATCTTGCAGTTCGTGAGTTCGAGCCCCACGTCGGGCTCTGTGCTGACAGCTCGGAGCCTGGAGCCTGCTTTGGATTCTGTGTCTCCCTCTCTCTCTGCCTCTTCCCTGCTTGTGCTCTGTCTCTCAAAAATAAATGAACATTTTAAAAAAAATTTTTTTAAATAAAAAAAGAAGGACCAAGAGCCAGAGTCAAAGGTGAGAAATTAGTCCCACTAAATAAACTCAGAAAAGCCAAAACACAGGACCAAGTCCAAGGTGGTTGGCGAGCGGCAAGCTAGGAAAGAGAAGGCGGGGGGCGCCTGGGTGGCTCAGTGGGTTAAGCGGCTGACTTCGGCTCAGGTCATGATCTCGCGGTCCGTGAGTTCGAGCCCCGCGTCGGGCTCTGTGCTGACGGCTCAGAGCCTGGAGCCTGTTTCAGGTTCTGTGTCTCCCTCTCTCTAACCCTCCCCCGTTCATGCTCTGTCTCTCTCTGTCTCAAAAATAAATAAACATTTAAAAAAAAAAAAAAAGGAAAGAGAAGGTGGGAGGCAGGGACTCTCTCAGGACATGGCCAGCTGATGAGACTGGTGAGGACAGAAGAGTGGTGAGAACAAGGAAGAACAGAGAGCAGGAGAGATCGGAGAAGGGAATTGCCCCTAAGGTAACAAAAGGGAGGGGAGTGGAGGCAAAGGTAAAATAGGTAAAAAAGCAAGAAGGGGATTCATTCAAGAAGAGATTCTGTCCAAGGGTCAGCAGAAAAATTACTTCCTAACATTGACACGGCCATTTGTATCTAAAGAAACCAAAAAAGTTGATGAAGCCTATGAAAAGTTAGGGAGAAAAATTTTGTTCTATGAAAGACTACTACTGTGTCACCATCCGCAGAGAACTAACATCACTTTTCATGGGTTTTTGTTTTGTTTTGTTTTTTATACAAGAAAAACTTATTTGCTTAGAATTAATTTCAATGTGGGCCTACCTTTTTTGTTATTAAACATTAGTATACCATGAATGAATTTAAAATGTTCTACAGAACAGGAGTTAAGAGTATGCAAGCTTGAGGGGGTGCCTGGGTGGCTCAGTCGGTTAAGCACCCAACTTCAGCTTAGGTCATGATCTCGTGGTTTGTGGGTTCAAGCCCCACATCGGGTTCTCTGCTGTCGGCATCGAGCCCGCTTTGGATCCTCCGTCCCCCCTTCTCTCTGCCCTTCCCCAGCTCATGCTCTCTCCTCCCTCTCTCTCAAAAATAAACATTAAAAATTTAAGAAAAAAAAAAGAGTTTACAAGCTTGAAACCAGATCTGCCTGAATTTCAATCTTGGCATGGCAACCTGAGACAACCTACATAACTCTGCCTCAATCTCCCAATCTGCAAAATAGGGATAATAACAGTATCTACCTTGCAAGCCTCTTGCAAGAATTAAATAGGTTAAATTATAAAAGTACTTAGAACAGTGTCTCGCCACTGTTATAAAAGCATCAGCTCACTATTACCCCCCAGGTCTAGAATACGAGCTCCATGGGAGCTGGGATTTTGTCTGCTTTGTTCACTATTGAAGCCCCAGGTTCCTGACCTAAGTATGTGCTGAAAAATAAAAATTTGTTGAATCAGATACACTTTATGCCAGCAACACAGAACCCTGAAGTTGAAGAGCACGACTTTTTTGTTACTACTGACAACTAAAACCCGCATAATAATTTAGCCCGAAAGTTTAGAGTTCATAGAGGGTTTTGACATACCTCGTCTCAAGGGATTTTACAAAGCTGATATTATTTATCTCCATCTCACAAACTAAGAAGACTTCAGGGGTTTGCCCAAAACACAAAGTCTGAGGCAGAACAGGAATTCTGAGCATGGAGTCTGCTGGGGATTCTCTCTCTCTTTCTCTCTCTCTTTCCCTCTCCCCTGCTCACTCACTCTCTAAAATAAAATAAATAAAAAATAATAAAATAATTTTTTAAAGTTAAAAATAAAAAAAGCAAGTCCTCATTTCCCAACGTAAACTCCGCCACTCCCAACTTTCTACTGAGTACACCTGAATGTGAGGACAACAGCCAGATGACAACCTTCAGCTCTTGGCAGTGAGGGAGGGAAGGGGACACTGGACTGGGAGTCAGGAAGGTTCATCTGTGCTTGGTTTTAGTAAGTACGAGACCTCTCTGGCTCCTCTAATGCCTCTGGGCCCTGAACTTCCTCATCTGTTCCTTCTAGGACTAAAATTCTGACTTCGGCTTTCTCCTAGCTTCTGGAACTCAACAAACAAAACCAAATTCATCTTTTCTCTATTCCAAACCCCTAAGACGTGTTCTTCCTTCTGACGTCCCTATTCCTGATGCCCATTCTGCCAGCCACCCAAGCATAAACACTTCAACATCACCTCTGACTTAGAACTGACTGTTTCCTTCCCCTCCTGCCTAATCGGTCACCACAACCCTGTTCAACCTCCAAAATATCTTCTGAATCTGTCACCTCCTTTCCATCCCCAAGGCCATCGACTCAATTCAGGCCCTCGCCTGAACTATGGCCATGAGCACAACTAAGTCCCTCCCTGTGTCTCCTCACGGCCAATCCATCATACTCATCCTCGGTTTGGCACTCAACACCCTCCAAGACCCAGTCCTGACCTCTCTGCGGCCTCATCTTCCATCGCGTTCCGTTATGTCTCCCAGGGTCCAACGAGTTTAGACGCACGGTTTCCTGGCACCCACCTCATTCTGGCACCAACCCCAGCCTCTGCCCAAGCTATCCTTCCCTCCAGAATGCCTCCTTCCATCGCTTCTCCTCTTCGGGGGGGTCAATTTAAATGCCGCTTCTTCAAGTGAAGTGTTCCCTGATCTCCCCAAGGAGACAGTATCACTCCCTCTACTTAACCTCTAAGCACCTTGGTGGAACCTCTTTTAGAGCACCTATCAAACTCCTAGTAGTCCTTTCATTTTCTGGTGCCCCTGTTCTCCCTACGAGAGGGTTCGTTCCTTGTGAGTAGGAAATAGGTTTTATTCACCTTCGTATTCCTCACAAGACAGCTTCTCAAAGACTGTGAAGACATGATGGTATGCCATGAATGAGCTACAGATATTCCACACGGTGATCCCCTCGGCCCTCCAAGCAGCCACAAAGCGACTTCGGCAGCCAGAGTCCCCACTGGTCAAGTCTCAAGCATTCCCAAGTAGCCTCCGCCTCCAACCAGGCAGAGGCCGAGACGACGACTTGAGAAGCACTCAGAGGACGCACGTGGCACACTGTATAAAGTGGATGCCCAAGAAACATTTGCTGAATTGAATCTTGGAATAATCCATCTGTTCCCCCTCAACCGCTGTCCCCAAGATCCCTGACCGTCTAGACCTCTTTGAACGTTTTCACTGGATGTGTTCTGGTTATCTTTTTATTAACTACCTATCATCACCTGGTTATACTCGCCTTACTATCCAAAGCTTACATCAATACTGTATTGCGCAAAACAGCAGAGAATACGCACAATTTACCATGAAGAGATTCAAAGAATGAAATTCAACACTATAGAACAAAGAAAAGCAAATGCCACTTTACACTACCAAATGAGCAAAAACTTTTTTTAAAAATTTTTTTTAGGGGCGCCTGGGTGGCTCAGTCGGTTAGGCGTCCGACTTCGGCTCAGGTCACGATCTCACGGTCCGTGAGTTTGAGCCCTGTGTCGGGCTCTGTGCTGACAGCTCAGAGCCTGGAGCCTGTTTCGGATTCTGTGTCTCCCTCTCTCTCTGACCCGCCCCCGTTCATGTTCTGTCTCTCTCTGTCTCAAAAATAAACATTAAAAAAAAAAAAATTTTTAATATTTTTTAATGTTTATTTATTTTTGAGAGAAGGAGAGAGACGGAGCGTGAGCAGGGGGCAGAGGTGCAGAGGGAGAGGGAGACACAGAATCCGAAGCAGGCTCCAGGCTCTGAGCTGTCAGCACAGAGCCCGACGCAGGGCTCGAACCCATGAACCGTGAGATCATGACCAGAGCTGAAGTCAGATGCCCAACTGACTGAGCCACCCAGGCGCCCCAGTGAGCAAACACTTTTAAGGAAAAAATGTATTTCTGTCCAGTTATGGTAAAACTGGTACGTCCGTGTTTCTGCTAATAGTACAAACTGGTACAACATTCTTGAAAAACAGCGTGGCAACACATATCAAAAGTCGTAATAACATTCATTCCATTTAACACAATACACTCAGGGGGAGCCTGGGTGGCTCAGTCAGTTAAGCAACCTACTTCAGCTCAGGTCATGATCTCATGGTTTGTGGGTTCGGGCCCCACATCAGGCTCCGGGTGGACAGCTCAAAGCCCGGAGCCGGCTTCGGATTCTGTCTCCCTCTCTCTGCCCCTTCCCTGCTCACACCCTGTCTCTCTCTCTCAAAAAATAAACATTAAAAAAAAAAAATTATAACACAACACTCAGAAATGTATCCTAGAACTCTAATTAGTCAAAAAATAATAAACATCTACAATAATGTAGATTAAAGTATTAAGTGAAAACCAGGGAGCAACATGTTTAACCTAACATTAAAAAATTTAAGTAAATTATGGGAGCATGACTTGATGAAATATTTTGCACCCTTTCAAAATGTAAGCATATAAATTAAAATTGTGACACCTATAACATGAAAATGTTCCATGATCTAACAAGCAGAAAAAATTCCAATTACATGCACTATAATTAGACATGAATAAAAAATATATATATATGTACACATATATATACATGTAAATGCTTGTATGTGTACACGTGTATACATACATATATAGTTTTTAATGGAACTCCAAAAAGAAAATCAACGATTTTAGGGTAATAATCTAAATATTTAACAATTTAATATCCATTCCTGTTAACTTAAAAAAGAAAGTCCCCCCATACTCAAGAAAGAGGGGTTCCGGGATACAAGCTTGACAGAACCTCAAGAAAAGGTCCAACCTATCACTGAGCATTTTGGCCTTACCTGAGAACTCACACGTTCCTTATCACAATGACCTCTATATGACAACCCCAGACCATAGCTTTCCAAGGACTAAGGAACCATCTCGAATGGTCTTCAGATCACACCCATGAATCATGCAAAACAAGCATAGCCTCAAAAACAAAGACAATCAGCAAAGAGCCAAGCCCACATTCAATTATAAAACCTGAAAGGATACAGTGGCGTCACATTCAAGTGTCGGGTATTCTCAAAGCCAACTTGCTGCCTCAGTGACGGACTGTATCACATTTAAAAAGCAGTCTGAAATCATGGACAAATCAAAGAACTAAGGGCCAAGAGACCAAGGTACCGTGAAAGGGAAAAAGAAAAGTTATTCCAACTACAAAGAACAGAAAACTGAAAACTCCAGCTTAAAGCAGATGGGTAAAAAGTAGCTGGCGATGTCTTGTAAACCAGAGGCCAGAGGCCATAAGGCAGGATGGCAAGATATTTTATCAACAGATGAAGCTTCCTTGAGCTGGTGAGGTCTAAAAAAGACTAGCATTGAAAATGTATCAAAACATAATTTTAGCACTGATGCCCCACAAGGACAGTATCAAAACAGTCTTCTAATTGCTTTTGCTGTAGTATCACCATTGTCCAAATTTAAAATGAAAGACCAAGATGCTATAATGGACCAAGAAAATTAGTTCTTGTGAATTACAAATAATAAAGATCAAATGGCCTTTCTTAGCAGGGCATTTCAGCAAAAGACAACAAATATGAAGGACTAATTAAAACAACCATTAGGAAAGAAAGTCTAACCTTTTGTTTCTATCGCTGTGTTCTCACTACCTAGATGCACAAAAATGCAGATATATACAGTCATTCGTGACAACACACACACAGCAGATAACAGGAAAAACAAAACTATTCAATACTTCCCCAAGTTCATGGGAGCACAGGGGGATTACCACTCCAGAATGCTGACTCAGAAACTGAAGGGCCTCTCAAGTTCTAATCATATGCAGATAGGAGTCGTCTCTGTGCAGTTACTCAATCAGAACGTAAGTAGAAGATTAACCTACCCTGGCTTCTTTTCAAACAAACTCTGGCAGAGCGGCCCCCGGGCTCCCCAGAGTATGTTCATCCTCATCCAGTCTGTTCCAGAAGCAGCCAATTCAGTCAGGACCCGCATCTTCAGGTTTCCACAGCTTCCCTACCATGCAGCATCACTGCATCCTTGTCCCAGCTTATGCTTCCTGGCCAGACACTCTACATTTAAAGTCTCTCCTCTCTTCCTCAGGCATCACCAAGTTCTTGTTTTCTAAATAAAGCTCTCCTAAACCTTACTCACCTGCAGTTCACTGCACTGGGTATCACCCAAATAGCCCATCAGAGCTCTTTATAATTTCTGAAAGAGAGAAAAGGAAGCTTTTCAATACATAGTAGAAAACACCTTTGCTGATGTATCAGTTCTGAAGCGTTTGTATCCAATATTCACAGCGTATGGTCTTCTGGTCCATAGTATTTCAGTAAAACGTAGCCTAATCAGCCAGGACCAAAAGTCCTGAGATAAGAGACCAGAGATAAAAGTTCGGTTTATTGTTGCTATTACTTAGCCGTGTGACCTTGGGCAAGTCACTTGACTTCTGCAGGCCTAAATCTCCTCATCTGGAAAATCAGACAGACCAGGGATGAGCAGCAGAGCACATTGCAGGGGGAAGAGCACAGGCCTTCCAAGACAGGCCAGCACCACAAGCTACTAGTCATCATGACATCTGTCGGCTAGTTGTTCACATTTGGCCTAAACCTCCTCCTGGGCAAAACAGAAATAACAACAAGTATCTTCGCGTTGTTCCGAGAATTAAAGGAGAGATGATGAGTTATAAAGAGACTATAGTAAACACACTGTGTGGTTTATCATAAAATTCTACAGGTGGTAATTACCACCATTACCCCCGGCCCTAAGGTTATATAAATTCAATTCACAAATATTTTTTTTTTCCTTACGGGATCAACAAATCAAAAGCGTACCATCCCGACAATGGAATTAACCGGGTGTCTCACTAACAATTCAATTACGGTTATCTTCAACTGATGGTAGTTTACGATTATCAGTATTACTTAACATCAGCAGGAAAGAGATGTTAGCCCCTGCACAACATCTAAACTGGTTCAGTGGCCATGCCTTCCGCGACTTCTCCCTCTGCTTTCCCTACTACTATATAAATACCCAGTAACAGGTCTTCCAAAAGCTAAATGACACCAACTGTTTTCCATGGTCAGCTCAAGGGAATACAACGAAAGACGGAGGAAAGGGAACGAAGGCTTTTTTTTTTTTTCCATCTTTTTTACTTTACACACTTAAGTACTGTTCAAATTTGTTTACCACAGCATGCGTCAGTTTTGCATAAAGACAACTGTTTAAAACTATGTTAGTTATACATTTTGCCTAGTGACAGGAAGCTCCCCTTACAGGAATGTTGTCACCGCAAGGAGAATTTCCACAGAAGAAAGCAAAAAGGCAAATTCAGATGTGCTGAGAACACCTAAAATATGGCACCAAAATAACAAAAATCACAAACATTCACACCTCAGAATGGTTCAGTCAAAAAATATGCCATGCGTTCTCTGAAGATCTAATGATGAATCGGGGGTTTTTTTTGGTTCAAAGCAGGATGAATATATAAACGTTGGTTTTACCAGACAACTTCCTGCTCTTAGAGAAATGACCCAGTACAATTTATACAAGTAAACAAGTTGGTATGACTCTGAAAAACTGTCAACTAGTCTTAGACAACTGACAGCTTTTAAAAATTATATTACATATAGAAATTAAAAGTCTTCACACAACATCTACAATTTGTTAAAAAAGGAATAATAACTCTATTAAAATTCAGGATTACTCAAAAGTATTACCCCAGCCACTCCTGGAGTGACAAACCACTATGTTTTATGTTGCTTCTAGCCAGTGCTACATAAATCCTGACTACACCCATCAATTTACATGAACTGTAAGCTGGTGTGTCCACATTCTCCACACATAACATAGTTCTTTCCCAGAAAACGTTTCAAAATATTACTTAGAAATCAAACTGTATTTGCAGGCACACTTATCTACGTTTATGAGACTAAACATCCATAACAATTTGCTCGTAATTTTTAAGTAGCCCCTCCCCCTACCTTGTTTATCAACAAGTTGATAAACTTGGCCCAAAATCTTCTATGCATTTGAAACGAGAGGCCAAGGATGTTATTTCTTGTGCTGAGCCTGTATTTGGATCTTAAATATAGTCAGACAATTATAGACTAACTTGCATTTAATATTAATACCAAGCCTACCTCTTAAACAGGGAATAAAAATGCATGTACGAGATCTGGTCTACTTATTTGTAGGTCCCTCTGCAATATTCTTAGCCTTTCATGAATATGCTGTGTATTTTTAAACTACACAAGGCCCTCTGCCTGATGATCTGTCCTGTTGTTTTGGCATCCCTCCCCTCTCCAGTAAAACACTGGCCAGTCCATAAATGTATACAGACTTTATAATGATGCAGACTGAATATTTTTGATATTAGAAGATGAAAAATCTTGCTAACAGTGGCAAAAAACAAGTTTGCCACCTGACAGAGAGGTACTTAATGACTCCCCAAAACTACAGCCTTACCTAAAAATAGTGTCCTAGCTTCTCAGCCAAAAGGATAGACGAAAAAAGCTGCCTTTATTCAGCTAAAAGACAGACTTCTACTTTGCCTCAACCTTTAAGACGAAGGTACTTCTTATTTTAGAATACTTTGTGTAACAACTTGTTTGATGGCCAACCACTAACTTCACTTTGAAGTGACTACTGACAATTTACATGGTCTACACGTATGAAAACTGTGGAAAAGGTCTTGACACAATGCAGGCCAAACAACACTAGCCACAAGAGACTACCTATTTCTAAATACTCAATTTTTTTAAGTTTGTCCTTATTTATTTTTTTAGCATTCTCTACACCCAACATAAGGCTCAAACTCCTGACCCCAGAGATCAAGAGTCTCATGTTCTTCCAACTGAACCAGGCAGGTGTCCTAAATATTCAGTTTTTCAGACCACAAACAAACATCTCCATCGGCCAAGACATAGATCACTGGTTCCTTTCCACAAAGTAATCTGCAAAATTAAATAGATAAATAAATAAAAATAAAAGGTCTTGATTGGGAGGTCTAAGGCATGAATATGCCTCTATCTGTAAGCTGAAAATAAATTTTAAAATCCACATTTGCTCAGCAAAGAATAAAAATAAAAATCTATGGGGGCTCCTGGGTGGCTCAGTCGGTTAAACGTCCGGCTTCAGCTCAGGTCATGATCTCTCGGTTTGTGAGTTCGAGCCAGGCATCGGGCTGTGTGCTGACAGCTCAGAGCCTGGAGCCTGCTTCGGATTCTGTGTCTCCCTCTCTCTCTACCCCCTGCCCTCTCACACTGTCTGTCTCTCAAAAATAAACGTTAAAAAAAAAGTTTTTTAATAAAAAATAAAAAATAAATAAAAATCTATGTAATACACACAAGTTTCAAACGCAAGCAAATGTGGCCTGTGCACTTACAGAAGGATGATTGATTTATGTCCACCTTCCCCTCCCAGGTTTTTGTGTGTACGGTTTTGTTTTGTTTTTGTTGTTTTGGGGGTTTCCTTTTTTTTTTTTTTTTTTTGGTAAAGCAAAATGTCAATAGTATGCCTCAATCTGGAAAAAAAATACAGCACAGCTTATTCTCCTTAAATAGATATTGTGATAAATAGGAAGTTTGTGACAGGATCTCAAAATCCAAAGGCTACCCAGATGTGTTGGGGAAAAAACACACACACAGACACAAACAATGACCAATTTCCCATAATAACTTTACATTTTCTCAATAAACCATAACAAAATATTTTTAAAGTTGAGAAAAGTGCTTGTGAAAAATGTAAAATTAGCAAACTTCTCTCCTCCTCCTTACTGAATTATAACTGCTCACAAACACTCTATCAATGTCCTTTAAATCCAAAGCATTCTAAATTAGATTAAAGCAACACTTCCAATTCACATATCACATAGGACCAAAAATTAGCCCTAATAAGCTAAAATCTCAACACCCTTGTTTTTTATTTCAAAATAACCACGTGACAAGTATTATTCCAGTTTTTATAAAACAAAAGGAGAGACTGATGCCTAAAATAAATCTTTCCAAAGGAAAGGTTATATTTGACAAGAGTCCCAGGAACTGTGGACACACAAAATCCACATAAACAATCACTAACGCTCAATGTGGAGTATGTGATGGCTCCCAATACACACAAGAAATTAAGACATCCAACTGAAATTACACAAGGAAATTTAAATATAATGACCCCTGGTGAAGATACTGATCAAGGAGAGTTGCAAATAACATTTGGCTGTGGATACGCTCCACTATAGCTGAGCATGTTCAACAACTGAAAAGTTTGGTCCATAGGACACATTTCTCCTTTCTAAATGGAGCCCTGCCTATACACCCATGTGATTGATTGAGATGTTTGGAAAATAAAGATGGTCCCGTCAATTTAGTTTCAGCCTCACCCTTGTGCATTAGTTAAAATAAAGAAGGGGGAAAAAAGGTAAATCATTCTTAACTCCAGTCTCACCTTACACATCTCATCAGCACTGTAGTTCTTTAGTGATCAATTACTTCATCCAATTCCTGAGGCAAACAGAAAAGTAAAATGTGTCTGTACAACATCAGTAACAGGCATCACCAGTAGCAAATAACTTTATCAGCCCCAAGTAAAAGGGCTTCTAAAATTTAAATGGAAAAAGTTACCAAAATGGTACAGTAAGCAGTTTTGTAAATGATTGTTTTAGTTTAAAATAAAAGCACTTCTCCTTTCTGTGTGATGGCAGAATAGACTATAAAATTCTCTTAAGATCCAAAATGTAAAAAAAAAAAAAAAAAAAAAAAAGTCAGCTCTTTCAACACTGACTGATTTTACTTTCAAAGAAGGAAAAAAAAGAAATAAAGGACAAGAAACCTCATTAATGTAAGTTTAAGACAGGGCAAAATTAAGAACAAACTAGCCAGAACAACTCCTCCCTCCCCACCCCACCTCCCACCCACACCCGGCATCCACTGTCTCTGGAATTATACATATTAACGATTTGCCCGAAAAGTCTAAGTTGAGAAGGAATAACAATTTTGAGTTTCAAACAAAACCGGAGGATCCCAATCCAAGAATCCTAAGACCCTTGGCTTCCAGCCCTGTCTGAAGGATCCCCAGCTAAGGGTAGGGTGCAGAAAGCTCAAATAATTTGAGGAGAGAGGAATCAAAGTTCCCTAAATAAAACTGCAGTCCCTTACCCCGAGGAAAGGGGAGTCTTAAAAGAATCTCCAGGAAAAGATAGTCTTTTTTTTTTTTTTTGATAGTTTTTATTTTTGTTGATGCGCTTGTGGGCCAATGAGAATTTCCGAGGAGGGGGCGGAGAAAGGGGGGGGGGGAGAAAAGTGAAGCTCGGGCAACAGCCCCGGGCGGGGGAGGAAGGGGGCGCACCCCTGACCCACTTTTGCCGACGCCCACCCTCGGCCCCCGCCCCACCGCTGCAAGTCCGAGCCCAGAGGGGGCGATCGAGCGGGGCGTGGGAGGCCCGCACGCTCCCCACCCCCAGCCGCGACCCGGAGGAGGGCAGCGTGCAAGGCGGCTCGACCCCCCCCCCCACCCGAGTGCCCGCGGCTGGAGAAACCTCCCACAGGCTCGCGGCCCAGGTCTGCAAAGCCCCCTCCACCGCCTGGGCCCCGGGCGCCGCGGCCCCCAGCGGAGGGGAAGGGGACCGAGGAGGGGAAGAAGCTGTAAACAGCCCCAGCGTCCGGGCCTCGCCTCGAAGAGCCCCGCTTCCCAGGCCCCGCCGCGGCCGCCTGAGTCCCCAGCCCGTCCGAGGGACGCCCCTCCCGGGGCCTCGGGGACCGGAGGGGAGTCAGGTCTCCTCCCCAGAGGGCTCCGGCAGCTCGCGGAGCGGTCCCAGCAGCAGAGAAGGGGGAAGTCAGGACTTACCTGTCATTACTTTCTACGCCATCTTGGATCCACTTGTCAACGTCCCCACAAAGCATTATGGGTAAGAAAGAGCCTTTAAAGTGACTCCCCCCCTCGGCCCCCGACTCCCGCCTCCCGCCGCCGGCGCCGCCCCTCCGGCCGCACCTCCCGCCCGGAAAGTTGCCCCGGCAGGCGGGCCGGCCCGGGCGCCTGCAGACCGGCCCCCTCCCCTCCTCCGGGCTGTTTGCATTTAAAATTCACCCCCATTTTAAAAATGTGGCTTTGGGTTTTCCTCTTTGCTCCTGCCTCTGGGCTCCCTTCCCCCCACCCCTCGTCTCCACGCCTGTTCCCTTTGCCCCGCCGCCCTCCTGCCCTGGCAGACACCCCACGTCTGCATTTAATCAGCCCGAGGTTTCCCTGCTGCTGGCAGCAGAGAGCTGCTCATTGATTTATTTATGCGCATTTATGCGTCTGTTACTGCTCTAGATCCTCGGTGCCCGGCGGCGGGCTCGTGGCCGGCTCCCTGCCCCGGGGCATCCGGGGGTCGCCTGCAGGGCCCTGGAGCCCCGCAGCCCCGTAGGCGCTCTGACTCCGGCATCCGCGGGTGGAAAGGTGCCTCTGTCCTAGCAAAGCGCTCCGAGGCCCTCGGGCTCCAGGACCTGGGCGGACACTATCCCCGGCGTCAAAGCGTGTTTGGGGGTTGGGGGGAAGTAAGAAGCTGAATGCAACTTTTACCCGTCTGCTCTCCCTTCAGCTGTCTCCTCCCCTCGGCCGGTAACGTGATCCGTGACCCTCTAGGTGGGGACCCCTCCCCTAGGAATGTGGCTTTGGGCACTGCCGTATCCACCCATTTGCAGTCCCGGCTGAGAGTGGACTGTGACTTCCTGGGGCAGGTAACTCGGGGGCGCAGGCTGCGGGCTCTGGCCCGGACGGGGAGGCGCGCCAGGGCCCCGGGAGAGTCCGCGAGCGGAGAGAGTCCAGGGCTGGGAGGAGGGTGCGCCCACCCGGGTCCACCTGCCGGGTCCCAGCGGGGCGGCGAGCCCCGGAGGCAGAGCTAGGGGAGGACCGCGGGCGCCACTCCCGCCGGGGGGTTGTGGGGGGACGTCCGGAGTTGCCCGGGTTCGCTTTAAGGAGGGGGCTACGAGACGCGGGGCGAGCAACCCTGCAGCCCACGCACGCCGGAGGGGCCTCTGCTCCCGCCCGCGGACTCTTTGTAGGGCGCAGAGCTCTGCCCGATACCCGCCGCCGGCTTTCGATTGAGCGCGGCGACCACACCACGCGTCCTCACTCAAGCGCAGTGGTCCCATACCCCCTGAAGCCTCGTAGTCAGTCCCCCAGCTCTTTCCCTTTACGGCGACTCTGGTTGCTTCCCACCCCCCCGCCCCATCCCCCACCAAGCAAGCGTTTACAAAGAAGTGTCCAAGGGAGAATCCTCTAGGACATCAGTGCTTGTGAAACTGTGTTCCCTACCAAATGCTGTTCAAGGGCTCTGAAATTAGAAGAATGCATGGGCATTAAAGCCCTCTTCGGGGCACGGGGAGTGCCTAGGGCCTGGGTCTACCCTAGGGTTTTGCTCTGTTCCAGACCCACAGCCCTCTCTCTCGAGGAACCTAGATGGATGCGGACACGAGCCCTGCCCCAGGGAGCAAAAAAAAAAAAAAAAAAATCCACCAGGCAATTGTCCCGGCCAAATGAGTAGAATGAGGTGTAGACTCATTAAGGGATTGGCCCGGGGTCAGCCGTGAGGGAGGGAACAAGGTAATGAGTCACTCCAGGCAAAGAACAAGGCGTGCTGGGGAGGGACCTCCCCTGAGTCACCCACTTCTCTGAGCTTGGGAAACTGAAGCCTGGAGCCAGGTTCTTAGCTGTTGGGCTCAGGCATCCACATGGGGCCTGTGGACAAGGGGGCGGGGCCCAGAGGGCCCTCTGTTGCTGCCATCCGAATAATGGCCTTCCCCTCCCATCTAAAGGAGGCCCCCAAGGTTTTTGGGCTGATGGGGGGCTCGTGGGGTCCAGAGCCAAGAAAGAATTCTTGAAGACGTCTTTGGTGCAAACCGTGATTTTATTAAAGCTGGGGGACAGGATCCATGGGCAGGAACAGCTGCACTGCAAGTTGGGGAGGGGGGGGTGACCATTTTATGGAGTCGGGGGAGATAAAGTCCACAGGGAGTTTCCAAAGAGACTTTCACATGCTAAAGACTTACTTAAGGCCTAGCTATTGTCAAGCTAAGGTTGTTTTTCCCTCTAGCAAAGCATTAACATTAAGACTGTAGGGAGTTCCTGGACTTTAGGCCAGTGATAAGATTGTCTTTTTCTTGTAAACTATGCAGACTCTTATTTGTTTTTTGTCCTTTCCTGTTTTGGGGTAGCTGGGAGTGTCCAAGAAATGTCCTACATGCCCCCCCCCCACCGGGGGTGGGGGAGGTATTGCTGTTAGCCTGTACTGTGCCCTCAGCTTGCCCCACTCTCCCTCATCACCCTCGTCCCAATACCCCCCCCTTGCTCCTTTTCCATTTCTCCTACACTTGCTTAGATACTCCTGTGTACTTACTTAATGGGTGCTTTGTGTCTACATAGCAGCACTTCAGGTGTGTGGTCTGAGTTTCCTAAAATTAAACGCTGAATAAAACGCCAGCAAGGACTGTGCCTTTCCCACGTTTCCTTGGTGGGTACCTTTCTTTGCCTTGCATAGGCCTTGACCCAGAGAGGCACACAATTTATTCTGTGACTGCCTGACCCATTCGTCCACTCCAGGGTGCATCCTGCTTTATCCCTGTCCGAGACACCACCTGTTGCCTGACTTAGATGGCAACTCTTCTCCCGGCCTCCACTCGGCCCCCTGTGGTCCATTCTCCACCCGACCAATCCTGTGGCATGCCTGAAATGTTAATGGAAATACCTGACTCTTCTGCTTCACCCCATCAAAGGCAGCCCCTTAACAGTCGAAATAAAATCCAAATTCCCAACTGTGGCCCGTAGGCTCTTGGCATGGGGTAGATCTTGCCTCCCTCCCTCCTTCACTGTGATCCCGCACACTGGCCTTGTCTCCCCCTGCAGCACCTCAAGCTTCCTTCCACTTAGGACCCAGTTGCCCCAGATCTGATGACCATCATCTTTCCAACACTCAGCTCTCGAATGTCACCTCCTCCAAGAGGACTTTCCTGATCCTCTTAACCGAAGCACGTCACTCTCTATTCTCTTACCCTGCATTAGAAATGACGGTGCTTGGGGCGCCTGGGTGGCGCAGTCGGTTAAGCGTCCGACTTCAGCCAGGTCACGATCTCGCGGTCCGTGAGTTCGAGCCCCGCGTCAGGCTCTGGGCTGATGGCTCGGAGCCTGGAGCCTGTTTCCGATTCTGTGTCTCCCTCTCTCTCTGCCCCTCCCCCGTTCATGCTCTGTCTCTCTCTGTCCCAAAAATAAATAAAAAACGTTGAAAAAAAATTTAAAAAAAAAAAAAAGAAATGACGGTGCTTGTCGGTTATCTGCCCCAAACCCCATTAGAGTGTAAGCTCCACAACGACACATGCCTCGTCTGGTTTGTTCACTCAGGGCCCAGACCTGGGCCTGGCACATAAATAGACGCTTAGCAAAATATTTGTTGAATGAATGGCCATACATTGATTTTTCTTTTTTAAGTAATCTCTACCCCCAGCGTGGG
This sequence comes from Panthera leo, assembly GCF_018350215.1. NCBI lineage: Eukaryota > Metazoa > Chordata > Mammalia > Carnivora > Felidae > Panthera > Panthera leo. Next base: position 47,615,826 of record NC_056692.1, on the reverse strand, counting down.
GCTCGAACTCATAACCCGGAGATCAAGAGTCGCTTGCTCTACTGACTGAGCCAGCCAGGGACCCCTGAACCACACGTTTATCAGAGTAGGGTGGCGGTGGTGAAATAGTGCTGAAGTATGGAAGGAAAGGCTGAGGGCCCGCCATCCCATCTCTTCAGGCCACACTGACCACCCACAACTAGACATGCACAAATAGGAATGAAGTTGGGGGGGAAACAGACCCCCTGGCCAACATTAGTGGCACTTCATTGTGATTCTGATCTGATAAAAACACTGCTCCAGCCCTTCCTCCCCATCCCCCTCACTGACTACACTTTCTTTTCAATCCCAAGCCTCTGTCCTTGGGTCTCTCTTGTTTGCTGCACTCCCCTGACCCCCCCCCCCCCAATCTCCATCTTAAGGCTTTAAATACCATCTTTAGCCTAAAGTATTGCTTCCAATCTACAGCTCGAGTCCAGGGCTTTCTCCTGAGCTTCAGACTCTTGCCCTTCCCACTTCGATCTCTCATAAACATCCCAAACTCCTTGTGTCCAGTGTTGCATCCACACGACTCCTGAAACAGAATGCTTCGGGCACCAGTGACAGTCACAACAAAATTTATTGCAATGAGAGGCAAAGCCAACCGATTGGGACCGGCACTCTTGACCAGAGTGCGGTCTCAAACAGCCGGGGTACAGGGGTACAGAGCTTTTATAGCTGGCCACATCGTCTTATCATCACTTGGGGACAGAACAAAGAAATAGTTCCCAGATGGGGGTGGAAACAGTTCAGACATTTCCTTGCCCCAATCCAATCAAACACTAAACCAGTTGATTTCCCTTAAACTTTTGTTCCCTTGATTGATAGGACAAGGCTGTTATCTCTTAATCTACAGTGTTAAAACAAAGCTGTTATTTCTTAAGGCTACAGATTAGCCCTACACTACAATTTAACCCTTACATCCAGAACCAGATTCTTGATCTCCACCCACAAATACACTCCACCACGGTCTTCCCCAGATCCATTCTTGGCAACTCCATCCTTGAAATTGATCAGGCCACAGTCTCCTAACCCTGCCAAACTCCACCTTCAGTCCATCTGCAAATCCTGCTTTGCCTTCAAAACGTACCCCGAACCCTGCCGTTTCTCGTCACAACCGTCATTGCCACTTTGGTCCAGTCCACGGACATCTTCTCCCCTTTGACGCCTTCCAGGGCATTCTGAGGGTAGCTGCGATGGCTGGTCTGGCTAATAAAATGCATATCAAATCCTTTCTGTCCTCTGCATGTGACCCTCTGGTTTCCTTCCTCTCTTGCCATTCGGAAAAGAAACCAGAGTCCCGCACGATCAGCCTCTTCTCTTTGACCCCATCGCCCACCTCTCTCAGCCATGATGGCCTCCTTTTTTGAGTGTTCCCTCCTCCAGTAATATGTCCACATGATTCGCTCCCTCCCCTGCTTCAAGCCTTTGCTCACCCAAGTGAGTCTCCTCACTATTCTGTGAATTTCAATATTCCTCAGACACATGCTGTATTTTTTTTTTAACTTTATTCATTTTTGAGAGAGAGAGCATGAGTGGGGGTAGGGCAGAGAGAGGGGGACGGAGGATCCGAAGCAGGCTCTGTGCGGACAGCAGCAAACCCAAAGAGGGACTCTAACTCAGGAACCCTGAGATCGTGACCTGAGCTGAAGTCGGGTATGTAACCAACTGAGCCACCCAGGGACCCCACGTGCTCTGTATTTCTTTCCATGCTTTTCTTCCAAGGCATTTATCACCTTCTAACATAAAAAGTAATTTGCTTAGTAATTCAGTTTCTTGTCTGTCTCTCTCCATGTGAGGAGTCAACTTGCTGATCACCAAAGATGTCTGTTTGCTGCTGAGAACAACATTTCCCAGCTATGCCCTTGCAGCTGGCTGGGGCCTTGTGGCTAGTTCTTACAGATGGACTTAGAGCAAAAGTATGACTATGGAAATCTGCCTTATCAAAAATACATGCATCAGACTCTAAGCTGAGCAGACAATAGACCTTTATTACGGTTGATCCATTGAGAACTTGTCCATTTGCTGTAGCATCCAGCACCTAATGACTACACCATGATTCCTACAGCCCGCTAGCATGAGAGTTCAATGAAGGCAAGGATTTGCTTATGCTTTCTTCATTTACTGTGTCTATCCTTACTGCCCACAACAGAGTTTATCATACAGTACTTAATAACTACTTGTTGAGTAAGGGACTGAATACCCTTCTCCACAACCAGTCATGAAAATCAGTAAATGGTTGACAAAGAAAGGACAATGGTGGGGAAGGAGGGGGGGTTGTGCTGGGTAGCTCAGTTGCTTAAGCTTCTGACTCGATCTCGGCTCAGGTCACGATTTCACAGTTCATGGAATCAGGCCCCACATCAGGCCCTCCATTGACAGCATGGAGCCTGCTTGGGATTCTCTCTCCTCTCTCTCTCTCTGCCCCTTCCCCACTTGCTCGCTCTCTCACACTCTTTCTCACTCTCAAAATAAATAAATAAATGAAAAAAAAAATGAAATGAAAATGGGAAGCAATTTAGTTTTTATAGAAAAGCAGAAACTGTGGGCTGCTAGAGAATCATTGGCTACAAGGCTTTGATAAAAACTAAAGAGAATTCCATAGAATTTTATTCTTCCCTGTTTTCAACTTTTTCTTCTTTTCTTCCTCCCACATTTCCACCTCCTCCATCTCTGTTCTGCCCAAATCCTTCTTCATTCTCCCCTTCTCACTCCTTTTTCTTTCCTAGATTTTGTTCTTTTTCTTCTCACCTAATCTAACAAGAATTTACTGCCTAGTCTGAAACCATACAAATCCTATAAGAGAGTATAGGCATGAATGTCTCTGACATCAGCCATGGCAACATTTTTCTAGATCTCTCTCCTGAGGTGAGGGAAATAAAAACAAAAATAAACTATTGGGACTACATCAAAATAAAAACCTGCACAGTGAAGGAAACAACAGAACTAAAAAAAACAACCTACTGAATGGGAGAAAATATTTGCAAATGACACATCCAATAAAGGGTTAGTATCTAAAATATATAAAGAACTGATACAACACAACACCAAAAAAACACAAATAATCCAATTTAAAAGTGGGCAGAAGAGGGCCATCTGGGTAGCTCAGTTAATTGGGCATCTGACTCTTGATATCACCTCAGGTCATGATCCCAGGATCATGGGATCAGGCCCCACATCAGGCTCCACACTGAACATGAAGCCTGCTGAAGATTCTCTCTTCTCTTCTCCCTTCCTCTCTCCTTCTGCCCCTACCCCACTCATGTGCTCTCTTCGTTCTTACTGGCAACAGCAAAAAAAAAAAATGGGCAGAAGATTTAAACAGACCCTTCTTCTACATATAGCCAACCAACATGTGAAAAGCTCAAAATCACTCATCATCAGGGAAACACAAATCCAAACTACAATGAGATAACATCTCACACCAGTCAGAATGGCTAAAATAAAAAAAAAAAAAAAAAAAAAACAAGAAATGTGTTGGGGAGGATGTGGAGAAAAAGGAACCCTTGTGCACTGTTGGTGGTGCTGCAGTGGAAAATAGTATAGAGTTTCCTCAAGAAATTAAAAATAGAACTGCCTTACAATCCAGTAATGGCACTACTGGCCATTTACCAAAAAAATACAAATTTTTTTCAAATGTTTATTGCAGCATTATTTATAATAGCCAAATTATGGAAGCAACCCAAGGGTCCATTGATAGATGAATGGATAGAAAAAAAGGTTATATATATATATATATATATATATATATATATATATATATATATGCAGTGGCATACTATACAGCCATAAAGAAAATGAAATCTTGCCATTTGCAATGACCTGGATAGAGCTAGAGAGAATAATGCTAAGCAAAATAAGTCAGTTACAGAAAGATATATGTGATTTCACTCGTGGAATTTAAGAAACAAAACAAGCAAAGAAAAAGAGACAAACCAAGAAACAGACTCTTAACTATAGAGAACACACAGTTTACCAGAGAGGAGGTGGGGGGGGGGGGATGGGGGAAATCGGTGATGGGAATTAATGAGTATACTTATCGTGATGAGCACTGAGTAATGTATAAAATTGTAGAGTCCCTATATTGTATACCTGAAACTAATACAATGCTGCATGTTGGGGCCCCCTGGGTGGCTCAGTCGGTTGAGCATCCGACTTCGGCTCAAGTCATGATCTTGCAGTTGGGGAGTTCGAACCTTAACGTTGGGCTTGCTGCTGTCAGTGCAGAGCTCACTTTGGATCCTCTGTCACCCTCTCTCTGCCCCTCCCCTGCTTGCGCTCTCTCAAGAATAAGTAGACATTAAAAAAAAAAAAAAGCTATGGCAGTTCCTCAAGAGATTAAAAAGAATGAGCATATGACCTTGCAACTCCACTACTGAGTATATACCCAAAAGCAAGGACTGAAACATGTTATTTAGTTGTAGACCCTTGTTCGTATGAGCGTTCTTCACAATAGCAAAAAGGTAGAAGCGACCCAAGTGTCCATCAACAGATGAATGGATTAAAGAAATGTGATCTGCACATACAATGGAATATTATCCAGTCTTGAAAAGGAAGCAAATGCTGACACCTGCTACAATGTGGATGGACCTTGAGCACATTGTGTTACTTGAGATAAGCCAGGACCACAAACACAAATTACGTATGATTCTACTTATATGAGATACCTAAGTTAATCAAAATCATACAAAGTAGAGGGTAATTGCCAGGGCCTGGTGGGAGGGCAGATGGGGGGATTGTTGTTAAATGGGTACAGTTTTCAGTTTGGCAAGAAAGTTATAGAGAGAAATCACAAAACATTGTGAACATACTTAACACTCCTTAACTGTACACTGTGAAAATGATTAAAATGGTAAAGTTTATGTGTTTCTTACCACCATAAAAAAAAAAATGTTTTAGGGGCGCCTGGGTGGCTTAGTTGAGCATCTGACTTTGGCTCGGATCATGATCTCGCGGTTCATAAGCTCAAGCCCCGTGTCAGGGCTCTGTGCTGACAGCTCAGAGCCTGGAGCCTGTTTCTGATTCTGTGTCTCCCTCTCTCTGACCCTCCCCTGTTCATGCTCTGTCTCTCCCTGTCTCAAAAATGAATAAAACGTTAAAAAAAAAATGTTTTAGGGGCACCTGGGTGGCTTAGTCAGTTGAGCATCTGACTTTGGCTCAGATCATGATCTCGCGGTTCATGAGCTCAAGCCCTGTGTCAGGGCTCTGTGCTGACAGCTCAGCCTGGAGCTGGCTTCAGATTCTGTGTCTCCCTCTCTCTCTGCGCCGCCCCCATTCCTGCTCTCTCTCTCTCTCTCTCTCTCTCTCTCTCAAAAATAAATAAAACAGCAAACATTTTTTTTTTCAATTTTTTAATGGTTAAGATGGTAAACTGTGTGTTAGGTGTATTTTACCACTATTTTTTTTTAATCTTTATATATTTTGAGAGGGAGCACACAAGTGGGAGAAGAGCAGAAAAAGAGGCTCCGCCTTGTCAGCCAGAGCCCCACGAAGGACTCAGTCTCCCCAACCATAAGATCATGACCTGGGCTGAAATGAAGAGTCAGACGCTTAACCGCCGGAGCCATCCAGACACCCCCATGATTTTTCAAACAAAAACAAATTTAAAAAGACACACACTATGCAAAAACTAACCAAAACAAAGTGGGTTTACTGCAAAAAGCATTACTAGAAATTTTTATGAGGGACACATCATAATGAAAATATACTTAATTCACCAAGAAGATATAACAACTCTAAATTTGTCCAAGCCTAACACACATATCCTCAAAATCTGCAAAGCAAAACCATGGGCAGAATTGCAAGACGATAAAGACAAATCTACACTTCTAGCAGACGATATGTGGATCAGCAACTGTTAGAACACACAGATGTAAAACTAGTAAGAAGTAGATTTGGATAACAGGATAAGCAAAGCTTTACCTAATAGATATAGAGAGAGAGAATACTGGGCTCACAACTACAGATCACAGAGTCTTTTCACGTGAACGTGGAATGTTTATGAAAAGGCCAGGCAATATAGCAAGTCTCAACAAATTTCAAATGCTCTGAATTATACAGAGTACATTCTCAGACAATGATGCAATGACGCTAGAGAACGAGAAGAAAAAAGGTAAGTAAAAAAATACCTACATATTTGAAAACTGTGTATACTCCTGAATAACGCATGGATGTTTTTTTTTTCTTTTGAAATCACAATAGGGGGCGCCTGAGTGGCTCAGTAAGTTAAGTGTCTGACTTCTGGGTTCGCACCCCCGCAGGCCTGGAGCCTGCTTCAGATTCTGTGTCTCCCTCTCTCTCCGCCCCTCCCCCACTCTCGCTCTGCCTCTCGCTCTGTCTCTCAAAAATAAATAAATCTTAAAAGAAAATTTTTTAATCACAATAGGAATTAGAAAATATTTTAAACTGAAAAAACTTTCGAATACTACATTCTCAAATTAAGGTGCAACTAAAGCCATACTAACATTGAAAGTTAGGTTTCTTAATAGAAAATAAGACAAAAATAAGCCAAGTATTCTTCATGAGAAATTAGAAAGAGAGCAGCTAATTAAGCACAATGAAAGTGCGAATAAATGGAAACATAGTCAAAAGTTCTTTCTTAGATGAGACTAATAACATTATTAAGCCCCTGGTGAGACTAATTTTAAAAAGCACAAATAATGCCAAAAAATTTGAAAGGAAACATTTCTACAGATTTTCAGTCCTTACAAATGAGATCATACTGAGCTTTATGACAATAAGTCTAAAAATTTGATTAAAAAAGACAAGTTCTTTGAAAATACAGTTTACCAATAAGAAATATAAAGATACATAAAAATAAGAAACATAAAACCTAAATAGTCCTGTATCTACTGTTTAAAATTAAGTCTATAATTTAAAATCTTCAGGAACGCCTGACTGGCTCAGTCAATGGAGCACATGAGTCTTGACATTGGGTTTGTGAGTTCAGGCCCCACATTGGGTGTAGAGATCACTTAAAAATAAAATCTTTTCAAAATAATAATTAAATAAAATCTTCAAAGAAAACTCCAGGCCTAGATAGTTTTGTCAGGGTGTTCTATTTAATGAAGAAATAGCACCAACCTTAGATAAACTTCAGAGAATAGGAAAAGGAAATAATCCCTAACTCATTCTGAGGCCAACATAATATTGATACCAAAACCTAAAAAAGACATTACAGAAAAAGGAAAATAGACTGACCTCACTTATAAATGTAGACACCAAACTCCTAAACAAACAATCAGCAAAATGAATCCAGCAATATATAAACATAATACATCATTGCCAGTCTGGACTTTTAATTTTTTTATTTTGGGAAAGAGAAGGAGCACAAGTGGGTGAGGGGCAGAGAGACAGGGAGAGAGGATTCCAAGCAGGCTCCGCGATATCTGTGCAGAGCCTGCCAGCATGGATTTATTGTAGGGATGTTAGCTTGCCTTCACATTTGAGAAATTGATCTGTGTAATTCACTATCTTAATGGACTAAAAGGGAAGAATCATATGATCATCTTAAGAGTTGTAAAAAAAAAAAAAAGTGTTGAATACATTCAACACCATTTATGATTTTTTTTAAATATATGTGCTAGCCAAATAGGAATGGAAAAGAGTTTTCTTTTTTTTTAATTTTTTTAATGTTTATTTTTGAGAGAGAGAGAGAGAAGGAGACACAGAATCTGAAACAGGCTCCAGGCTATGAGCTGTCAGCACAGAGCACGACGCAGGGCTCGAACCCATGAACTGGTGAGATCATGACCTGAGCTGAAGTCTGGCACTTAACCAACTGAGCCACCCGGGCGCCCCAAGAAAGGAGTTTTCTTAACTTCATTTAAGGTTGTACAAAACCTTTGACAAACAAAGTGTAGGTATACAAAAACCTACAAGCATTACACCAAATAGTCAAATATTAAAAATTCTCCCTTTAAATTGGCAACAAGGATGCCTGCTTTGACCACTTCTGTTTCTTTTTAAGTAAGCTCTTTGCCCAGCATGGGGCTCAAACTCACAACCCCAAGATCAAGAGTCACATGCTCCATCAACTGAGCCAGCCATGTGCCCCTTCTTTGACCATTTCTGTCCAGCATCGTTGTGAAGGACCAAGCCAGTGCAGTAAGTAGAAAAAAAAATAATAAAGTAAAAGATGTAAGTCTGAAAAGAAAGAACTCTCATTGTTTACAAGATAACCTGATTATGTATGTAGAAAAATCCAAAAATGCATAATTTGGATTAGCAAGTGAGTTCAGTAAGGCTGCTAATATCAGTAATAAAATGTATTTCTAGGGGCTCTTGATTTCGGCTCAAATCATGATCTCATGGTTCATGGGGCTGAGTCCCAAGTCAGGCTCCACACTGATAGCGTGGAGATTGCTGGGGATTCTCTCTCCCTCTTTCTCTGCCCCTCTCCCCTACTCATGTTCACGTATACATCCTGTCTCTCAAAATAAATAAACTTAAAAAAAAAAAAAAAAATAGGGACACCCGGGTAGCTCAATCGGCTAAGGCTCCGACTTTGGCTCAGGTCATGATCTCATGGTTTGTGGATTTGAGCCCCGCATTGGGCCCTATGCTGACCCAATGCTCAGAGACTGGAGCCTGCTTCAGCTTCTGTGTCTCCCTATCTCCTTCCCTTTTCTGCTCGCAGTCTCTCTCTCTCTCTCTGAAAAATAAACATTAAAAAATAAATTTTTAAAAATAATAAATTAAAATTAAAAAATAAAGCAATGATCACGTAAATTCTAAAAAGCTTAAAAAGATGCTACAATGTCAAAATACTGAGTACACAGGAATAAATCTAATGAAACATGCCAGACCTCGATGTAGAACTAAACACAGGAAGGAAGGAACTTTGTGCCCAGCTCCTTCAGGATCTGTCTCAGCTGCAGCGCTGCGTTGGTTGAAGGCACATGGGACCCAGAGCAGCACGCGTGCAGTGACCGAATGAGACAGGAACTTGAAAGTGCCGTTTCGACCTCATGCAGGACCCTCCAAAGCCCTGGAGACTGAAGGCAACTTCCTGCCACATCACTGACCGAAGCTTTGTTGGGCCAGCGTCGCCGTTTTCACTCTTTCCTTTGCGTGACCTCGCTGCCCCCAGTACCGATACCTATAAACATCTTGCACCCCACACTGTGTCTCCGCCTCTGGAGAGCATAACCCACCACAGCTGACACCGGCAGTTCCAGGGAGCGGGTGACAAGATGGGTTTGGAATAGGCCGGCAAGGAGGTCCTCTTCACTGGCGGTAAGTTGGTGGGTCTCAAAACAGCCCTTGACATAAGGTGCTGGTTCAGTTGCTCAGAGCCTTACTGTTGGTGCATGAGAATGTGTGTCCGGGTCCAAGGGAAAGCACCAACTGAAGCAGCATATCAGGCACTTGAGACTTTTGGAGGAAATGGTTACTAGAGAGATCAAAGATTTCGGTGCTGATCGATAATTACCACGCGTGTTCTACAAGAAGATGATGAACAGCGGGAGGTAATAAGCAATGGAAAGCCAGGTATCAAAAACAGACCCCTTGGTTGCATCTAATGAAGTGTTCATCTCCTGCAGTGGCAAGGCAGAGAAAGCTAAGGACCACGCCAAAGAAGATTAAACACCCAACAAAGTCAGGTCTGTTATGTCAGGACCCTAGATGGGATAAAGACCTATGGACAATAGCTCTGAAGATTACTCCCTCGGGTCCTATGAACCTTCTGACCCTGCAGAAGTGGTCCATCACCCCCTAACCTCCCAAGTGGGAGCCTCTCCCTGAGAAGAGTATAGGCCCCTCTGAGAATTCCCCCTCCCCCACCACCGTGCCTATAGCGTAAGTCATGGCATATGCCAGCCAAGGACATGCCAAGGGATTATACCCCGTAAAAGGGCTTCAAGACGTCTCCAGTAGGCACTGGCTGCAGCCAGGGACTGGATTCTAAGCATGCTTCATCAAAGGGGCCAGAAGATTAAACTGGGTAACTCTGTTGACTTGGGAGTGCTCTGTTGAGATATGGGATTTAGTAGTTCTGTTAAGGATCCAGAATTGCCACGGTAGAAGGTGAAGAAGTGAATTAAAAGGTTTAGGGTAGTAGGAACACTGAACAGCAGGACCCACCGGATATTTGTTAGGTTTCACAGAACGGCTCAAAAGACATACTGTTTATCAGGCCATAAGGAATGTGCTGGTTCGAAGGGTACCAGCTCCACCAAGAAGTTCAATAATGGTGACTCTCCTAGGTAATGCCAAGGCTGACAATAGGGCAGGCTGTTAGAGACCCAGGGACTGAATTTTTTTCTTCATTTTATTTCATTTTAATTAATCTCACTTAAACAGCCACAAGTAGCTACCATATTGGACAATTCAGAAGTAGAAGATAATACCAAAAACTATCTCCACAACCTGAGGATAAGAAGAACTTTTTTTTTTAATTTTTTTTTAAACGTTTATTTATTTTTGAGACAGAGACAGAGCATGAATGGGGGGAGGGTCAGAGAGAGAGGGAGACACAGAATCAGAAGCAGGCTCCAGGCTCCGAGCTGTCAGCACAGAGCCCGGCGCGGGGCGCGAACCCATGAACCACAAGATCATGACCCGAGCCGAAGTCGGACACTTAACCAACTGAGCCACCCAGGCTCCCCAAGAAGAACTTCTTAAACAGAACAACAACAACAACAAAAAACCACACACTAACCAAACAGAAAACAATGAACTTCACTACATAAAACTGTTCTCATAAAAAAAATAAGTAAACTGCCATACTCACGTAATGGCATACCACATAGCAATGAGAAAGAATGAACTACTGTTTCATTGAACAACATGAATGAATCTCACAAACTGTGCTGAGCCAAACACAGCAATTACAATACAGTCTATACTGTGTAAGTCCATTTATACAAAGTTCAAAATGCAAACAAAACCCTAGTGTTGACGAATACCTCTGTTTACCAAGGAGATGATTGTCTTCCAAAGGAGGTAGAAGGCAGGAGTGAGAGGTCTAAGTTGCTTGACCGAATGTTTTGTGATGTGGCTCTTTCCATAAAACAATGAGCTGAACATCTCCGTCTCCTATGCGTTTCCGGAAGGGTGTCCTATTTCACAAATGAAAAAGTTTAAAACAAAAACTTGGGGGCGCCTGGGTGGCTCAGGTGGTTAAGTGCAGGACTCTTGATCTTGGCTTAGGGAATGATCTTGAGAACACGGAGATCGAGCCCTTGGAGAGCCTGCATGGGTTTCTCTCTCTCCCTCTCTCACTGCCCCTCCCCCCCTCAAAATAAATAAACATTTGGGCCACCTGGGTGACTCAATCAGTTAAGGGTCCGACTTCAGCTCAGGTCATGATCTTACGGCTCATGAGTTCGAGCCCGGCCTAGGGCTCTGTGCTGACAGTTCAGAGCCAGGAACCAGCTTTAGATTCTGTGTCTCCCTCTCTCTCTGACCCTCCCACCCCCCTGCCCCTCACACTCCATCTCTCTCTCTCCTTCAAAAATAAATACACATTTTTTTAAAAGTTCAAAGTAAATAAACATTTATAAATAAAAGTTATGAAATATTGGGCTGAATATTTGGTCTTATAAATATGTATATAAATATGTATATAAAACCAATATTTGGTTTTATATATATGTATTTGGTATTTTGGCACCTTTTTTTTTTTTTTTTTAACCATGTTCTTTTCATTTATTTAAGCTTCAGTGATACTGGGGGTCCTAACGCCTATCTATTCATGCCCGGCCGGAGTGTTTGGATGGTGTTGAAATTCTGGAGTTCCAAGAGGCCCAGACTGCAGCAAGAGACCGTGTGTGTGAGTGGGCACGGAACTTCAGTCTGGCCCGGAGAAAGGACAACATCGGTGCAACAAAACCAGCACTGGCCATGGGTGTTTTCCCTTTCAGCCTCAGTGAAGGCAGGACAGGAGAAGCAGTCCCTTACTCCAGTGTTATGGTCCTGTCACCCACTCTTCCCAGCTGTCTGTGGGGGATAGAGGAAGACGGTACTTTCTGCCAGCTCACTAGGCATTTTAAAAGTTTCTACAGTTGCCAAGGGCTGGGGGCAGGAAAGAACGAAGAGCAGTTGTTTAACGGATTCGGCGTTTGCTTTTGGAGTGAACATGTTTTGGAACTACGGGTGGTAGTGTAATAAGCCGTGTACTAAATGCCACTGAATTGTACACTTTAAAATGGTTCCTCTTAGGGGCGCCTGGGTGGCTCAGTCGGTTCAGCGTCCAACTTCGGCTCAGGTCATGATCTCACACTCCATGAGTTCGAGCCCCACGTCAGGCTCCGTGCTGACAGCTCAGAGCCTGGAGCCCGCTTCAGATTCTGTGTCTCCCTCTCTCTCTGCCCCTCCCCAACTTGGGCTCTGTCTCTCTCTGTCTTTCAAAAATAAATAAATGTTAAAAAAAATTAATAAAAAATAAATAAAATAAAACAAAATAAAATGGTTCATCTTAAGGATACCTAGCTCACTCAGTCAGTGGAGCATGCGACTTTTTTTTTTTAAATGTGTATTTATTTATTTTTGAGAGAAAGAGAGAGAGGTAGAGAGCAAGCAGGGGAGGGACAGAGAGAGGAAGACGGAATCCCAAGCAGGCTCCGTGCCATTGGCACAGAGCCGGATGCGGGGCTTGAACCCACAAACCATGAGATCATGACCTGAACCTAAACCAGGAGTTGGACGCTTAACAAACTGAGCCACCCAGGCACCCCCATGTGACTCTTGATCTTGAGGTTGTAAGTTTGAGTCCCACATTGGGTGTAGAGATTACTTAAAAATAATATCTTTTTTAAAGATGGTTAAACTTATGTTTAACAGTTCTCCCTGTCTCTGTGCTCCCCCCTCACTCGTTCTCTCTCTCTCTCAAAATAAATGAATAAATATCTCTTAATATATTTTTTAAAGTTTGTTTATTTTTGAGAGAGAAAGAGAGATAGAGCGTGAATGGTGGCAAGTCAGAGAGAGAGGGAGACACAGAATCCGAAGCAGACTCCAGGCTCTAAGCTGTCAGCACAAAGCTCGACGCGAGGCTTGAACTCAGTGGACCGCAAGATCATGACCTGAGCCAGTCATATGCTTAACCAACTGAGCCACCCAGGTGCCCGTAAACATTTTTTTTTATATTAAAAAAAATAAAAATGATGCAAAACTCAGTGGACATCTTTAACAAACAAGCAAAAGACTATGTACTTTTCTTTTGACATAAAGGCAGAACATATCTTTCTAAAAAGAAATAGACTTTTAAAGTTTCTGGCAACCCTTCTGGCTCAGTCAGAAGAGCATGCAACTCTTAATCTCTGGTTCGGGAGTTTGAGCCCCACATTGGGTGTAGAGATTACTTAAACACAAAATCTTAAAATAGTAAAAAATAATAAAAAATTTAACAATGAAAAATAAAGTGTCTGGCATCCCTAAACCTATCAAGTTGCTTCTTTTTTTTTTAAGGTTGCGCAAGGTGATTTTTTAAGGTGTACAATGTGATGATTTAATACGTGTATACCTGGTGAAATGATTATCATAATCAAGTTAATTAACGCATCCATCTGCTTGCATAGTTTACTTTTCTGAGGGGTGACTCAAGAACTACTCTGCTCGCACATTTCAAGTATACAATATAGTATTATTAACTATAGCCACCACACCATTCGTCAGATCCCCAGAGCCTTGTCATCTTAGGAAACATGAAAATTTGTAGCCTTTGACAAACATCTCCCCATTTCCCTGATCCCACAGTCTCTGGCAATTACCATTCTACTCTGGTTCAAGGAATTTGACTTTTTTATTTTTATTTAAAACAATTTTTTTAATGTTTATTTTTCAGAGTGTGTGCATGTGTGCATGTGTGTGTGTGTGTGTGTGTGTGTGTGTGTGTGCACACGCGCACGTCACTGGGTGGAAAGAAAGCTTTAACAGAGGATCTGAAGCCGGCTCTGTGCTCACAGCAGACAGCCTGCTGAAGGACTCAAATTCACAAACTGTGAGATCATGGTCTGAGCCGAAGTCGGACGATTCAACTACCCAGGCGCCCTGATTTTTACTTTTAAAGTTTTTTTTGTTTTGTTTTGTTTTTTTAAGAGAAAGAGAGAGCACAAGCAGGAGAGGGGCCGGGAGATCGGAACAGAGAGAATCGCAAGTAGGCTTCTCACCGTCAAGTGCCAGGAGCCCCGTGTGGGGCTCGAACTCATGAACCGTGAGATCACGACCTGAGCCGAAACCGAGAATCAGACGCTCAACCTGCTGAGGCACCCAGGCTTCCCAGAGGAGTTTGACTTTTTCAGATTCCACATAGAAGAGCGAGATCATGCAGTGGTTCTCTTTCTGTGTCTGGCTTACGTCACGCGGCATAACGTCCTCCAGCTTGAGCCATGCTGTTTTTGCTTTTCAGTCTTGTACCCGCCACCTTTCCTTCTCTCTGCCAGTTGGATATTTTCAGTGTGTCTGTGTTTGTGAGCATGCACAGGCACCTCTGTGGTTTGCCTTTGCCTCAGTTCTCTGACCTTTCGCAGGCACTCCTGTGGGGAGCATGCTTTGCTGAGTCTGCATGTTTACAGGCGGTCCTCAAACTGATCGCCAGAGGAAGCCAGGCTTCCTGGGGTCCTGAATCAGCAGAGCAGGAAGGAAATAAAAAGGCCACAGAACTGTCGAAGAGGAAGAAGACAACTTGAGGACAGAATCTGTACCTCTAGGGACAGGTCTGAGAAAAAGAAACCGTGTGATGCCTTGGAGTCCCATCATCCGCGAATAGAGGCAGAGGCTCCAGAGCAAGGCTCCAGCGATGCTGTTTCTTCCAATCAAACGACCTTGGGTAAGTCCTTGGCCTCTCTCCCTCCTGTGGTTTCCCCATCTGTAAAATGGGAACGATAAAATAGCCTTTCCCGTTGGTTGTCGCGAGGATCCTAGGCATCTGAAACCAGAGCTTGGTGAGAGTTAAGTGCTACCTCCTCCTACTTTCAAACGTTTCAGTTTCAAAGTCGAGAATTGGAAAAGACCCATTTATTTTCTTCCTGCCTTTCATCTCTTGTGTTCCAGTTAATAACGAACATCAAATGAGCAAACCAGTGAACAAACCAGAAACACCCTGCTAGCCTATTTTTGGCATTTGCCACGGAACCAAGATTTCTTCCACAGGCAAAGGGCACCCAAACAGGGTGAAGTCAGAGGAAACTGTCATCCTGGGTCCTATTGCCATTGGAACTGAGGGCCACAAGTCCAAATCCCATATTCTAGCAGTGGAAGGTTCAGAGTGGATACTTTCCTTCAACAAGCACAGCAAGAAATACACAATTCAGGGAGGAAGCCTTACATGGCAAACCTCATCTTTACAAGTATCAGGATTGGGTGCTTGGGTGGCTCAGTCAGTTAAGCGTCCGACTCTTGATATAGGCTCAGATAATGATCTCATGGTTCCTGAGATGGAGCCCCTCTTCAGGCTCTGCTCTGATAGGGCGGAGCCTGCTTGGGATTCTGTCTCTATCTCTCTCTCTTTCTGTCCTGCCCCAGCGCTCTCTCTCTCTTTCTCTCTCTCCTCTCAAAATAAATAAACTTTAGAAATGTTAGGATGTACCAGGAAAAGTGTTTAGGTCTTGAGGGGCCATGAGACCTGGGCCTTACTGCCCATCGGATTGGGGTTGTTGGAGGGGTGCCTGGCTGGCTCAGTCAGTGGAGCACGTGACTTGATCTCAGGGTAGTGAGTTCGAGCCCCACGTGTAGTGTGGAGTTTACTAAAAAGAAAAAAAAAAAATAGTCATGAGGGTTTTGGCTAAGAACCAGCTTGAGGGGGTGGGAGAACAGTGTTTTAATTACAAGTCAAACTTCACTTTCAGGGAAAAAACAACCCTTAGGCTTTTTCTGTTCTATTTAGCTTAATTTTAATCTTTCTCTCCAGCAGGTAACTCTTCGGTGGAAAGGGTCAAGGTTCCTCACAGTTTCTATCTACAGGCCAGTTATATACCAAAGACACCCCCCCTCCCAGAAGCTGATTTCCCATTTTTACATAAAGTCCTGCAAAGAAACTCTCCCTGTTCAAGTGCATTGAGTCAATTTCTTCTGCCATTTCTGATGCTACAGGGTTAATCCGGTATGAAGAGAGTGACAAAGTGCAGGGGTTTTTGTTTTGTTTTGTTTTGTTTTTTTAGATTCCACATTCATAACCAAGTACTTGGCAACCGGCCCTCTCATATGTTGCGAAACAAAAATGTGTTGCCTTCAGTGTGTTTTTAATAGGCCAAGCAGTTTATTTGATCACAGTGCTTGGGTCTAGACTCAGAGACACCAGAACTTTCCCACTGTGTTGTCACTGCTTTGGTTAGTATCTTGGTTTCCCTTTGTCTTTCTAAAGAACCATTTGGGGACTGGGAGAGTGATTTCCTGGGAGTAGCTACAGGCCCTTGACCACGACCTAAACTCTTCAAAGGAATTCACATCCAGGCTTGCAAAATATTTTGCAAAACTTGCAAAAATTCACCAGTTCTAGATTTTGAAATTACTGGCACAGGCAAGCGTCTACAATCGTGAAATTCTCATGAGTGGGGTAGAGCAAATTTCTATAAACAAAGTAAACTCCAATCTCTGCAGCCCTTTGTGGAAATATTTATGCCCCGCGAAAAGGGTCCCTTTCAGCTCTAGGATGCTATAATATAAACATTTACTGTAAATGAAGTGCTTTGTGAAAACACCCATTCCCTCGGAAAGCTTCTAGTACCTAATTTTACCTAAACACCTCCTTTTGCTCCATAGGTTTGGCAGAAAGGTAAATATCCCTTGTGATTCTCCGGACAAGAAAGGAGCCAAATGTATAGTGGATGTAAGTCCGTTTTATTAAGGGGCCTGAAAGTATAAACAACAACCAAAAAAACCTTGCAGACCCACGAGCCTTGTGACCAGCTTTCATGGAACTCAGCGGTCCTCCTCAGAGCCACAACCAGAGGCCCTCCCATAACAGTGAACCCCGGTGTCCCAGAAGACAGCAGCAGGGCCAAGGGTTGATTTATCAGCCGTTATTCAAATCCCCACTTGTAGACAGCTGGATTTCTTTTCAGCGCAGCCTAATTATTTTTTGCTGGCCCTTGTATTCACGTCCGCTCGCCTGATTTACTTGAATAAAGGCTTGTGTGAAGTGAAGAGTCTCCAACCAAATGACCATTGGAAGTAGATAGTGGTTCAGTGCACCGGACAAAGCGGTGCTTCCTGGAACTCTCCTTCCAGACGGGTCAAAAGCCATAGCCCCGGAGACCAAGGAGCCAGCCTCAGGCCGACGGGAACAGCTGAACTTTCTCCCCTGCTATTCCCGACCTCTCTCCCTTGCTTGGCGCATCTCGTGCTTTCTTGCCTGCCTCTTTCCTTTTCCTGTTTTCCTTCTCTCCCCTTCCTCCCTTAGCAGCCGCAGTCTTACTCATACCACACCTCTTAACCAGACGTCTTACTGTCCTTCATCCTACTTTCCGGGGCACCTTTGGACTTGTTCCTGTTTTCTTCTCCTCTTTCCAAACATCTCCTGTCTCCACGTACGGGGCCCAGGCCACCCCCACCCAAATCTAGTGTCTTGTACGCCACCAGTCCCGATACTGTCCCCGGAGTCAGAGTTGTTAAATTGTCCTTGGTGATTACTTCCTTCTGGCTTTGGAATGCAGGCTTGTCACACACCCCAATAGCCATTTTTCTTCTCCTCCACTTTTGGACGGAACATGGCTGCCCAGACTGCAATTCACAGCCTCTTTTGCAGCCAGAAGTTGCCCTGAACAAAGAGGTGACCCCAGAACTGCCATGTGGAGTGCCTAGCAAACGTCCTTAAAGGGTAGCGTGAAGCACCCTTCTTTGCTCCTTCCTAGTTCCTACCGACTAGAATATGAGTGTTGTCTGGAGGTTCAGTAGCCAGCTTAGATCATGAGGCTGCTCTCCGAGCCACAGAGCAGTAAGACCGGGGCGGGGTCTCTGGTCTCTTGATTAGAGGGCCTCCGTACCAGCCCTGGACTGACTGCCAAGTTCTGTTACTGGAGGAAGAAGCTAACCTTCCATCACATTTAAGGCACAATTGTCTTTGAAAGATAGATGTAGCCAAATGTACATTCTAACATGGAATGTATAAAATCATATGGCACATAAATCAAATTTGCTGAGACCCATGCCCAAGGTTGGGCCTTGCAAAGAGAACAGACATAAAGGAAAGAAATTCTAATTACTCAAAACCCTGGTGACCATCTTTTCATAGGTTTACCAGATTCCCTCAGTGCCACAAATGATGAGCAATAATATAGCCTTTCGGTCCAGAGGCAGAAGATATTTTAATGTTCTGGAGCTTTGGGGGGATGGAGAGGCGACTGCAGTCTTAGCCACAAATTGCAAGAAGACCACAAGGAAGGGGGCTGCCTGGGTAGCTCAGCCCGTTGGGCATCCGACTTCGGCTCAGGTCATGATCTCGCGGTTCATGAGTTCGAGCCCCGCGTCGGACTCTGTGCTAACAGCTCTGTTTAGCCTGTTTCGGATTCTGCCTCTCCCTCTCTCTCTGTCCCTTCCCCGCTCATGCTCTGTCTCTCTCTTCCTCAAAAAATAAATAAACATTTAAAAATTAAAAAAAAAAAAAAGAATACTCTAAGGAGGGGCTTAGTCAGCAGAGCCTGTGACTCTTGAACTCAGGGTCTTGAGTTTAAGCTCCGCGTTGGGTGTGCAGTCTACTTGATAAATAAATAAATTAATTAATTAATTAATTAATTAATAAATATTAAAATAAAAAAAGAATAGTACAAGCAGTTCCCATACAATCTTTACCCACATTCCTCAAATACTAACATTAAAAAAAAAGTTACCCTTTTACTTCATTCACTTTATCACTCTCTGTTACACAATTTTTTTTTTCCTGAAACATTTGAGAGTAAGTTACGGACACACTGGCCCTTCACCAAGAAATACCTTAAGCATGTTTCCTAAAAATAAGGGCTTATGTGACACCATAACCACAGTAACATTATCCAAATCAGAAAATCAGCCCTCATGTAATGCTATTACCTAACCAATAGACTTCTCTTAGTTTTTACCGGTTGCCCAGATCGAGTCTTTTTCTACAAAAGATAATCCCAAATCACATGTTGCAGTCTCTCGTGTGTCTCTCTATCCCTCTTCAATCTGGAAAAATGTGTCTTACCCCGTCTTTCATAGTCTTGACATTTTTTGGAGAGTTGATTATTATGTAAAATGTCCCTCAGTTTGGGTACATCCAATGCTTTTCTTATGATTAGATTCAGTTTGTGAATTGGGGGCCAGAATACTCCAGAACTAATGCTCTGTTGATTCTCAGTGCATCCACCCTATCAGGAGGCATATGGCACCGATTTCTTCTGTTACTGGTGATGTTAACCTTGACCATTGGTTAGCTTTGTGTCTGCCAGGTTTGGCCACTGCAAGGTTATTGTTTTCTCTTTGAAAAATTAATAGGTATCTTGTGGAGAGATACTCGGAGACTGTGGAAATATCCTGCTAATCCTCTAGCTTTTACCCACTAATTTTAGCATCCATTGATGATTCTTGTGTGAATCAATTATTACTCTACTGGTTACCCAATAATGATTTTACTTACTATCATTATTATTTTTTAATGCTGATTTATTTTTGAGAGAGGGAGCGGGGTAGGGACAGAGAGAAAAGGAGACACAGAATCTGAAGCAGGCTTCAGGCTCTGAGCTGTCAGCCCAGAGCCCAACACGGGGCTCAGACTCGTTAACCGTGAAATCATGACCTAAGCTGAAGTCAGACGCTTAACCGACTGAGCCACCCAGGCATGCTCCCCACCCCCAAATGATTTTATAACAGTTTTTCATTTCTAAGGAGGATCAAAATTCTTCATTTTTTAAATTTTTATTTATTTGCTTCTGAACCCACTTGATTGACATATGATTGAAATTTAGAACATGAAAGCAAAAACCCAGGCAGGTGGTGATTCTCTCCATGAACACTATAAATAAAAATGATTTACCCGAGGGCACCTGGCTGGCTCAGTAGGCAGAGCATGCAACTCTTGATCATGAGGTTGTAAATCTGAGTCTCACGTTGGGTGTAAGCATTACTTAGAAGTATTTTTAAGGTCGCCTGGGTGGTTCAGTCAGTTAAGCATCCCGCTCTCGATTTTGGCTCAGGTCATGGCCTGACGTTCACGAGTTCGAGCCCCGCATCGGGCTCTGTGCTGACAGTATGGAGCCTGCTTGAAATTCTCTCTCTCTTTCCCTGTCTCTCTGTTCCTCCCTGCATCTCTCTCTCTGTCTCTCTCTCAAAATAAATAAATAAACTAAACAAAAAAAATTTTTTTAATTTAAAAAAAATAAATAAATAATGTACCCATTAAGAAATCTCTTTATGAGGGGCGCCTGAGTGACTCAGTCAGTTGAGCATCCGACTTTGGCTCAGGTCGTGATTTCACAATTCATGGGTTCGAGCCCCACATCGGGCTCTGTGCTGACAGTTCAGAGCCTGGAGCCTGCTTCTGATTCTGTGTCTCCCTCTCTCTCTGCCCCTCCCCCACTTGCTCTCTCTCTCTCTCTCTCTCTCTCTTAAAAACAAATAAATAAATAAAATTTTTTAAAAATTTAATTAAAAGAAAGAAAGAATTGGCTAGGTGTCAGCCTTCCCATCCCAGTATCTTCATGGTCCTAGCACCTACCTGGGGAGATCTCACCCGGCATTGTACCAAACATGAAATACACCCACATCCTGTAATCACATCAATTAATAGGTATCTGTGTTACATTATATGTGTCGGTTTTCACTGGTTAGTTGGCCTATTTTGTCAGCATTTGATTAGTTGTAGTAAGTTTTGAGTGTAAAGGCAATGCGTTTTCTTGAGGTCTCAAATCTTTTTGTAGGCTTCTGCACAGCTCATAGGACTAAGGGACCGCATCTGCAGTACCTAATGAATTTTAAGTTGCAAGAAGTTTTATTTAGTTTATCTTAGAGACAAATGTCCCTGAATTAATCAAACTTACTTCTTTTTTTTTTTTTTTTTTTTTAGTGTTTATTTATTTTTGAGACAGAGAGAGACAGAGCACGAATGGGGGAGGGGCAGAGAGAGAGGGAGACACAGAATTGGAAGCAGGCTCCAGGCTCTGAGCCATCAGCCCAGAGCCCGACGCGGGGGTCGAACTCACGAACCGCGAGATCGTGACCTGAGCTGAAGTCGGACGCCCAACCGACTGAGCCACCCAGGCGCCCCTCAAACTTACCTCTTAAAAAAACAGACAACAACAACAACAACAAAAAAACGGCTTTATTGAGATTTAATTTCCATACCATTAAAGTGTACAATTCAGGGCATCTGGGTGGCTCAGCCATTTAAACATCGGACTCTTGGTTTTGACTCAGGGCGTGATCTCACGGTTTGTGACTTCCAGCCCCGAATCGGGCTCTGTGCTGACAGCAAGGAGCCTGCTTGGGATTCTCTCTCTCTCTCTCTCTCTCTCTCTCTCTCTCTCTCTCTCTCTCCCCACCCTTTCTCTCTGCCCCTCCCCTGCTCACACACACACACACACACACACACACACACACACTCTCTCTCTCTCTCTCTCAAAATAAATTAGCTTAAAAAAATAAAAATAAAGTGTACAATTCAATGGTC
Source organism: Panthera leo (assembly GCF_018350215.1). Taxonomy (NCBI): domain Eukaryota; kingdom Metazoa; phylum Chordata; class Mammalia; order Carnivora; family Felidae; genus Panthera; species Panthera leo. The sequence goes on along the minus strand of NC_056692.1, from coordinate 47,594,243 downwards.
TTTAGTGCATTTACAGACTTATGCAATCATCAGCACCATCTAATTTTAGAACATTTCATCACTCCAGATAGAAACCTTGTGCCCACTTAACGTCACTCCCCCATCCTTCCCCTAATCCCTGGCCACCACACAACTACTTTCTTGTCTCTATAGATTTGTCTTTTCTAGACTTTTCGTATAAATGGAATCGTATAATATGTGGTCTCTGTGATTGACTTCTTTCAACGTAGTCTAATGTTTTTGAGGTTTATCCATGCAGTAGCATGTATGTATCAGTATTTCATTCATTTTTATTACTGATTAAGTACTACTTAGTATGGATGGAACACATTTCATTATCCATTCACCAGCGGCTGAGCACTTGGGTTGTTTACACTTTGGGGCTATTGTAAGCCATGCAGCTGTGAACATTTTGTGCAAGTCTTTGTGTGGATATATATTTTTGTTTACCCAGGAATGGAACTGCTGGGTCATGTGAGAACATTTAGGGAAATTGCCAAACCGTTTTCCACAGTGATTGCACCATTTTACGTTCCTGCCAGCAGTGAATGAGGGTTCCACTTTCTCTACGTTCTCACCAACACTTGTGGTTCTCTTTTTTTATTCCAGCCATTCTAGTGGGTATAGAGTAGTAGATCATTTTGGGTGGTTCTTTTTTTTTTTTTTTTAAGTTTATTTATTTTGAGAGAGAGAGAGAGAGATTGTGCACACGTGCAGACTCTCACACGGGGAAGGAGGGAGGGGGAGGGGGAAGGGCGCAGAGAATCCAAAGAAAGCTCTGTACTCCTGGGGCTCAAGCTCAGGAACCCTGAGATCCAGACCTGAGCTGAAACCAAGAGTCAGATGCTTACCCGACTGACTGAACCGCCCTGGTGTCCATCATTTTGGTTTTGCTCTGCATTTCCCTAATGATTAGTGATGTCAAACATCTTTTCATGTGTTTATTGGCCATTCGTGTATCTTCTTTGAGAAATATTTATTCAAATCCTTTGCCCATTTATTGTATTTCATTTCATTTCATTTCATTTTTTTTTTTTATTAAATTTTTTTTTTAACGTCTATTTATTTTTGAGACAGAGAGAGACAGAGCATGAACGGGGGAGGGTCAGAGAGAGGGAGACACAGAATCTGAAACAGGCTCCAGGCTCTGAGCTGTCAGCACAGAGCCCAACGCGGGGCTCGAACTCACGGACCGTGAGATCATGACCTGAGCCGAAGTCAGCCGCTTAACCGACTGAGCCACCCAGGCGCCCCATTTCATTTCATTTTTAATTTGAGAGAGAGTGTGAGCAGGGGAGAGGGGCAGAGAGAAAGGGAGAGAATCTTAAGCAGGCTCCACACTCAGCATGGAGCCCAATTCGGGGTTCAATCCTACAACCCTGGGATCATGGCTTGAGCCAAAATCAAGAGTTGGACACTCAACCGATTGAGCCACCCAGGTTCCCCTGCCCATTTTTATTTTTTAAGATTTTAGTTTTAAGTAATTTCTACACCCAACATGGGGCTCGAGCCCACCACCCCAAGATCAAGAGTCCCATGCTCCACCAACTGAGCCAGCCATGTGCCCCCGAATTCTTCCTTTTATTGTTTGTGCTTTTGGTGTCGTATCTAAGAAATCATTCCCCAAGCCAGGATCATGAAGATTTATTCCTATGTTTTATTCTAAGAGTATTATAATTTGGGGGTTGCCTGGCTGCCTCAGTCAGTGGAACAGTCAACACCTGATCTCGGGCTTGTGAGCTTAAGCCCTGCGTTGGGTGTAGAGATTACTTGAAAATACGATCTTTAAAAAAGAGAGAAAGAATTTTAGCATTTTACCCTTCTATGATCCAGTGTGAGTGAGTGTTTGTGCATGGTGCCAGATAGGAGTTCAATTTAATTCTTTTACAGGTAGGTATTGAGTTGTTGGAGCAGCATTTGTTGAAAAGACTACCCTTCCTGGGGCGCCTGGGTGGCTCAGTCAGTTAAGCATCTGACTTCGGCTCAGGTCATGACCTCGCCATCCGTGAGTTCGAGCCCCGTGTCGGGCTGTGCTGATGGTTCAGTGCCTGGAGCCTGTTTCGGATTCTGTGTCTCCCTCTCTCTCTGACCCTCCCCCATTTATGCTCTGTCTCTCTCTCTCTCAAAAATAAATAAATGTTGGGCGCCTGGGTGGCTCAGTCAGTTAAGCGGCTGACTTCAGCTCAGGTCATGATCTCACAGCTCAAAGGCTCGTGAGTTCGAGCCCCGCGTCGGGCTCTGTGCTGACAGCTCAGAGCCTGGAGCTTGTTTCAGATTCTGTGTCTCCCTCTCTCTGACCCTCCCTCGTTCATGCTCTGTCTCTCTCTGTCTCAAAAATAGACGTTAACAAAAAATTTTTTAAAAAAATAAAATAAATAAATAAATAAATAAATGTTAAAAAAAATTAAAAAAAAAAAAAAGAAAAGAAAAGACTATCCTTCCCCCACATTGGCTTATCTTGTCCTCTGAATTTTACAACGCTCCTAAAAGTCTTAAATCTAGTGGCAGGATCTGAAAATTAGGGAAAAGTGGTTATTTCCAGGTCTGATGTGACTGCTGGTACTTGAACCTGTCCTGCAGACCTCTCAGATGGTAAGCTTGTTCTTGCAAGAAAAGTAATGGCCTTCTGCTTCCCAAGGTGCCAACAGAGATTTCTGGTTATTTATTTATTAAAGTTTATGTATTTATTTATATATTTATTTTGGTATTTTTTTATTTTTTATTTTTTTAAATTACATCCAAGTTAGTTAGCATATAGTGCGACAGTATCAGTAGATCCCTTAATGCAGCGGACCCATTTAGCCCATCGCCCCTCCCACCACCCCTCCAAAGTTTATTTATTTGTTGAGAGGGAGAGAGACACAGACAGAGAGAACAAGTGGGGGAGGGGCAGAGAGAGAGGGAGACAGAGGATCTGAAGCAGGCTTTGTGCTGACAGCAGACAGCCTGATGCGGGGCTCAGCCTCAGGAGCCGTGAGACCATGACCTGAGCCAAAATCAGACACTTAACCGACTGAGCCACCCAGTCGCCCCAGATTGCTGGTTTTTTAGAGCACCGGTGGTGTTCCAGTTTTACTGGCTTTGTGCATGGGGGTTTCCCGTCCCGTCAGCACCTAGGTGGTGATCATAGCAATGGAAGCTAAGTATTACCCACAGAGCAGCGCCGTGTATAACTGTCAGGACCTGGCTCCATTAGGTCCAAACTCGGGTAGCCAACGTGGCCACCGTGACTGCTGGTGACTATGCCTAAGGACCCTGGTATTTCCGGAAGTGATTTTGCAAACGTAGGCGAGGCTACTATAAAGGATTGAAAAAGTGAGAGCTCATGGGAACTGAGATTTGGACATTTATTTAAATGGGGTCCTACGTATAGTCACAGGCCCTGCCTGTGCACTGTGTGTGTGTGTGTAACAGTGTGCAGTGGGGGCCCAATGCATTCTTCCCGGTGACGAAACTTGTCCAGACCTAGGATCGGAACAGAGCAAGAAACCAGCCCGGCACACCGAGATCAAGAATTTGGAGCTGGAATCCGAGGCCAAAGAGCATAGATGGGCCAAAGCTAAAACCAGGAGTGAAACAAAGATCTTTATCAGGAGCCAGACGTCAGGATCCAGGAAGGCAGGATACAACAGAGACATTGAGTGTGGACAAGAGTGTGGTAAGAATGAGACACTCGAGACAGAAACCAAGGATCACGTTGTGCCTGGGAGTCTAGGTAATCTTGTAGTTGGATTTAGAGGAAAACTGGGTGATTTTCCCACTGACCAGCCTTTTAGGAACTGCAGAGATGTTCATTTCTACATTCCAGACAGGTGGGTTCCTGGCACGGCTGGTCTCACTGTAGGTGCTTGTGACAGCTCCTGACACAAGACACGTGCATGGCAAGTGCCTAGGATGTGTCTCATGTGGCAGCAGGTACATTTGGAGGTAGAAGCTACTGTCAGAGTATAAGACAAATCCTGCCCTCAGGAAGCTGAGAAGTCGGCTGGCTTAGACTACTTCCAGGGTGGGGGTGCCTGGCTAGCTCAGCCGCTAGACCATGCAACTCTTGATCTCAGGGTTGTGAGTTCAAGCCCCACAATGGGTAGAGAGTTTACTTTAAAAAAAAATTGAGGGGGGGGGGTGCGCCTGGGTGGCTCACTTGGTTAAGCAGCTGAGTCTTGATTTCAGCTCAGATCATGATCTCATGGTTCATGAGTTCGAGCCCCACACTGGGCTCTGTGCTGACAGTGTGGAGTCTGCTTAGGATTCTCTCTCTCTCTCTCTCTCTCTCTGTTCCTCCCCCACTTGTGCTCTCTCTTTCTCTCTCAAAATAAATACACTTAAAAGAAATTTTTTTAGGGGTGCCCGGGTGGCTCAGTCAGTTAAGTGTCCAACTCTGGGTTTCGGCTCAGGTCACGATCTAGAGTTCAAGTCCTGCATCACACTGTCTCTGTCTCTCTCAAAATAAATAAATAAACTTTAAAACAAAAAAATATTTTAATAAAATAAAGAATATTTCTGGACTGGACACAGGTCCTGGGACTGTGAAGTCTCCATTCAGCTTAACCATCATGGCAAACAATGATCAGCCCTAATTCATGTCCAGGTCAGCACAGCTAATAAACGGAAGAGCCAAGATTAAAATTTAACTTTCTTTATTCTCCATTGGGGCTCTTTCCTTCTTCTGCACCAAGACTCAGAGGCACAGTAGAAGGAGAGAATGAAAAGGGCTGAGATTTGATTATTTCCGGAGGGAAGAATGATAAGAGAAGAAAGTTAAGAAGGAAGAGACAGTGTAGGGGAGAGGGTTAACAGGAGGGCAAGCAGTGAAAGAGAAGGGGAAATGTTAGGGAACTTATTAGTTACGGTTCTGCAGAGAGATGGAACCAGATTATATAATGTATGTAACGTACTTAGTACACACACACACACATACACACACACACACACATATATACGTGTTCATAAAGAGATTGATTATAAGAAATTGACTCACAGAATTACAGAAGTTAAGGGGCGCCTGGGTGGCTCAGTCAGTTGGGCGTCCGACTTTGGCTCAGGTCATGATCTCGCGGTCCGTGAGTTCGAGCCCCGCATCGGGCTCTGGGCTGACAGCTCGGAGCCTGGAGCCTGTTTCGGATTCTGTGTCTCCCTCTCTCTCTGACCCTCCCCTGCTCATGCTCTGTCTCTCTCTGTCTCAAAAATAAATAAATGTTAAAAAAACTTTTTTAAAGAATTACAGAAGTTAAGAAATCTCAAGATCTGGGGCACCTGGGTGGCTCAGTCACTTGAGTATCCAACTTTTGATTTTGGCTCAGGTCATGCTCTCGTGGTTCCTGGGATGGGGCTGCATGCTGACAGCACACTGTGCTTGGGATTCTCTCTCCTTCTCTGTCTGCCCCTCCCCTACTCTCCCTCTCTTTCCCTCTCCCTTTTTTAAGTTAAATAAACTTAAAAAAAAAAAAAGAACACCTCAAGATCTGCAATCAGCAAGCTGGAGACCCCAGTCCAATGCCGTAGTGCCATCCAAGTTGGAAGGCCTGAGAACCAGGAGAGCCAATGGTGCAAGTTTTAGTCTGCGAGCAGGAAAAGGCAGATGTTCCAGCTCAAGCAGGCAGGCAGTTCTCTCTTCCTCAGCCTTTTTGTTCTATTCAGGTCTTCAACAGATGGGGTGAGGCCCACCCACATTAGGGAGGGCAATCTGCTTTACTCAGTCTACCAATTAAATTGGTAACCTCATCCAGAAACATTCTCACAGATATACCCAGAGAAATGTTTGACCAAATGTCTAGGTACCCCGTGACCCAGTCCAGCTGACACATAAAATCAACCATCACAGGGAACAAGGAAGTACCAATGCATCGATTTCCAATGGATCCCCAAGACCCAAGCTACTGGCTTCATCCCGTGGTGGGGAACTTTGTAGGTAGAGAAGAGATTCTCTGAGAGGCTGGTACTGCTCCCTATGAGACTTTTGAAATCTGTACGGACAGTTTTTCTTTTCAAAATCAATGGGGAATTTGCAAAATCAAGTTGGAAACCAGGCGTGCCAGACATCCTGCAATACACATGGTAGGCAGCACAGGACTTTCAAACATCCCACTGGATGTTCAGAGGCAAAAATTATCATTTAGGTGTGAATTATCATATAGGTTTTATCTCAGCCTAGAAGCTGTTTTACATTATAATCTTAGAGTCTTACCATATTTTCATTAAACATAAAAATTTGGGGGATCCAGCTATCATATAAATTCAGGGACAATTGTGCTTGGTCTTGTACACGTGTGTCTTAGTCCATTTGGGCTGCTCTTACAAAATACCCTAAGGGCACCTGGCAAGCTCAGATCTCAGGGTCGTGTGTTTGAGCCCCACACTGGGTGCAGAGTTTACTTAAGAAACAAACCAACCGTAAACTGTGTGGTTTATAAACAACAGAAATTTATTTCTCACGGTTCCGCAGGCTGGAAGTCCAAGATCAAGATGGCTGCTTAGTTGGGTTCTGGTGAAGGTGGTCTTTCAGGTTGGGGACTGCCAGATTCTCCTTGCATCTTCACACATCCTCCTTGCAGAAGGGGCAAGCTAGCTCTGGGGGGTCTCTTATTTAAAAAATAAGCACCAATTCCATTCCTGAAGGCTCCACCCTAATGACCTCATTACTTCTCAAAGGCCCCACCTCCTAATACCATCACCTTGGGCATTAGGTCTTCAACATATGAATGGGGGGGTAGGACACAAACATTCAGCCCAAGCAATAGGCCACTCCCAAAGGTTTACTTTTTTGGAAAGGATGTCTTTAATGGCCACATTCCTCGTGATATTTAAGTCCATAACCATCCACCTATACCAATCTGCCTTCATAGTGTCTCCCTCAAGGGGATTCTATACAGAGGTACAAACATCTGCTTAGTTCCTTATGTCTTCTAGTGTAGTCGAGCCCAAGCACTTACATATGAAAATATTTTATTTATAAAATTTATTTACTTTTTTATTTATTTTTAAGTAGGCACTCCACACCCAACACGGAGCTTGAACTCAAGACCTTGAGATCAAGAGACACATCCTCTACCAACGGAGCCAGGCAGGCACCCCTATTTATATTATTTTATTATAAATTACTTTCCATTTATTTCTCCTTTATATTGAGGCTTCATATGTGGGGTTTTGTTTTGGGAATGATGTATGTAGGTTTGTTATTTTATGTATGAATTTCGTTTCAGAACTGAGAGGGTATTGGGGTGCCTGGGTGGCTCAGTCAGTTGAGCGTCCAACTTCAGCTCAGGTCATGATCTCACAGCTTATGAGTTCAAGCCTCACGTCAGGCTCTGTGCTGACAGCTCGGAGCCTGGAGCCTGCTTCAGATTCTGTGCCTCCCTCTCTCTCTGCCCCAACCCACTTGCATTCTGTCTCTCTCTCTCAAAAATAAATAAACATTAAAAAGAATTTTTTTTTTAAGAACTGAGAGGGTATTACAAAAATTTGGTTAGAAAGAAGGCACTGGTTCTCATCCTGGCAGACAAGGATATGGCTCCCAACTACCCTCCCTTTCCCACTGTGACTTTGGGTATGTTCTTTTTTTTAATGTTTGTTGTTGAAAGAGAGAGAGAGAGAGAGAGAGAGAGAGAGTTTGAGCGGGGGAGGGGCAGAGAAAGAGGGAGACAGAATCTGAAGCAGGCTCCAGGCTCCCAGCTCCCAGCTGTCAGCACAGAGCCCGAGCTGGGGCTCGAACTCACAAACTGTGAGATCATGACCTGAGCCGTTGTCGGATGCTTAACCAACTGAGCCACTCAGGCGCCCCAACTTTGGGTATGTTCTTAAACCCTTCACAGAAGAGGTGCTTATACAGTAATTAGCGTTGAGTATGTAATTGGCTTAGAGAAAGACGGGCAAAGACTTACCCAGAGCAAGCAAAGGGTATCTCCTTTGTCCAAGATCTCCTCCAGACATCAGCAACCCCCTCTTCAGGGATCATTAACAGCAAAGAGCACCCCCCAACGGTGAGCACACGGCCCAGGAGAGGACTGCCCAATTACCTGTTCCACAAAGAACAGCTAGAAACACCATTTTGGAATGGAAGAGGACAAAGCATGGTTGGGGAGGGGGGTGCTGCTCCATGACTGCAAACAGACTTTGCCCTCCCCCTTCTCCCTGGGAAGTACTACAGAAGATTCCTTCATTCTCTTTTGGAGCCATTGTGGTTTTCCAAGGGCCACAGAAGGTCTTAGTGTCCACAGTGCTCATGCCGATTCTTACACTTCTGTCCATTCCTCTCCATAAAAGTTCTTGCCTATATAGATTTTCCTCTGACATCTTCCTAAACTCATTCTCCCACCCCTTCACATCCTGGTTTTGGGGGTGATGTTTTAAGTCCAAACTTGCTTCCTACTTTGCCCTTTCCCAAGACCCAACACCAGTTCCCCTTTTGCATCATGACCCAGCACATGGACCTAACCCGCCCCTGCCCAGGACCCAATTTCACTCTGGTTCCATCGCCTTCTAACTGCTGACCAACCACACCCTCCCCCAAGCGCAGCCCCGACTCCCGAGCTCCTGGCTGGTACTAGAAACGAAGGCCCGATTTGTCAGGGAGAGAAAGATGGCCGCTATCCTGGCCTCTGCCTTTGCAGAAACCAGAGCCCCCCTCCCCATCATCTGCCTCACGGTTGCTATAGGGGCTCTCCCAACACCAACGTCTTTATTTCATTTTTGCAAAAGAAATTCAGAGCAACCAGTGTCTAGTGTCTAGACTCATGAGCAGCCCTGACTGGAAAAGCCTAAATCAGCTACTACTCGTCCTGCAAAGTTCTTCTCACCGTTTCTTTGAGAGGATTTCTGGGCTTTATACTGAACCTAGTATTTCTGAAGGTTGCTAGACAACCCCAGATATATTCAGATTATCACTCCTTCCTATGCCTTCTCGGCCTTTTGGCTAAGATCAAGTGTAGTGCAGATTATCACTCCTTCCTCACGCCTCCAACCCCTGATCATGAACATCTAGCCTTTTGCCATATGTAAAATTCACGAAATCTGTTCGAATCCTGAATGTAATTGTCTTTTTTTTTTTTCCTTTTGATAAATTAGAAACAGCATCTAGAGTATTCGGAGATGCCGTAGAGAATTCTTTTCTTGCGATTCTTTGCCTTCTCTCAGGCAGCCCTTGCCCTCAAACCCCCTCCCATTCCAACACCCTGCCCCCACTCTCCTCCCCCATCCATCACCCTTCCTTTCAAAAATGGTCAAGCCTCAACTCTGCGGTTCCTTCTCTCAGTGTCTTGCAAATTTCACAGGCCTCTGATGTCATAAGATATTGACGGCCCTTCTCCTCCACCTAGTAACTGCTGCTTCTGCAGAGCTGCGGGGTGGGGAGGAGGGGAGGGGGGAGGGGAGGCTCCAGGAACTCAGTACTTCCCGGCTTTCCCAGGGAGCCGGCAAGAGGGAGCTCTGGTTTCAAAGATGGGGGCAGATTCCACTTGGAACCACAGCCCGTTTCTCCTAGTGCATTTAAATCAAACCTCTCTTTGCCTTGATGAGGATTAATTTTCTCCCCAAACCTTCCCCTGTCTGGACTACATAAGAAATTTGTATTCCTTCTATTAACACAGCTTTGACTGTTTCCAGTAAACTAATCCGTTAAGCCCCTTGCTTCGTGAGCGTGCACATTTTCCTTGCCCACAGTTGCATGACAAAGCGTCCTACCTCGGCCGACGAAGATTGCTAGCAGGCCCGAATTGCTAGGAAGTTTCTCCCTAGACCACAGGTCTGGCGCCTTGGGGGTGCGGGCAAGATAAAAGTTCAGTTCACCCAGTCTCATCACAATTGCCATTATTATTCATGCCTCTGCGCCCTCCCCACCAGGGCTGGGAGAGCCAGAGGAAGCACTGTTTGCAAATGCTTTAAAAATTGAGTCAGCAAATGTCTGACCTAAATAGTAAATCTGTAACAAATAGAACTCCAATGACAAAACAACCTCAATAAAACAACAACAATATTTCCAGGCTAGAAAATGTTATTACCCAGGTGAGGCCAGATAATCAAATTTATTGTACAAACTTTACTGTGTTGCTTTTGGGATACATGCACACCATAAACACTCTCTCAGTCCGGTTCCTGGTCGATTTCCTCCTCCTCCTCCTCTTCCTCCTCCTTCTTCTCCTCCCCCTCCTTCTTCTTATCTCTTCTTCTTCTTCTTCTGTAAACTCCTTCCTTGCCCATCATGGGGCTTGAAATCATGACCTTGAGGGTCATGCTCCTCCAACTGAGCCACCCAGGTGCCCCAGTCAGTCAATTACACTTTTTGTCGGATATCAATTTCCTAGGGTCCAGCCCTATCCCTGGATTTAGAAAATCATCAATAAAGACTGGATCGATCATTAAAAAAAAAAAAAAAAAAAATCATTGGAGGGAAATGGTAATCCAGCGGGCAAGCAGAATTGTGATCCATCTGGCCTGGGTTTATTTGCATTTTTGCATTTTGTTTCGGTTTGTTTCCGAGTCCAATCACAATCACAATGGGCCAACAGCACCCAGAGAGACTGTCTTGAGGGGTCACCTGCACCTCTGCCTTTTGCCTACAGAAAGCACAACCAGAGTCCAAGATGCAAGGAACAGCCTGGCAAGGCAGGCTCTCCAGATAAAAAGCTGGGTACCCTTGTCTTAATTAATTACAGAATGCCTCACCCACACTTCCACACTTCCATAGTCCTACATGGCTCCCCTGCCATCGATCAGATAACCTTTTTTTTTTTTTTTTTTCCGTGCAAAAAAAGGTGGTTTTATTACAAGAACAGGACCTTTGGGCAGAAAGAGCTGCCCCTAGATCAGATAACCTTTTAATTAAAAGGCTGGCAAAGAAGTTCAAACATCACAAGAAATCTGTTAAGCAACAAAAATTTCAACTGAGGAAATTTAAAGATTTGACTTTATTCAACAATTCGTGAAGGACGCAGCATCCCAACTAGAAACAGAAAGGAGATGTCCACTGAGCTGTAGAAAAGGAAAGGTTCCTAAAGGTAGGAAGGAAGGGGTTAGATTGGGGGGGGGGGGAAATTATTAGCAAAGAATGTCTTGTTTCAGGCAAGGTTGCCTTCCTGAGGGGAATGGAAAGGCTATCAGGTATATTACCTCACTGGTGTTTGATGTGGAAATATTCAGGTTCAGAACCAATGGCTAAGAATTCTTGAGGCATCTTCCAGTGCAAAAAGGTGGTTTTATTAAAGCACAGGGACAGGACCCCTGGGCAGAAAGAGCTGCACTGGGGTTGTGACAGGTAAATGATTATACACTTTCAAGTTGGGAGGGGGTTGGGGATAGCCTAAGTCTCTAAGGAATTTTGGAAGCAAGGTTTCCAGGACCTTCGGAGGGGGCTACTATTGTTAGGAAAAGGTCGCCTATTACTGTTTGGTAAAACATCAGTCATGAGGCCCTTCAGATGCATATCAGGGGGCCACGTGCTTGGAAGATGATTGCTAACATATATTTGGAGGGTAGAGAAAAAGGAAGTTTTCAAAGAAAGGTTTTTTTTTTTAGTGTTTATTTATTTTTGAGAGAGAGCTAGCAAGCAGGGGAGGGGCAGAGAGAGGATCCAAAGCAGGCTCTGCACTGTCAGTGGAGAGCCCATTGCTGGGCTCAAACTCACGGACCTCGAGATCATGACCCGAGCTGAGGTCGGACACATAACTGACTGAGCCACCCAGGCACCCCTGCAAAGAAATTTTTATATGTTAAAGTGGACTTACTGGGTCCTGCAGATTGGGCTAATATTCACCTAAAGTTGTCTTTTGCCCTTAGCAAAATATCATCACGGAAGCAGCTGAACCCCTAGAGCAATGTCACTCTGCCTGTCTCAGGGACTTGTCAATGGGCTGTAAGTTTGAAGAAAATTTGATTTTTTCTTTTGCCTTTGTTTCTCACATCAGTGCTGACCAGGTAATTCCATGTTGACTGGTTGTAGGTTACATTCGTTGGGGGTGGACACTGAGATTAGGTATTAAGTCTTGGTTTGCTGATATGGGGTTTAGCACAAGTGACTCCATATTGGTCCTGCTATGTCGTTTTAACAAATCCCCCCCCTTTTGGGGCACGTGGGTGGCTCAGTCGGTTTAGTGCCCAACTTTGGCTCAGGTCATAACTTAATGGTTTGTGAGTTCGAGCCCCACATTGGGCTCGCTGCTGTGGGCATGGAGTCAGCTTCAGATTCTCAGTCTCCCTCTCTCTCTGCTCCTCACCTGTTTCTGCACTCTCTCTCACAAAAACAAACATTAAAAAAATAAAAAACAAAAACCAATTCCTTCAACTTAACTTGAGAAATGTGATCAAATTTTAAGGCATTAAAAAAAAAGGGGGTTGGTGGTGCCTGGGTGGCTCAGATGGTTAAGTGACCGGCTTCAGCTCAGGTCATGATCTCACAGTTTGGGAGTTTGAGACCCATATCGGGCTCTGTGCTGACAGCTCAGAGCCTGGAATCTGCTTCGGATTCTGTGTCTTCCTCTTCTCTCGAGCTCTGTCTGTCTGTCTCTCTCTCAAAAATAAATAAGCATTGGGCGCCTGGGTGGCGCAGTCAGTTAAGCGTCCGACTTCAGCCAGGTCACGATCTCGCGGTCCGTGAGTTCGAGCCCCGCGTCGGGCTCTGGGCTGATGGCTTGGAGCCTGGAGCCTGTTTCCGATTCTGTGTCTCCCTCTCTCTCTGCCCCTCCCCCGTTCATGCTCTGTCTCCCTCTGTCCCAAAAATAAATAAAAAACGTTGAAAAAAAAAATAAAAAAAAAAATAAGCATTTAAAAAATAATAATAAATAAGTAAACATTTTAAAAATTAAAAATAAAGAATGTAATATCTATAAAAGCATAAACATAATTTTTCTTTCTACAGTTATTCCCATTTTCTTTTAAAGATAATCACAGTAAAACTAATTTGTTTGTATCAGACTTGGCCTGATTATTGAGCCTGACGTGGGGCTCAAACCCATGAACCATGAGATCACGACCTGAGCCAAAACCAAGAGCTGGATGCTTACCCAAGAGTCACCCTATCCCTCCTGTAAGTTCTATTTAAGATTTTTTTTGCTGGAACCTTGTAAGCAAAGTTCCAGGCTGGTTTATTGGTTCTGTAAAATCAACCTTAGTTCCTTAAAACGGTTGGGTCATACCCGAGTCTACACACATCTCTCTCGAATGTGACTTTCTAGTCCAAGCTTTGATGATATAACCAGTATCTTCAATTGTATCTTGTTATAAGGAGAACAGATTCTTATTAAATCATGTGAATAACTATACCGCCAGGAAAATAATATTAAAAAAAAAGAATTTTCAATAGTTTATGAGTTTGGGAGAGAGGCAAACCAATAAACAGACTCTTAACTATGGAGAACAAAGTGGTGGTTATCAGAGGGGCGGTGGGGGGTGCGGAATGGGTGGAATCAGTGATGGGGATTAAGGAGTGCACTTGAGATGAGCACCAGGGGATGTATGGAATTGAATCGCTGTATTGCACACCAGAAAGTAATAACACACTGTATTTTAACCAACTGGAATTTTTAAAAATATTTTTTTAGTGTTTATTTTTGAGAAAGAGAGACAGAGCGTGAGCAGGGGAGAGGCAGAGAGAGGAGTCACAGAAGCTGAAGGAGGCCCCAGGCTCTGAGCTGTTAGCACAGAGCCCAGCGCTGGGCTGGGCTCGAACCCACAGACTGTGAGATCATGACCTAAGGCCAAGTTGGACGTTTAGCCCACTGAGCCACCCAGGAGCCCCTTATCTAACTCGAATTTTATAAAAACTTTACAAAACGGGCACCTGGGTGGCTCAGTCATTTGAGCGACTGACTTTGGCTCAGGTCCTGATCTCAGCAGTTCCTGAGTTGAGTCCCAAGTCAGGCTTTGTGCTAATAGCTCAGAGCCTAGAGCCTGCTTCAGATTCTGTTTCTAACTCTCTCTGCTCCTCCCCCACTCCTCCACTGCCTCTCTCTTTTTCAAATATAAATAAAACTTTTTTTTTTTAATTTTTAAAAAAACTTAAAAGAGTTTATGAATTTTGGAGAGATCTTGGAGGGAGAAAAAGCAGATAGTTCATCTTTGTTTACAAAGGTATACTTTACCACTCTGTCGTAGGCCATAGTAAAAGAAAAAGTTTCTTTAAATCTGGAAAAATAAAACATTAAAGAATCAGCAAGGTTTTAAACAAAAGCCATAAATAGTTATAACCCTCCTCCTTAGTTCATTCAGTTCTATGCAACATTTGCTCTGCTTGAGTCTAATTTTTTCATTAGCTCTGGAAATTTTCACTTAGTTTGGGTTTAGGGTTTTGTTTTTTTTTCCTTTGTTTTTTATCTCAAAGTTATCAGAAACCTGTCTTTTAGAGTACTTTCCATGAGTCCTTTTGAGATGACACATAACATTTTAAGATAATAACAACATTTGTGAGTGATAACATTAAGCTAGGACATCAGATTTTCAGGAATGTTACACAATTTCTGGAACACTTATAATACCTATACGTATACAACATAATGATGGCTTAGTCTTGTTTCTTATTCGACAATGCTTTCCCTATAAATTTAACATATCAACTAAGCCTATTTAGTTTAACATCTTTTTACAAGTAGCATGCACAAATCTTTTGAGATGTTCCACGGACACTCTGGAAAATCCCAAAGTTAGTTCGAGGTCAAAAAGACTTCATTTAGGGGTGCCTGGGTGACTGAGTTGGTTAAGTGTCCGAGTCTTTGTTTTTGTTTTTTTTTAATTTACATCCAAGTTAGTTAGCATATAGTGCAATAACGATTTCAGGAGCAGAATCTAGTGATTTATCCCCTACATATGACACCCAGTGCTCCCCCCAACAGATGTCTTCCTTAATGCCCCTTGTCCATTTAGCCCATCCCCCAAGCTTCCGACTTTTGACCTCGGCTCAGGTGGTGATCTCACAGTTCAAGGATTCCAGTCTGTGCTGGCAGTGCGGAGCCAGCTTGGGATTCTCTCTGTCTCCCTCTCTCTCTCTCTCCCTCTACCCCACCCCCCCACCCCCCACCCCCGCTCATGTACTCTGTTTCTCTCTCAAAATAAATAAATAAGTAAATAAATAAATAAAACCTCTAGAGGTTTTAGAAATTAAAAAAAAAAAAAGACATCATTTAGAATCTGATTTCAAGGGACGTTTGTAAAAATTATCAAAACAGTTTTAAAACACTTGGTCAAATAAGGTCATAGGTCACTGTGAAAGAATATTTAATTATCTAACCAAAGTGACAATTAAAGCCTTCACAGGCAAATATTGAAATTTACATAATTTTGAGCAAAACTTAGTTCTTTTAAAAAACTCAAGAGTATTCAGTTTAAATTATCAAAGACCTGAGAGAAACAATACAGGGAATTATTTCGCAAAACTCCGAATGCTTGTTTTCTAGGCAAATTACTTTCAAAGATCTAATAATAGGGGCACCTGGGTGGCTTAGACAGCAAAGTGTCTGACTTTGGCTCTGGTCATGATCTCGCGGCTTGTGGGTTCGAGCCCCACATCGGGCTCTGTGCTGACAGCTCAGAGCCCAGAGGCTGCTTCGGATTCTGTGTCTCCCTGTCTCTCTGTGCCTCCCCCCCACCCCCCACCCTGCTTGCTGTCTGTCTCTCTTTCTCAAAAAAAAAAAAAGAAAGAAAGAAAGAAAAGAAATGTCTATTGTTCACTAAGCCCCCCAAATTAAATTAGCTTTAATATTGGATATTTTCCCAGATCATGTAAATCTGAAAAGCATTTGGATTAGTTTTTCTTACATTTTTGAGAATTGTTTTGAGTACTCAGTTTATATGGGCTTGTTTGTTTAAGCCAGTTAAACAGAGCTTTTTTACAAATTAATGTTGGTAATACCATCCAGAGGTAGAAAATACCACATACCTACAATATATGTATTATATAAACCCACATAAACCTAGGGACAGACGCAAACAGATTATAGCTTCTGTACACTTAAGATTTCCCATTAGCCCAAGTTCTAACTGACCTACTGCAATCCCTGCCTTTCCCCCCCCCCAAAAAAAAAAATTACCTCCCTGAAGTGTTAATTTAACATTTACATCTCAAAGGCACAGGGAAGAATGCAAGTTAGAAGACTTGTAAGATAAATAGGGGAAGTTTGGGGATTGGTAAAAAAAAAAAAAAAAAAAAAAAAAAAAAAAAAAAAAAGGAATACATGAACTTTGAACTGCCTTTCTAGCTGCATTTTTAGTTGTGTAAAGAACTATAAAGACAAGGACTGCTCTCAATTCCTCAAAGAGCCACGCTGCAATTTAACCGGCATCATAGGTTGATTCACCCGTAAATCCTTTTACAACCGTTTGGGAAGACTTTTTCTTCCCTCTGGGTTCATAACTTTATTGCAAGTGAAGGGAGAGGGCCTAAAACGAATTCTCTCTTGCTCTGCAATTCGGCCAATTCCTGACCGCAGCACTACGTTTGTAGTTTTTAGTCGGGACAAACAGTAAATATTTCTGACGGTATCAGATAACTCCTTGGACTCCAGAGGCATCCCCAAAGAAGGTGCAGAAGGTATTTTATTTTCCCTTTTCTATCAGGCAGTGAAGACAAAGATCTGGAAGTGCCACCCTCACAAGAATTCTCACCCTCAGCCAGCTTCTGCCAGCGTTTCCAGGAGCCCATCTGTAGCTCTGGTATTTACCAGAATTTGGCAAGGTTTTTCACTATTTTTCATTTTAGTTTTCCCTTGGCTGGTTAAGAGAGTAACGTAGCAGTTTATCAGAAAATCCCTCGGAGTCCCGTCAACTTTGGGAGGGGTCCATATGCCCCCCCTCCCCCTGCCCCCCCCCCCTCCTTCTTCAAGGTAAGGTCATTAACGTGGCAGGCTTTTGTTTACAGTCATAGAAAGACAATTCAGACAGAGGATTACTGGAATGAGTACTCAGATAATGGGTGATAGAGAAAAGCAGTGAGGGTTGCATCAATCTTACTGTCTCTTTTATTTCTTTATTTATGTATTTCTTTATTTATTTTTAAGTAAGCTCTAAGCTCTGTGTGGGGCTTGAACTCATGACCCTGAGATCAAGAGTACGCTTGATCTCATATAAGAGGCACCTAAAAATAAGAAACAAGGGGCCCCTGGCATGCTCCTCGGACTGAGCCAGCCAGGCGCTCCTTGTTTCTTATTTTTAGGTGCCTCTTATCTCTTTAATTTTTCATTAGTTTTTTTCCACGAATCTTTTTTTCAAATTTTTTTTGTTTATTAAAATTTTTTTTTAATGTTTATTTATTTGAGAGAGAGAGCGACAGAGCATGAGCAGGGGAGGGGCAGAGAGAGAGGGAGACACAGAATCCTAAGCAGGTTCCAGGCTCTGAGGTGTCAGCACAGAGCCCGACAGGGGGTCTCGAACTCATGAGCCTCAAGATCAAGACCTGAGCAGAAGTGGGAGGCTTAACCAACTGAGCCACCCAGGCGCCCCTATTCGTTTAAGTCACCTCTACACCAAATGTGTGGCTCGAACTCACGATCGCCAGATCAAGAGTGGCGCCAGGCACCCCTACAACCCATCATTTAATGAAGCTATTTTGGAAGTTTGGAGGCTTTGATATGCCAATGAAAATAGGTATTCCATCCTGTTTGATTTGGGAGCCCTTGCTTTTAAATGCACTTCTTAAAGGATCTTATCTAATTGGAACATTCTTTTTAAAGGCCTTTGTAATTCTAGGTTGTAATTCCCCTGAGAGCTGGCAGCAGTTGGGTAGGACCCTAGCCTCAAAAGGAATTTAACTCACATTTTCTGTCCAGCTATATCTGGTCACAAACAGGGTGTGACCTACATTTTTGTCAGGCCATATTTTGAGTCCCCCGATCCGGCGGTTACCAAGCCAGATTCTCAGGACACGAAACAAGCATAGTAAGGTTTTGCCATTTTTGTAGATATTTATAGCTTCCGGGACCAAAGTTCTTGGACAGAAAATCAGAAGGGGTGCCAGAAGGTGGCATGTTTAACTGTATAGATTTCAAGAATTTCATTTCTATTATTATTATTATTATTTTTCCAGCTGAGCCTTGGGATCTCTTGCAGCCAAAATAACACCCAACTGGGATGGATGTGCTTTTGGGTTGGGGATTGTGAGTGTTTTTTTGGTGCACGTCAGGGAATGGAAGTTTTCTTGAAGTTGGCGGGTGACTTAGTGGCAATCTAACCCATTACTCCACCAACTTATTCTAACACGGGAGTCTTCGTGTGATGTGGCAAGCACTGTAATAGATTTTAAGGGCTTGACCCATGACCACTGATTTTTGCAGCGTTTGGGCCTCTGAGATCCCCGTGAACAATAGCATTTATACACAAAAAACAAGACAAACATGTGCACCTAACATAGGGGCAGCAACCAAAAGGAGTTACTGTGGACAGCCAGGAGAAGGCTATGCGCATGACCAGAAATTCTCAGCATGGATTAAATCTGCAGACTCCAGTACACGGGGATAGTAGACTGGGATGGGGCTCAGGACTAAACCAGCCAACCCCAGTACGTGGGGCCTGGGGACTGGAATTGGGAAAAGCGATTGCAAACAACAAGAGAATTTCACACTGAACCAAGAGTTCTCAATGGAACCATCCGCCAGCTCGAGCTGACCCGCTAAGCCCTGGACCAGAAAGCCAATTTGATCGGGAGCTCGGTGCAGAGAAAGCAGCGCTCAGAACCAAGAGGAACTCACCCACAGCCCTCAGAAAGGATGAGAAGGACAGTGGACTCAAAAGTGCTGGCAGGGGACCACGTCTGTGTTTCTTGTGGTTCCTTGGAAGAATCCCTGGAAGTCTCCTTTGCTCCCAATCACTGACACCAAATCCATGAAACAACAAAAAATCAACTTCGTAAATTTGAAGATCAAATGGGCTTTATTCAACAATTTGTGAATCAGGCAGCGGTCCCATCTAGCAGTAGAAAGAAGCTCCCCTAAGCTATAGAAAAGGAAAGTGTTTTAAAGGCGGAAAGGAATTGGAAAAAGAACATTATTAGCAAAGAATGCATTGTTTCCCCGCAAGGTCACCTTCCTAAAGTGGCAATCTAGGGAAGGGGCTATCAGGTGGATTATCTTACTAGTGCTGACCAGGTAGTTCCAGGATGAGTTTAAAGGTTACGTTCCTTGGGGGTGGGAACTACAATTAGATTAGGTATTAAGTCCTGGTTTGGTGATGTAAGGTTTAGCACAAGTGACTCCATTTTGGGCCTGCTGTCTCCTTTTTAACAAGTCAGTCGTTTAATTTGCTGACCGTATATGGCTTATGTTTTAAGGAAACTTATATAATGGATTCCAAATTTGTATCAGGTTTTCACCCAGCAAAACACCTGGGCCTCATTCTTGCAGTTGACAGAACTTTGTCAGAAGGCACCTAGGACCCGGGTCAACCCAGGACCCAGATATAACCACAGTTCGGAGCTAAAGCAGGTGGATCCCAGCCTTCTTCCCACTTTTCTGCCCACGGGTAGCCAACATCACTCCCGTGCTCCTGTGCTGGCCTGCTTGCTGCTTCTCCAACAGGCCGGACTATTCCAGTGCTCCAGCCCAACGGCAGCCTCCCCCACTGCCCTTCCTGTCGCAGGACCCTGTTCTATAGAAGATGAAAAGGTCAAGGCTTGTTTCTCACCTTCCTTGGGACTGAGGGTAGGCATGTGGCGGGATCCTGGCCAACAGGACCTGTAGGAAAGCTTTTAGGAAAGGTTTCCCCTAATGCAGAGACTCATGGGAGCAAATGCCTTTCTTGGTTTGATGTGTGCGGGCCTGCGATGCCTGGAACAGCTCAGCCATCTGTCTTTGACCATGAAGATGGGATGCTGCTGGCCAGCTGAGCGTGGCCAAATGGAAAGTTGGAAAGCAACCTGGGTCCTCAGTGTCATGTTCTCCCCCACGCATGCTCATTCTCTCTCTCTCTAAAATAAAAAAATGAGGGGCACCTGGGTGGCTCGGTCGGTTGAGCATCCGACTTCGGCTCAGGTCATGATCTCACGGTCCGTGGGTTCGAGCCCCGCATCGGGCTCTGTGCTGACAGCTCAGAGCCTGAAGCCTGCTTCAGATTCTGTGTCTCCCTCTCTCTCTGGCCCTCCCCCGTTCATGCTCTAGCTCTCTCTGTCTCAAAAATAAAAAATAAACGTTAAAAAAAAAAATAAAAAAAAAAAAGAAAGAAAAATAAAATTAAAAAATGAAAAAACAATTAAAAATTTTTTAAATTTAAAAATAACAGGGGCACCTGGGTGGCTCAGTCAGTTGTGTCTGGCTTCCACCCAGGTTGTGATCTCGTGGTTTGTGAGTTCGAGCCCCGCGTCGGGTTCTCTGCTGTCAGCGTGGAGCCTGCTTGGGACCCTCTGTTCCCCTCTCTCTGCGCCCCTTCCCTACTGATGTGCTTTCTCTCTCTCAAAAATAGTAAATAAAAAAATTTAAATTTAAAAATAATAAAATCGTAAACCCATTCCATGTTAATATAAACAACACAGTTTTGTGAAAAAATAATTACATTTTCCAAAAGCGAAAGAATTAGTAAGAAGAATTGTCCCACCCTTTAGCAAATCTCTTTAACGTCTGAATTAACGGGAGACGGCTGGATTCTAATACCTGCTTCTCCACTTCATGTGTTGTGCCATCACACATCACATAGCCCCTGGAGCCCCCACAGTTTTGTACTCATTGAACAATGAGGGTGGTCTCGGTGCTATTATGAAAATACTTTCATCTCATGGATGCCTTGAAAGGGTCTTGGGAATTCCCAGGGGGTCCCCAGATCTCACTTTGAGAAAGCGTTGTCTAAGCCTTTCTTTTTTTTTTTTTTTTAATTAAAAAAAAAATTTTTTTTAACGTTTATTTATTTTTGGGACAGAAAGAGACAGAGCATGAACGGGGGAGGGTCAGAGAGAGGGAGACACAGAATCCAAAACAGGCTCCAGGCTCTGAGCCGTCAGCACGGAGCCCGACGCGGGGCTCGAACTCACGGACCGCGAGATCATGACCTGAGCCGAAGTCGGCCGCTTAACCGACTGAGCCACCCAGGCGCCCCTAAGCCTTTCTTAATTGTATGTCCTACTACGTGGAGCAAAGATCCAACAATTGCTTCCCCTCCTCAGCACTGGTGTACCCATTCCTTCGGGCCCCGCCCCCCCCCCGCCCATGCTCTTCTCTCAGATTTTTGCATGACTCCCTCACTTCATTAAAGTCTCCATCAGAAATTTCACCTCCTTAGAGAAACCATCTTGGACCATCTGGTAATTATTTTCTTACAAAGCATTTATTACTATCCCCCCCCCACCCCACATTAGTAATCTCTACACCTGATGTGGGGCTCGAATGCACAACCTTGAGGTCAACAGTTACATTCTCCACTGACGGAGTCACCCAGGTGCCCCTGTGTGTGTGTGTGTGTGTGTGTGTGTGTGTAGTATATATATGTACATACACATTTTTTTAAATTTTTAAATGTTTATTTTTGAGAGAGAGAGAGAGTGAGAGCGCTTGGGTGGGGGGAGGGGCAGAAAGAGATGGAGACACAGAATCCGAAGCAGGCTCCAGGCTCTGAACTGTCAGCACAGAGCCCGGCGCGGGACTCGAACTCAGGAGCCATGAGATCATAACCTGAGCCGAAGTCGGATGCTTAACCGACTGAGCCACCCACGCGCCCCTGTATTTTTTTTAACTGGTTTATCGCCTAAGCACATAAGCTTCACATGGGCATGTGTTTTGTTCAATTGCTGGTATGGGCACTCAGTAAATATTTGTTAAATGGATAGATAAATAGATAAATGTGAGGGATGGCATAAGGATAATCCAGGGTATACTCTAAAGTCGTTTTCCAGAAAGAATAATGGTTGCCAGAGGCTGGGGGAAAGGGGATGGGGATTTACTGTTTACTGGGTGTGGAGTTTCCGTTTGGGAGGATGAAAAGTTCTGAAGGCGGATGGTGGTACTGGTCGTTCAACAATGTGAATGCATTTAACCCAGAGAAGTATACACCTCGCCATGGTAAACATGACGAGGTTTATGTCACGCATGTTCTATCGCAGTGAAATCAGTTGCAAACCCTGGTACGTTGGCGATTATTACGAGGAACAAATTACCTACGACCCAGCTCACACCCGAGGAACCTGCCCGTTTATGGAAACATCGGTTATTTTCATCAACAAAGCTCTGGTCCAGTTGTTGGTTTAATTCATTTGTAAACGTGTTCATTCGGTCACTTCTTCTTCTTCACGACGGAGGCAGCTGGGGCGGGACAGCTCATCCACTTGGCGTGAAAGCAGCAGGGAAACAGTGCTGTACTGTGCGCCGAGCTGTTTCGTACGATCGCAGAAATAAACTCACAGGTTGAGACTCCCTTCACACACACACACACACACACACACACACACACACACAGAGTATCAGGAAACAGCCTGTCCATTTTGGCTTCAGAGGCAGGGATTTTGATTTCCTTGGCTTCTGAGCTGTTCTTGGAGCAGGGCCATCCAGGGAAACTGAGCAAGTACATGGGTCCATTGAACTTGGGCCGGATCCATCGAGGACACAAAAAACAGACTATCCAGCCCTCTCCCCCAAGAGGAGCAGACAAAAGTGTCGTTGATATTGAAGCCGTGGAAAGCTTCAGAAGGCCCCGTGGGAGGAAGCTTGGCATGAGCGGGCAAACATCTCCGACTGACCCTGGAAGGGAGCACCGGGCTGGGGTCCCATCCAGCGCCTCTGCTCGGCCCTGAGTGCTGACATCCTGTGCTTTCTCAGGGAGCGAGAGAGGGAGGCAGCCGGCCCAGCAGGCTCTGCCCGGTAGCTTTCCCTGATGTCTGAGGAATTCTTGCAAAAGGACGCCACCCATGGAAAAATGCTTACGATAAAATGTTAAATGGAAAAGTCAAGATAAAGTATATATATATATATAAAACATCTGTGTGAATATAATATAATGGAAATATAAATCACATCTATGTGGTTTTTTTTTTTAATGTTTTTATTTATTTTTGAGACAGAGAGAGACAGAGCATGAGCAGGGGAGGAGCAGAGAGAGAGGGAGACACAGAATCTGAAGTAGGCTCCAGGCTCTGAGCTGTCAGCACACAGCCCGACGTGGGGCTCGAACTCACAAGTTGTAAGATCATGACCTGAGCCAAAGTCGGACACTCAACCAACTGAGCCACCCAGGCACCCCATGTGTGTTTTTTTTTTAATCGCATCTACGTTTAAAAAAAAAATTTTAAAGCATGTATTGAAAAACAAAATCAGGGGTGGCGATTGGCTGCCTAGACTCTTGATCTAGGGATCTTGATCTTGATCTTGATCTTGATCTTGATCTAGGGGAGTTCAATGGGGCGCCTGGGTGGCTCAGTCGGTTGGGCGTCTGACTTCGGCTTGGGTCACGGTCTCACTGTTCAAGAGTTCAAGCCTCGCGACGGGCTCTGTGCTGACAGCTCAGAGCCTGGAGCCTGCTTCGGATTCTGGGTCTCCCTCTCTTTCTACACCTCCCTCTCTCTCTCTCTGTCTCTCTATCTCTCTCTAAAAAATAAATATTAAAAAAATGTTTCAGGGTCGTGAGTTGAACCCGTACATCGGACAAAAACAATTGTTTTTAAAAACGGGTGGGGAATGCCCTGGGAAAGATTTGCCAGTTGCAAAAAGCTTGCTGCCCAGGCGAAGAGCGGAAACGTCTGTCTGGAAGGCCGGAGGTGGGGGTACCCCCCCCTTGATTTTTGCTTGGTAGTGTTTCTCGAAGTTATTCCATATTTCCCAAGCGTGGGCCTCCTGATCAAGAAACACGGTAGCAGATATTTTCCCCCGTAGAACACGGTCCAGACGCCCAGCGCTGAATTAGCTTCTTGCCTCGGTTGCCAGCCCTACGTCCCTCACCTGACATCACCCTCTCCCCGAGGGGCTCCCCTCTGCCTGGTCCTCGGATATCCACGTCCTGAGGCTCCAGAGAGTGTGGCCTACGTTCCGGGGCTGCTGGTTGTGTTCGGGCCCCACTCTGCCCCTGCTTCTATCCGAACCATCCCTCGGGCCTGCTCAGCCACGTCGGGACCACGTCGCTAACACCAGCCCGCAGCTGTGGAAAATGACATAGACAGTTTGTCCTTAGAAACACTTGGCTTCTTCCCTGGGAGGAAAAACTGAGCTCATCCCAAGGAACAGCAGAGAGCTGGGGACGGTGCAGTAATCTCTGGGTTGCGCAGAAATCTATTTCTCGGCCTCCTCCCTCCCCCGTCATTATTAGATTTTTGCACAGCCCCTGATTTCCCACAGAACGGATTTTCCTCACGTGGACGCTGTAGGGAAGCTGTATTACGGCCACCTCAGAAGAGCAAAACCATTCCAGATGCTTCGTCAGAATTCCCACCGTGCGTTCGGGTGGGCCGCATGGAGCCTCAGAAGGTAACGTCGAGAATGTTCCAGTTGCTTCGGAAGGTGGTCTAATCGTCAAGAATACTGTGAGGAGACGTGGGTACGTCGGAAGCTGGGTGAGTGCGAGAGACGGGCCCTGGCTTGAGAGAAGTGTGTGGTAAGGAGGTGAGGAGAGCTAGAAAGTTCTTCCACTCACTGCCTCCAGGTGTAACACACACACACACACGCCACAGCACTTGGGAACAGGGGTTGCCCTCCTGCTAGGCTCTCTTGAAGTGTAGCTCCAGAGACAGAACGAAGGAGAGCAAGGCGGGGCAGAACGTTCCAACGTTAAAGCGGTTCCTGGGGTGCTTGGGTGGCTCGGTCGGTTGAGCATCTGACTTTTTTTTTTTTTTTTTAGTTCTACCTTCTCTTTTTATTAAGTTTATTTATTTATTTTGAGAGAGAGAGAGAATGCAAGCAGGGGAAGGTCAGAGGGAGAGCGAGCGCGAATTCTAAGTAAGCTCTGCACTGTCCTCACGGAGCCTGACACGGGGCTTGAACCCATGAAGTGTGAGATCGTGAAGCATCCAACTCTTTGATATCAGCTCAGGTCGTGACCTCACGGTATGTGAGCCTGGGCCCTGCTTCCGGCTCTGCATTGACAGTACAGAGTTTGCTTGGCATTCTTTCTCCCTCTCTGCCCCTCTCCCACTTGTGCTCTCTCAAAACAAATATATAAACTTAAAACACACACACACACACACACACACACAAAACGGGTCCTGGTTCCGCTGGCCTCCTATCAAGAAGTCTGGGCCTTTTCACCATCTCTCTTGGCGGTGCAAATGCCCCTTGGACTGAACCGGACCCCGCATATGTTTCCCACTGTCTGTGTCCCTTCCCTACCGCACAAAGGGCTTCATCCTAGGAGGGTGAAGAAAGGGATCATAGTCCCCACTCAAAGGACCAGACAGCAGCTTCAGGTGGTGCCGCTGGCCCTGGTGCAAGGGTGTGGGGGTCGGGGACAGCCCCACTCTATGCACCCACAGCGCTGCTCATACTACCTTCCTCACACAATTCTCCCTGGCCTTCCCACCAGCCACCAAAAGGCCACTCCTATCCTCATGGAGCTCCCTGTCCCCACCTCCCCTCCTTGCCTCTATCATCTGGGGGGGGGGGGGGGTGGGGAGAGGGGCGGGGGGTGGCAGAACGTGAAATCTCTGGTGGTCTTTTTAGTTGTCCTTGACATTGAAGAGAACTGAGCCCAATGAGTCACAGTCTATCTTGGGCTAAACTGTGACCCCAGAACTCCTATAACAAAGGCCTAACTTGCGGTGCCTTGGCAAGTAACCATATTTGGAGATGAGGGCTTTATTTTTATTATTTTTTTAATTTAAAAAAATTTTTTTAATTTTTTTTTTTTTTAAGAGAGAGAGAGTATGAGTGGGGCAGGGGGCAGAGAGAGAGAGGGGGACAGGGGATCTGAAGCAGGCTCCACGCCAGAGCCGGATGTGGGGCTTGAACTCACCAACGGTGAGATCATGACCTGGGTGGAAGTCAGACACTCAACCCACTGAGCCACCCACGTGCCCCTTAACATAATCACTTCTTTAAAGACCTCGTCCCCAGGGGCGCCTGGGTAGGGAGAGGACACCTGGCCTACTGCCTCTTTTCCTCCCTTTCTCTCCCATTCAACTTCCAGTCCCGTCCCTCCATATCACAAGGGAAAGTCCCCAAGGCCTCAGCCTCTGCGTCTCCTGTAGCCCCGTCATTCTTGGGACCGCGGGTCACGGATGGACCCAAGGCCACTGATCACCTGGGCCACTGGCCACCACAAACAGGAGACAGCATCTCTCTCCTGCTGCCGTTTGACAGACTAGAGACGCGTCCGGTGCCCTGCACTTCCCTGCGGGAGAACAGGAGCGGGAAGAGAGTGGGAAGGGATTTCAGACCTTCTCACTTGCGGCCTATTTATAGCCCACCGCTGGGAGAGGGGCCGGGACCCACGAGCAGAGCTGCCCCCTAGTGGCGCCTAAGGGCCAGGCAGGCTTCTCCAGAAAGTCGTGTATTGGAATTAGAGTTCCCTAAAAGGGGTGGGTGGGGGGGGGGACTTAAAAAAAAAAAGTAAATGTTGGAGGAAGTGTTTATCTCTCTCTTTTCTCCTATATCTCTAAGAGAGGAAGGAGACAGAAAAGGAGAGAAAGAAGCTAGGTGGGAGGTGTGCATGAGGGACTGAGGGAATTTTTAACCTGTTTAGTAAATGTGAGGCAGGGTTAAATATTCTCCTAAAAGAAGCATGAGGCCATTTGCTTTTTGCCGCCTCAAGCCTGGCCCCTTTTTAGCAAACTGGCTCGGGATCCAGCCCGGTAACTGTGCCAATATTTACTGGCGTAGATAAATTTATCTAAGCCTTATGCAAACCCTGGGAAGAAGTAACATCATCATCATCCCCACACAAATGGGGAGACTGGAGTACAGAGAGGGGACGTGACGTACCCAGGGGTTACAGAGTTATTGAACAAGGGGAGTCTCAAGTCCGGATCAGTGTCCGGGCTCCAGTGATGCGACCACATGTTCGTGCCTGTGCCGAGCCAGGCAGCGGCACTGAGGTCAAGGTTCTCAGGACACTCCTCCCGACACGTTGGGTCCTCTGTGTCTCAGGTCCCTCCCCCAAGCTCTGACACTCTCCAAGCCCATGACCTATGGGGAGAGGCACAGGATGATTTTTGCTTCTCACAGTGAGCTCTTTGGTGACCCCGACACCCTGAGCAAATTTGTAAAGGTAATGAAGAAAGGCCGGGGAACTTGATCTCTTCATGGGCAATAAAAGCCAGCTATGTCCAAAGATTGCAAACCACCTTCTGACCTCCTTTATTCTGTCTTTTATTATTATTATTTTTATTTTTAAGTTTATTTATTGAGCAGGAGAGGGGCAGAGAGGGAGAATCCCAAGCAGGCTCTGCACTGCCAGCACAGAGTCTGATGCAGGGCTGGAACTCACGAACCGTGATGAGCTGAAATCAAGAGTTGGACGCTTAACCGGCTAGGCCGCCCAGGCGCCCTGATTGTTTTTTTTTTTTTTAATTTTTTTTTTTAACGTTTATTTATTTTTGAGACAGAGAGAGACAGAGCATGAATGGGGGAGGGTCAGAGAGAGGGAGACACAGAATCCGAAACAGGCTCCAGGCTCTGAGCTGTCAGCACAGAGCCCGACGCGGGGCTCGAACTCAGGAACCGTGAGATCACGACCTGAGCCGAAGTCGGACGCTTAACCAACTGAGCCACCCAGGTGCCCCGAGTTCCTAGGGGCTTGGTTCTAGGCTTGATTCTATTCTACACTTCCGGGATATAGTAGGGAACAGGACAAAGGTCTACCCCTCCTGGGCCACTCAGTCTAGGAGATGGAGACCGTCGCTACTTGCACAAGGGAATAAGGAAGGAGGAAAATAAACGATGAGATAATTTCAGACGGTGACAAATGACATGGCGAAATAAAGCTGGATAGTGGGATAGAGAGGATCAGGTCAGGTCATCCTTAATAAGGGACATCAGGGATGTCCTCTTGAAATGACCCTGGAGCTGAGCCCCAAGTGATAAGAAAGAGCCCAAGAAGACCCACCCATGTCAAGATCTGGAGAAGAGTGTTTGGGGAAGAGAGGCCTTAGTGTGGGAAGGTGCCGACCCAAGAAAAGCTCAACATGTTCCAGTGGCAGACAAGAAGAGGGAGAGGAAGGATCTAGGTGGCTCAATCAGGTGAGTGTCCAACTCTTGATTTCAGCTCAGGTTGTGATCCCAGGGTTGTGGGATTGAGCCCTGCATTGGGCTTGAGATTCTCTCCCTCTCTCTCCCTCTGCTCCTAGGCTCTGTCTCTCTAAAAGCAAGCAAGCAAGCAAGCAAGCAAGCGAGAAAGAAAGAAAGAAGAGGGAGAGGAGGATCCAGATAAGAGATCAGAGAGATCAGCCAAGGACAGATCAGGTAGGGGCTTGTGGATTTCATCCTCCTTGCAAGGGACGCTGTTAGAAGATTTTTTAGCAGGAGGGAGAGAGATAATCAGAGTTAAGTTTTACAAAAATCACTCTGGTTGCATTTGGCCGGTACAAAAGGTTCTTATGGTCCAGGCTGGATACAACAGTGGCATGGGTCCGGGTGTAGCAGTGGAGGTGATGAGAAGTGGCTGGATTGGGGATGAATTGTAGAGATTCAGGACTTGCTGATGGATAGGATGAGGGGAGAGGGGAAAACATGACATCATCTGAGTTTTGGTCCTGAGCTACCACGTGGTATCATTTCCTGAAATGTGGGAAGAACAGGAAGAAGCAGGTTGATGGGGAAATCAGGAGGTGCTTTGAGTAGGTTAAATTTGAGTTGCCTTTTTTTTTTTTTAATATTTAAAAAAACTGTTTAATGTTTATTTCTGAGACAGAGAGAGACAGAGCATGAGTGGGGAGGTGGGGGGAGGCAGAGAGAGAGAGGGAGACACAGAATCCGAAGCAGGCTCCAGGCTCTGAGCCATCAGCACAGAGCCTGATGCGGGGCTCGAACTCACGAAACGTGAGATCATGACCTGAGCCGAAGTCGGTCGCTCAACCGACTGAGCCACCCAGGCGCCCCTTGAGTTGCCTTTTAGATATCCGAGTAGAAACATGTTGAGAGTCTGGGGTTGGAAAGAAAGGCGAAGGTAGAAAATAGGGTTTTGGAAGTCATCAGCCTAGAGAGATATGTGAAGGCACGGGATTGGATGAGATTATCTGGGGAGAGAGCGTGGTTGGAAAAGAGGAGAAGGCTGAGGAGAGACCCTGGCACCCTTCAATGGCCAGCCATCCGGTGGCATTGGAGGAGGAGACAGCCATTGAGGTAGGGTGTGATGGTAGCTCTATCAGAGAAGTCTAGAAAATGTTTCAATAAGGCAGGCAGTGGTTAACTGAGCCAAACGCTGCTAAGAGACCACGTAAGAGGGGGACGCGATACCCGACCTTTGGAAGTGACATGATGGTGGGCACGGGGGTCTTCGAAAGGGCCATTTCAGAAGGATAGTAGGGCTGAAAGCCAGATTGCGGTAGGCTGAGGAGAGAAAGCAGACCCAGTGAGGAAATCTATAGGAAGTGTTTGGGTCAGAGCCTCCGCCATCTGTTGGACTTCTTTCTACTCTCACCCCTCTCTTACCCAGAAGAAGAAGGACCAGGTCTGCATTTGTGATGTACCGTATTGTACAATCCCGAGAACTCGGGATTCTATTTCAACATCGATCGCTAGAAAGACTTACAGATGGCTTAATTTCAAGTTAGTACAATCGTGTGGAAAATACCAACTGTCTCAGCCTGGATTCCCCAGGAAGCACAACCTGAGGCAGAAGCTTAGGTGCTACTAATTTGCTAGCGAGTGTGATTTCAGGGGGCGGGAGAGAAGGGCCAGAGGAGGGAGGCGGGAGCAGGAGGAGACCCTACCAGGAGGCAGATGCATTATTTGTTTTTTTTTAAAGTTTGTTTATTTTGAGAGACAGAGAGAGAGAGAGAGAGCAGGGGGAGGGGCAGAGAGAGAAAGAGAGAGAATCCCAAGCAGACCCCACACTCTCAGTACGGAGCCCGACGTGGGGCCCGAACCCATGATCCACGAGATCATGACCGAAGCCGAAGTCGGCCGCCCAAGCAACTGAGCCATCCTGGCGCCCAAGAAATTGCATTATCAAACCGGCCCCTGCTCAATGTGGCTGACTGTGCCATCATGGGGGGCTTGTCCTCTAAGACGTTATATGACCTGCGCTGAGGACAGTCCAGCAGGGAGAAGTGCGAAAGAGGCAAGCCCTTGGTCAGGGGTTCACCTCAAGGGATGTCAACTCTCACTCTCTTTTGGTGGTGCCAGCTGGGCTCCCGTCAACAGGGAAGTCCTAGAGAAGAAGGAGAGAAGGGGGGTGGACCCAAGGCGACCCATGGTATGGGCACACCAGTTCCACATCACTTGTGTCGACAAAAGAGTGATTGCTGCTTTGGCAGCTGGAAAAGTGACAGAGGGTGCCCAGAAGGTCTGAAGGGGTGCCTACGAGTCAGCTGACATGTCACCTGAATAATAGCCTGGACGTCACTTTATCAATGTTTTTAATGTTTTGATTGATTGATTGATTGAGAGAGACAGAGTGTGAGTGGGGGAGGGGCGGAGGGAGAGGGGGACACAGAATCTGAAGCAGCTTCCAGGCTCTGAGCTGTCAGCAGAGTCTGAAGTGGGGCTCAAACTCACAAACCACAAGATCATGACCTGAGCTGAAGTCGGACCCTTAAACGACGGAGCCACCCAGGCAGCCCTGGACGGTCACTTTAAAAAACATAACAATTAGGGGCTCCTGGGTGGTGCAGTCATTTAAGTGTCCAGCTCCTGATTCAGCTCAGGTCATGATCTTGGGTTTGTGAGTTCGAGGCCCCCATAGGACTCTGTGTTGATGGTGGGGAGCCTGCTAGGATTCTTTCTCTCCCACCTTCTCTCTGCCCCTCCCCGGCTTATGCGCGCTCTCTCCTGTGCGCCCTCTCTCACTCTCAAAATAAATAAACTAAAAAAAAAAAAAAAAGAACATAATAATTAGAAATATAATTAGAAATATCCATAACACCTCATGTCTTCAAGAGAACTGAACCAAGATAGGTATTCAAGGATGTTTACAGCAGCACTGTTTGTAATGGGGGTGGGGGAGGGTGGGAATCAAAATCCAGAACCAAAACTGGGAGGGCACCTGGCTGGCTCAGTCAGTAGAGCATGTGACTCTTGATCTCTGGGTTGTGAGTTTGAGCCCCACATTGGGTGTAGAGATTACTTAAAAGTAAAACCTTAAGAAATAATAACGATAAATAAAGAAAATCTTTTTAAAAACTGGGAAAAACCATTCAATGGGAACTCATTAATAAAATCATATTCAATAAAATAAAAATATATGCCTTTATTATTATTATTTTTTAAAGTTTTAAACGTTTTTATTTATTTCTGAGAGAGAGAGAGCAGGGTAGGGGCACAGAGAGAGGGAGACAGAGGATCTGAAGCAGGCTCTGCACTGAGAACGGAGAGCCCGATGCGGGGTTCACAAACCGTGAGCTCATGACCTGAGCCGAGGTTGGACACTCAACCGACTGAGCCACCCAGGCGCCCCTGTGCACTTTAAATATAATACAGTGTTGGGGCGCCTGGGTGGCGCAGTCGGTTAAGCGTCCGACTTCAGCCAGGTCACGATCTCGCGGTCCGTGAGTTCGAGCCCCGCGTCAGGCTCTGGGCTGATGGCTCGGAGCCTGGAGCCTGTTTCCGATTCTGTGTCTCCCTCTCTCTCTGCCCCTCCCCCGTTCATGCTCTGTCTCTCTCTGTCCCAAAAATAAATAAAAAAAAACATTGAAAAAAAAAAAATTTAAGTCTGGAATTCAATAAATCTCTTAAAAAAAAAAAAAAAAAAAACAAAATAAATATAATACAGTGTTTATTTGTCAATCAGTCTCCAACAAAGTTAGGGTGAAAAAAGAAAAAAAAAGAAAAAGAATAAAAAATGTAAAATTTAAAAACCTGAAGATAACCATTCAGTCAAGGGGGGACTGTTTAATAAATGATGGTATTTAATACGTTAAAAATCTATGCATCCAGGGGCACCTGGGTGGTTAAGCATCTGACTCTTGATTTCAACTCAGATCATGATCTCAAGGTTGAGTCAGGCTCTGTATGGGGTGTGGAGCCTGCTTGGGATTCTCTCTCTGTCTCTGTCTCTCTGTCTCTCTCTCTCTCTCTCTCTCTCTGTGTGTCTCTCTCTCTCTGTGTATCTCTCTCTCTCCCCTCCCCCCCCCTTCTCTCTCTCTCTCAGAAAAAATAAATAAACATTAAAAAAAGAAAAGAAACCAGGGCACCTGGGTGGTTCAGTTGGTTAAACGTCTGACTTCGGCTCAGGTCATGATGTCACAGTTTGTGAGTTCGAGCCCCGGGTTGGACTCTGGGCTGATGGTTCAGTGCCTGGAGCCTGTTTTGGATTCTGTGTCTCCCTCTCTCTCTGCCCCTCCCCCGCTCCTGCTCTGTCTCTTTCTGTCTCTCAAAAATAAATAAACATTTAAAAAAAGAAAAGAAAAGAAAATGCTTTTCAGAGAAAGAGCACTTGAATATAATATTGGCCAATGTTTTCCTCATCATAAAACCTGTCATGAACATTCACAAATAGCATGGGAACTTAAAAACCAGGAAGGAAATGAATGATAGTTATCTCATGGGAAGGAACACAACTTCCTCACAAAGACATGAATGATGTATATTCACTTGTAGTTGTGTCCCACACAACTCCTTCCTGACAACTGAGTATACTTAGAATAACTTCAAGGAGTGGATAATTTGCCTGAATATATCAGCAAACATTCAATAGTGATTGGAGTTTAGCAAATTATTTTACCAACGTGATGTATCTAAAAAACCAGAGAAGTACATATATGATTAAACACTTAATTTCAAGGTTTGGGGGGGGAAAAAAGTCCAGGCCACAAATGAAGTTGTTAAACATCAAAATTAGAAAAAGAGTCTCTCTCTTCGGAGAGAAAAGAAGCTGCCTCTCCAGAAGGACTTTACCGGATCATCTGAGTTTTCTCGGTTAATTTTTCTATAGGCCAAGCCTGGCCTCTCGCCTTAGAGGCCCACGGGCTCTGTGTTTCCAGCTCACGGAGCAGATCTGTCTTTCAGAGACGGATGTCCATTATCCGTCCATGGTAATACTTATGTATAAAACCAGAGCAACCATTTACTTCTTCCTGAGAAGACATTTCACGGTCATCCAAGAAAACACCTCATCAACCCTCCCTCTCTCCTGGTTGATGAACATACATGATGTCAGAAAAAGTATTTAAAACTTGGAAATGGATAAAAGAGATTATTGGGCTTTGTCTCAGTGCAGTGGCTGAGCTTGACTCTGTATTGTCTGGACTATTTAATAATTCTGTAGGAGTGGAGATTAACTTAGAGATTTTTGTTCACTAAAGACAGAAGTGATACCTGTCCGGCAAAAAGATAAGACACTCAACACATTACGATGCCTGGGCGTGTTTTACACGAACCATTTTTGTATCACGCGCAATTTTTTTTGTTAAGTTTATTTATTTATTTTTGAGAGAGAGCACGCACACGAGAGCAGGGGAGGGGCAGAGAGAGAAGGAGAGAGACTCCAAGCGGGCTCCGTATTGTCAGCGTGGCCCGACTCGGGGCTCGAACGCAGGCACGAACCTGAGCCAAAAGCAAAGGGCTATACGCTTAACCAACTGAGCCACCTGGGCGCCCCCGATTTTATTCTTAAATATCCTTTTGAAGTGGTTTTATTTTCATTTATTTTTAAAGTTTATTTTTATTTATTTTTTTAAACAGTCAGAGAGAGAATGAAAGAGAAGACCCCAAGCAGGTTCTCTGCTGTCAGCACGGAGCCCGACGCTGGGCCCAAACCCACCAACCCTGAGATCATGACCTGAGTCGAAATCGAGAGTCCAATGCTTCACCGATGAGTCACCCAGGTGCCCCCCTCCCCCCCCCGGCGCCTTTGAACTGGTTTTAAAATTTTACTGGTTCTCAGGGGCACCTGGGTGGCTCGGTTGAGCGTCAGAGTTTAGCTCAGGTCATGATCTCGCGGTTCGTGAGTTCGAGCCCAGCATCAGGGTCTGTGCTGACAGCTCGGAGCCTGGAGCCTGTTTCGGATGCCGTGTCTCCCTCTCTCTCTGCCCCTCCCCTGCTCGTGCTCTGTCTCTCCCTGTCTCTCAAAAATGAAGAAACGTCAACAAAATTAAAAAAATTTTTTTACTGGTTCTCTTATTCATTAATTGTAAGTTGAATCAAATCTTTGATGTACATATTTTATATGTACATGAGCCATGTTTTTACCTTTCTAAAAAAATTAGGGTGACATTAGCAAAACAGAAGTAACCATTCCAGAGGCCCTGGTGGCTCAGTTGGTGGAGCATTTGACTCTTGATCTCGAGGTTGTGGGTTTGAGCCCCATGTTGTGTGTAGAGATACTTCAACATTAAATCTTTATGGGGCACCTCCGTGGCTCAGTCAGTTAAGCATCTGACTTCAGCTCAGGTCATGATCTCATGGTTCATGAGTTCAAGCCCTGCATCGGGTTTTCCACTGTCGGTCCAGAGCCTGCCTCGGATCCTCTGTCCCCTCTTCCTCTTTTCCCCTCCCCTGGTTGCACTGTCTCTCTGTCTCTCTCAAAATAAATAAACTTTAAAAATAAATAAAATCTTTAAAAAAAAAGAATTAACCCTTTTAAAATGAAAAATTCAGCGGCATTTAGTACATCCACAGTATTGTATAACCATCATATCTAATATCTACCTAGCTCATAAACATTTTTATCGCTCCCAAATAAAATTCCTTATCCATTAAACAGTTATTTAAAAAAAATTTTAATGTTTATTTTTGAGAGAGAGACAGTATGAGGAGGGAAGGGGCAGAGAGAGAGATGGAGACACAGAATCTGAAGCAGGCTCCAGGCCCCGAGCTGTCAGCACAAAGCCTGATGCGGGGCTTGAACTCACAAACTAGGAGATCATGACCTGAGCTGAAGTTGGACGCTTAACCAACTGAGCCACTCAGGTGTCCCAACAGTTATTTTAATTCTTCCCCTACACCTTCCCAGTCCCTGGAAATCATCATTTACTTTGTTTCTCTTGGATTTACATATTCTGGATATTTCATATAAATAGATTCATATCATGTGTGATCATTTGTGTCTGACTTTTCACTTGGCATGTTTTAAGGTTCATCCTCACTGTAGCATAGATCAGAATGATTTTTCATGGCTAAATAATATTCTATGGTATGGATATGCCACCATTTACTTATCCATCCATACTCTGATGGCCATTTGGGTAGTTTCTACCTTTCGACTATTGCAAATAGTGCTGCTATGAATATTCCCTTGCAAGTATTTGAACACTGTTTTCACTGTTCTCTTGGGGATATACCTAGGAGTAGAATTGCTGGGTCACATGGTTTTATTTATTTTTATTTTTATTTATTTAAGTAGGCTTCAAGCCCAGCACGGAGCCCAACATGGGACTTGAACTCACGACCCCCAGGTCAAGACCCGAGACCAAGAGACGTTGGTCCCCAGAGCTGAGACCAAGAGTCCGACACTTACCTGACTGAGCCCCCCTGGAGCGCCTGTTATTCTGTTTTTTTTTTTAAATTTTTTTTTAATGTTTATTTATTTTTGAGACAGAGACAGAGCATGAGCAGGGGAGGGCAGAGAGAGAGGGAGACACAGAATCCGAAGCAGGCTCCAGGCTCTGAGCTGTCAGCACAGAGCCCGACACGGGGCTTGAACTCACAAACTGTGCAATCATGATCTGAGCCGAAGTCAGATGCTTAACCAACTGAGCTACCCAGGTGCCCCTCAATTTTACCTTTTTGAAAATAACACTTGGTAAGTTACCAAATAACACTTGGTAAATTATCATGAACTTCATGATAAGGTAAATATCATCATTAGAAATTTGCTTATATGATTCTAGGCCATTTGTACGTGCTGTCTCAATTTCATGAGACAAATGTTTCCAGCAAGGGGGTCACAGGGGTTTGGCTAGATTTCCTGTATCCATTTCCGTGGTTGGGATGGCCTTGACTGCAAGTCCAGAACACTTGGATTCAGTTCGCTAAGGATTCGTCCCCCACCGACACCATGAATGTGTGCTTCCGAAACTCTTCTCCTAGCTTTCGTGGCTCTTTGATCGACACATTCTGTCTTCCAGTTCCATACCGCGAGGCTACCCAAGCCAGTTATCTGGTCATTTTTCAAAGTGCATACATTTTGCAACTATACGCGGGGCATAAATGCCCCGTGTTGGGAAATTTTGTTGTCAACTCACTGTAAAAGCTGTCCTCCAGACGCTTGCCTTTTTGTCGTCAGATTTTGCAAGCCAGGAGGCCATTATGTCTGCTTATCCACTCTGGCCCAGAATATGCTGCTGTTATAATCTAAATCTTACAGGAGAAACTGATTTCCAAACTCTTACTGTAATCCCCAAGTACTGACAGCAGGAAAAAAAAAAAAAAGTCACATCATCCTTCTGTTTCAAGATTTGCATTCTAAAAGGTGCAGGAAATGTGGTCTCCTCGTGTTTCCATTAAGTGGAACACTTTGAATAAAATATCTGGCCTGCATTCCAGGCACAATGGAAATCAACGTGGAAGCGTCGGGAAACCAGCTGGTTAGTATTCTGTAGTGAGGCGTTATGCAGCACATTCAGCGGTAGCAGACATGATATGCATTTTAAGAAACGTCTTACTCCTTTGCAACATCATCTTTGCTCTTTCTTGAAGGTGAACTCTTCTAAAGTTATCTAATTTGCAAATCCTAAAAACTTTCAAATGAATACAATGACAAAATCTTGAAGTAAAAGTAGTTTACATCATATTGCTTTAATCTTTTTACTTTCTGCACTGGCCAGTGACATTGAAGCATAAAAAAAAAAAAAAAAGAAAGAAAAGAAAAAGGTATTATGAAACCACAAAGTTTTCTTTCTCAGTT
Organism: Panthera leo; assembly: GCF_018350215.1. Classification (NCBI taxonomy): domain Eukaryota; kingdom Metazoa; phylum Chordata; class Mammalia; order Carnivora; family Felidae; genus Panthera; species Panthera leo. The sequence goes on along the minus strand of NC_056692.1, from coordinate 47,557,433 downwards.
CAAGGAAAGTGTCCAGAGTTCAAATTAAGATAGGAAATTGAAGCAGGCTATTCAATTTAGAAATGTTAAAACTCCCAGAAGATGAGTTTTAAAAGTAGGGACCACGCTCAACTTGGGGCTTGAACCCATGTCCCTGAGATCAAGTCATAGGGTCTACTGAGCCAGCCAGGTGCCTCTATTTAGCTTTTTTTTTTTTTTTTTTTTTTTTTTTTTAATTTGAGAGAAAGAGAGAGACAGACCTTGAGCCAGAAAGAGGGACATGGCGGGGGCGGGGGTGGAGAAGGGAGGAGAGAGCAGAAGAATCCCAAACAGGCTTCATGTTCTATGTGGAGTCCGACTAGGGGCTTGATCCCATGACCCAGGGATCACAAACGGAGCGGAAATTAAGAGTTGCTCAACCGAGGGAGGCACCCAGGAGCCCCGTGGCTACTTTTGATTCATACTGGATAGTTCTTTTTATTTGTCCCAGTTATACCAAATGTTTAGACGTTTTGGTTCTGAACCCTAAAAAGTCCTTAAGGGTTTCAGATACAAGATCACCTATTATGGAGACAGGAATGCCTTATTTAATGCTAATTGTTCTGAGATATACATATGATATATGCTCCAAAAGGCTGAGATGTGGTCTGATAACTTGATCACAAGTAGTTCCCGTTCCACTGACTTTGGCCTCTCCTGGCAATAGGTGTAAGAGAACAAGAATTCTTGTGAAATTTGTCTTTATGTTTAGTGTTAAGATTGTTAGTAAGTTAGTGTTAAGATTGAAATAGCAACAGCTTGGCCAGAAATTGGGTCTCTCTGGCCTACCACATCATTCCTTTGTACATATTTTTTTGAGAGAGAGTGCACAGATGGGGGAGGGAGGGAGGGAGAGAAAGAGAGAGAGAGAGAGAGAGGGAGAGAGACTGAATCTCAAGCAGGCTCTGCACTGTCAGTGCAGAGCTCGATGGGGGGCTCGAACTCCCAACCTGCAAATCATGACCTGGGCTGAAGTGGGAAGCTTAACTGACTGAGCCACCCAGGCACCTGTTCTTTTGGTTTTAAAGGCCAATATGCACCCGGCTGGTTCAGTACATAGAACATGCAACTCGATCTCAAGGTTGTGTAAATTCAAGCCCCACATTGGGTGCAGAGATTACTTAAAAATAAAAATCTTTCGGATGCCGGGGTGGCCCAGTTGGTTGTGTCTGACTCTTGATTTCAGCTCAGGTCATGATCTCACGGTTGTGATATTGAGCCCCATGTCGGGCTCTGCACTGACAGCATAGAGCCTGCTTGGAATCTTCTCTCTCCTTCTCTCTCTGCCCCTCTCCCATTCAGGCATGCACAATCTCTCTCAAAATAAATACAAAATAAACACTAAAAAAATTTTTTTTTTTTAAATAATAAAATCTTGAGGCACCTGGATGGCTCAGTTGGTTAAGCATCAGGCTTTGGCTCAGGCCATGATCTCACAGTTCAAGTTTGAGCCCCCCGTCAGGCTCTCTGCTGTCAGCACAGAGCTTGCTTAGGACCCTCTATTCCCCCCTCTCTCTGCCTCTCTCCTGTTCACATGGTCTCTCTCCCTCTCCCTCTCCCAAATAAATAAAGTAAATAAATAATTAAAAGAAAATCTTTGGGGTGCCTAGCTGGCTCAATCAGAAAAGCATGCAACTCTTGATCTCGGGATTGTGAGTTTGAGACTCAGGTTGGGTGTCAAGATGACGAAAAAAAATAAACAAAAATTAAAAAACTAAAAATCTTAAAAAAAAGCCAATGTGTAAACTGAGTGAAAAATATGCTGCACAATCTTTATAATTTCTTCTGAGTCTTTTTATTTTTTAAAATTTTTTTATTAAAAAAAAATTCTTTTTAACGTTTATTATTGAGAGACAGACAGATACAGAGCATGAGCAGGGGAGGGGTAGAGAGAGGGGGAGACACAGAATCCGAAGTAGTCTCCAGGCTCTGAGCTGTCAACACAGAGCCCGACGTGGGGCTCAAACTCATGGACTGTGAGATCATGACCCGAGCTGAAGTCGGATGCCCAACCGACTGAGCCGCCCAGGTGCCCCTGAATCTTTTTATTCAAAAAAAAAAAAAAAAAAAAGCCAACATGCAGAAATGCCTAAAATAATTGTGAACAGGACTTCACACGCGTATACCGATCTTCATAGCAGCACTAGTCACAAGAGGCAGGAGCAGAAACCTAAGTGGGCACCGAAAGACGAATAAACAAAATGCGCTATATCCATACAATGGAATGCTATTCAGCCATGAGAGAAACGAAGTTCTGATACATGCTGCATGGACGAACCTCGAAAACATTACTCTAGGTGAAGTAAGCCAGGCGCAAAAAGGCAAATTGTACGACTCCGCTGACATGAAATATCTGGAGTAGGTGAATTCAGAGAAGCAGAGAAGCAGAAAATAGATTAGAAGCTACCAGGGGCAAGGGAAAGGGAGAGGGGGATGGGGAACGACCACCTAATAACTTCTGGTTGGGATAAAATTTCGCAAGTAGGGTCACCTGGCTGGCTCAGCCAGTAGAGCACACAACTCTTGATCTTGATCTTGGGGTTGTGAGTTCAAGCCCCATGTTGATTGTTGAGATTACTTAAAAAAAAAAAAATTTAAAAAAAGATGAAGAAAGTTTTGGAAATAGATATGAATGATGGTTGTACGTTATGAATGTAATTAACGCCACTGACTTGTATTACAATTACATAATATAAAGGTAATATACAGTGGGAAGTGAGGATCAAACAAAATCCCAGTAAGGTATAAGGAGAGATTTTAAAAGATTAATTGGTTATGCAACAATTAAACTCAGCAAGCATTTACATTTCTATGTAACAGAAATGATGGATAAGATAAACATGGTTCCCAATCTTAAGTTTTTATTTTGCGTGTATGAGAGAGAGAGGGAGAGAGAGAGAAAAAAAATGAATGGGGGAGGGGCAGAGAGAGATGGAGAAAGGGAGAATTCCAAGGTTCTGCATGATCAGCAATGCAGGGCTTGAACTCAGGAACCATCGAGATGGTGACCTGGGCTGAAATCAAGATTTGGTGGCTTAACCCACTGAACCACCCAGGAGTCCCAATTACTAATCTTACAGAGAGAAAAGAAATAGCAACATAATGAAACTTTTCCAATCCTCAATTCTTTCAACATGGTAAATATTGAGCCCCAGGTCAGGGACATTGCTTTGTGTCCACTCAGAAAGCAAGAACATCTCTCTCCATGTCCGCAAGCAAGATAACAAAACCCAGAACTTTGGATCACTAGACTCAGAAACAGCGGGCACGGGACTTAAGAATCACGCCAGAGCATAAGCCTAACTGTACTGATGCCCATGTCCACGCAGTACTTTCTCACAAAGCCCTTTTGAAAACCCTACCATTTATGCAAGTGTTCGTCCGCCACCCCTGAGAACTTGTTACAAATGGAAGTTCTTGGGCTCTACCCCAGACCTCCTGGATCAGAAACTCTGGGGGCAGGGCCCGACCATCTGTTTTAACAAGCCCCGCCGGTGACTCTGATGTGGGCTCCACTGGAGAACCGCTGGTCAAGGGCACAATAAGGTATGGCCTGTCGTGAACCCCAGATCAGAAAGGAGTCGGGGGGGGGGGGGGGATGTGAAAAAAGCCAACCAGTTGGCGTGTAAAACATGCACAATGTTGTCCCCCGGCTTCAAAAACAGGTTTATGGAGAGGACATGATTTTGAAAGAACGAAAATCCTATGGCTTTTTGCTTTAGACGGCAAGAGAACTGAAAAAAGACGTGATGTTTAAAAGTATGAGTTTATTCTCCAGGGTTTTACACACCCACAAATCAGTGCTTTTATTGCAGCTATATCCAGGAGCCAAACACAATGTAAAATACGTACTTGTTGTATCATACATGTAACACTTGTAAGAGATAGAATGGAACAGCATGATTTTTAAAGATTAGTTCTCAATGATTCAGTAAGCATATGGAAATTGAGGATAATTACAGAAATCGGTATTGAACTCTAAAATAAAAACATAAATTATATAAAAATAAAAGGGTAAAAAGTGTTTCATTTAAAAAACAAAAACAAAAAACAGTGGCTCATCATCTCTCTGTAGTTAGTAACCTAATGAAAACGAAAAGGAGCTAAGTATTATCTTCTCCATATTTAAAACAAAGTGGTTCTGTCCTTTTCACGAACAGCCAGCTGGAAGTCTGAAATGGAAGCCAGGGTCTGGGGTTCTGAACGTCTCGAATATTTTATTGCCCTGTGTTAGTTGATTCTTCTTCGTAACACTAAGAAATTTAAGTTGCTTGGACAGGAAAAACTCAAGAACTGGATGAGCAGTTAAATTAAATGAGATCCAGCGACTGGGACACCGTTACAAATGGCACCAAATCAGGACACACAAAGAGCTTAGTTCGAGGGCAAGCACGCGAAACAAAGACGAAAGAGGGTCATTTGAGAGCTTTACAACAATACATCTGGCCAGATGGCCTAGGTGTTTGCCAAGTACAAGGGTAACGAGTTGGTGAGTTAACGAGAAGCTAGATTCAAATTAGCTCCAATTTGGTTCACAAATGAACAATGCAAAATGATTTCATTTTCTATCCTTTTCATTCAGCAGAAAATTGAAACCATATTCTACTGCTAGCGTGAACTTCTGATGTTCCTGAACTTGCCACCACAGTTTTGGTTAGATTTTTGAAGATGAGTGGTGGCAGATGTTTGTCATCAATGTGACCGATACATAAATTTCCGAAGAATAGACTTGGATTTAATACTGGGTTATTACTCACAATGACTCAGCATAAATAGCAGAGGTCCCTACAATTGTCCCCAGCTCTGGATCACAGAACAGTTTAGTGACCACTAAATGAAAACAAATTATGAAAAAAATGTTATTTCCACAATGCCTTTTGTTCCCCCCCCCCTTCGTTTGGATTTTCAAAAAAGCAGACCTCCCACTTTCTTTACTTTAAATAACCTTCTAACATTGTTTCATTGTTGTTTTCCCCGAAATAAATCAAATTTTTTAAAAACTTCCAAAAATTTGCTCGTATTAATTGATCTCAGATGTTTCTTTTGACAGTAAAACTACTTTTGTTTACTTCTGTAAAAGAAATGTCAATACTGTGCTATTTGCTTAGAGGATGGCTGAGTCCTTCTGGATCATTTTTAAAACGTTTTAGGTTGTTATCCAGTGTTCACGTAATGGAAATAAGTTCCTATAGAGTTAATGAATTTGGAACACTAATGATGGAATTAGACCTAGATGTGAAAGCCACGAACAAATCTTATAAAAATGACTTTGTGTGTTAACCTGTGTCAACACGATGTCACTTGATTTTGTTCAGTAACTGGTCAAGACGGGGAACGGAAAGAATCGAGCTACTGTGATCGAAACCAGTTTGACTCAAGGAAAAAAAATTAAGTCTACATTAAGTCTTTAGCCTACCAATCACTCTCTACACTCAGTCTAGAGGCCTTTTGCCACAATACTAAAATACAAATTCTTCACAAATTACAACTCTATCCCAAATGTTCTGATATGCCCTATGTTGTTTTTGAAATTCTACTAAATAATTGATAGCTTTACAACAGAATTTCTTTTATTTAAAAAATACTTAAATCCCTATCCCACAAAATGTTCAGAAACACAGGTAACTATAGAAAGTCAATGTGCATATACCGCTTTTATTATAATAATGACGGTTGTTAGCTGAATGAGAACAAATAATAGCTAAAAAGTTTTCAAATGATAGAAAAACACATTTGGGTAAGTTATGACACAAGTTTTTGAGTACGTAGACCATAGAAATAGAAATTTTTTTTTTTTTTGCACCAATTGCAAATGCAAAGTTAACGATAAAATCAGGGAAGTGAAAGGTCAAAAGGGGCCTTAAACATAGTCACTATCTTTTAAATTTTAGACAAAGGAGCTGAGAATAGAAAAAAAACCCCAACATATACACCATAACAGTCTTTTTTTTGTTTTTAAATGACTTCCAATTTTAACTCTTTTCTAAAAGCATTAAGGGCACGGAGACCCTACTGTAGATTATGTATCATCTCCTCTTTGGCTATGAGGTGTGTAGTTTTGTTAACGAGAGACATCAGTGAGTTCAGTTTCTGAGACCAGTCATTTAATAAATTATTTGGATCCTTGGGTCTCTGGAAGTTGATAATTCCTGCCAACCTGTCTACTTTAGCAAAGATGGTCTTGTTAACTACTAGATTCGAAAGAAAAGCTTCTGACTCCTGCAAGAGAGAAAGACAAATTGGATTAAGACAGGATAATTAAAAAAAAAAAAGCGTAATTACAGAAAATAATTTAAGGAAAAATTTAAGGAAAGCATTTTCTGTCTTTTTTAAAAAAAAATGTTTATTTTTGAGAGAGACAGAATGTGAGCGGGGGAGGGGCAGAGACAGAGGGAGACACAGAACCCAAAGCAGGCTTCCTATAATAACGTATTTATTTTACTGCGAGTCTAGGAAATGTCTGCTCTTGGTCTACAATGGTCCCCCCCCAGCACATTATGCAGTTAATTTGTTTCCAGAAACACTGGGTTACTATATATGCCCTGTCACTTGGCAGCTATGTAACTAAGGACAAGGCACTTTACTTCTAAGGACTCTGGTCCTCGTGGTCCAGAAATGTGAGGAGCTAATGAGCTAATGAGCCAACCAACGATCAAGCCTTTGACCTCTAACATCCGTGATTCCTCTTTTTTAGCTAAACTGGAAAACACTATGCGATGACTTTTAGCTCACATCACTTAACTCCTATTTCTGTGGTGGGTGAACATTCCAGCAACAGGAACTCAGGCCTGAACGTAACATTCTTCTAATGTGACCTGGGCCCTCGGCAGGGGGGCTGCAGCAAAGTCTCCGTCACAGTTTACATCTCTATGTTATTTCTGGGAACCCAGACACATTTATGACAGAAATATAAACCCTGGGCAAATGAATCAATGTAAAACTGCCATATTTAAGAGAAGATTTTAACTAGGACATAATATTAATGTAATTATAAACTTGGTGTTTAGGCTATTTTTTGATCCTCAAGATGGCCTGGAGAAACCTTCTGCCACCTAAGCTTAAAACTAAATAATGAAACAAAACTGATTTTCTCATTTGATTTTTGTAAGTCAGCTGATATTCAAAATGACTGGCTACAAACAGCTCATGCAACATTTACCACTTACATCAACAGACAGATCGAGAAGCTGGGCCATCCTCGTCATTGTTATCCTCGTGTAATACTTGGCCATTATTCTAATATTCTGGGGAGAGAACAGAGGGCATATGAAGGACAGGTAACAGTTGTCGATAAAGCTAACAGCTCATTTGTTTTCATTTCCAAACAGGTTCAGTTAAAATGTCGGATTCAGAGCTTTTATTTCTCTATAGCCCACCACGGTTCTAAAGTTCAACAACAAAGTAAAAAATTTAGGTATTTTGACTTCTGTAGTTATTTGGAAGTTATTCTGAATACTCTCCACAACTTTTTTAAAGCTTATTTATCTATTTATTTATTTCGAGAGAGACAGAGATAGCATAAGCATGGAGGCACAGAGAGAGAGGGAAAATCCCCAGCAGCCTTCACACTGTCAGTGCAGGGCCTGATGCGGGGATCAAACTCATGAAACCGGGAGACCATGTATGACCTGAGCCGAAATCAAGACTCAGATGCTTAAGCGACTGAGCCACCAGTCGCCCCTATTCTCTCCAACTCTCTTTAAATATATATAGTCAAGGGCTGCCTGGGTGGCTCAGTCAGTTGAACATCCGACTCGTGATTTCAGCTCAGGTCATGATGCCAGGGTCGTGGGATCAAGGCCCGCATTGGGCTCTGTGCTGTGTGGAGCCTTCTTGAGATTCTCTTTCTCTCTCTGGACCTCTCCCCTGCTCATGCATGTGCTCGCTCGCTCTCTAAAATAAAAAAAAATAGAAATCTATTAAAAATACATATATGTGGTCAAAACCTAGGCTTATCTTAACTAAAACAATGGTTAAAAACTGTAACGATACTAAACTATTTTTGCTAAATGCAAGAATCTAAAGTTAAACTTTCCTAATTATGACAGATGTTTAAAAGGCTCAGATTCAAAAAATGATCGAGAGTATCTCAAAACACATTATCATAACCGCTGAAAGGTAACTTGAAATTAAATGTCCCAATTTTCACTGGAAATGGTGCTCAAGTTAGAGACTTCCCTTTATTACTATGTTATTAACAAAACAACAGCATTCACAGGGAAAATGGGGAACAGTGGGAAGAAAAATGAATGGATCTTTGAAGAAGCCGTGTCTTCTCCCGTCTCTGTTAGGGTCCAGGGCCACACCAGCTTCTTAGGAAGCAGGGGAATCATTCTGGACCCCTCTTCCTTCATAACTTTCAATTTAATCAGTGACCAAATTTGATTGATTTTCTTTCTTAAAATATTTCCACCTCATCCATTCTTCAATCCTCAGCTACTGCTTTGGCTGGAGCCCACAGGGGCCCTCGCTTCGTCTTCTCAGTTCCATTGTGGTCTCTCTCCAAACACATTCTCCACGCTAACTGCTAGAGGGCTCTGTGTCAGATACGGGCCTGGTCACCGTCCTCTCGGTTTCCACGACTGGAATATATACACCTTGTTACGTTCCAGACCCTTACCATATCTCCGACTTCCTTCCTGGCTGAGCCCTGTTCTTGGAGGCCCTAGGGTTCCCCTGCTGGTCGGCGTCTCCGTGCCTTTGCTCAGACTATCCACCTGCACGCTAACCTGGTTCTCTTCTTACGAATCTTCCCTCCTATGTCAATTAACCGCGGCTCTTGCCTGACTGTTCTTTCAGGCAGAACCAATCAACTTTCTCCTCATGCTCTACTCCATTCGATATATACTTGTACCCTAATATCTGTAACATTTTTTAAAGTTTACTTATTTGTATTCTGAGAGAGAGCAAGAGCGTGTGCATGTCCATGAACGGGGGAGGGGCAGAGGGAGAGAGAGAGAATCCCAAGCAGGCTCCACGCTGTCTGCAAAGAGCCCCATGCGGGGTGAACTCACAAACTGCAAGGACATGACCTGAGCCGAAATCAAGGGTCGAACGCTTTACCAACTGAGCCACCTGGGTGCCCCTGTAATGCTTTTATTTATAAATGCATCTTTCCTATGATTTCTTTTTAAGCTCTCTGAAAGCAGGGACCAAGTCTTCCTTTCCCACATGCCTCAGCACTTTGAACAGTGTCTGGCACACAGAAGGCTCAATAGGATGTTATATGAATGAATGCTGAGCTAATTCAATTTGTAGTGACACCAAGATCAAAGGTCAGGTTTAAGACATGTTACCCATTCTCCAAACTACTAAGCGAGTATTAGATGGAAAACACTCCTTTCACCCACAACTACCCCCCACATTCTTAAGAATTTCCTGCTGGTTTATATGCCGTAAAATTTTGGATTCTCGAGAGGTCCCCACAAAATAAGCATGCTAAAACATAGTTTTCTGAGAAGCCAAAAATAGGGGAATGTGGGGGGGGGGGGGGAAGAGGGAGTAAGAGGGAGGTGATAAATTCTGATGTGCTTTGGGAAAGTATACAATAAACATTTAAATAACAAATTTACATCTCTACTACATTGGGAATAGCCTCCCTACCTCCAAAAAATCCTAAAGCAAAGAACTAAAGACATAACCTCCAAAGAAACATTGGACTATCAAACTTAAAAATCAAAGTTTATGCTCAACTTTACTTCCAGGTTGGCAACTCTGTCATGCCTTTTTTTTTCTTCACTATTTATTTTTTTCGGCCATCTCTATGCCCAACATGGGGCTCAAACGCATGACCCTGAGATCGAGAGTCGCACACTCTTCTGACTGAGCCAGGTGCCCCATCCACCATGCCAGATTCTTTTTTTTTTTTTTTTATTTTTTTTATTTTTTAATATATGAAATTTACTGTCAAATTGGTTTCCATACAACACCCAGTGCTCATCCCAAAAGGTGCCCTCCTCAATACCCATCACCCACCCTGCCCTCCCTCCCACCCCCCATCAACCCTCAGTTTGTTCTCAGTCTTTAACAGTCTCCTATGCTTTGGCTCTCTCCCACTCTAACCTCTTTTTTTTTTTTTTTTTTTTTCCTTCCCCTCCCCCATGGGTTTCTGTTATGTTTCTCAGGATCCACATAAGAGTGAAACCATACACCATGCCAGATTCTTACATGTTCAACGACTCTGTTCTTCAGGTCTTTCCACCTTCTTTCACCTTCCTCCGTAGAACCAAACACATCAGTTGCCGGACTCTCGGGAGACCCTTTCCTTAATTCCAGTCCATAGTCTTCAACAAGCGTGGACCAGCGCATCAGCTCCATTGTGGTAAAAAGCTTTAAAAGATCCCTGTAAATTGTATAAAACTTAATATTCCCAATCTGTAAAAATTGTTTTATCTAATATAACAGCAAATGTTTAAAAACCGTCAAAGACTGTACTTATAAAATCTCTACACTCAATGGGGACTCAAAGTTAGGACTCTGAGATCAAGAGTCGCACACTCTTCTGACTGAGCCAGCCAGGAGCCCCCGATTATTATTTATTTTGCCTACTTTACTATCATTTTTTCCATAGTAATTCCGAACGGAGCATTCCCCTACTTAACATTCTATCCCCTACTGCAACGTATTTGCCAATCTCTGGAATAATTAACGTAAACTTACTAATGAGGCAGATAAAAGAAAAAAACAGCTTTTAAATAAAAGCCCACTGTGCTTATGAAGCGTGTGTCTGTTTCATAGAGTATGTACTTCTGAAAATCACGAAGCCCCAAATTACTAAAACTTTATCAAATGGTAAATTAACCAAAAGCTGCTAAAGTGAGCTTGAAATGCAACTTCTACTTGATAAGTGGTTTAGAACGAAGACTGTGATTTCGAATACAGCGCGAAAACACATTTCGCTATTTCATGAACTCTAGCTTTATTCGCCAATACAATCTATCAGCAACCAAGTAAGAAGGTGTACACTTAGATTAACCGATTTTCTTTCATGATGGTGTTTCTGCTACTTTAGCTATAAACGTACTTACTTGTATTTAGGAATTTCTTCTAACTTCTTGTCGCCACTTATTCGGTGAACCAAATCTGACTGTTCATTGTCAAAAGGAGCCAAGATCACATAGAGGACAACACTTTTCAGAGCCTACAAATGTTTTATAACACAATGGATTATATGTAAGCTTAGAAACAAAATGGAAACTTTGGCAGGAACTAAAAAAATCACAAGAGAATTGTCTATATTCATGTTTGATATTGTACTCAAAAGTCTTAGGGAATAAACACCCTAGCAAGCTGATCTTTACACAGTGGCTTTCCGTCATCAATTCTTCTGGAGCAATTACGTAAATCCTCGCTAATCTGAATTACTCTCTGGGCTGACATCTTTTTCGGTGACAAATGTATAAAGAAAAAGTTCTTACAACAAGTTAGCAGCACAAATGTGGAATATACCTATCAACTATTTGAAATAGTATTGTGAAATAATTTTCCAAAGTAATGCCAGGTCTTTGCTTGTAACCTTAGTAGCAAGTGACCTGCTATACATATTTTATTTAATTTCATTTATTTTATTATTTTTAACTTTTAAAAATATTTATTTTTGAGAGAAAGAAAGAGTATGAACAGGGGAGGGTGAGAGAGAGAGGGAGGCACAGAACTCAGAGAGGCTCCAGGCTCTGTGCCGTTGGCACCGAACCCGACACAGGGCTCCAACCCACAAGCCTCAAGATCGTGACCTAAGCCGAAGTCGAATGCTGAACTGATTTGAGCCACCCAGGTGCCCTGTATTTTAAGTAATCTCTATACCCAACATGGGGCTTGAACTCACAACCTCAAGGATCAAGAGTTGCATGCTCTACCGACTGAGCCATCCAGGTGCCGCTACACACACTTTAAATAGCAAACCTACATTCTTCAAAAGTGACAAAGAATTTAGAGTATCGCCACACTTTGTTTGAATCAGTAAAGATGAACTGAATTGTCAACACACTGAATAGAAAGCAGCACCATACAACTGCTTATGATTACTGAAGTTAAACTTATTTCAAAATAAAAAATGCAAATTCTTCCTAATAAGTATCGACGTCCAGTATAAGAATATATTCTTACCTGTTGCCACTTTTCACTTTCTGCCTGTATACAGGGAGTATCATATATTGCTCTGTAGTGCTTACAAATAGACAAATAGGACCCCTCATGTTGATCCAGCTGAATCATTAAGTTATAATATTTCAACTTTAATTTCTGGAAAAAAAAAAGTTGATAAAATAAATTGGGGCTTATGGTTTTTTCCCCCAAATACTCCTATAGCAAACTTGTAGTTAAGAGACACGCTTACCTCTGTATTTTCTTCCTGGAAAAATTTGGTGTTAATTTTCTTGCTGATGATTTGTGTACGAATGTAATCCTTCACAGCTAGACAGAGCCTCATCTGCTCCAAAATAAACTCCACTCGCTCTTTCTTTTCCATTGATCCGTAGGTTTCCACCTAGCGAAGTCCCCAAATAAGTTTATATTTAATTTTTAAAAACTGCAAAGTTAAATGTATTAAAACATTCACGCCTGTCCAATAACAAGAAACTTCTCGCACACTGAGAGAGTACTGATGATGATCTAAAAAGCTGGTTTCCTCCAGGAAATCACAATTTTAAAAAATATATAGTAAATAGCTATTTTTCCTTCTGGTATAGAAAGTTCTGTGAATTTTCACCTACGTAGTTAACAATAGTAGAACTACGTAGTTAACCTATGTAGTTTAACCACCATCACAATCAAGATACAGAACAGTTCTTTCAGCCCCAAATACTCCCTCGTGCTACCCTTTACAGTCACATAGTTCCCCCACTTTGAACCCTCGACAGCCAATGATTCTGAAACAACAGGTCCATTCCTTTTTACGGCCACGAAGTGTTCCACCGTGTGGAGGAACCAGTTTATCCACTCCCCGGCTGAAGGACAGCTGGGCCGTTTCCAACCTGTGCCCATCACTAACAAGGCTACTCTGAACATCAGTGGACAGGTTGAGTGTGAACTTAAGTTTTCATTTCTCTTGGGCACAAGAAGTGGGACTGCTCGGTCGTCTGGCAAGCATACGTTCAGCTTCGTAAGAAACTGCCAAACTGCAGATGACGGCCCTTTCTCACGATGGTCTGCGGATGGCACCGTGGCCAGCGCCGATAATGCCAATGGCTCAGCCGATGCCAGGAAAAAAAAAAAAAGAAAAAGAAGGAAACTGCCAAACTGTTTCCCAGAGTGACTGCACCATTTCTCATTCCCATCAGCAACGGATGAGAGTTCTCATCACTTCGCATCCCTGCCAGCGCTTGGTTCTGTACTTTTTTTTCTGAGCTATTCTAATGCACGCGTAGGGACATCTCACTGTGGTTTTAATTTGCGTTTTCCTCATGGCTTGTGAGGAAATTGCAATTCTGAACCCAAAATATGATGCCACTTGCAGGCTATTTTTATGATAAAAAAATTAAGGAAAAAAAGAGGTTCTAGCCTTTTTTTAATTCGGATAACAAGGCTGACATGACTCCAAACGGATGCAGGATGTACAGTTACAGTCAATATGCAACAGATACAACATAGAAAACCAGTTCTGTCAAATACTATAAAAACATTTTTAATACTTGGTACACACATATTGCAAATGAATTTATAAAACGTAGAGTAACAAAGTAAAATGAAGTAAGGCTATTATTACTAGGTCTGAAAAGGTTTTTATTTCATGGTCTTTGTAATTTTTTTATTAAAGAAAATAAAAACGTATACACTGATGAATGTTATGTATGCAAATCCCGAAGGAATGAAACCATCGATGTTCCATCTATGTATGTTCACTCACTCTGCATGTGTCAAGTATTTTGAAGCAAATTTCAGGTAACATCTTACATTTATTTCAGTATGTATTTCTAAAAGAGAAACTGAAAAAAAAAATGATCATACCGAAAAATTTCTTAGATCACTAAATATCTACTCAGTCCTCAATATCTCATTTAATTAAATCAGAATCCAAATAAGGCTTATACTTTGCAAGTGGTAGGTAAGTTTCTTTTAGCCTTGCCATTTATTTACTGACAAAATCAAGCCAATCATCCTACAGTTTCCTGGAGTCTAAATTACACTGATTGCATCCCTGTGGTATCATTTAATAAGCTCCTCTGTCCCCAGTGTATCTTGTAAACTGGTAGTTAAACCTAGAAGCTTTATATAATTGAGGTGATTTTTTTCTGGCAAGAATATTTCAGAGGATGTTAAATCGTGGGGCACATAATCCTCCTGGTTGAAAGACAAAACTATGGAGATGGTAGAAAGATCAGTGGTTGCCAGGGGGTGGGGGAGTGGAAAGAGGGAGGAACAGTTGGAGCATAGAGAATTTTTAGGGCAGTGAACTATTTTGCATGGTACAACACTGATAAACACACGTCATTAGACATTTGTCAAAATCCACAGAATGTACAACATCAAGAGTGAACCTTAAGGCAAACTATAGACTTTGGGTGATCATGTGTTGACACAGGTTCATCAACCGTAACTAACGAACCATTCTGGTTCGAGATGCTGGCAGGAGGGGAACTGGTGCGTGTGTATGTGTGGGTGTGGGGGGGGATGGTGCATCGGGGGATATACGGGAACTCTCTGTACTTGCCACTCAACTTTGTTGTGAACCTAAAACTGCTCCAAAAAATACAGTCTTTTAATTAAAAAGAAGAAAAGAAGTTTGAAGTCAAACAGAACTAGTATGAATCTGAACTCTACCAATTCTTGGCAATGACTTTAGGCACATTACTTAATCCTTTTAAATTTCAGTTTCCTTGGCAGAAAAATGGGGATAGAAATAGTGTCGTGTGTGAACGTTAAATAAGATAAAGCGTATAGAGAACTCAAGACATGCTTTAAAAAAAAGAACACAGACAACGCAGAGCACACAAGATCCTCTCAGTACTATGGTTTCCCTTCCTCTGGCTAAAATGGCACATGACTGAAAAATCAGAATAAACAATTTAACTTACTGGGGAAACCTTGATGGGCCAAAATTATAAGCAAAATTTTGAGTGCAGTTCAGGTACATTTTTTTATTAGGGAGTCTATGGCTTTTCTCAGATTTCTTAGCTCTTTGCTATCTCATTTTAAGATCTCTCCTAAAAATCTGTCCTGAAACACAGCAAATTATGATGCAATTTGTCTTTGTTAAACCAATTTAGTCTGGAAATTGACCAACAATCAAGTATTCATTTAAAACGAAGCTGATGATTAACAGCAAATCCCTAACGCATCAGTAAACAGTACATGAATTACTGATTTAAGTTCTAAAGAGGATGAAAATGTTAAAATAATAGCATACATCAAGACTGCTTCATTGCTTCTAACTTTTCTTCACAACTTTTTTTAGCAGTTTAGTTGGGACCATAATGACATAATTTTCAGGTACTTGAATAACCTCACCCTCCACTGCCCTCACCCTCAACCTTGGTAGTTTTGAAGAAGTGACCAGGTGCCAAAATAAGCTCTATCTACAAGAAACACTGCCGACTAAATATCAGGATTTTCACATTCTAAATACAACTCCTTACCTGTAACTCTTGTAAGATGGAGGCTGCCTCTTTCACGTCACCATTTTGTTCTTTTATAGTTGCTAATGTTTTAGTCAGTCGAGCACGCTCAATTTCAACATAAATCTACAAATACGAGAAATCTGTATTATGAAAATTCTCAGACACGTATTAAAAGTTTTTTAAATGTTTATTTTTGAGAGTGAGCAAGCACACGAGCAGGGGAGGGGTGGAGAGAGAGACTGAAACGGCGAATCCCAAGTGGGCTCCGTGCTGTCAGTGCAGAGCCTAACGCGGGACTGGAACTCGTGAACCATGAGCCAAAATCAAGAGTTGGACACTTAACCAACTGAGCCACCCAGGTGCCCCTAGTTTTGAGAGAGAACAAGTGAGTGAGGCAGAGGGGCAGAGGGAAAGAGAGAAAGAAGTTCAAGCAGGCTCCAAGCGCAGGGCAAAGCTAGATGCAGGGCTTGATCCATGACCCTGGGATCTTCACCTGAGTGGGTGAAAACCAAGAGTGGATGCTCAAGGGGCACCCGCGTGGCTCGGTCAGTTGGGCATCCAACTTTGGCTCAGGTCATGATCTCGCAGTTCATGTGCTGACGGCTCAGGGCCTGGAGCCTGCTTTGGATTCTGTGCCTCCCTCTGTCTCTGCCCCTCTCCTGTTCACGCTCTGTCTCTCTCTCTCAAAAATAAACAAACACCAAAAAACATTAAAAAAAAAAAAGTGGGATGGTCAACCGACTGAGCCACTGAGGTGCCCCAAAATGTGCTAAATTTGTGTGCGTGTGTTAAATTTTTAAAGGTAGAATTGAACTATTATTCAAACCAAGCCTAATAGTATTTATCATCCAGTTATGGTGCACTTTATCCTCCATGTACAAATACAGCTGTATGATTTTACATCTCACAATCACGTAATTTTTTAAGAAAATGTTTCTACTGGGGCGCCTGGGTGGTTCAGTCGGTTAAGCGGCCGACTTCGGCTCAGGTCACGATCTCACGGTTCGTGAGTTCGAGCCCCGCATCGGGTTCTGTGCTGACTGCTCAGAGCCTGGAGCCTGTTTCAGATTCTGCGTCTCCCTCTCTCTCTGCCCCTCCCCTGTTCATGCTCTGTCTCTGTCTCAAAAATAAATAAATGCTAAAAAAAAAAAAAAAAAAAAATTAAAAAAAAAAAGAAAAGAAAATGTTTCTACAAAACATTATCCATATTTTGTAGCTTTACTTTGAGAACCTAAATATGAAATCCTTGTGTTTAATGAGTAACAGAACCACATGCTACGTTAAATAGCACAGAAAATAGAACAGTGCCTTTAAAAGAATTATTTGAGGGGAGCCTGATTGGCTCAGTCAGTAGAGTATGCAACTCTTGACCTTGGGGTCGTAAGTTCAAGCCCCATGTTGGGCACAGAGCTGACTTAAAAAAAAATAATAAGATAAAAATATCTGATCCTAAGTATTAAAGTTATGAGCATTTTTTGCAGCTATGTAATGTTAGATGATATAATTTCCGACAAATCAAACATAAAAGATAGAACTATAGCCTAATTGGGGCACCTGGGTGGCTCAGTCGGTTGAGCGTCCAACTTCAGCTCAGGTCATGATCTCACGGTTGGTGACTTCGAGCCCTATGTCGGGCTCTGTGCGGACAGCTCAGAGTCTGGAGCCTGCCTCGGATTCTGTGTCTCCCCCTCTCTCTGCCCCTCCCCCGCTCACACTCCACCTCTCTCTGCCTCTGAAAAATGAATAAACCTAACAAAAAAAATTTTTTTTTAAAGAACTATAGCCTAATCAAGTCTAGGGAACTAATTTTCATGTTTGGGCTTGCTTGTCCCTTCAGCCTTTGCTCTGCAGTAACGCTTTTTCCCACTCCATCCCCAAAAACCTTAATCTCCAAGAATAAGTACTTCCACTTTCCTAAATGTTCCATGTGTTTCTTACTTTGACATATTTGTATAGAATTTCCCCTATGTCTAAACTGCCGTTCTCCCTATGCCCCTACCCCTGTGAATTTCTATTCTTTTTTTTTTTAATAAAGTTTATTTATGTTGAGAGACAGAGAGCGTACAAGTGGGGGAAGGACAAAGAAAGAAAAAAGGAGAGAATTCCAAGCAGGCACCACGCAGAGCCCTTATGTGGGCTTGATCCCACGAACCATGGGATCGTGACCTGGGCTGAAATCAAGAGTTGGACAGTCAACTGACTCAGTCACCCAAGTGCCCCAAATTTCTATTCGTTCTTTTTTTTAAAAAAACTTTATTTAAAAAAATAATTTCTTTTAACGTTTGTTTTTGAGAGACAAAGAGCACTAGCAAGAGAGGGGCAGAGAGAAAGTGAGACACAGAATCTGAAGCAGGCTCCAGGCTCTGAGCTTGTCAGCACAGAGTCCAACGCGGGGCTCAAACTCACAAAGTGAGAGATCATGACCTGAGCTGAAGTCAGATGCTCACCTGACTGTGCCACCCAGGCGCCCCAAAAAAGTTATTTATTTTGAAAAAGAGAGAGAGTGCACCCGAGTGTGGGAGGGGCAGACAGAGAAGGGGGGAGAGAGAGAGACTCCCAAGCAAGTTCCACACTGTCAACACAGAGCCCGACGTGGGGCTTGAACTCACGAACTGTGAAATCACGACCCGAGCTGAAATCAAGAGTTGGGCGCTTAACTGAGCCACCCAGGCGCCCAAATTTCTATTCATTCTTAAAAAGCCAGCTCAGCCGTCACATCCTGCCTCTGTGACATGGGAACAGCAGACCCACTGCCACTGTCGAGACACAGCGCGGTGACTATTTTTCCGATGGATCTCTTTGCGGTGGCAAAGAACAGCGTCATGTTCATTCTGGATCTAGCACAACCCAGGTGCTCAATAAACATTTACTGAACTGATGGGACAGTCCAACCAAGACCCAAGAAGTTAAACATAAGCTAAAGTTTTGTCCTCAAGTCACAAATATCTGTCCAGAAAAAAATATATTTACCTCAGTCACCATTTTATATTTGCCGTTTTTAAAGAAACAAGATTAGGAGGGGGAAAAAAAAACATCAAAACAAACACAAACAGATTCTGGTAAGACAGTGAAAGTTTTACAATTAAGTTTACACTGCAAATACTCGATTACTTTATTTGTTTTGAGAGCGAGCGAGCACAAGCAGGAAAGGGGCAGAGAGAGAGGGAGACACAGGATCCCAAGCAGGCTCTGCACTGTCAGCGCTTGACACAGGGCTTAACTCATGAACCAGGAGATCATGACCGAACCGAAATTCAGTCGGATGCTTAACCAAGTAAGCCCCCCAGGCACCCCTGTTACTATTAATTCTTAAGTAAACTACACTCATCATGGGGCTGGAACTCAGGACTCCAAGAGTCACAAGCTCTACCAACTGAGCCAGACATGCACCCCGATACTCTTTTTGTTTTGAGAGAGCGAGTACATGTGCACGTGAGCTGGGGAGGGGCAGAGGGAGAGGGAGAGAGATAACCCCAAGCAGGCTCCATACTCCCCATGGAGCCTGACGAAGAGCTCCATCTCAGGAATCATGAGATCATGATCTGAGCTGAAATCAAGAGTCAGATGCTTAACTGAACCACCCAGGAGCCCCTCTATTAATTTAAATAGTAGAGTGAAACTGTAGCTATCCTAAGCATAGATTTCTCAAGCAGATCTAGGCCAGGGTGAAGAATTAACTTTATCTTTAATTATTGCCACATGTAAATATGGAGTAAGATCACTAATTCCCAGAAAAATCTGGATATATCAAGACTGCCACTATTTTAAATATATTCATTTGTAAATGGGAAGATACTACAAGGAAAAGTACAAAGATAATGGTTGAATCAAGGTGATGACCTATTTTGTCATCTTAAATATATACGGACCTAATGTCTGCATATCTAAATATCTCTGAACACAGATAGGATAGTAATTTCCACTATGAGTTATGCCAATGGAAAACTTACCTTGCCTTCTGTAACCATTCGCAGAGTATCAATTAATCGAAGCTTGATCGGAAGGTCTGTGATTTCCTCGACGTAAGTACAGCACTGTTGAACCATTTTTGCAACAGCCTAAAATAATAAAAACCATTCATAAGCAAGATTCATTTCTCACACAGTTAAAAAAGAAGTATTATGCCCATAACGAAACATAAGGGGTGCCTGGCTGGCTCTGTTCGTAGAGCATGCAACTCTTAATCTGATCTCTGGGTTGTGGATTCGAGTCAGGTGAAGAGGTTACTTAGAAGTAAGGGGCGCCTGGCTGGCTCAGTCAGTGGAGCGTGCAACTCTTGATCTTGGGATTATAGGTTGGAGCCTGATGTTGGGTGTAGAAATTACTTAAAAAAATAAAATCTTGGGGGCACTTGGGTGGCTCAGTTGGTTGTGTCCAACTTCAGCGCAGGTCATGATCTCATGGTTCATGAGTTGGAGCCCCATATTGGGCTCTGCCCTGACAGTGTAGAGGCTTCTTGGGATTTTCTCTCTCTCCCTCCACTTCTCCCTCACTTGCTCGCTCTCCCAAAATAAATAATAAACCTTAAGGGGGGAAAAAAAAAAAAAAGAATAGGTATACTTTCCATTCTGCCATTCTGTTAAATAAATAAATACACAAATAAATAAATAAAATCTTAAAAAAATAAAAGGGAGGGGGTGCCTGGTGCCTGGCTAGCTCAGTTGGTAGAACATGCAACTTTTTTTTTTTATGTTTTTTTTTGAGAGAGACAGAGTGAGCAGGGAGGGGCAGAGAGAGAGAGAGAGGGAGACACAGAATCTGAAGCAGGCTCCAGGCTCTGAGTTGTCAGCACAAGCCTGACATGGGGCTTCAACTCACAAACCGCGAGATCATGCCCTGACTTGAAGTCAGACGCTTAACAGACTGAGCCACCCAGGTGCCCCTAGAGCATGCAACTCTTAATCTCCAGAGCCGTGAGTTCTACCCCCATGTTTGGCATAGAGCTTGCTTAAAAAAAAAAATCAAAATGTCTCTGACAGCTAAGATGTACTGAACACCCAGGAATAACGTAAAAAGGTTAGGAAAACCTCAGGTGCAAAGACTTTACCCCCCCCCCCAATACAAAGAGCGAACATACATGATTACATAAAAGGGGTATTTGACGATGTCTATTAGAAGGCTTCCTAGCTAGCTTTTTTGGAGCCAAACAAAAAAAGCATGGAAGAAGTTGTAACAGACGAAAGGGGGAAAAAGGACAAGAGAAAAGCAGGGGTCACCAGTGGCTATGAACAGCAATGAAGCCATAGCCAGCAGATACTGTGAGTTAAGAAACAGTCCGTAGCAGAGGCAGAGGGTTTAGCAGCCGCCCGCCCGCCCCCGGGCCTCAGGAGGGAGGAGAAGCCACAATCACCCATACTCCCCTCAATGAAACAGGACATTGAAAGTCACAGCATCCCCTGCCCAGGTTTCTCAGATAATGTAAGTGGGTTGGATACATTTCCTCTAGCTCTAACATTCTAGGTCAGGGGTCAGCAAAACTTCTCTGTACGTTTTAGTAAACATTTACACAGTAAATATTTTAAACTTTGTGGGCCATAGGGTTTCTGCCTCAACTATTCACCTGCCTTTGTAACCTCAGAAGCTGCCAGACAATATATAACAAACGGGTGTGGCTGTGTTCCAAAAACTCTATTTACAAAGCTGGCAGGTGGGATTTGGACCGTGGCCTGTAGTTTGCAACCTCTAGTATAGACTCTGAACAGCATTATCAGTTATGATAATCATTGAGAATAATAATTAGGACTCTTTGTCATAAAGAAGATGTTAAACTATATTAAATATATTTTGTTTAAGACAGCAGAAAAGTAAACAATACCTTGCTGTCAACTGTACCTCAATCATGCTGGGAAAAAAAAAATCCCATTGTATATCTTGCAAAGATTTCCTTAAAAAACAATATTCATGTAGTTCAGGTCAAACTTCTAATTAACTGAAAAAATGGCCATTCAGAGACACACAGGAGTTCCAGAAAATAAAGGTTTTATTGTAAAATACAACTCTTTCAGCAAGGGTCTGGGACACTTTGTATCTCAAAACATGATCCTTCTGGGGCGCCTGGGTGGCTCAGTCGGTTAAGCGTCCGACTTCGGCTCAGGTCGTGATCTCGCGGTCCGTGAGTTCCAGCCCCGCGTCGGGCTCTGTGCTGACAGCTCAGAGCCTGGAGCCCGTTTCAGATTCTGTGTCTCCCTCTCTCTGACCCTCCCCCGTTCATGCTCTGTCTCTCTCTGTCTCAAAAATAAACGTTAAAAAAAAAAATTAAAAAAAAAACCCAAAAAACATGATCCTTCCAACACTAATTATAATAATGATTTCTACAAGGGCATACAAATTAGTAATTCTAAAAGCTGTGCAAAAACTACATTAACAGAAATCAGATGGGGTAAAAGAAAAACAAACAAAACAATTATATCAATATTCTAATGATAAATGAACATCCTGCTGCTCTCTGAGAAAAACACAAGTCATTAGGGAAGTCATGGTAGGAGTGAGGCTTACCCCCTGGGCTCAAGTGACAGACAGTGAATTAGAAACCATTAATTTTAAGCAATCCAGAAAAGGTTATTTTAAGAAAATCATTACTTTCTAAGTCTGGTAAAGCAGAAAGAAAAGCTTTAGGTAAAAAGTAATTATGGGAAAAGGAAAGAGACATTCTGAGTCCCTAAGCACCTTCCAGAGCTAAGACATAACATGTCAAGGTGAAAAGGGCAGTGCCACTGCAGTCGGGGTCATCCGTCAGCCAGCTGGGAGATGGGCTCACACTCCTCTTTCTCCGGGAAGCTCGCCCCCCTCCCGCCCCCCGACAAATGTAATCAAAACCCTCTCTTCCTCCGATCAGGTCTCCTAGCACCGCTGACATTGTGTGTCACTTACTGCATACTGCTGGGAGTGTGTGTGTAACTTAAAAAAAGTAAAATAAAAAATAAGTCACCTTTAGGGCACTTGTTAAAGAGGTACTACACTACTATCAGGGATCATATTCTGCATTGAACCAAAGGTGACCTGGCACATCTCTTCACATTCCAAGAATCTTACGTAGAAATGTCAGTTTCTCAATCAGAAAAGGGACAGAGTTAACAGTCCCTCTACTAGTTCTGAAATGCTAGGACTCTATTAAACCTTTGGTTTAGGATACGTGCTTTGTTTGAACGGCATCAGTCCTATACAAAACACATTTTTGTTTAAGCCAGGCTACCTCAAGATGTCTAGGGAAGCAGCCCTTTCCAAATCGTCCCATAGCAAGCAAATCTCAGAAAACCAGAGGAAGGCAATGACTCATCTATGCCAGTCTCTCAACCAACTCTATGATGGTCTCTGAAAGCACAGAACTGAGCAACAAAAGGCATATTGAAAGGAATTTCGCATTCACATGTACTAGATTGCCTCAAATCGATGTGAATTCTTTTTTAAAAAATATTTTGAGTAATCTCTACAGCCAACACGGGGCTCGAACTCACGAGGTCAAAAGTTGCACGTTCCACTGGCTGAGCCAGCCAGGTGTCCCTCTATGTTAATTCTTGACAACAAATTATATGCATGTAAACTTATCTAAAAAAAGAACAACAAATTGTTTTTTGCAAAAAATAATTTAACCCACTCTATCACTAAGTTCACTCTAGCAGTAAACTAATAAAACAAGGGATTTGAACAAGAACACCCTATTTGTTTTTTGGTTCTACTACTCCCCGTTTTACGTCAATACCTTTATTTGAAAGCAAAAAATAAAAACCCAGAAGCTACTCAGGGAACAGTACTTGAAAGATGAGATATAAATGACAAAAGTGGACTCTTTTGTACAGAGGATCATTTAAATATCTCAAGAGAAAGGGATGCCGGCCAACTCAGTTCGTAGAACATGGGGCTCTTGATGTTGGGGTCATGGGTTCAAGCCCCATGTTGGGCATGGAGTTTACTTAAAAAACAAAACAAAACAAAACAAAAACCTCAAGCAAAAGAACAGGGAAACAGTAAAATCTAGCTTCCCCAAAACACCAAAAGAGAACATAATCTTTAAACAAAACAAGCAGTCAAAATGTCTGAAAAACTGCCTCAAAATAAGTGAAATATTAATTAAATGCTTAATGAAAGACATGATTAAAAAAATTTTTTTTAACCTTTGTTTATTTTTGAGATACAGACAGGCAGAGTGCGAGCAAGGGAGGGGCAGAGAGAGAGGGAGACACAGGATCTGAAGCAGGCTCCAGGCTCTGAGCTGTCAGCACAGAGCCCAATGCGGGGCTCGAACCCACAGACCACGAGATCATGACCTGAGCCAAAGCTGGAGGCTTATCTGACTGAGCCACTCAGATGCCCCAAAATACATGATTAAGTAAATGATAGATTATCAGCTTGATGGCTTATAACACAATCGCTTAAAATAATAAATATGAAGATAGGGAGCAACACGGAAACAGAACAAAGCTGCACCAACATTCTCAGCACAATTTTGTAAAAATATGCAAATATATGAAAACTAGAAGAAAAAAAAAACATAAAAGCAGCTGACATGAAAATATGGACAGAATTTTTAAAAACTGTCTAGAATGTTGTAATGCTGATTTAACAGTAATTTGAAACAGATTCACAGAAAGGTTTTCTAAATGTCCTTATTTAAATGCAAATGTATTTGTTTTATGAGCAGTCACGAACTCACTTGCTTTAATTGGCTCCGTCTTTTTGACAAAAGCATAATATTTTCATTAAGTAAATCCCATTCTTTAGCCTCATAGCACATCTTCACCACTGCAACTAGGATACGGGATGTAGACACCATATCCGAAGCCTGGAAGAATGAAAATACGCCGAGAGTCAACGGAACATTGTTAAATAAAATCAATGATAATTGAGGTTCTCACTATAATCTACTCACGGTGCGGGTCTGTTTCTCCAAAGAGAGAAGGGTTTCAATGACTTCTTGAAGTCTTCCTTCCTAAAACAAGAGATACAAACGAACAATGAAAACACTACCATCAACACAAAACCAAACAACAGTCTAAAATGAGATGTTTCTGCCACAAAAAGAAAAAAAACCCATTTCTGAGGAAAAGGTCCAGCCCCATTACTATTATTGTTTTGTTCCTTTCCATCGTAGTGCTTGCTTTTCCTGTGGACTCCTTAAGTCAGTGGTTTCCAACTTGGGGTCCACAAGCTATTTTTAACATTTCAAATCACCTAGGAGAAAACTGAATATAGAACAATAATTTAACACCTGAGAAAAACCTCAAGTCTTTGTTTTAGATTCTAATTATCAACTCAGTGTGGTAATACCAGATTATCTTGTTCTGAATAGACTCTTAATTGGCAGTCACACGTGTCTTTAAAGAAGAAAAATGGGAAAAACGAGTGATTTCTCTATGAAGTCACCATAACAAATACTTTAATACACGAAGTTCTGAGGGGCACCTGAGTGGCTCAGTCAGTTAAGCTTCCAACTCTTGATCCCGGCTCAGGTCACGATCTCACGGTTGGGCAGTTCAAACCCCGTGCTGGGCTTAGCACACTGGTAGCAGAGAGCTTGTTTCAGATTCTCTCTTCTTGCTCCTCCCCCTCTCGCTCTGTCTGCCTGTCTGTCTCTCTCAAAACAAATAAACTTAAAACACGAAGTTTTGAGGAAAAATAAAAAGGATATCTGGTGGTAAAAAGACAAGAAACCCTGGTTTAATTTTTCAATGACTTTTTTTTTTTTTTTTTTTTAAAGTAAGCTGTATGGCCAAAGTGGGGCTTGAACTCACGACCCTGAGATCATGAGTTGCAGGTTCTGCCGACTGAGCCTGCCAGGTGCCCCTAATTTTTCAATGCCTTTAAAAATAAATTATAACTGGGGCACCTGGGTGGCTCAGTCGGTTGAGCGGCCGACTTAGGCTCCGGTCATGATCTCACGGTCCGTGAGTTCGAGTCCCGCATCAGGTTCTGTGTTGACAGCTTGGAGCCTGGAGCCTGTTTCAGATTCTGTGTCTCTTTCTCTCTGACCCTCCCCCATTCATGCTCTGTCTCTCTCTGTCTCAAAAATAAATAAACGTTAAAAAAAATTTAAAAAAACAAATTATAACTGTGCTTAAAGGAAATAAAGACCACCTGAGAATATCCATGCATGCTATACCAAAGGTCATGCCTTTAAGCAGATACTGATCCAAATGGAATATACCCCTTTTGGTCAACTGATAATGACCTCCATCTCATATGCAAAAACAAAATATTCCCCCTGGGGCGCACATTAGGAAACAGGAGTAACAAAATTCAAATCATATAAACCTAAATGATAATACACCAGGACTAAAATAAGCCATCCTATTAGAAACCACACATTTTAATAAAAACAAAACCAGCCCACAGCAAAAAAAATTACAAGTATTTAAGATACTGGTATTAATAACAATGAATGAATCAAAAGTGATGAGGATTTTATTTTGAAATTGTTTTTCTAGGGGCGCCTGGGTGGCTTGGTCGGTTGAGCGCCCGACTTCGGCTCAGGTCATGATCTCACGGTCTGTGAGTTCGAGCCCCGCATCGGGCTCTGTGCTGACAGCTCAGAGCCTGGAGCCTGTTTCAGGTTCTGTGTCTCCCTCTCTCTCTCTGCCCCTCCCCTGTTCATGCTCTGTCTCTCTCTGTCTCAAAAATAAATAAATGTTAAAAAAAAAAAATTAAAAAAAAAAAAAAAAGAAATTGTTTTTCTAACTATAAATGAAAAAAAATTAAGTTTATTTATTTATTTCAAATGTTTTTAATGTTTATTTCTGAGACAGAGAGAGAGCATGAGTCAGGGAGGAGCAGAGAGAGAGGGAGACACAGAATCAGAAGCAGGCTCCAGGCTCTGAGCTGTCAGCACAGAGCCTGATGCGGGGCTCAAACTCACAGACTGCGAGCTCACGACCTGAGCTGAAGTCAGACGCTCAACCGACTGAGCCACCCAGGCGTCCCGAAGTTTATTTATTTTGAGAGAGAGAGAGAGCACGCGTGCCTGTGCAGGACAGCAGGGCAGGGACAGAGAGAGAGAAAATCCCAAGCAGGCTCCGGGCTGTCGGGGGAGGGGGAGCTCCAATTCACGTACTGTGAGATTCAGAACTGAGCCAAAATCAAGAGCTGGATGCTTAACTGATTGAGCCTTTTTTTAAGATTTTATTTTTAGGTAATCTCTACACCCAACATGGGCTCAAACTCACAACCCTGAGATCAAGAGCCATGTGCTCCACCAACTGAGCCAGCCAGGAGCCCCAGAACTTTTTTTTATTTTCATGACATTCATGGACAGTACATGAGTACTACTCTTTTACTGATCAAAGAAAGTAATTAAACAGTTTTTGAATTAAGGACACAAATAATGTTTGGATTTTTCAAAACACTTTCTATATTTTCCAAAATAACGTTTAAACTATGAATGTTCTATGGAGTACAGATTATGTACTGTATGGTCATTGTTTGAATTTTCTTTAACTCTGAAATATAGGATTACTGTAATTAAATCTGAAACACGATGACTAGCGTTGTAACAATGTTTCCTACGCAAAGGAGAGCATCAGTTCTGAAAACTCTACAGATTCATGTGTACAATAAAGGCTAACTAAATGCCCATCAGAGGAAAAGAACAAAGAACAAATCCATAAATTCTCCAAAGTTGAAAGCTAATAAATTATAGAAGATCAAAGAATCTCAGAACTTAAAGACTGCCACAGATTATTTAATCCAATCAACTCATTTTAGATTTTTTTTAAACGTTCATTTATTTTTGAGAGAGAGAGAGAGACTGCGAGCAGGAAAGATGTAGAGAGAGAGAGAGGAAGACACAGAATCCGAAGCAGGCTCCAGGCTCTGTGCTGTCAGCACAAAGCTCGAGGCTCATGAGCCATGAAATCATGACCTTAGCCAAAGTCGGATGTTTAACTGACTGAGCCACCCAGGCACCCGCTGTTTATGGTATTTTAATTCAGAAGTACGGTTTTTTTTTTGTAAGTTTATTTATTTTGAGAGACAGTGCACAAGAGTGCAGGAGGGGGAGAGGGAGAGAGAGTCCCAAGTGGGCCCCACCCTATCAGTGCAGAGCCCAATGTGGGACTTGAACCCACAAACTGTGAGATCATGACTTGAGCCAAAATCAAGAGTCAGCCACTTAGCTGACTGAGCCATCCAGGTGCCCCAGAAGTATAGGTTTTAAAGAAATGCATTCTAGGGGCACCTGGGTGGTTCAGTCAGTTAAGTGGCCAACTTAGGCTCAGGTCATGATGTCACAGTTCATGAGTTTGAGCCCCACGTCGTGCTCTTTCCTGACAGCTTGGAGTCTGCTAAGGATTCTGTGTCTCCTTCTCTCTCTACCCCTCCCCACTTAAACTCACTCTCTCTCTCAAAAAACCAACCAACCAAACAAACAGGGGCACCTGGGTGGCTCAGTTGGTTGAGCGTCCGACTTCGGCTCAGGTCATGATCTCATGGTTCAGTGAGTTTGAGCCCCTTGTTAGGCTCTGTGCTGACAGTTCAGAGCCTGGAGCCTGCTTCGGATTCTGTGTCCCCCTCTCTCTCCGTCCCACCCCTGCTTGTGCTGTCTCTCTCAAAAATGAATAAACATAAAGAAAATTAAAACAAAACAAAAAACATTAAAAAAAAAAAGTAGAAAAAACAAACCAGTAAAAGAACTGTATTCTTCATGTGAAGAAATCACATATTGCTTTAGAGCCATCATCTGCGGGTATCAACAAAACATCAGAGGTCACCTTCTCAGGAAGGCATTCTTAAATAACTCCCCGGAAGTCAGTAGTCATTCAGCACTTCCTTAACTAACAAGCCCACTGACTTTCTGCTTTGTAATGACCCCAAACTCTTTTCTCTTTTAACGTTCATGGTCTTTCTAATCTCACTAGAATGTAAATTCTGCAAGAGGAGGGACTGTGTCTATACTGTTCACCAATGCAGCTCAGTACCTGGCCAAGCACATGATGTTGCTTCCGTAGCTACTACGGTACATCCCTTTATACCTTGTACTACAGTCATTAATGTGCATGTCTTGCCTCCTAAGTGGTCCATAACTTCCTTCAGGGGTGGACCTTGTTCGATCATTTCCCTCACACCAACTTGTACATAGTATGCACTGAATGGCTGGACCACAACTAGCAGATGATCTTAATGGCTTACAATTCCTGACTCACCTTGAGATTATGACCTAAGCTGAAGTCAGACACTCAACCAACTGAGCCACCCAGGTACCCAAAATTCCTGATTCTTACTGTCAAGGTAAGTAGGATGTGATAAGTTATATGGCCGGCAATTCAGTTCTATCTGGGGGATGCTACCATCAACTTCATTAAATACAACTCCCAATTCTCTAATTATTCCACTTTTTTCTCCAAATCTTCCATGGTCAATGCTATGGCTAACCACCTTCCTCCTTTCCTAACTATTCACAGTTCTTGAAATTCCACCCCACCTTGCTGCCTTTCAACTCAGAGGAAGGAGACGGTCAAAGCTACCAAAACCAACTCATTAGAACATGTGACTTTTGTGACTCACTTTTCTCATTAAAATCTTTGTAAATGAGATAACTTACTAAGGAGTTTGTTCAACATACATATCAATGTATATTTGTTCAACATACATATCATCAACATACATATCAATGTATGTTATGTATCTGTAAGTTCTCTATGTTTCTACCTTTTACCTCCTAAATGGATCCAACCTTTCGATGACTTGTTAAACAACCTACACAAGAAAAAAAGGCCAGTAAAAAGTTAACCACAAGTAGTTGAAATTTAAAGCTAATCCAGTATTTTTTACATGACCTATTTCTTTAAAAAGTTTTTTTTTTTTTACTGTCATTTTTGAGATAGAGAGAGAGACAGAGAGAGAGAGAGAGAGAGACACAGCATGAGCAGGCAGAGAGAGAGGGAGACAGACTCCAGGCTCCAGCTATTAGCACAGAGCCCGACATGGGGCTCAAACTCACCAACTGTGAGATCGTGACCTGGCTGAGGTCAGATGCTCAACCAAATGTGCCACCCAGAAGCCCCTAACGTTACCTATTTCTTAAGAGGGTCTTTTTGTCCAAGCTGCTGGCAATCAATAAACTGTTTTACATTTCACCTCCTCCTGGAGAAGAGGCTGCAGGTAACCAAATGAAATGAAAAGACATGAAGAAGGAGAACCAAAGGATATATTCAATTTAAGAATATAATCCCCAAACAACCACCTACCAAATATAGTGTAATCGAAAAGGGGGGTGGTGATCCTCTGTGTAGTAAGAACTGCTAAATACCACATACAGTTCAGAAAAGGCCCTCTTCAGATTAATTTTTAACTCCTTAGCTAACAGGACGGTGAAGCCCTAACCATTATCAAGAACTAGTATCACTTTCATTATTTCATCAATCAAATACCAATCACAGAGGCAGCAGAGGAGAACGTAACGGTTAAAAACACAGGCTCTGCAGCCAGACTGCTTGGGTCTAAATCCCAGGTCCACCACTGTGCTACCTAGGGCAAGACCCTCACGCTCTCTGACCCTTAATTTTCTCTTAAATGAAATGAGTATAATAAAAATAATTCCTGCCCCACAGGGTTGCTGTAAGTATTAAAGCAATACTTATGAAGACATGCCTGGAATATACTAGGTACATTATCATCATCCTAACAGCTAACATTATATAGAAAGTACACAGCAATGGGGCGCCTAGGTGGCTCAGTCGGTTAAGCATCCGACTTCAGCTCAGGTCACGATCTCGCGGTCCGTGAGTTTGGGCCCCGCATCAGGCTCTGGGCTGATGGCTCAGAGGCTGGAGTCTGTTTCAGATTCTGTGTCTCCCTCTCTCTCTGCCCCTCCCCCGTTCATGCTCTGTCTCTCTCTGTCCCAAAAATAAATAAACGTTAAAAAAAAATTAAAAAAAAAAAAAGAAAGTACACAGCAATAAATATTAGTGACTGGTGTTCTATGTTGAGTGTTAGGACACAGAAACAGAGTCGTAGTAAGTCACAACTGTAGGAGATTCAAATGGCCTGGATTTGTCAATTTTACCACCCAGGTCTAGACTTCAAGATGCCTTCTGAAGGTTTCTGCTCTCTGTGCTTTTCTCACTGGGTATATTCTTATTAAGTTTCTATACACACAATTTTTACCTGCAAATGTTGTTCACATTAAGAATAAAAATTGTCTTGGGGCACCCAGGTGGCTCAGTCAGTTGAGCATCTGACTCTTGGTTTTGGTTCAGGTCATAATCTCGAGGTTTGTGGAATCAAGTCCCAAGTCGGCTCTGCACTGATAATGGGGAGCTTGCTTGGGATTCTTTCTCTCTTTCTCTCTTTCTCTCTCTCTCTCTCTCTCTCTCTCGCCTCTACCCCACTCATTAGTGCAAGAACTCGTACTCTCACTCTCTTAAAATAAACATCATAAAAATAAAAAATAAATTAAAAATGCTGTAAGGAAAATCAGCACGGAAGCAAGTCTCTTAAAGATATCATGAGATGTAGCAAAAACGAACACTACCTGTTGCCAGGAGACCTGAGCTTGATCTGGCTTTGCTGTAGACCTTGGATAAACCACTTAAGCTGCCTGAACCTTAGTTTTTTCACAAGTAAAGTAAAAACAACAAAACTTTCTTCAGTTTTATTGATGGGCTTAAAGTAAAAAAGCAAAAGAATGTATGCTAAAGTGTCCCATACGTTCCAGTGTAAAAATACAACGCTTTAAATGGGTATTTTCTTACATTTGGCAGAATGGTTAGAAAATATAAAATGACAAACAGAAGGCAAAACAAAACTTAAAAAAATTAACTAGACTGTAAGACAATCGTCTAATCCAAAAGTTGAAAACTGTGGGTTTGCATTAAAAAACAAAACCACAGGGGCGCCTGGGTGGCTCAGTCGGTTAAGCGTCCGACTTCAGCTCAGGTCACCATCTCACGGTCCAGGAGTTCGAGCCCCGCGTCGGGCTCTGGGCTGATAGCTCAGAGCCTGGAGCCTGCTTCCGATTCTGTGTCTCCCTCTCTCTCTGCCCCTCCCCTGTTCATGCTCTCTGTCTCAAAAATAAATAAACGTTAAAAAAAAAAATTTTTTTTTAAAAAAAAAATAAAAAACAAAACCACAAACATTTATGCCCTCCCATCCCCAGCCCTCTACCTTCCTCCCTCACAAAAAGAATCCACACCTGTACCCTGTTTTGTTCCACTGGCACACTGGCTTAAAAAAAATAAATAAAAAATCCAGGAGCACCTGGGTGGCTTAGTGGGTTGAGCCTCTGACTCTTCGGCTCAGGTCATGATCTAATGGTTTGTGGGACTGAACCCCTTGGCAGAGCTTGCTTGGGATGCTCTCGCTCTCTCTCTCTCTGTCCTTCTCCAGCTTGTGTGCACGTGCCTTCTCTCTCTCAAAAACAAACAAACTTAAAAAAAAAAAATTCAAACGGCTTTTATTTTACATAGTTTAAAAGGCCCCAACATTCCCTGTTTTAAACTTTTCTGCTACCCACTTGACACCTAAAAAGGCATTTGAGTTTGCAAGTCTTTCCAACTGTCTTGAACACATAACCATAACATCCTACATAAACGCCATACACGTGATTACTACAACTGTAGCAGTGAAATATTTTTTTTTTTCTTACTGGCCTATAAGCTCTCTGAGGGCAAGAGCTTTGTCTAATAACCTTTCTACTCCCCACAATGTCTAGCACGGACTACTGACAGTAGGCTATCAGAAATTGGTAAAGGGAAGATTTTTTTTCTCCCAGGCCTCAGCTCTAGGCATAGCTGTACTTCTTTTCAGCAGACGGTTTCTTCCTTATGGAAACCAGCCATCTATTAATTCCAAAGTGCTCGTTCAGGGGCTGACTCTGGACCGTAGGTATGTTTTGTCTCATCTATGTGGTATTGGCTCAAATGGTGTTTTAACACAGATCTGTGTCCGGATTCTAAATATTGAGGCAATTCGTATAAAACAAATCCATACCCCCTGGTTTCTCCCTCAAATTAGAAGAGGTGAGGTCTGGCTGTCGTGCCCAATTGGGAAAGATTAACTGGAGGTGACGAGTTACTTCCCCCCCTTCCCTGGATAAGTGGTCAGAAGTTGGCTCAGGATTTCATCACACTTGGCTCACTAGGCAGGACAGCATGGAGACAGCAGAAGCTCCAGGATCAGTCTGCTCGCTCTGCATCCTGGCTCCATCACTCTACTAACTGTATGACCTTGGGGCACGTGACTCAACTTCTCTTAGACTCTTTTCTTGCCTGTAAAACAACAACACCTATCACATGGGGCTAAGGTGAGGCCCGAACGTGCTAATGCGTGTAAGCACGCAGAAGGTTGCCTGGCAGTGTAGAAAATACTCGACAAATGCCAGCTATCGTTATCTGCCTGGCACCGTCGGGGTTTTCCAACCCTCATGTAAGTGAGGATGTTTCTTTACACAAGCTGCTGGAAAGTTCAGAGATGAATTTATGGCTCCCCTCCATCAAGTGTACTGAAGCTAAGAAATTCAGGTGTATCAACTTCATCAGCCTTCCCTATCCCTGTCTTTTTAAAGCCCCACTAAATCCTTTATCAGAAAAAAAGGGAAGCAGTGGAAAGGTTGTTTTTTTTTTTAAGAAATATTACTGTGAAATATTACTTGACACTCCTCCTGTCCCTGAATTAGTTACACTTAAATGTACTTCTGTGGTAAGCACCTTAAGGGACAAAAACAACCCTATTAGTACATGCATCCCAGGTGAATAGCAATAAATATTTATGGCTAGATTGATCAAGGAATTTAATGAGGCCTGAGCGTAATCCTTAGCAACAGCCCATGATGGGAATTGATTCCACAACCATTCAAACCCTAGTCAGACAAATCTAGTTTTGAACCCCTGGTTCTGTTCCTACCTGGGTTCCACAAATACCTCCAGGAGGCTTGGTTTCTTTATATGTAAAATGGTACATAAAGTTGCCTGACACGTATCAGGAGATGTGAAAAATGTTCGGATCAAGTTCAATTTCTGTTCCAGAGGAGATAAGCCGTTGGACTAAACCACGGTTCATGACCTCCCCTAATTAGGTTATTCTGCACTGCTGTGCCTGTTAGTCTTTGCGGCTGCAGTTCCCGCTCCGGGGACGACTCCTCCCCATCCCAATTTTCTTCTTCAAGGCCCAAAACAAACGTCAACTTCTCCGTAAAACCTTCCCTTATCCCACCAGTAAAAAACACAACAGCTTCCTTCTCTGCGTTCCAATAAGCACTTTTATACTTGGGTAACACGCACCACCACGCCTGACTCGTCTAATTCGTTATATATACGAACTCCTTAAGGGCAGGGGTCCTGCGCTCATCACCTTCGTCCTGTTTCACTTTCCTACTGCTTCTCCTGGCTATAGGCCAGGAGCATCCCATGATCCATAAACAACTTAACGACATACGTTCATTCAGCAAGAGTAAGAGAACTCAACTCTCTGATCTAGCCTGAACGCTAAAGCGGCCGTAACCCCTGGGGAACTGTTAAAGTAAACGTTAAACAGTACCGAGAAAAGGCAAAGAGTACTATGAGGCCTCAAGTCCTCCGGGAAGTGGCCATCAGTCCAGGGGAAGAGTTTGGGAAGCCGTATGCACCAGCGTACTCCCGCTGCGGGGCACACCTGGGACCTCCTGCTCACGCAGGCCCAACTCGGGCTGGGCAGGCAGTGGGGGACGCACCCTTCAGCCCGCAGGCCCCCTGAGGCCTAAGCAAGCTCCGCGCCGTGACTCAGCCCTTGGCGCCCGCGAACAGCCAGCCGGCCTCCCCTCACCTTGGCCAGCTTCTCGCACTCTGGCAGTCGCTGATCCACCGTGGCGCTGTAGTCCACCTCCATCTTGACGATGCGCCCATCAGCCCGCTCTGAGCCGCCGTCCGCCATGGTCCCGGCCTGAACGTCCCTTGATGTCCCCCTGTTTCGGCCACCACTCGTCACCCACACCGGAAGCCGCCTGCGCACCCACTCAGGCAGTGCGTCGGGAGCCCGCGCGAAGGACCCCCACGAGGCCCCCTGCGCTGGCCGCCAGTCAGGCACTGCCTCAGACAGCCCTGGGGGCGGGGCGGAGGGCGGGGCTCGCCCTCGAGCCTGCAGCTCACGTCCGGTTTTGCCTTGATAACCGACTTTCATCCACGGCTTCTGCGGTGAGAAAAGCTAGTGTAATAGAGTAGGCCATCCCGTATACTCTTACGTCTCCCTGCTTGGCAAATGTTATTTCTCAGAGCCGTGGGCAAGCCGCTTAGCTTTTCTTGGATCTCCGTTTTCTCATCTCTGCATGAGCAGGCTGAAATCCTAAAGAAAAAAGTTTCATCTGGTTGAGAATCTTGGTTTAATCTGTGGGATCTCTCAAAGCTCAAAGAGAAGGTATGACAGCGGCTCAGTAATATAACAAGTACTTTTTGTTTGTTTTCATTTTTACTATAATCCACTACGTGGGTAAGAAGAATCTTTAGAAAGATTTTGTTGACTTTTCTTTGTAGGACTCTCAAATGAGTTCTTTGTAGGACTTTTCTTTGTAGGACTCTCAAATGAGATTTTACGCATGCAGGATTATTTCCATTTTTAAGAACCGTGCAAGTTTTCATTAGCATCTGCATCGTCTGGGTCCCTATTTAACAGCTTAGGATGCTTGAAAGTGAAAATGAGGTTGTGTGTGGTGTGGTCAAAGTATAAACAGTAGCTTCCAAAGCAAATGGGAAATCTTGGAATGGTCTACCTGTTAGCGAATTAAATCAGCACCAACATCCCTTTTTATATACTGAATAGACCTCCTTTGGTTGTTTTTGTTTGTTTTTACTGTTCTGTAATGAAAATCATGGGTACTATAACCCACCTGCACACATAATTAAACACGACAACAACAAAACACCCTAGCTGTAAGGTAAAGGAGAAGCATCGCAAAATAGCAAAATAATAATACTTCAGAATATAAAGGCTAGGGGCGCCTGGTGGGCTCAGTTGGAGGAGCAGGCAACTCCTGATCCCTGGGTCCTGAGTTCCAGCCCAGCCTCAGGTGTAGAGATTACTTACGTAAATAAATGAATAAACTTCAAAATTTAAAGGCTAAGACATGTCTACTATAGAAAATAAAAAAGAAGCAGTTGTGTGGTTGTTCACACACATAACTGTGAAATCAGAAGTTGCAACCTCAATAGGTTGGTCCCCCAAGCAACGTAAGGATTTACTGTGGGTGACATGATTTCTCCAAAATGGTGTACAACTTCTTGGTAAAGTTCTGACTCTGTGAAAGTACAATTTTCCATTGTTTTTTTACATAGAAGAATTCTTAGAAATTTTAGTGTATATTATAACGTCAAAAAAGAGCATATGTAAAGTGAAGTTCGAGTCTAGGCCTCAGACACATAAGTGGGTGTCTGGCAGGACATTGAAAAGTCAGGTGGAGGGGCACCTGGGTGGCTCTGTCGCTTAAGCAGCCGACTTTGGCTCAGGTCGTGATCTCACCGTTTGTCCGGGTCTGTGCTGACAGCTCAGAGCCTGGAGGCTGTTGGGAATTTGTGTCTCCCTCTCTCTCTGCCCCTCCCCCGCTCACACTCTGTCTTTCTTCTTCAAAATTTGTTAAGGAAAACAAATTTTTTTAAAAGAAAGAAAAATCCGATGGATTGTGGGACAATATTTTACCATGCAGGTTTGTCGCATCGTAGATGTCTGGCATCCCAATTACATGCTGATTTCCCCTTACCCCCCAGTGATCGTTACAACCTGAAATACCCACACAAATTTCTAAAACGCATTTCTAGGAGCCAGTATTGTTGAGAGCACTAGGCTGAGCTGTTTCTGGCTCTGTATTTAGTGTGCAGTTGGTTTGGTGAAGAGTAGACAAAGCATTTGGAGGTCTACCGTTTTGTGTCAAGAATGTGAAAAGACAAAAAGTAACAAAGTTGTGGTGGAGTAAATCTGGAGTAAATCCTGGTTTCCAGGACTCAAAAAGTAAGAGCGAGAGAGGGTGGAGAAAACTCCACCAAACTGATGCCCTTCCTTGCTAGGCCTGGAGGAAATGAACAATGAAAACACTTTGAAATCTAAGGAAAAGCTTACAAAGGAAACAACAACAACAAGGTGAAATAAATAAAGAAGAAACCCGGTGAAAGACTGAGCAAGAGAGAAAATAGGTGAGAGTGCGGTTACGTAGACTCTTTATAAATCCTTTATTTGTCTGAATCGGACATCGTAAGAAAGAATTTAGTTTCAGAAGAGAAAAATTAGCAAAGAATAAGGAATCTAAAAGGTAGAGATGAAACCTCTATAGAAATGTAAAGAGGGATGGAAATTAAGATAGACACACTAGGGGTGCCTGCGTGGCTCAGCCGGTTAGGGGTCCAATTCTTAATTTTGGCTCAGGTCATGATTTCATGATGCCTGCATTCGAGCCCCTGGGATTCTCTGTCTCCCTCCCTCTGCCTCTCTCTTTCTCTCTCTCAGGACTAAACAAATAAACATTAAAAAGAGAGAGATGGACAACTAGTTGGGACACCTGGCCGGCTCAGTCGGTAGAGCATGTGACTCTCTTAGTCTTGGGGTTCTGAGTTCAAGCTCCACGTTGGAGCTAGAGGTTTAAAAAACAAAGAATCAGGGTGGTGAGTTTGACCCCCACTTGAGCAGTAGAGATTACTTAAAAATAAATAACAAAAAAAGGTGACCGTGCTAGTCCCCCAGCAAGGCTTGACTTTATCACTATTTTTTGTTTTGGGTTGGACTTTATAAACTGAACAAATTTTTCTCTTCCTCATTCTTGAAAGCCTCCTCCTCCCCTTCCCTTTCCCTTGTTTTTCTGTGGAATCCTTTGTTCCAAGAACTCAGTACAGATATTGACATGCCGCCCTCAATGTATACTTAGTAACGAGACTCAGATGGCCCCGCCAGCTCTAGTCATGAGACCACCTTGAGGAACCAGGCTGGCAGCGGGGACCAGACTGCTATCCAAATGCCCAGATCCTGTATTTTCCTATAAAAGCCCTCAGCCCTTTCCCCCAGGCGGGCTTGCAGTCTTGGAGACATTAGTCTGCTGTAACCTCCTTTGCCTGGCAAAGTAGTAAACTGTCTTCCTTCTGTATACCCCAACTCTGTCTTCCAGTTCCTGCTCTGAGCACAGACGTCAGTTTTCGACAACAGAGAGAAAAACTGATTGGAAAAGCAGGGGTAATGTATATTACGATACTCATTATTGAAAATAATGTGTCTATATATTATTATTATTTTTTCCATATTTGGCATCTTTGGCACGTTCAGCTTACTGGCTGTGCACACATCTGACCCAAAGTTCCCGCCTTTGTGAAGTGAACCTTATAAAGGGGGCGGGAGGGTGGAGGGGAGATAGAAAATAAACATGTAAATAATGTAGTAGGGGTGATAGTGAGTGGGAGGTGGTCAAGGAAGGCCTCGCTAGTGAGCCAAGACCTGAAGTAAGTAAGGGAGTCTTTTTTGGTTTCTTTTTAACTTTTTCTATGTGATCTCTACCCCCAACACGGGGCTGGAACTCACGACCCTGAGACCTGAAGTCGTATGCTCCACCAACTGAGCCAGCCAGGTGCCCCAGTAAAGGAGTCTTGCGGATAGTTTGCAAGGGAGAAGATTCCAGGCAGAGGCAGGAGCAAGAACCCTGAGGTTAGAGCAATCAGGTCACCCTGTCTGAAGACCAGAATACGTGAGGGCAAGAGTTACAGGAGATGAAGTTTGGGGCAATTCAGCCATTATAAAGGATTTTTTTTTTTTTTTATGTTTGTTTATTTTGAGAGAGAGAGAGAGAGAGAGAGAAAGGGAGAATGAGCAGGGGAGGGGCAGAGAGAGAGGGAGACACAGAATCTAAAGCAGGCTCCGTGCTGTCAACACAGAGCCCGTTGCAGGACTTGAACTCACGAACCGCGAGATCGTGACCTGAGCCAAAGTCGGACGCAAAACCGGCTGAGCCACCCAGGTGCCCCGGGACTTGGTTTTCAACCTAAGTAAGATGGGGAGCCAACGGGGGGGTTCGGGCGAAGGAGTGGTATGAGCTGACTTACATAGTAAAAGAGTCTCTGCCATGTGGTGACTAGGTTGGGGAGAAGCTGGGAGACTGGCTCGGGGGTTATTGCGGTAGTTCGGGAGGAACACGATGGTGGCCTGGACTAGGGTGGAGGCAGTGGACGTGGTAAGCAGCAGCTAGATCCTGGATATAATCTGAAGGTGGAGCCAAGATTGCTGGCCTTGAGGGCAGAGAGGTCAACTATGTCGGCAAGATTTTGGGGCTGAGCGTCTGGAAAGACGGAGTTGCCGTTTACCAAGGAGGAAGCCGACTGGGGACAATCAAGCCAGGCAGAAAAGGACAGGAGTCCACAGTTCGGGATATGTTAAGTTTGAGGGCCCTATTGGGTATCCAGTGACAGTGACAGTGTTGAAAAGGCAAATGCATGTACAAGGGTCAAATTAGGGGGAGTCATTTGGGCTAGAGGTTTGAAGTTGGGAGTCATGTAACGTAAGCCACAAGGTCTGCGTTACAGAAATGCTCCTGAGGGACGCCTGGGTGGCTCCGTCGGTTGAGCATCCAACTCTCCGAGTTGGTGAGCCGAATTTCAGTTCATGATGCCAGGGTCATGGGATTGAGCCCCACGTTGGGCTGTGTGCTGAGCATGAAGCCTGCTTGAGATTCTTTTCTCTCCTTCTGTCCCTCTCCCCCATTTGCTTGCTCTCTCTCTCTCTCTCTCTCTCTCTGTAAAATAAAATTAGGGGCGCCACCTGGGTGGCTGAGTCCGTTAAGTGTTCAACTTGACTTTAGCTCAGGTCATGATCTCATGGTTGTGAGTTCTAGCCCCACATTTGGCTTTGCCCTGACAGCGTGGAGCCTGCTTGGTATTCTCTCTCCCTCTCTCTCTGCCCCTCCCCACCCTCAAAATAAATAAGTAAACATTTAAAAAAATGTTCCACAAAAAGTCAAATTACATGCTATTCCTATGGCACTACATTGCTGAGAAATACTATTTCCAGGGGCGCCTGGCTGGACCAGTCGGGAGAGCGTGTGACTTGATCATTTTGGGGTCATGAGTTTGAGCCCTATGTTGGGTGCAGGGATAACTTAAAAGTAAAATCTTAAAAAAAAAAAGAAAAGAAATACTATTTCCAGATCTGTGTTGACATCATTTGATGATACTACATCAAATATGCTTTGGCATTAAATAGCTACAATCAGTTATGGTTGCATAGGTGCCTCCCTTTAAAGGACACTTAGGATCAAGGATAGTGTCTTCTTTCATCACTAAAATTTCTCTCCAGTGAGTATAGTTACATATAGTCTAAGAATTTATTTCAGATTATTCCAGTGTTTTGCAAATATCTGTAAAAACAGGAAATGCAATAAAAGGACAAATTTATTACTAGCTAATTTATTCATTTTTAAAACCTTAAAAAAATATTTATTTTTGAGAGAGAGAGAGACAGAGCATGAGTAGGGGAGGGGCAGAGAGAGAGGGAGACACAATCCAAAGCAGGCTCCAGGCTCTGAGCTGTCAGCACGGAGCCCCATGTGGGGCTCGAACCCATGAACCGTGAGATCATGACCTGAGCCGAAGTCTGATGCTTAACTGACTAAGCCAACCAGGCGCCCCGCTAATTTATTTTTTTAAAAAAAGACAAAACTATACCTTTGGCCACAGAACTTCCTGTTTTTTTTTTTTCTATGTGAAGCAATTTATACCACATCATCATGGATGAATTTTTATTTTATGAGCATTTAATGCACAGCTATAAGCAATTACATGTCAGTTATTCTCTGTATTTAACAGAGGCCTGATAAATGGGTCTACACATAAGAATTGCCTTGGGACTTGCTTTTTGTAGTTGTGTTAAGAATGAATTTAACATTTGCTTATTTCCTAACAAAATCAGACACACAGGTGTTTAAGACACGCACAAAGGGGAGCCAGGGTGCCTCAGTCAGTTAAACGTCCAAAGTCTTGATTTTGGCTCAGGTCATGATTTCACAGTTGGTTCATGGGTTTGAGCCTTGCGTCGGGCTCTATGCTGATCGTGCAGAGCCTGGTTGGGATTCTCTCCCTCCCTTTCTGCCCCTCCCCTGCTCGTGATCTCTCTCTCTCAAAATAAATAAACCTAAAACACACACACACACACACACACACAGGCTTAGACTTTGCTGGAATTAAAACAATATTTATTAAAACAAAAATTAATTGCAAAGGATAATGCTTGATTTTTCAAAAACAGCCCTTGAACAGGGGGTATGTGAAATGGACACAGGAACCTGGGAGAGCTACCACAGCGTGTCCACAGCAGAAACGATCTGAGCAAGAAAACTCACACAGTATTGAGTTGTTACTCAGAGTATAAAATAAATATAGATAATTGAATGAATAAATAAATGGAGAAGAGACAAATCTCACAGAACGTCCCATTATATATGTAGATACCCTCTCCTCAGGACACAGGCTTAATTCTCCCTCCCTTGATTGTGGGCTGGACCTAATGACTTACTTCCAAAGAACAGAGCATGGAAAGGGAAAAATAGCAATTTTATGGTGGAAAAAAAATGGGCAGACATGACCTTAACCAAGTGATCAAGGTTAAAGTCAAGCCCTTTTTCAAGGGCCACTTTGGTAATGTGAAGAGAAGCATGGGAATGAGAAGGTACATCTTTATGTTACTGTGGTGTAACAGTTTTGTCTTACCCTTCTCTCCTTAGCCCCAATTTTGACAAGTTGAAAGTCAGTCTCTCCGAAAGCTTCTTCTTGGAGAAGCGAAACATTTAGATAAGATTAACGAATGTTACACAGATACAGCAGGTCTCCGCAGCAAGACTCGCCCCCTCCATATGCGCCCCCATATTTGGCAGTGTGTGTGTGTGGGGGGGGGGGGGGTGGGGGCGGATGATACTGATACTCAGTGGGTAGAGATCAGGGATGTTGCTGAGTATCCTACAGTGACCTCCACAACAAAGAATTAACCTGGCACCAGGGGCCAAGTAGCTCGGAGGTTGAGAACCCTGAACTAATATATACACACCTCTAATAGATGTTTATTAGGTACCTACACTACCCCTTCTAGCAGAAAACAGTTTCCAGATGATTCAGAGAGGATATGGTCTGTGTCCTCTGGAAGCTTAAAACCATTTCGGGCAGTTGGAGAACAGGTGGCATTTTGTATACAAAGGCCACACTTGTATAACAAATAAGAACCAAAGATGAATAGTCCAGATAAATGTTCTGGGCAGTCTAGAAAGGTAAAGAATAGTCTGGAATGGCTCTGTGTAGGAGATGGGACTTTGAATGGGCTTTGACAAGCCCACACAACTTAGAGAGTAGAAAAGAGGAAGATGGAAGGAACTGTAATATTCTACTTCAGCAGTGCCAGGGATATTCTAGGAATAAAACATGACTTGAACGGTCACAAAGACTGTTGCTACATTCTTCTTTCAGATGTAACTTACAGGGTGGGTCCTATTTTTATTCACAGGGACTGAGAAAGGTTTCAGTGTGTGTGGGGGGTGCACATAATCAGAATCCAGGTGAAGACAACGGATTGAAAAAGCTCCTTAGATCGGTTTTGATGTGCACCTCCCCCATCTCACCTTCTGAGAACCCGTGCCTTCACAGCTTGTCACTTATCCAAGAATATATGCTGTCAGAGACTTGTATAGGCTGATAACTCTTTTCCTACTGCTCATGTCATTCCTCACTGATAACTTAACTCTTTCTTCCTCTTTTTGCTTTGTGCCCCATCCTATTTTTTAATATGTGATAATCAGTAACTGTAGATTATACAGTTGTTAATGTATCATCACACTATTCCCTTTTTAAAACTTTTTAAAAGTTTATTTATTTCGAGAGACAGAGACACACAGAGAGAGAGAGAGAGCATGCAAATGGGAGAGGGGCAGAGAGAGAGAGAGAGAGAGAGAGAGAGAGAGAATCCCAAGCATGCTCTGCATTGTAAGCACAGAGCCCTACATGGGGCTCGAACCCACCAACCCTGACATCATGACCTGAGCCGAAATCAAGAGTCAGACATTCAACCCACTGAGCCATCCAGGCGCCCCTCATCAGTACTATTTCTGGTGATGATAGCAACACCTTCAAAGCTCTTTGGCAGTAGATATTGGGGATTCCACTGGTGGAAAAGAAACAAAGATGGAATTCTTGCCAGACTCTTGCCGACGAGAGGACTGAAAACATTTTAAACAGCGTATCTGACCAGTAGATGGCGCTCTCCTCCCTTGGTGCGATTGCATTATGAATGAATAAGCTCTCCCTTTGCCCTCCCCTCCCCCAAGTACTGTTGTAGTGAAAACGGATTCTCTTCAAGTCCTTACCGAATCTTCAAAATTCATCGTCTTTTCTTTCTGTGCTAATTCATAGGTCTCCTGTAGTATTCTAATAACCAATAACCTCCTGCCTCTGGTATCTTTCTGCCTTATCCCATCCAATACACTGTCCTCAGAGTCACTTTCCAAAAACAGACTGCTGAAAGATGGTGTCATGGGGGAAGAACTGGGGGGAGGGATTCTCTGTGAAGGCAGTGACAGGAGCAGAAGGGTCAAGGTAAAGTGGATGCCTTCCCAGGCCAACAGATTTGTCTCACTTGGCTGCAGAAGGACAGGGGAAAGGTAACTGGCGAACGGGGGAAAGGTAGATTCAGAGCCTTGATCTTCCTGCCAAGGAATTTTAACGGGCTCAGTAGGCCACAGAGAATCAGCGAGAGGTTTTGAAGGTGGCAGGATTAGTGCAGTGCTTGAACAAGATTAATGTGACCAGGCATGCGGATGGACTGAATGAAAAGGAAGTTCAGGCAGCTTACCAGAGTCAGGAGAGAAGTGTATAAAGCGTAATTTGCAGTTTGGGAAGTGAGGGGAGGGAGTTCCTCAACCTTAATATCAATTTCAATAAAAAACAAACACAAACAGTTACAGAATCAATGTCAGGAAACATCTAGGAAGCTAGGAATGTACCTACCCATTCTGATGTCCTGTGTGCATGTGTATGTGTGGCTAGCCAGCACATCGCCTCGCTGCCTCTGGGAAGAGGACTGGGTACCAGAAGCGAAGCCGCTACACTTGTTTTCAAGTAAGAAGTAGGAAAAAAGGAAAAACAGCTT
The DNA here is from genome assembly GCF_018350215.1 of Panthera leo. Lineage (NCBI taxonomy): Eukaryota > Metazoa > Chordata > Mammalia > Carnivora > Felidae > Panthera > Panthera leo. Next base: position 47,513,817 of record NC_056692.1, on the reverse strand, counting down.
GAGCTTCCGTATCACAGGCTTTCAATGTGTTATTATTCACCACTACGGTGTCGGTGTCAGATTTAGATTTTCCACCTCGAGGAATTTGGTTTGGCTTTAATTAGTTGCTGTGAATATTTCGGGGCCAACTCTGGGAAGCATCTATCTAGAAAAATAGTTGTCACTAAAATATAAACTGGATATAGGGTGTTGTTTTTCTGTGAGGCTTTGTATCATGTTCACACAGTTATAAATTCCCTCCAGCCATCTGGGATGATTTTTGCCACAGCCCACCATAGTTCTTCTGGTTAACTATTTATTAATCATAATTTTAAATACTGTGACACTGAGATCATCCGCAGCACCATCCAAGCTCTGTGGGTAGCGGTGGGACTCTAGAGCACAAATATTTCCTCTGAGAAAAGATGATGCTTTGCTGGTTATTCTGCACAGAGGCAAACGATGCATTTTTTTTTTTCATCCAGCAACTTTTCAGAAAAACAAGCTTAAAAATACCAGACAAATGAAAAACAGACTTCAGCAGTTACATGCAGCTTCCTGAGTAACTGAAGAATGTGCCTCTTGTGGTTAAAACGAGGGATCTGTTTAATATGGATGAAATACCAACACGCCAGGCATTTTCATTGACATTTCACTGTGACTTTTTGAACTTAGGAGTGCTGACAGGAAAACCTCTTCTTGCAGCCCTGCGGACCGGGAGAGGTAAAAGGCTATGTCCGGTTCACGTTCCCTCTGGTCGTGTGCTCTCTGTTTGTACTTCATTTTCTTCCACGCCGTTGCACTTCCCAGTTTAACAGGATTCCTCCTCTGAAATCAGTCAGGAACCCAGGCGAGACTTCGTTCTCAGGCTCCCAAAGCTCATCGCCTCTCCAGCGCTGGGCTTGCTCCCTGGACCCAAGTGAAAACGCTCGCGGTGGGCATTTGCAAAGACCTTTTTTTTCCCCAAAGGTCAAGCCTCGCTTGTGCACCTGGCAACCAGAAGCTACCCAGAGTGGCCGGGCGGAGCACCGAGGCACCCAGGGAACACTGGAGAACGGACTCCAAGGGTAGGGGAGCCAGGGAAAAGCCCCCTTTCCCGATCCACCCCAGCGCCGGGCCGAGCTCAGCTCCGGGGCAGCCCTGCCGTCTGGCAGGAGCCGGGGAGAGAGAGAGAGAGACATGCTGTTTTGTTTAAATCCTCCACATTCTTTGCCATTTCCCCATTGGCCGGATGGGGCTACCCTCCCCACCGCGGCCGCTGCTGATGTCAGCCTCGCTGGCGCTCGCTCCTCCCGCACCCACCTCCCCGGCCCGAGGCACACTGCAGCTCCGCGCGGACTCTCCGGCTCCGGCGCGGTGGCTGCAAACTCGCGGGCACGCACGGCGCTCGGGGAGCCAAGGGACCCGGGGGAGGGGACGTGCGCGGAAGGCGCCAGCTTCCTCTCGCCCGCCCCTCGCCGCCGCGAGCCCGGGTTGGAGGAACCCCGGGCCCCAGCCCGACAGAGCCGAGCGGCGGCGGCGGCGGCGGCGGCAGCTTCCCTTTTCTCCTGCTGAGAGCCCCGGAGCGCCTCGGGGACCGGCCCTAAAAGAGCAGGAAATCTTGTTTACCGCCCGGGGAGAGGAGCCGATCGAGCCTTTGTCTGGAAAGTCAGCATCTCCAGCTCCGGCTGCAATGTGTTCCTGGTGACATTAGCATTGGCAGACCCGCCGGAGAAGGAGGGGGGGTCGCCAGGTTCATGTCTGCTTTCGGAGGCGGATCGAGCGGGTGACTTTTGTGCATTCGTTTCAATTTTTGGAAATCTCTCTTTTTTCCTCCATTGCCCGCCACCGGGCATGTCCTGATCCGGTGGCCGCTCCTACCGCCCAGGGCTGCCGATCTGAGCGGTTTCCAGCGGGTCTCCCTCCCTCCCGCCCCGATCCCTCCCTGACTTTGCAACACCGCGTACCGGGAGGACCGACCTCGGCGAGGAAGGAGGCGGGGGAGCCCCGAACACTCGGACCCGAACCTTGACATGCTCTCGGGCGGAGAGGAGGAAGCCAGGAGCTGAGCGCACCGCCGGGACTGCTTCGCCGGCCGGCTCCCGAACGGGGGGCTACGGGCGCCCTGCCCTGCGCCTGGGAGGCAGCCTTGTTGGTCTGGGGGGCGCCCCTCGCTTCCCGCCCCGGGGGCCCGCGGCCGGCAGGACCATGCTGCTGAAGGAGTACCGGATCTGCATGCCGCTCACCGTGGACGAGGTAAGCGCCGCGCCGGCCCGGCCTCGCCCGCTTCGGGGCCCTTCGCCCCGGGGCGCCGCGTACCCCGCTGCCGCCTCCCGGTCGGCGGGTCCTCTGCGGGCCGCAGGGAGACCCTGCTGGAGCATTGCCTCCCCAGCGGGGAGGAGGAAGAGAGGGGGTTGCTGCTTCCACTTGTCACCCCAGAGGGGGAGGGCGGCGTTGGGTGGGGCGGTGGACTCCAGGTGGGTTCTTGGGGGGCACCCAGAATCCTGACTGTGGGGGGGGTCGGATGCACCAAAGGGAGTTGGTGCGCCCCTCCCTCCAATTAAGAAAATGAATAAAACAAACCCAAGCGCCGCAAGAGCGTCCTGGTAGCTTGGGGGTCGAGGGGAGGCATCCGGTCCTGTCGTGGGCCCTGGCTCCCCTCCCGCGCTTTGCTGTGTGGCCGAGGTACGGGGGAAGCCTTTGCTCTCGGGATCTCGAGGCCCCGAACCCGCTAGGGGGGAGCACCTCAGAGCCCTACGGGAGTCCTCCTGGGCCCGCACTGCTCGCCCTCGCCGCCACCCTTGGGCGCCGCTCCCGCCACGCCCGCGCATCGAGGCTCCCAGACCTGGCTTCGACCTTTCGCTAACCGCCTGGCTCGGAAACTTTCTGCGTCTCTTGTTTCTTCGGCGGCGGGGAGCGTGGTCTGCGGGCGAGCCGGGAGCGGCGGGGACTGCGGCGCGGCCACAGGAGGGCGCTCCAGCACGTGGGTGCGGGCCCGGCCCGGGTCTGGGTCCTGCAGCTGCAGGGCGGGCGGGGGGCGGGGGCTCGTCCTCCACCCGCTGCTCCGGTTCCATTCTCCAGATCCCCCGAAGCAGCAAGCTCCATCGTTCAGGAAATGATGACTCAGTGAGGATTATTCAGGCCCCGGCTTCCCTTTCTTCCCCCTCGCCTCCCTACCTTTTTGGTGATTTCACAATTGCTTAGCGCCTGTCCAGGGACATCAAGGAAGCATGAAGCCAATCAGGGAAATTTGAAACTCACCAGTGTGTTTTGGTGTGCCACACCAAAGAAACGGGTGAGCCAAACCGTATTTATATTTAATTACAGAGCATTTAATCTATCAGACGCGTTATTTGAGCCACTACCTTGTGGCGCGGGCTTGGTGCTTTGGGAAAGAAAAGGATATTTAACCGGTAAAGTAAGTGGCTGTGCTCCCGAGGGGCAGGCTTCTTCATCTGTCATTTGGAGCAAGTGTTCAGGCAAGACCCCGGTACAGTCCAAGGCAAGATCAAAGTAGCTCCGGGTTGACAAAACACACATCCCAAGAACACTGGCTGCCAAAGAGAGAGGACAGCCCCCACCGGAATGATGCACCGAGCGTTCTTGCCCGGTGGCGTTTGAGAGAACATTGGAGTAGAGTCTTGAAGGATGGAATCCATGTGGACAGGCAGAGTTTGGAGGGTGCATCCGGAAGGTGCAAATCAAGTGGAGGGAGCAGCACACAGCTGTGGGGGTGGGGAGACAAATGAGTGAATCTGGTTAATCAGAGTGTTTCTAGAAAGAGTTGAGATGTTGCCACCGTGGGCAGCTGAAGCTGCAGCAGGTCCGCCTGGAGGTATGAGAGCTTCTTCATCTCTTCCTAATGACTTTATTTATGGAGAGGAGTTTGGAAGCTAGGGACAGTGTTGGTGCTGTGTGAAATAACCCGCAATGCAGGTGATAATTGAAAAAAAATAGCCAGTTCTAGAATCTTCTTACTACCTACAAATTTTTTTTTAAGGTTTGTTTTTGAGAGAGAGAGCGAGTGAGCACAAGCCGCGGGAGGGACAGAGAGAGAGAGAGGGAGACACAGAATCCCAAGCAGGCTCCAGGCTCCCAGCTCTCAGCACAGAGCCTGACGCGGGGCCTGAACCCACAAACTGCAAGGTAATGACCTGAGCTGAAATTGGGCGCTCAACCGACTGAGACACGCAGGCACCCCCATCTTTCTATTCTCTTTATTCTGGTTGGTTTTATTCGCAGGCTTTGGTGAGCGCTCAGGCACGCCTCTTACTGCACTTACTTATTTATTTTTGGTGCTGAAATACCGCTTCAGGGTGAAGTAATCGCATTTGAATGGTGCAGGCGGAGGCCCTTTCTTAATTGGCAAATGAAATCAGGCTCCGCTTAACAATAAAATGTGTAATTATAATTTACCTAATGTATAATTCATTCAGACTAGCGCATGATTCAGTTACTATAAAAGTTGAATTTTGAAGTTAGTCTTCTACTTGGTTGGGGAAGCTGCAGGACAGTGTATAGATCGATAGAGAGTTTCACACCGATAGGATTCAGATTTTTCCAAGCCAGATGATGGATGAGGAAACTAGGCCCAGCTGGTCGGAGGTTAGATCCCTGGAGTCTGACTCAGTCTCTCTTGTGCTGCGTCCTACCGTCCTTAACATTAAAAACTGGGAAGGAATTGAACGGTACCTTCAAAGAAGCCAGTTCCGTCAACCTAGGTAGGCTCTTAGAAGCCTAACTTTTGCTTCAACACTTCCATTTGCTTTGGGCCTGATTCCGTCCACACAGGAATTTGTTCCTAATCAGCAAGGTTAATTAGCGGCGCCCATAGTTTTGAAAATGAGGCAAACGCCCTCAATTTGGAGAGTCAGTGAGAGAACTGAACCAACTCTGTCCATTCTTCTTCCCTGGCCTTGTTATCCCCTTTAACTCCCAGTGGAGGGGAGTGTCAGGGGAACTCGTGTGCTAGGATCCACATTTTTGCAGATTAAGTAAACAGAGTAATAGAGGTTAAGTATTGTGCGCCAGGTCACGCAACTAATTAATTGCCAAGCCACAACCAGAGCCATGGCAAAACCCATTGTTTTTCTTTATGCTGCCCTTTGCCTGTTCCTGGTATTTAATGCGGAAAAAGGAAAAAAAACAAACAAACACTTTTCTTGAAAACCGGTAACATTGCCTCTGTGAACTAAATGAAAAACCAAAGACCTTTTGAATTGTTCTAGAGGGTACTAGATTCTACTATTTCTCTAAACCTTATTTTAACTCATGAAATGTTCCCTAGTTCCAGGAAAGAGGAAAAGCATTGGGAGGTAAAGAAAATAAAGCTGAACTACGGTCTAGATTAGAGTGTTGGTGTTTTGTTTTTTTAGACAATTTCGGATTAAAGGGTTTTAAGATCCTAATTAACATCCCATGCGTTAATTTTATTTCATTATTTTTTTTAATTAAAAAAATGTTAAATGTTTATGTGATTTTGAGAGAGAGAGAGAGAGAGCATGAGTGCGTGAGCGGGGAAGGGGCAGAGAGAGAGGGAGACCCAGAATCCGAAGCAGGCTCCAGGCTCTGAGCTGTCAGCACAGAGCCCGACCTGGGGCTCGAACCCACGAGCTGTGAGACCGTGACCTGAGCCTGACCCTTGACTGACTGAGCCACCCAGGTGCCCCTCATGGGTTAATTTTAATAAAAGACTTCACTGGAATAGTTTCCTCATTTATGTTTAGTGTCGTCTCTGAACTGGATATATATATTCCCCTCCACTGGAAAGTTCTAAACAGGAAAGGTTCCTGAGGGCTGATAGTTGATTTCAAAGAGACAGTTGTCACTGTCTTCCTTTGGAACATTTGGTGATGTAGATTCTTTAATTTTAGAAGGGCTGGTAGAGATCTTCTGTAGTTGAGCCATTTCATTCCGTGGAGAAGACTACGGTTGTAGAAGGTCCATCTCATAGCTAAGGGCAGGGTCTAGGCCAGAACCCGGGTCTTCTGATTTCCGGTGCACAGCTGTTTTACTGTTGGCCAGCGGTTCTCCCACTTTTCCTTCTCTGGGGGCTTCCTCGTTGGAAGGAAATATTATCCCTCAGCCCGTTTACAAAAGCCACTAGAGAGGTCTAAGTAGTCTAGTTGAAGGTGGGTTGAAGACGCTGACCTTCCGTCTACTTAGGGGACATTAAGTCAGCTGACCAGAAGGATGGCCAGGGGCTCCATTTGAGGCTGATTTAGTATAACTCATCTACTGCTTTTCCTTAGATTGTGTATTTATTTGGGGTGGCTTTGGGGTGTGTGGCTCAATGGAGATCATGGCGGAGTTCAAGGCCCTTTCCCTACAAGCTTCTCTTTGCTGCTGCCAGCATCCCAGACTCCACCTTCCTTGGACTCCTTGCAGCGGTCTGAAGATCACCCCTCCCTGACAGGTTCTGGCCCGTAAGATCAGCATCGTCAAGAGCGAATGAAGCACATCCTAATATTATCTAAGGCAGGACCCCTTTTATTTTCATTGCTTGCTCTCGTGTTTTGACAGCTCCTGTTCTGACTGCATTAACGTTAATGGGAGCACTTTAAGGGACTTATTTGTGGTCCTTAGGGATTTGTTGCACAATGAAAGATAGACACCCTCCCCTCCCCTCCAAGAAGAGAAGAAAGAGAAAGAAAGAAAGGAAAGAAAAACAACTTTTTAAATACAGAATATTATTTTGTTCTTTGCCCTGGCCAGGAGCCAGTGCACTTTATCCAGGCTCCCCTGGGTCCCGGGAGAATTTTCTTGCGCACATTTCTGAGAACAGATTTGGGATTGGGGTAGTGCCGGCTCTGGAATGACCTAAATGGAGATTCCAAAATGCCCAATAATGCTCCTTAAATCTGTTCTAAACGATTTTCATGAAATGCATCTGCAAATATTGGAGCACAAATTCTTTAAGGAAAGGCAGTGTAAGTTTAATGCTGGCATTGACACTGTATGTTGTACAAAGCGATACCCTGAATATAAAGAATAAAGGCTCCTTGGGTTAATCTCACCTCTCCCGGGGTTCCTCATAAACATAATTTTGAAAAGGTTTTTAAGAACAAGCACTATTTTGACTCCCCCCCCCCCCCCTCCCGCCCCGGACTCTCAGCCTAGTTGGGAGGGACCAAGGCCAGGGTCATGAGTTTGGTTTCTGAGTGATCATGGTGGCTTCTCTTGCCTGTCCCACAGTCAGAGAACCACGTTCCGCATGCTGCCCAGCTATCTTGCAAAGAAAGGTCCCTTGCTGGTTGGGAGGGGCACCTGGGCGGGTTAATGGATAAGTGCAAACCTTTCACCACTAATGGCACTGACAAGGAGCAGATGTTGACCTCCTGGCTGGTCAGTGAAATTGACTTTCGTGTGCAAAGGACACTGCCATTTCCCCTGTGATTTGGGAGCGAATGTCTGTCACACGAAACAGATGCTGGGGCTTGGAGAAAAAAAAAAAAAGGACATTATTGTTAACAAAACCTTAGTTAAAAGCAGGTGGTAATTAACTTTTGCTTTTCATTACAAAAGGATCGAGTGAGTCCCTAAGGCTCTTGAAAATCTACTTAAAAACCCTGTGTCTGATTAAATGAGTAATACTGATATTCAAAGAAAAGCAAGTCGCCTTCATTTCAGAAAAGCTCTTGTTTCAGGGGAACGGAGAATACTATTTTTTGTAAGCAGTTTTGAGAAAATTAATATATTTTCAACACTCAATCTCATTAAGATCCACCGTGACCTACCCTCCCTCCCCCCCAACTCTTTGCCCCAGAATGGCAATGAGGAAAGTGTGTGTCCAGGGAAAAGCGTTCACAAAGTTCTTTTTCTTCTTCTTTTTTTTTAAATATAAAATTGTGTGCACAGTGACAGGCAGTAAACGTGTTTTTCAGGGGCAGTGATTACTGGAAAAGTACGTCGAGGTTCATTGCTTTAGCCGCCTGAGTGAGGGCGCAGGTGACCTGGTTGTGGTCTGTGTGGGCTTTGGCCTGCTTTCAGTAGCCTGGAGGTTTATACGGTCAAGTAACTTGGGAAACTTCTTTGGAAACTAGCTAACACTTCTGCCCCTGTTTGGAGAAGACGACAGATATAGAAATCAGCTGATTTGTAGCAAGAAGTCAGGAAGGTTTTATATATCTTTTGTAAATTCAGCCCACTGGGAGAGGAAAAGGAGAATTTCAGATTGTAGATTGCCAGCTGCCCGCCCTCCCTGTCGCCTGCTGGCAGGCGGGAATTTTGTGGTATTCCCAAGTGGAGATTTTCTTTTCTTTTCTTTTTTTTTGGTAGTCTATATGGCAGATGAGGCTCTAGTGAGTTACAGATATAAAAACCAGAGGGGCGCCTGGGTGGCTCAGTTGGCTGAGCGTCTGACTCTTGATTTCAGCTCAGGTCATGATCTCACCGCTTGGGAGATCGAGCCCCACCCCCGTTGGGCTCTGTGCTGACAGCGTGGAGCCTGCTTGGGATTCTCTCTCTCTCCCTCTCTCTGTCTACCCCCCCCCCCCCCCCCCCCGCTCCGCTCTCTCTCTCTCTCTCTCTCAAAATGAATAAGTAAACATTAAAAAAAAAATACTTGGAAGTTTACAGCAACCTTGTGGGTTTCTAAGTGGAAGTGTCCCCTCTTTAGAGATGTCTTTTCCTGAGTACTCCATCTAAAATGGCTTTCTCCTATTATTATCTCTGAACTTAATTTGTTTCCTTTCAGAGCATTTATCATAATCTGTGCTTATCTCTTTGTTTCCTCGTATGGCGTTCATTTCCATCATCATCTTTTCAGCATGAAATCCACATGGGAAGATGCTGAACATAGTTTAACTTACTTTTCTTTCATACTAAGTCTTTGACACCCAGTGTGTATTTTCTGTTTGCGGCACGTGTCAGTTCCCACCAGCCGTGGTGGTGGCTGCCATTCGGGACAGGGCGCCTCTAATGCTTAAACCTCTGGTCTGGCACGTAGTAAATGCTTAATGCACGGATGGGAAGAAGCAGGGATAAGGGATCAGGAAAGCTGATCGCATTGTCCTCCTTCACATTGTTTACAATTTTTTCCGCTTAGGTTTTATGCCACCTGACAAGTTTGCAAGCTAGAGATTCTTTTATATTAAGAAAACATCTTCATTGTAAGACTCCTCAGCCATACCCTCCCCCTGAGAAGCTTGAGGCCAGTCTTTCCTGGGAGTTAACGCAGTCATTTTGCTTCCCTCCTAACTTCTGGAGGAGAGTACTCGGTTTCTGTTACTCTGTAACAAATTATCACGAACTCAGTGGCTCAAAACAATACCCATTTATTACTTCAGCCTCTGTAGGCCTGAAGTCTGGGGATGGCGTGGCTGGATTCTCTGTTCAGGGTCTCGCAAAGTTGCGATTAAGGTGTCCGGCAGGCTGCATTTCCTTCAGGAGCTTGGTGTCTCTTCAAAGCTTGTGTGGTTATTGACAGGACTCAGTTCCTCACTGTTGTAGGACCAAGATCCACCCTCCCTGCCCCGCACCCCCCCAGCCCCACCATTTTTTTTTTTTTTTGCCAGCCATCAGCTAGGGGCCAGCTCCTAGAGGCCACCTGCTATTTCCTGTGACCTGGCCTTCTCCACAACTTGGCAGTTTGCCCCTTCAAGAGGGGCAAGCATCTGCTGCGACTCTGAATCTCTCTGATGTGTTATCTCTGACCTTCAGACTTTTTTTCAAAAAGCCTGGCCTGATGAGGTCAGGCCCACCCACATTCAAGGGGGAAGGAATTAACAGATAAACAGGGTGTGCACACCAGGGAGCAGGAATCTTGGGGGGGCCTTTCTGCCTACCACAGGGAGAATAGCTGGATTGACAGCATCTGTTAGAGGAGAGGAGAAGTAGTTATTTCTTGTACCTAACTTGGTGCTCTGGGTGGCACGAAAGTGTTCATATCACAAATGTGGTTTGGACTCTGTATGTCAGGTGCTAGGCCAGGTGCTAGGGATTGAGCAGCACACACAGCAGACGTGGTTCCTGTCTTCCTAAAGCTTCCAGTCTAGAGGCCAGGAGAGAAGTTTTACTGCCATTTTAAAATAGATTATGACAGTGGTTGCATCTGTCATAATCTGTGTAACTAGATTAAGAACCATTGAGTAGGTATATAAAATACATCTCAATAAAACTTTTTTTTTTAGTTTTTCAATTTGTTTTTGAGAGAGAGAGCGAGCGAGAGAGAGACAGAGTGTTAGCAGGGGAGGGGCAGAGAGAGAGTGGGAGACACAGACTCTGAAGGAGGCTCTGGGCCCTGAGCTGTCAGCACAGGGCCCGACTCGGGGCTCGAACTCACAAGACCATGAGACCATGACCTGAGCTGAAGTTGGACGCTTAACCGACTGAGCCACCCAGGCACCCCTCAATTAAACTGGTTTTAAAAACTTTAGGTGGCTATGGATTTTTTTTTTTTTTTTTTCTCAGCAGAATAGACATCTGTGTTTAGAGAGAGAACCACCGACAGAAGGTGCTGAATTTGAATTATCAGTATACTGAAAAGTTGTGGTCCCTGTCCTCAAGGAGATGGCTCTAGTCATCCTGAATTTAGATAGCTTTCCGAAGGAGGTTGTTCCTGTCTGCAGCAGTGTGGGCAGAAAATCTGCCAGATTTGGACCAGAATGACCGCAATTTAGGTCAGAACTTGATACTTAGGGGAAAGAAGCAGTCCAGCTTGAATAGCTGCCTTAAGGCCAACTGTAGGGCTTTGGAGTACTGGGGAACCTTCACTGACCGATTTCACAACCCTCGGGAGTACCTGCCCCCACTTCCCACCCCAAGGGGACAGGCTGGTGGCCCTCATGGGTGGAAGAAACAGTACCTGGGGACCTTTCTGCTATAGCTCTAAGTGCATTTCTCTCCTTTTTTTTTTTTCCCAACTCTTTTCCCCACTTTATTTAGTTTGAGAGAGAGCACACATAAGCAGGAGAGGGGCAGAGAGAAAGAGAGAGAGAGTCTTAAGCAGGCTCTGTGCTCAGCGCAGAGCCCAAGGAGGTGCTCATTCCCATGACTCTGGGATCATGACCTGAGCCCAAATCAAGAGCCTGATGCTTAACCAACTGAGCCACCCAGGAACCCCGCATTTCTCTGCTTTCTATGCACGTTGAATGGGAAGTATATGTGTTAGCCGAATGAATCCTAGAAAACACATTCTGGAGGAGATGGTCCTACATGGGAGTTGAATCTTCTGCCTTACTCATCTCAGACAGATGTCCTGAAGCCTTCCCATCACTGGTTTTATTGCAAAGGAGGCTTACTGACTATTTAAAATCTGTCCCAGGGTGCCTGGCTGGCTCCGTCGGTGGAGCATACGGCTCTTGATCTCAGAGTTGTGAGTTAGAGCCCCATGTTGGGTGTGGAGATTACTTAAAAATAAATCTTAAAATGAAAACAAAAATCTGTCTCAACAATCTCCGTCTGGGATGGCAAGATCGTACCACACTAGGCTGGGCAAATCTCCCGGGATGCCAGACTGCCCCACTGCATAGGACACAAGGTCTTGGCCATTGACTTCACCCATGTCACAGGAAGGAGTCTAGCCCGCCCCCCCCCCCCCCCCCCCCCCCGCCCCGTGACTTTCTGGCAGACTGCCCGAACAGCATTATCCAATGCTGTTTGTTGATACAGAAACACGAAAGCCAGCGCTCACCGAGGGTTTTGACATCAAGTATTAAAGTGACTCATTCTTTCATTTCCCAGCCCTCTGACAAAAGGGGCCCGCTCTTGAAACTCCTTTTCAGACTTTAGTGGAAGTCGACTCATAATCTAAACAAGTACCTAAGTTCTTGATCCAGTTTTTCTAATGACTCTGCATTTCTTCTTTTATGTCTCTCTTTTTGCTCCTTTTAAGTTTCAAGACCTTCTAGATTCTTCTTGTTCCTGAGCAAAGAAAAAAAAAAATCATCCTTTAATTTCTTTGGATTATATCTGACAATCTTTAGGGTGTTGTTTCTTTCCCAGAGTGAATCACCTAGAGAAGTAAGATTGGTCTAACAAATGTAATTTGATGACAGCCTATAATAATGTTGTTTAAGCACCTAATCTAAGCAGCTAATCTCCAAACACCGGTCCCCGCCCCATGTCATCTACACATACACCTCTCCCCCCATTGAAGTCTCATTATATTTGCTGTAGTAAGGCCAGATCCAGGTGTTTCTAAGCACTAATTTGTGTATTTTTACGCCCCAAATAACTAATCTGTGTGTTTATTTAGAAGAAAATTTAAGGGCGCCTGGGTGGCTCAGTCATTGGAGCGTGCAACTCGATCTTGGGGTTGTGAGTTCAAGCCCCACCTTGGGTGTAGAGGTTACTTAAAAATAAAATCTTAAAAAAAAAAGAAAAAAGTTAACCGGGGAATGAGAAGTCCCTATTATTAACTTGGATATAATTAAGTTGTTGAAAACCTCAAATTCCCTGGATCTTATTTGCTGGATTGTTTGTATTCCTCAGAGCGCTCCCATATTGTATAGTTTTTTGTTTTTTTTTAAACTTCTTTTTTTAATGCTTATTTTTGACAGAGAGAGACAGGGACAGAGCATGAGCGGGGGAGGGGTAGAGAGAGGGAGACGCAGAATCCAAAGCAGGCTCCAGGCTCCGAGCTGTCAGCACAGAGCCCGACGTGGGGCTCGGACCCACGAACCGTGAGATCACGACCTGAGCCTAAGTCGGCCGCTTAACCGACTGAGCCACCCAGGCACCCCAATATTTTATAGTTTTAACTCCTGTAGTCAGATTTATTTATTGGTTTGGTTTTTTGTTTTGTGTGTATGTGTGTGTGGTTGGGGGGATTTATTTATTGTCAACATAGCAAAGCTTCACTTATCACTCTGGCAAAAATGTTTCCAACTCGCGTAGACAGTTTACAGAGACAGTGATATCTGCTCATCTGAGCTATCTCCATCTTACAGAAACTGTGGAAGTTCCTTGCCCTGCCTCTCTTGATCACAGCATCCAGAAGCTAGGTACTTACCCTGTGTCACGAGGTCATGGTTGAGTGTAGTCTCGCAGTAACCTTGCTTTTATGTACACGATAAAATAGCATTGTACGCCTCAGCAATGCATCCCACGAAACATGCTTTTTGGAAAGCGTTTTAAAATTTGGTTTCTGTTTTCATAGCTTGGACTGATAGCAGTCACGTCGTACAGGCGAAGGAGAGAGAGAAATTACATGTGTTGAGTGCCTTTCGGTTTTATTTAGTCTTCATAATGGTCCTGTGAGTTAGATGTTATCATCCCACTTTCCAGATGGATCATGGGTACTTGCATGGCTGGTCAGTGGTGGGTCTGTATCCACACCTGGGCTGGTCAGACAGCAGAGCCCAAGCTCTTTGTTCTACCCAGCTCTGCTCTGCCTTCCCTACAATCTGAAAGCTGGAAAGAACGAGGGAAGGTTATCCAGTTCCATCAGACAGAGGCAGACAGGCACACATGCACACACACACACACGAATCTTCAAGATTGGAGAACTTGTTGAGGATTATCAAAGGAAATGTTTGGCGGGGGTGGGGGGGGTGGGGGGGGCGGGTAGATAGTTCTTCCATTCCAGTTAAGCTGAGAGCATGGCCCATAAGTTTTATCTTCCATTGAATGATCCATTTTACCCAAGTATTAAACCAAGTGACAGTCCTCTGTTTAACTTTGAGAAATGAATCATGTTCCTTTGAAAATACCTTTTGTGGTTCATGCTCTAAAAAGAGAACCACCCCTACACTTTTGGAAATTATTCCTTTTAATGGGTGTAAAAGGCTTTGGCTTTCATAGACCTCATCAGCAGAGATGTTCGCTGATGAGCACCAGTGACTTTGTCAAAATTAGTATCAGGAAATAATGATGGGAACAGACAAGTGACACCATGTTTTGGGCACATTTAGTTGAAAACTTAAAAGACTCTTCACAGGCAGGTAGGTAAGCAAATTGGAGGATCTGAAAATGATCAAAATGTACTATTCAAAGTTGTGTATTTACCTCTTCCTGCTGAGTTAGCTGCTCCTTGGAAACTTCTGGCTCCCCTTTACTAGCATTGCCTCCAGATGCGGTTTACAACCCACACTCACAAATTAGTGTTGTTCTTTTAAAGTCACACCTCATGCAGACTAAAATTTTTTAACTTGATCATTATTTTGAAAATGGAGCTGTCACATTTTTTTTTTCTAAATTAAAAATTATCCTCGAGAGACATTTACCATTATCAAAAATGGGTTTTGAAGAAACCCGAACAAACCTGCCCCTACCAAGTTTCACAGTGGCGATTCAGAGACGTTTTGCTCTGTCTGGGCACTGTTGAAATGAACGGGTACGTAATCTAAAATGAACTATTTGAGGGACACCTGGGTGGCTCGGTCGGTTAAGCGTCCGACTTCAGCTCCGGTCATGATCTCACGGATCGTGGGTTCGAGGCCCGCGTCGGGCTCTGTGCTGACAGCTCGGAGCCTGGAGCCTGCTCCGGATTCTGCGTCCCCCCCTCTCTCTTCCCCTTCCCTGCTCACGATCTGTCTCTCTCTCCTTCAAAAATGAATAAACATTTAAAACAGATTTTTAAATGAACTATTTGAAGAGGACCACTCATAGTTGGATGTGTACATTCTGGTCATTTTTTTTTAAATTGTGGTAAGATACATATAACACAAAATTTGCCGTCTTAACCAGTTTTTAAGTGTAGGGTTCAGTGGCATTGAGTACCTTTGTGTCGTTGGGCAACCATCACCACCATCCATCCACTGAACTCTCTGTGTCTTGCAAAACTGAAACTCTATACCCAGGAAAAAAGAAATCTCCACTCCATCTTCCTGCAGCACCTGAGAATCAGCATTCTACTGTCTTTCCATATACATTTACTCTAGGTATCTGCTCAGTTTGTTTAAAAAAATTTTTTTAACGTTTATTTTTGAGAAAGAGAGAGAGCGCGAGGGTGGAGAGAGGCAGAGAGAGAGGGAGACACAGAATCCAAAGCAGGCTCCAGGCCCTGAGCTGTCAGCACAAGCTTGACGCACGGGGCTCCCAACTCGTGAGCTGTGAGATCGTGACCTGAGCCGAAGTAGGATGCTTAACCAACTGAGCCACCCAGGCGCCCCTGTTTGTTTGTTTCTTAAAGTATTGCTTGTATTACTTTATCATTAAACTCATACGCCATTTCCGAAAACATACCTAATAAAAGTTAAATTAATGGGATCTAACGAAATAGAATTTTTTCCCTGAATTTTGCCTTCTTTCAAGGAAGAAATACTACAAAATGGGTTCATATCCATAGTCTGGGTGACATTAATGACTCAGTGACCTCTACCTTTGTAGCAACAGCTGAAGTGGTTGGCAACTTAAATTCAGGGCTACTACTCTATTGTCACGTAACAGAAAAAGGGCATTTTGCTCAGAATCCTTTACTAAGGCAGGAAAAAGTACCAGTGCATTTTGGAAGCATTTCAAAGAAACAGGATTGGCACTGAAAAATGTTCTTCTGTTAAAGCAGAAGACAGAGTATTTGATTAATGATAATGCTTTATTCCTGTTCCAGGTGGAAATAGACATTAATTGGACCCTTTTTCTGAATAAAGAAATACAGTTGACTTTTTTTTTTTTTTTATTTTGTAAATGTTTAATGCAGGAGAAAAAAATAATTTGTCAGTATGATGGCTTATTAAGAAATTAACTTTGGGGGCGCCTGGCTGGCTCCGTTGGTTAAGAGCCTGTGATTCTTGATCTTGGGGTTGTAGGTTGGGGTCCCACCTTGGGGTGGAGACATTACTTAAAAATAAAACCTTTTTTTTTTTTTTTTTAATGTTTGTTTATTATTGAGAGACAGAGAGAGACAGAACATGAGCACGGGAGAGGCTGAGATATGGGGAGACACAGAATCTGAAGCAGGCTCCAAGCTCTGAGCTGTCAGCACAGAGCCTGACAACGGGGTTTGAACCCACAAACCGCGAGATCATGACCTGAGCCGAATTCGGATGCTTAAACTGACTGAGCCACCCAGGCGCCCCTAAAAATAAAACTCTTGAAAAATATAAATTAACTTTGTAATCATTTTCATTCTTGTTAATTCTCTTCATGATGTCTGCACGTAGTTTTCAACTCACTAGCCAACAACTTGGATTTCGTTAGATTGTGTAGGATGATGGTCCTGCCACGCTCAAGGACTTGTTTTACTATACCCAAGCAGGGAGGGGGATGTAATGAGATGTTTGTCCTCAGTTTTCATTCTGTCTCAGAAGCACTTTCCAGTGTGCCTGAGCAGCTTACAGGCATATTCAGCCTCTAATGCACCTGAAATACAAAACCACAGAAAACAACACTCTTGTTAAACTAGTAATTAGCGATTAAACAAAATAGAGAAACAATTTTGGGTGGATGTTTGAGAAAGCTAAATTTGTAACCACCTACTTGTCTTGACAGGTAGTTGGGAAGCTAGGGGTTGTCACTCACTACTTGAGCCTGTGGGCATGTCCTCTGTCTGAAATGTGAGTTTCCTATGGTCACTGCCTCCATTGGAAACATTCCGCTGAGTTTGTCCTCATCCGGAATAACGATGATGCGGTGTTGATGAAGAGCGAATGTGACCCTTGGTATCACCTCACACGGACCTTCATTGGGGAGTATTTTCAGCCTCCGTAAAAGTGACGCGGTGGATAAAGGTGGTTTTCTTCCTACTTAGCAAGTGCTGTGAAAATAGTCCTTTTGCTCAGTGAGACAGGCTTAAAGATGTGAAATGTAGTTATTTAATCCTCCCCTCGCAAAGTGCAAAGAGTTTGATAACTGGAATTGCATTTAATCAGTGGGGTACAGATTGTACCGTGCGTGCTAGAAACCCAAACCCCGTTCTGTTGAAGGCCGTGATGAATGCTCATTTTTTTTTTTTTTTTTATATATTACGTTTTCACTGCTCATAAAGAGGCATCATGTCCAAAATGAAAAAACCTTTAGATTCAGGATTTAATAGCTCACCTCTTGCGGATCGTGGTTCACAGCAACTTGGACACAGCTGAGTGTAATTATGTTTTTCAGCCGTATGACTTATGGTGCTGCGGATAGGGACGCACTTAGAGATTTCTTGCCAAGATCCAGTTGAAAAGGAGCTTGGTGGTTGTTTTTTTTTAAAGAAAAAAAAAAAGTAATTAGGCTATTAGTTGCCCAAATGGAATAATCCCCTTAAGCCTTTTCAAGAAAAACATTTCCAAAAGGGTCAGGTGTGTTTAAAATTAGTCATTATTTACATAGGTGCCTAGCCTTTTATCCATGCTTGCCTAGGAGTTGTTTCTTTTAAACAAGATGTTGGTTGGGGGCACCTGGGTGGCTCAGTTGGTTACAGGTCCGACTTCGGCTCGGGTCATGATCTCACAGTTCGTGGGTTCAAGCCCCCAGTCGGGTTTTGTGCTGACCGCTCAGAGCCTGGAGCCTGCTTCGTATTCTGTGTCTCCTTCTCTCTCTCTGCTCCTCCCCCTCTCATGCTCTGTCTCTCTCTCTTTCAAAAATAAATAAACGTTAAAAAAAAAATGTAAAAAGATGTTGGTTACCATGTGTCAGAAACCACCTTATTTTTTCAAGGGGTTCAGTACTGGTTCTTAGAGCAAAAGCAGCCATCTTCTGGGTGCTGGGCATCCCAGAAGCTATATTGGAGATTGATCTATTTTTCATCAGCAGAATGGCTCCTTTTAGGGTTCTGGCCTTCAGGCAGCCTTTTCCTTGCACCTGGAGAAGGAACTGCCCAAGGGCCTTACCGGCCTCTGTTTTTGAGGAAAGTTGAGAACAAAGTGAAAAGAGGCCAGGAGTCGGGGGAGGGAAGTGGTGGCCAGGGCTAATGGACTGTGGTTTGGGGCTGGAGTCCAGGCCTGTATTGCTGACCCCTGGGCTCAGGATCCTCCCCTGGATGGAGCCTGCTCGCCCTGAAGCGGACTCCACATCTGGGGGTGGTTGCCACCACCCCCAGATCCCCCCTCTGGCTCACCTTTTGGGTGTGTCTCATCTTTAAGCTGGATGATCCGCTTTCTTTCTGCTTTTGTTGGATCTTTTTGAATTGCAAATCAGCCACACCTTACAATGTTCACGTTTTAAGTCCTGGAAATTTGCTCCACCTCGCATGCACACCGAGTTAGCATCCCTGAAAAAAGGCATAATTACTTTCAAACAGATTTTCCTTTCATTTTTCTCCACCCTTTCCTTTAATTAAGCACCTTTGCGTTTTATCTCCTTGAATCCAAAGCACGTATGTTGCTCTATGTTCTGGGTTGCTGCTTTAGGGCAGTGCAGTATATCGAGGAGTAGGAACAAGAATGTAGAACACGTTGAGTCCTTCCTGGGTGATAGTCATGAGTTGATTTAGGAAGACTCGGAATTTCCTGTGCCTCCGTTTCCCCTACTGGTAAATGCCTCTCTGTTTTACTTCCATCAGGGGCTGATCATAGGAGATAGGGAACTTCCTTGGCAAATGTTAAGTACTGATGATTGTCCATCAGTGGGTGCCGCGTGAGTTCCTGGTGATGCAGTCCCTGGGCTATGCAGGAAATGATATTGTCTCACATTTTAAATACCTTAATATTAGGGGACCATACAGTGCAATAGACATTTTGGAGCCTACTTTCCAAATGGTCCATGGGAAGGAAACCTAAGGTATCCATGGGATCTGAGTTTGCCCAGTGGAAATGTTATGTCATAGTAACACATGTTTAAGGATTAGTTTATTTCCAAGCATGCGGGGGCTATAAATTGCTTCTTAAAATTTTACTCTCCAGCACCGTGATGTTTATGTTGCTATGGTGTCAGGATTGACACTCTTGCTTGAGTGTCAGGATTGTCATTGAAAATAGATAGGCCAAAATAACAGCTTAACAGGTGGTTGTGCTTTGTGATGTTTGTAAAACCATTTTGTGAAGAGGTCCAGTACAAGTAAATCACACAACTGTGCCCTTTACTGCATTTTATATCTTACCCATGCTTGCTTTCTTCTTCTTCTTCTCCTTCTTCTTCTTCTTCTTCTTCTTTAACACATGCCTCCCTTTTTTATTTTATATATAGATTTCCCTTCTCTTTCCAGCGGTGCTATGCCAGTTTCCTGTAGTAACACAAGGTTTCAGCTCATTTTATTTAGTGGTGAATGTCCTTTCCTTATTTGTGTAGCTGGAGCCCTCCTCCTAAAAATAACCCTTCTTTGCTTTGCTTTGTGATTCTTTTTATAGCTGATGCACTCTTTATTTAAATGGAAGACCTCTTTTTAATGTGCCATTTACATACACACACGCATGTATTATATTTCATATCTATAAATACCTATTATGTATATATTTCCTTGAGAGGTGTAATCCTTAGTGAATTTGGTAGTAGTTGTTGTTTCCAATGACCTATCGTTAAGCGTTCACCCGCCGTTAAATGACAATTTTCTTTCTTTTTAGATAAAATCATAGAACCCTACCGTTAAAACCGTTCAGCTTCCTGCCCACTGTAAGAATCTTTCCTATAATGATCTTGCACGGTGATCATCTTGCCTTTTAGCCTAAATACCAGCATGGCATGGTTGCTCACTCTTCTGCGGTATGACCCCAAAAGCCATGATTGTCCTATGATTGTCCACTCATGATTGTCTTTTCATTTGTTTCATTGACGTCTGCCTCCCTGGAACGTTCATGGTCGTCACTCATTTCCCCCTCTATAATGACACAGATACGAGACACTTCCACATGCTGGCTCTTGGAGTATTTAAAGAAAACTCGAATGTCCTTTGGTTTTCTCTTCTGCTGGCTTTAATATCCACAGTTCTGTCAATGACTCACCTTACAAAATGGTTTCCAGATGCCCTCACCCTTCCCGTGGTTCTCCTTTGTCATTGGCGTTTAAAAAATACTGACCACAATGCTCTAGAGCAAGAGTCAGCAAACTTTCTGTAAAGGGCCCGAGGGATACACTATAGACCTGCCATCACATCCCTATCACAACAACTCACCCCTGGCCTGTAACACAAAAAAGCAGGCGAAGGCAGTTCTGTAAATGCATGGGCATGGCTCTGTTCTGATGACATTTTATTTGTTTATGGATACTGAAATTTGAATTTCATATAATGTTCACACTTGACAAGGTATTATTCTAATTCTAATTTAATTCAACCATTGAAAACACAAAACCCATATGTAGCTCAAGGGCCATACAAAAACAGGCATGGGCCGGGTTTGGTCCAAGATCTGGGAGGACCCGGGCTGAAAACAAGGGGAACTGTTACTTCAGCACCTAAGGCTTTGTGGATGCTTTAGCGTTAGCCGTTGCCATTTTCAGAAGCTGCGTTCAACTGCTGTTTGCTGGGGCGCCTGGGTGGCTCAGTCGGTTACGCCTCCAACTTTGGCCCAGGTCCTGATCTCACAGTTCCGTGAGTTCGAGCCCCTCGTTGGGCTCTGTGCTGACGGCTCAGAGCCTGGAGCCTGCTTCAGATTCTGTGTCTCCCTCTCTCTCTGCCCCTCCCCTGCTCACACTCTGTCTCTCTCTCTCTCTCTCTCTCTCTCTCTCTGTCAAAACAAAAACAAAACTGCTGGCTGCTTCTGACAAGGTGATCAGCTCCCTTAAGCCTCCTGGCAAAGCTCAGTCTCTCTACCCGGAGCCTGTAAGATCTACAAAAATGTCACCTTATAGCAACAACGGTCATTACCATAGGACTTTGAAATGTAAATGCGATGGATGCTGTCTGCTGATTTCAAGTTGGACAAAATGTTTTTTGATTCTTGCTTCTGTTATTTACTGTGTTGGTGAATTCTCTTAGCTTAGTGGCAGATGTAATGAGCATGCCTTTCTGTCTTTATCCAAGCCACCAACTTTTCGGTAGCATCCAAATCACAAAATATAGCTCATAATTGCTTACCTCAGTTGCAGAAACCAATAGGCATTTGGGTATAAAAATGAAGCCCTCCATTCTATTTTCATAAGCTTAAGAATGGATTATTCTCTACTTCCTCATTAGTTTTAATTTTTAAAAAATGGTCCTCATTAGATTTTGTGAAACGGTTTTGTGAAACTGTTTAACTAAGATTATAATTTAGCCTTGCGGAGGAGAAAATTTAGTAAATGGTGAAGCCAATTTTTTTTTTAAGTGTATAAACATTTAATTAAAATTATATGTTTGTTTATGTGGGCATTTCCTTAGGAAGGCTTTGCTTTCATAGGGGAAGGGGAAAGCACAGTAGGCCAACATTTGTGGAACATTCAAGTGTACCAGGACCACTGTATTTTTTATTAATATTTATTTATTTTTTGAGAGTCAGAGAGAGACAGAACATGAGCAGGGGAGGTGCAGAGAGAGGGAGACACAGAATCGGAAGCAGGTTCCAGGCTCTGAGCTGTCAGCACAGAGCCCAATGCGGGGCTCGAACCCACGAACTGTGAGATGATGACCCGAGCCGAAGTCAGTCGCCCCACCGACTGAGCCACCCAGGCGCCCCTAAGGACCACTATGTTAATTGTCTCATTTTATCCTTACAAGTCAGTGTCCAAGGTGGATCCTATTATCTTCATTTTACAGATATGGAAATCGAGGCTCACAGGATTTGCTAAAGTCACTCAGAGAGTCAATGGCAGAACTAGATTCAAACCCAGGGGTCTTTGACTACAAATTCCATTTGCTTTCTCCCCCTACACCATTGCTTTCTACAGCCAGAGAAGTTGACATTTGTTCATTAGCAAGTTAATTGCATCAGCATAGACCATTGATCCTAAAATGGATATACTGTATATTCCTGAGGTATTTACTAAAATGGATATATTTTGCAAGGTATGTCTTAGAAACAGTATAAAATGAGAAAATTGACCTCCTTCATAGAAAGAGAGTGATCAAGTTAAAACTATTTGCATTTGCCATTCTTTGGTAAAACTGGGAACATAGATACAATTGTGGATTACCTTAAAGCTATTATAAGTCTTGAGGGAAACCTTGATTGTTTTTAGAAAGCTTCTATATTTATCTAGACTCTATCTTGCAACAAGGCACTTCAAGATGCCATTATATGAATATTCAAAAACTAATAGAGCCTAGATGAGAATGTGTGATAATCTAAAGATATTTAAATCAGGGCTTTAAAAATACATTACTTCAAGTGAAAAGGGAAGTCTCGTAAACAAATTTTTTATAATTCACTATGCATTCTAATTCCACTTCTGAGTCTTTAAAAGCAGATTTATAGAAGGGGGATGAAACAAATTTTCCGAATGAAAATTCGGAGTTCTGAAAATAAAACGTATTTAATATTTTAATTGTCAACAGCTTGCCATTTTTTTCTGTTAAATTTCTGTGTTGAGATATAATTCACGTATCATAATATAGAGATACAATTCACCTATCGTAAAATTCACTTTTAGTTTTTTATTTAAAATGTTTTTTCTAATTATTTTATTTATTATTTATTTTTTAATTTAAAAGTTTTAATGTTTACTTATTTATTTTAAGAGAGAGAGAGAGAGAGAGAGAGAGCACAAACAGGGGAGGGGCAGAAAGAAGGGGAGAGAGAGAATCCCAGCAGGCCCTGCGCTGTCAATGCAGAGTCCGACGCAGGGCTTGAACTCACGAACCGTGAGTCAGACGCTCAACCGACTGAGCCACCCAGGCACCCTTAGAATTCACTCTTATAAATAAGTGTACAGGTCAGTGGTTTTAGTATATTTACAAGGTTGTGCAACCATCACCACTATCTAATTCCAGAACATTGTTTTTCATGTTTATTTATTTATTTTGAGAGAGAGAGAGCATGCACGTGAGGGAGGGGCAGAGAGAGCAGGAGGGAGAGAATCCAAGCAGACTCTGCACTGGGCTCGATCTCACGAACCCTGAAATAATGACCTGAGCTGAAATCAAGAGTCGGATGCTTAACCAACTGAACCACCCATGCGCCCGTAATTCCAGAACATTTTTATTGCCCCCCCAAAAGCCCCTACACCCATTGGCAGTCACTCCCTATTAGCCCTTTTCCCCAGCCCTTGGCAACCAAAGTCTACTTTCTATCTTTATGAATTTGCATAATCTGGACATTTCATATAAATGGAATCATACAATATACGGCCTTCTGTGCCTGGCGTCTTTCCCTTAGCGTAATGTTTTCAGGGTTCATCCATGTTGTAGCATGAATCAGTGCTTCATCCCTTTTTATGGCCGTATTTCCTTAATGACTAATACTGCTGAGCATCTTTTTCACGTACTTAGTGGGCTATTTATAAATCTTGGGAGAAAGTTCGGTTCCCGTTACGGATCTATTTATCGTTGGGTTGAAGAGTGCCTGTATTCTGGATGTTAGACCTTATCAGAGACATAATTCGCAGATTATTTCCCCCCATTGTGGGGGTTGTCTTTTTTAGTTTCTGGATAATGTCCTTTGAAGCACAAGCACTTTAAATTTTGATGAAGTCCAATGTATCTGTTTTCACTTTGGCTCTTTTCGCTCTCTGTGTCCTGTCTAAGAAACCATTCCCTAGTCCAAGGTCACAAAGATTTACACTTAAGGTTTCTTCTAAGAGTTTTATAGTTTCAGTTCTTACATTTAGGTCTTTGGTCCGTTTTGAGTTAATTTTGTGTAACTCAAAACGTGTAAGGTAGTGATCCAAATTCATTCTGTGGCACGTGGCTTTCCATTTGTCCCACCACCATGTGTTGGAAAAGATTGTTTTTCCCCACTGTATTGCAGAACTTCCTCTTTCTCCCTCAACATTTTGATCCTGAGATTGATGCATCTAACTATCATTCATTCATTTTTATGGCTGTGTAGTATACTTAAAAAGTTTTATTTATTTAAGCAGTCTCTTAAAAATTTTTTTAATGTATATTTATGAAAAACAATTTTTTCATGTTTATTTTTGAGAGAGGGAGAGAGAGAGACAGACAGAGCATGAGTGGGGGAGGGGCAGATTGCTAGGGAGACCTAGAATCTGAAGCAGGCTCCAGGCTCTGAGCTGTCAGCACAGAGCCCTACCTATGCGGGGCTTGAACCCACGGACCGTGAGATCGTGACCTGAGCCGAAGTCGGAAGCTTAACCCCGGTGCCCCTAATGTATATTTATTTTTGAGAGAGAAAGACAGAGTGCGAGAGGGAGACACCGAGTCCTAAGCAGGCCTCAGGCTCTGAGCTGTCAGCACAGAGCCCGATGCAGAGCTCAAACCCACCAACCGCAAGATCGTGACCTGAGCTGAAGTTGGACACTTAACTGACTGAGTCACCCAGACGCCCCTATTTATTTAAGCAATCTCTACACCCAACGTGGGGCTGGAACTCATAGCCCCAAGATCAAGAGTCCTGCGCTTTTCTGACTGAACCAGCCAGGCCCCCCTTATGGCTGTAATATCCTCTTATATGAATCTGCCAAAATGTTTTTATCCGCTGTTTGATCCATGCACACTGGGTTGTTCCTAGAGTTTCGCTTTTAGGAACACTGGTGCTGAGAACAGACTTGAAACTATTTCTTACTACCCATGTGTGAGAATGTGTGGGGAATATACCTAGAGGTGTAGAGTTACACACATGTTCTCCAAAGTGATGGTAATATTTATGCTCCTATCAGCTACGTATAAGAGTTACATTTGGGGGCGCCTGGGTGGCTCAGTCGGTTGGGCGGCCGACTTCGGCTCAGGTCATGATCTCGCGGTCCGTGAGTTCGAGCCCCACATCAGGCTCTGTGCTGACAGCTCAGGGCCTGGAGCCTGTTTCAGATTCTGTGTCTCCCTCTCGCTGACCCTCCCCTGTTCATGCTCTGTCTCTCTCTGTCTCAAAAATAAATAAAACGTTAAAAAAAATTAAAAAAAAAAAAAAAAGAGTTACATTTGGGAGAACTCCGTTTTTAAACATTCTGTTTGTTTAGCGTCTGTCTGAAAACAGTCATTACCTAAAGGAAAGTTGTAGTATTTGCAAGTGAAATCTGCCTTTTGGGCTTCTGATATTTTATTAGTAAGAATTATTCTGAACGAGTGAAAGGTCCTTAGCTGGAAAACCTAGTATGCAATCAGTGTCTCTTTAATTTGTGAATATTAGTCTGAGGCTTGAGCAGATCTTTGGCTGGTCGAGGTCCTGAAACTTTCTGCTACTAGTAAATGAGCGTGTGTGTGCTTCATCATGGCCAGCCCACTGTTGCTGTCTTACACAGAGCCTGAAGCAAGTGTGATATAACAGTTGGTGGAACCAGGGTATGGAGGGGTGGGTGGGAGGATGCTTCCCTTTCTTGGCATCCACATGTTTGCACACAGTGGTGATGCTGAGTAAAATTGTGTCCACGATGATGGGAAACATGGCCTATCTTATCTTGTAGTATTGTGTGAAAAGGTTGACTGATGACAGTTTGGGCCAATGGTGCTCAGAACTCGGAAGGAGATGGAAATGCCCTCTGGGGTGGGGACACATCCACTGCTTATGATTAAAGGGAGCTGCGCCAGACCTCCAGTGTGGTCCAGGCAGATGGGTAGCGACAGGCTGGTGGCCGCCAGGAGGTGGCCAGAGGCCTCTGGAGGGCAAGCGGGTGGGGGGCGCGGGCCTCTCGCCCAGCAGCATCAGAGAAGCACGCGGGGAGGTGCTCCAGCTCAGAGTGGGGCTTAGTGACGGGATGCCAGTTACGAAGCAGGAGTGAGGGTGGAGGGAAGGAGGAGGTTGGCAAGACGCTCCGCCCTCCCCAACCTTAGGGGCTCTTCAGTAGGTCATCAGGCCCCGTATTAAAGAAAATGGAACTAGGATGGAAGGAAGCAACTTAGTCTCAGGAATTAGTTGATGTTATGCCTCACGCTATATAGACTGAACATTTATATATGCGCCCCCCTGCACCCCCACCCCCCACCAGATTCATTTGAAACCCAGTCCCCGATGTGATGGTGTTTGTTGCTGGGGCCTCTGAGAGCCCTCAAGAATGGGGTTAGGGTTTTTATCAAAGAGACCCCAGAGTGCCGCCTCGACCCTTCTTCCGTGTGAGGGCACAGAGAGAACATAGCCATTTATGCACCAGGAAGCAGGCCTTCGACCAGACACTGAATGTGCTTGTGCCTTGATCTCGGACTTCTTAGCCCCCAGAACTGTGAGAAATAAACTTGTTTTGCTTATGAGCCACCCAGCGTGTGGTATTTTGTTACATCAGCCCGAATGGACCGAGACAGCTCGTTCCTGGAACCGGCTCACGATAGCAAAGCTAGGTGGGCCCGACCTCTACTCCTCCCACAAATAGTAGCCGTCATTGTTTTTTGGGTGCTTCATAGGGGCTAAGCATTTACGTATATTCCTTTGTTCGCTGCACACAATCATCCTATGAAGTGGCTTCCGTTACTGCCTCCTGTTTGTTACAAATGGGAAAACCGAGGCACAGAGCCGCTAGATGACTTTTCAAACAGGCAGTCATGCCTTCACTTCAACCTCGTGTTATCTTTATGGTCTTAGATAAGACAACTCCATTTTCTGTTACAGTTTATTTATGAAGTAAGAGCCTGGTTTGCCCATCATACGTGGAAGTGCCTCACACCTTTGCCTAGAGTACGGTGTTCGTTAATACTTCTACTGAGGGGCGCCTGGGTGGCTCAGTCGGTTGCGCGTCCGACTTCGGCTCAGGTCATGATCTCACGGTTTGTGGTTCGAGCCCCGTGTTGGGCTCTGTGCTGACGGCTCAGCCTGGAGCCTGCTTCCGATTCTGTGTCTCCCTCTTTCTGCCCCTCCCTACACATGCTCTGCCTCTCTTTCTCTCAAAGGTGAATAAACATTTAAAAAAAAAAAAATACTTCTACTGAAAAACCTTTCCGGACTGAGGAAAGGACTTGGCCTGGGGCCTGGAGCAGGGTTTAATGTTGTGTGCAAAAATCAGGTACTTCGTCTAGGGAGAGAAGAGAGACATGGCGGGCGGGGGTGGGGGGTCAACATTCCAAGCAAGTACTGACAGAACTAGATGCGTCTTCCAACTAGCCCCAGGATGCCTGGCATTAACCCAGTCCTCCAGCTCAACTGGAAAGTAGATACTTGACAGTTTCTCACTTGTTTGCACACTCCTGCTCTCCGTGACCTTACACACACACAAGTAGGGGAGGGGCAGAGAGAAGGAGAGACAGAATCCCAAGCAGGCTCCGTGCCATGAGCGCAGAGCCCGATGCGGGGTTGGAACTCAGGAACTGTGGGATCACGACCTGAGCGGAGATCGAGAGTCAGATGCTTAACCGACTGAGCCACCAAGGCACCTCCTTTTTTTTTTTTTTTTTTAAACAATTGCTTTTCTTTTTCTTTTTCAAATGTTTATTTATTTCTGAGAGAGAGAGAATGTGTGCATGTGTGGGAGGGGCAGATGGGGGTCCGGGAGAGGATCTGAAGCAGGTCCTGTGCTGACAGCAGAGAACCTCATGTGGGGCTCAAACTCACAAACTGTGAGGTCATGACCTGGCCAAAGTCAGATGCTTAACTGACTGAGCCACTTGGGTATGCCCCCCCATTTTTTTTTTTTAAAGTAAACTCTGCCCTCAGTGTGGGGAATCGAACTCATGACCCTGAGATCAAGATCTGCACGGTCTGTGACTGAGCCAGCCAGCTGCCCCTCTCCTGCCTTTCTTTAGCTCATGAATCTCATGGTGTTGCTTCAATTAGATTGTAAGATTCCTAATAACAAGACCCACGTCTGCCTTCCCCGAATCCCTTGGATCCACATAGCCCCCTTTATGAGTCTATGTCCATTAAAGTCTTCTGGACAGACTTTTCCTATCACCCTCTGCCCTCCTTCGTACCCCGTGCTAATAAAGTGTTGGCTGTATTACAGCTACATGGACATGGTTATATCCTGGCCTCAAGATACCCTTAACAAATGAAATCTAAAGTGGCAGACCTTTGGGGCACCTGGGTGGCTCAGTCGGTTGAGTGTGCAACTTCTGTTCAGGTCATGATCTCGCAGTTAGTGGGTTTGAGCCCCGCGTCGATCTCTGTGATGACAGCTCAGAGCCTGGAGCCTGCTTCGGATTCTGTGTCTCCCTCTCTCTCTCTGCCCTTCCCCTGCTCATGCTCTGTCTCTCTCTCTCAAATAAATAAACATTAAAAAAAAATAAGTGGCAAATCTTTTTGAACCCCAAAACTCATTCTAGATTCACACTTTATTCTGTCTGAAGGTTTATAACATTTTCTGAAGCTCATGTTTTACTCCTCTCTCTTCTGGATGATTTGCAAGGAGCTTTGGCCGAAAGCGATAAAGTCCTGACTGAGACGTGCTACCTGTGCAATAGTCACATCTTCCAGAATGAAAATGTTGACTTTAAAAAAATCATGCTTGCCTGACAAACAAACCTGAATACTTTTTATACGTGGTAGATGTGTCAAAAGGTCTTAATTTTTTTTTTTTTTTTTTTTTTTTTTTACTTCATTTGCTCGTAAGTTGAAGGACAATCACAAAGTTGAAGGCAGTATCAGTGTTACATATGGAATAATATGGAAAACGGCATGGCTGTGACTGGAGTGTAACGAACACAGGAACCGACTGAAAATTCACTTAACTTTCCAAATCAGGCTTTGTACTTTGTGTAGAAAAATGTACGCCTCCTTTTCTTTTCTTTTCCTTTCTTTTCTTTCTTTTTTTTTTTTTTTAATTTGAGAGAAGGAGAGCAAGGGAGTGGGGCAGAGGGAGAGGGAGAGAGAGAGAAAGAGAGGGAGGGAGAATATTGGAAGCAGGCTTCACATTCAGCACAGAGTCCGACCTGGGATCAAGACCTGAGCCAAAATCAAGAGTCAGATGCTCAACTGATGGCACCACCCAGGAGCCTCTCTCTCTTTCTTGCTCTCTCTTTTTTAAGATTTTATTTAATTTATTTTTAATTTAATTGATTTATTTTTTAACTTCCATCCAAGTTAGCATATAGTGCAACAGTGATTTCAGGAGTAGATTCCTTACTGCCCCTCTTACCCATTTAGCCCATCCCCCCTCCCACAACCCCTCCAGCGTCCCCTGTTTATTCTCCATATTTAAGAGTCTTCTTATGTTTTTGTCCCCCTCCCTGTTTTTATATTATTTTTGCTTCCTTTCTGCTATGTTAAGATTTTATTTTTAAGAAATCTCGACACCCAACGTGGGGCTCAAACTTGCAACACCAAGATCAAGAGTCACAGGCTCAGGGGCGCCTGGGTGGCTCAGTCGTTTAAGTGTCTGACTTCGGCTCAGGTCATGATCTCACGGTCCGTGGGTTCTAGCCCCACATAGGGCTCTGTGCCGACAGCTCAGAGCCTGGAGCCTGCTTCCGATTCTGTCTCCCTCTCTCTCTGCCCCTCCCCCACTCATGCTCTGTTTCTCTCTGTCTCTCAAAAGTGAATAAACGTTTAAAAAAGAAAAGAGTCACAGGCTGTACTGAGTTAGGCATAGGAAGCCCTATGCCTCCTTTTTGTTATTTATATATATATTTGACTTACAATGGACGATGAAGAAGCTGTATTTTTTACTTAAGGATGTATAACCTAGGAGAAACAAGGTGGTCATAGGGA
Organism: Panthera leo; assembly: GCF_018350215.1. NCBI lineage: Eukaryota > Metazoa > Chordata > Mammalia > Carnivora > Felidae > Panthera > Panthera leo. The sequence goes on along the minus strand of NC_056692.1, from coordinate 47,484,463 downwards.
GATGCGGTGTATTTTTGCATAAATTCCTTGCGCCCCCCCCCCCCCCCCCCCAGCTCTTGTCCAGGTTCCCAGGTGGAGGGATGCTGATGTGCTGGGGTGGGGTCCTGCCATATTTGAGAAATTCGACTTTTGCTTTATCACATTCCTCTCTCATGTAACTTGGCATCTATATCCCCATTCAAGAAGAATTTATATTAGTGATCTAAGTTGCCCTTAAGAGGAAATGTTCCAACATTCGGGACCCTCCTGGTTCTTGAGCCCAATGTGGTGTCAGTGAGGGTAGGAGAGGCACAGTTAACTTGATCTCCGTTTCATCTCTTGGTTGGGTCTCCTGTTGCACAAACCTCGAGTATTTAAAGTCTTGAATCTGTTCTTTTTTTGTTTTTTTCTATAACATTCTAGATGTCCTTTGCTGTGGATCGTATTTGTGTTTGCACCCTTTTTAAATAGTTTCTCATCAATTGTCCTGCTGATAGCATACCTTTGAGGTCATTACCATTGTAAAGATCTCCTTGGTATCCTGCTGACCTGGTTTTGACTGCTTAGCTGATGGAACTAGACCTATTGGAGTATCCTTTCTTTGGGTGGGAAGTACGTGTCATAAATCTTATCCACAGATGATTTGAGTCTTTAGGCTCCCAGCCACATGACTTCATTATTAGGCAGTAGATTAAGATCTCCTTATTGCCTTGCAGACTATATAAAGCCTCCAGAATACCTATTTTTTTAAGAGACTAAATTTCTAACTTGCTCAATTGGTTTGTTTATGGCCGTGCTGCTCTGCTGGCCCTGGGAGAAGACAATTTTACATTTAAATGGAATATTCCAACTTTGCTTAGTAAGTAGTGACCTAAAAATTACAACGCATGGAAACGGAACTTCAGTGTTTCACACGAAAAGTTCTGTCACAAGAGAATCCCCGTTTTCCATTCTTTGGGTAGGTAGGCACGTTTCTCCACGCGTTGCACGAAACAGTCTTGCTGGAGGGGAGGAAACAAACAAGAAATCAGCAACCACCGAGTATGGGGTCATATTAGGAATCCGGCTTACTGTGATCATGATGAAAGCAAATGCCCTTGACCAGTGGAAATGGACACTGGCGATCCCTTGGGTTGTTGCTTAGGATTAGGTTGGTGTTACAGAGTAACCGCTTCTTTCTAGGCCAGGTGACGTGGTAAGGGGCAGAGAGCAGCATCCTCTGCCCCCAATTAACACCAGATGCACAACTCCGGGAAATTACGCAGAGACCGTGGCTCGAAACCACGGTAAAAGTTTGCTTAGGGAGACGAGAAAGGGAGCGAAAAATGTGAGAGCAAAAAGGGAGGTGGCCGGGCAAGGTTGGAAAAGACAGGCAGGTGTAGGAGCTGAGGGGAGGAAATAGGTACATATGGCGGGGAAATGGAAGCTTTCTCGGTTGCTCTGTCAGCAGCATTTCATTGGCAACAATTCTAGAAGTTTCCTATTTCTGGGGCAGAGCGTAGATCTGGTGCATTTCCTAGGAAGACAGATTTACATCCAGCAAACGGCATCTCAAATTGCTGTGCCACACTCGTGGATCCTTCTCTGTGTCCTTGTCTGAAGTTTTGTGGCTTCAGGACATGCTTTAGATGAGAGGGGTAGCCAGACTTTTCATAGCTCCTGGGACACTTTCTAGTTCTGACCTTAAATATGATATCAGGAAAATTCTGAGAAAAGGAAGACCCTCTTTCTCCTGAATCACACGGTACGTTGACTCATGAGACAGCAACAACAACAAAAAAACGTTTTGTTCCAGAAAGATCCACTTGTGGCTGCACTTAAAGCACAAAGTAATCAGAGACAAGTCACGCTCTCGTTTTGCTTTGTGCTCGTGGGCCTGATATTAGTCTGTCTTTGATCCCTGAGGGGGTGGGAAGAAGGCAATGCTTTTCAGGTTGGAGCTAAAAAAAGGCACTCCGTGGAAGGGAATATATTTTATTGATCAATGATTAGTGAGCCTTTTTATGACATGCTTGGTATGAAATACAATTTGAAAACCTTCAAAGAAAGGTTCTTGGGAATTACGAAGTCACAGCCGGGTCGGCATGCCCCTAAACACAGCCAGAAACATTGGCGCAAAAATCTCAACGTGCAGCCAAGTTCCTAAATTCTTGGGGGGCGTACAGAGACGAAGCAGTGCAATTTCCTGCTTGTGTCTTTATTTACATGGCATTTCCTGACATTTAATGTGTTTTCTCATCACAGAGCACTTAGTGTGTCAGTATTCAGGCTTCTTCTCCAGTATTCCTTTGGATCAAATCAATAGTCCTTTACTCCTATGTGTGTGTAGTGCAGATAAAATCAGCAATGCCTCATGTGGGTCCTCACGTGCAATGAAGCCACCAGGATGATGATGTATTACCGCTGATGTGAACTAGAACATACTTGGCCCTCGTCTCTGGGGGGGCCTTGGCTCTGTAGGGTCCTTATGGGTATGAGGGAAGATGGCTCTTGGAGAGACCTCTGTGTCCTCGTCTCTGGCTTCCTCCCAGGTCGGCTGAGTGAAGGCTTTCCTCCTCATAGCGTGAGTGATTTCTTGGCAGGTGGAAGAAGAACTTTAGGTTTTTACCCTGTGTTGGATTCATCCACACACACGGCCCGTATCTAAGATGCACGTCTTTTTTTTTTTTTTTTTTTTTTTTATGTTTATTATTTTTGAGAGACAGAGAGCAGGGAGAGGGACAGAGAGAGAGGGAGACCCAGAATCTGAAGCAGGCTCCAGGCTCCGAGCTGTCAGCACAGAGCCTGACACGGGGCTCGAACCTGTGAACCACGAGATCGTGACCTGGGCCGAAGTCGGACGTTTAACCGACTGAGCCACCCAGGCGCCCTCCTCCCCCACCTTTAAAAAAAATATATTTATAAGGGGCGCCTGGGTGGCTCAGTCGGTTAAGCGTCCGACTTCGGCTCAGGTCACGATCTCACAGTCTGTGAGTTCGAGCCCCTCGTCGGGCTCTGGGCTGATGGCTCAGAGCCTGGAGCCTGCTTCCGATTCTGTGTCTCCCTCTCTCTCTGCCCTTCCCCCATTCATGCTCTGTCTCTCTCTGTCTCAAAAATAAATAAAAACGTTAAAAAAAATAAAAAAAAATATTTATCTATTTTTGAGAGAGCACAAGCGGGGGAGGGGTAGAGAGAGAGAGGGGGCGGACAGAGGATCCAAAGCAGGCTCGGAGTGGTCCTCACAGAGCCCGTCGTGGGGCTCCAACTCACAAACCACAAGATCATGACCTGAGCTGAAGTTGGGCACCCTATAGACTGAGCCACCCAGGCGCCCCTAGGGTGCATGTCTTTTACCTGGGTGTCAAAGACTCGGAAACAGAGGACGGAAACTTCTGGAACCCGTTTATGTTGTTTCAGAACACTTGTGCCCAGTGTGGTATCGAGAGGCAGGTTGCTGCTTTACAAGGTAACCCTCCTGCGGATTATGATCGTCCTTAAATCACTTTGCCTGCAGCCGCACTCTTGCGTGGCCTTAGCGAAGTTACTTTGATCTTGAAATGTGGCAAAGAGACAGTGTCCATCTAGTAAATATGTATCAAGTTCTGGGAAGGCTGTGGCGAATGAGCCAGCACAGCCTTCCTTCCACAGTCTAGCACGGCCAAGGCAATTAGAGACCTTCCAGAAATAGTATTGAGAGGCAAATCCCACGTATAGGTGATGCATGAGGGCCACAGGAAATGACCTCAAACTGAAGTCAAGATTCACAGTACGAGAGACGAGCCCAGAATCTGTGAACTCAGAACCCAGCAAGTGAGCCGGTAGAACTTGCAGGAAGGATGACTCAATTGTGACTGTAATGAAGACGGCTTAAGCCAAGTCATCTGAAGAAACGACACTAGCATATGCTTGGAAAGAATAAGAAAGAATAAAAGGAGAGACGGAGGAAAACAAAGCGAGTGTCTTCTCAGGCCTCTTCCAGGAAGGGAGGGGGTCAGAGCCCTTTGACATTGTCGAACTTCCTTCCGTGGTGTAGAGTTGGGGGCAGCGGGCGGGTTAGAGGCAAAACAGGGCTTTGGAGCCAGACTAAGTTGGAATCCCAGTTCTGCCACTTCTTATTAGGTGTTTGACCTTGAACAAGTCATTTCAAACCTCCTGAGCTTCAAAGTGGGCTGAGAGAGGGGCACCTGGGTGCCTCAGTCGGTTGAGTGTCCCACTCTTTTTTTTTTTGAGAGTGAGTGAGAGAGCACGTGGGAGGGGCAGAGAGAGAGAGAGAGGGAGAGAGAGAGAGAGGGAGGGAGGGAGACAGAGAATCCCAAGCAGGATCTGCAGTGTCAGCACAAAGCCTATTACATGAACGGTAAGTTCATGACCTGAGCCAAAATCAAGGGTCAGATGCCAGCAGACGCCCTGAGTGTCCAGCTCTTGATTTTCAGCTTAGATCATGATCCCAGGGTTGTGGGATTGAGCCCTACATTGGGCTCCACACTGAGCACTGAGCGTGGAGCCTATTTGAGATGCTCTCATTCTCTCTCTCTCTCTCTCCCTCCCTCCCTCCCTCCCTCCCTGTCCCTTTCTGTCTCTCCCACTGTCCCTCTCTCTCCCTGTTCCCCCCCCTCTTTTCCCCTCTCCCCCATTTGTGTGTGCAATCCCTCTCTCTATAGTAAAAAAAAAAAAAAGTGGCGGGGGGTGCGCCTGGGTGGCCCAGTCGGTTAAGTGTCTGACTCTGATTTTAGCTCAGGTCACGATCTCACAGTTTGTGGGTTCAAGCCCTGCATGGGGCTCTGTGCTGGCAGGGCAGAACCTGCTTGGGATTCTCCCTCTCCTTTTGCCTCTGTCCTTCCACCGCTCGTGTCTCCCCCTGCCCCCAAAGAAACAAATAAACATTTAAAAAATTTAAAAAACTGAAAAATAGTGTATGTGCCTAAATATGATCTACATTCAGCAGGTGCTGCCTCTGCTCTTAAGGGGTGGAGCTTGGGTTTGAAAACCCAGTTATGTCTGGGTTCTGTTACTCCCAGACGTCAGCATACTTGCTTTCAAAAAAGTTTTTTTTTAAATTTTAATTATTTTGCTCTTTTTTTTTTTTAAATATGAGAAAGAATATAAGGATTTTAATTGTAATACTGTTCAGTTGCCAACTGTTTTGATATGTTGAACAAAGTCCATTGATTCTTCGTGGAGGAGGGCTTGTTGGAGCGTGTGAGTCAGGCACCTGCATCATTAACTTGTCCAGAAGCTCTTTGCAGCAGATTGATTTTAAAAGCCCCCAGCAAAACAGGATTTCATTTAATGGAAATATTGTCAGGATGGCACTGAGATTTGGATTTGGCTTTCAAATCATGTGTTACAAGTCAACTAAAGGTCTTTTCCCTGACAGACATACGAACCACGATGCCTTGCAACTTCTGTCGTCTCTAAGGGCCTTGCCTGGGGGTGATATTCACCCGGAGCATCCTTGGTACCTTGCTCGGCAGGTGTGGCTTTTCTAAGGGCGAGGACATGGGCTTGGTATGTAGAGTTGGTGACATCTGGTGACCGGTATTTTCAGCCTACAAGGGTACGTGGTCTACCTGCATTGGAGTGGTGATCTGTGTGCGTCCAGATTGTGTCCCTGTGGGTTTCCATCCAAAGGCGAAGGACAAATAAATACAAGAAAGTTGCTAAAAGGAGACACCTGGGTGGCTCACTCGGTTAAGCGTCCGGCTCTTGGTTTTGGCTCATGACCTCACGTTTCATGGGTTTGAGCCCCGCAACGTGCTCTGTGATGATGGTGCAGAGCCCTCTTGGGATTCTCTCTCTCTCCTCCTCTCTCTCTCTCTCTGCCCATCCCACGCATGCTCTCTCTCTTTCAACATAAATAAACGAAAGAAAAGAAAAAGTTGCTAGAAGAAAGAGGAGAGCTTGAAAAGTAGGCTCCAGATTGGTATCCAGCCTGGAAGGAATATGCACCACCCCCCCCCCCCCCAACTTTCTACATGCAGAGCGTTGCAGTGTTACTTCTTGGGTGTGTTTATCCTTATGTAGATTCAGTACCGAAACATCCAGATTGGTTTCAGGGGAGAGGTTTTGAGTAGATTCCTTGCAACGCTGCAAGTCATGCTTCTCTGAAATTGGTTTAACACCCATCCAAACCCCACTGGTGTTTCTGTTACACCTTACAGCTATTCCTGTGCGCTTCGTAATAAATGACCCTCTGTAGAGGAAGAAGAGTCACCAGTTCATTGTACAGAAGGACGAGGCCCTCGGAAATGGCGACAGATGACTCAAGATATGCCACCTGTTAACGAGGCGCATTGCTTCCGCAGAAATCCTAGCTATAGGCAAACTTTCTCTCAAAGGGTCAGCAAGTAACTGTTTTTCGGCTCTGCAGGCCATAACACGTCTTGTCACAGTCATTCAGCTCTGCTGTTGTAGCTCAGGGACAGCCATAGACGATGGTTTAATGGAATGAGTGTGACCGTGTTTCGATAAAACTTTATTTAGCAAACGGGCCTCTGGCATGGAGCCCCTGGTGTGGTGACACATGCATAGGTTATCATAAACTTCCTGTACCCCTGTGAGTATGAAAGTTCATACTTTGGAGTAAGAAACTCTTTGGAATATAACAGAGAAAGAGAGTTTTCGTATTTACACATCACAGTGTTTTCTTACAGCCTATTTAATTTTTAGATAAGTGGTCCACATTTATTTCCTGGAAACTAGATTCCTCATAAAAGCTTGGTAAGGGTACCCACGTTTGATACGAAACTAATTGACGATGGTTGAACTCTTGGTAACTTTGAAGTTAATTTTCACGTGCCAGCAACGTTCTCAGTGCCACGTTTCACGCATGTCTCCTTTGTAGCAAGCACAAGCGTGGGATCCCTGAAATTCCTTGCTCCCATCCCAGGTGACTCTCTTAATGCTGAGAGTGTCCACGATTCCCCTGGGAGAAGTTCTCCTGGTCGTCTGGGCTAAGTCCACACTAGTACGTAGGGCTTTGTGGTGTTGTGAGACTCTATTCCTCTCACACAGTTTACACTTCCTTACTACTGAACCCTCCTCTGACCCGATTCCTCGCACAAGAGAGCGCAAGCCGGATCTGCCATTTTTTCAAAGTCATCCTTCGTTGCCCACGAACATTGGCTGCACCCCGAGCTTGGCTGTGAACGGATTATTCTCACCAGGACCTGTTAACACAAGTTTCATCGCTCCCAAGGCTAAAAATAAGCCATATTTAACACTTGGAAGCAAAATTCCAGGCGAATATATAACCTGATTTGATTGAATCTTCGTTGAAAATGTTAATGGTGGAATCAAATGCTTACCTTTAGGGTGGAATGTTGCATTTTCTCTGTGGACGGGTGGAGAGAAATCAATTCCACCTATCAATTGATATAATCAGAGATGGGTGGATGCCTAAGCATCTGAAATGACAGTAGTTCCTCTTGTTTGAGGGCCTTCCCCCCAACCCCCTGCTTCCCATTTGTGGCACACTGCCATTGAGTGACAGTCTTTTTATTTTTTTTTATTTTTTTAAATGTTTATTCTTTTGAGAGAGAAATAGAGCCTGAGTGGGGGAGGGGCTGAGACAGAGGGAGACACAGTATCTGAAACAGGATCCAGGCTCCAAGCTCCAAGCTGTGAGCACAGAGCCCCACGTGGGGCCCGAACTCATGAACCATGAGATCATGACCTGAGCCGAAGCCGGATGCTTAGCCGACTGAGCCACCCAGGCGCCCCTGACTGACACTCTTTTATTTAAATCATGCTGCGACGTTATAGGATTTAGGGATATTAGAATTTAGGGATACTTAGTGTCTGCTACGATACAGAAACAGAATGTGCCTAGGAGATAACAGATATTAATTATAGTCATTTGTGAGTGATGGCATTATAGATGACTTCTGTGACTTTTCTGTTTCACACATGCTCTGTAGTGAATATGTATTACTCTAAGAAAAACCGTGCTAAGGCTTTCAAAGTTTTTTGCCAGTAAGTACATTTTACGACCTGACCCAGTACAAACCTGCATTTCTGTGTTTATCAAATTAAAACAAAGAGTTTCATGAAACATTAGTTAACCTTTCTGCTACCTGTCCTCACCTCTGACTTTTTTTTTTTTTTTTTTTTTTTACTACTTGTCTATTCTGTTTTACCGAATGCAGAGAAAGAAAGAAGAGAGTATAGGTATTGACCAACTGAAATGATTTCATGAGCCACTGATGGGTAAATTGAAAAATACTGATTATATAGTGCAGTCATGCCAGACTTTTATTTCATGGGTCAGTAAAATTTCAGAAGAAATTTCAGCGAATGATGTAAGATCATTCACTTATGATGTTGCAGAATAAGGATATTCTAGGGGCGCCTGGGTGGCTTAGTTGGTCTGACTCTTGATTTCAGCTCAGGTCATGATCTCACGGTTTGTGAGTTTGAGCCCCGTACTGGGCTTTGTGCTGGCAGTGCGGAGCCTGCTTGAGATTCTCTCTCCCTCTCTCTCTCTGCCCTTTCCTGCTTACTCTCTCTTCCAAAAAATAAAAATAAAAAAAAAATTTTTAAAAGATATTCTAAAACTTAAATTGCTATTCCGTCATTAATTTTTCATGTTTACAATTTGGGGGGAATTTTCATGTCAAAATATCCTTTCTTTTATGAAAGACTATTTCGTGGTTTTTTTTTTTTTTTTATTTTATTATTCTTGAGAGAGAGAGAGAGAGAGAGAACACAAGCAGGGGAGGGGCAGACAGAGAGGGAGACACTGAATCCGAAGCAGGCTCCAGGCTCCGAGCTGTCAGCACAGAGCCCAACACGGGACTCGAACTCATGAACTGCGAGATCATGACCTGAGCCAAAGTCGGACACTTGACCGACTGAGCCACCCAGGCCCCCCAAGAAACGTTTATTGGTTAAAAAAAAATTTTTTTTAACGTCTATTTGTTATTGTGAGACAGAGAGAGACAGAGCATGAGTGAGGGAGGGGCAGGGAGGGGGAGACACAGAATCCGAAGCAGGCTCCAGGCTCTGAGCTGTCAGCACAGGGCCCGACGCGGGGCTCAAATTCACAGAGGGCGAGATCATGACCTGAGCTGAAGTCGGACGCTTAACCAACTGAGCCACCCAGGCGCCCCTATGAAAGAATATTTAAACGTGAAACTTTGTAAAGGGTACAGTTTCGGGATGTAAATAGTGAATATATTTAGCTTTCTGAAAACAGACAGCACTCACTTTGTTTTTTTCTCTCTGGCAGTGAACTGGTGCAAATTTTGCAAAGCAGTAACATTTAGGAATCATCGAGAAGTTATCAGTGTTGCCAAAAGAGTGTTGCTTTGGGACGGTACAATGTCAGCAACCAGTTCTGAATCCTGGCCATTTAGGGCACATCACTCAACTTTTCAGAGCCTCCTTCTTTCTGTTCATCTGCAAAAGGGGTACCTTTCAGAGGTATAGAGATAAGATTTATAAAGGGTTTAAGACCATTGCAGATGCAGAGGTGTTGATAAATGTTACCCTCTCAGGATCATTCCCTCTCTCTGCTGCTTTTGTGATTAGGAAATTCTGGAATGTGGGAAGAAGTCTGTTATTATGTGCTTCTGCACGATGATGTGCTATCCCATTAAGGACCTTTAATGTGAAGAACACTTGTTTGTTTCTTGTCTTGTCTTACCCTCAAGATTTAGCCCTGTTTTCACGCCCTGCCAGCCTCTTTCTACAACATCACTCATGACAGGAGCGCAGCTCGCTGGGTCGTCTGGTTTTAGGGCACGATTAGAAAACATTCCTTGATAGTACAGTGAGGTTGAAGTTTCGAAGCTGGCGGTTTTGGCTGGTAAGGCCTTGGAAGTTGAGCAGAAAACCAAGACTAAGGAAAGGATGTGCTTAAAATAGTTCTCATGCGCCCTCTGTTTAATGACATGGTAATTTGCAAAACAGACTGGTTTCTGTGGCCTTGACTGCTGATAGAGGTTTGTCCCCTACTACAGTTCCTCTTCAGAGTACAAACACGGACACGTGCACAACTCCTACATCTCTGCACCTACTTCATTTCCAAGGGCTTGATGAGGATCGTTTATTCCAAAAGTCGTGCCTTTCTTGACCACGGACTCTGTTTATTTCAGCAACATCTTTGTTTACTCAAAGTCCCCTCTCGTTGGCCAATGTCTTTTTCAAAAAAAAATTTGAATTTGAAAAAATTCAACAAATTTTTTTAAATGTTTATTTATTTTTGAGAGAGAGACCGAGTGCGAGCAGGGGAGGGGCAGAGAGAGAGAGGGAGACACAGAATCCGAAGCAGGCTCCAGGCTCTGAGCTGCCGGCACAGAGCCCGACGTGGGGCTCGATCCCACGAACTGTGAGATGATGACCTGAGCCGAAGTCTGATGCTTAGCCGACTGAGCCACCCAGGCGCCCCAGCAAATACCTTTATCAGATATTTTCAGTTTTGTCCAGCACCGACCATACCCGCCCTACCTTCTATTTTATTCCCATTGGGTTTGCCCTCCGGGAAAGCTCCAACCATCTGAAACTCAGGAAATGACCTGGGTGTTCCTGGGAAGGAAGGTTTATATTTATCCAGATCCTGTAAATGTTTCTAGAATGTTTCCTATAATAATAGCTAACCTTTTGGTGGGCTTGCTATGTTCTAGAAACTTTGTTACAGCCTTTGTTACCGGAACGTTATCTCATTCAACTCTAAGAAAAAAGAAATACAGTAAAACCTTGGATTGCTGGTAACTTGTTCTGCCGGTGTTCCACAAGACGAGCAGATGTTTCTAAATACATTTTAACTTGATAAAAGAGCGATGTCTTGCAATTTGAGTTAGTACCTGCCGCCGAACGTCACAGGATCACAGCTGAGCCAATGGCTCTTGAAATCCGCCTTGAGGGGCGCCTGGGTGGCTCAGTCGGTTAAGCGTCCGACTTCAGCTCAGGTCACGATCTCGCGGTCCGCGAGTTCGAGCCCCGCGTCGGGCTCTGGGCTGACGGCTCAGAGCCTGGAGCCTGCTTCTGATTCTGTGTCTCCCTCTCTCTCTGCCCCTCCCCCGTTCATGCTCTGTCTCTCCCTGTCTCAAAAATAAATAAACGTTAAAAAAAAAAAAAAAAAAAAAAAAAAAAAAGAAATCCACCTTGATCTACAAGTGCTTTGGATTACAAGCACGTTTCCAGAACAAATTATGCTCACAAACCAAGGTTTTACCATACTTACCTGCCTTGATCTCTTGAGAGATCTTTGTAAACGTCACCTGTTACAGTGTGTTCTACCTAGCGATTTCAGACTTCAGGTTCATGGGGACTGCTGTTGTCCCGCAGCTTACCACTCTTTATTGAGTGATTATTATGTGCCAGGCACTGCTCTGAGCCCTGCAGATACATGGCAATGACAAACAAACTCTCTGTCCTCTGCTGGGGACGGGGGTGCTGGTGATGGGAGAGATCCCGGCAATAACATGTAAGTATACAAAACTACAGATATGTCAGGGAGAGATTAAACAACAACAACAACAGTAAAGGGACAGGAAGTGGGCATGGGGAGAGAGATGCAGGAAGGCGTTTGATGAGGTGACATTTGAACAGAGACCCGAATGCATCGCAGAACGGGACTGGAAGGTGTTTGGCCAAAGAGCCATTCACTCCTGCACGAAATAGTTCTCCTCCTTCTGTTTTTGATAGTTTTCTTGTCTCCTCCCAGCCATCCGTGTCAGAAATGGGCTCAGGGGAGCCAGACTGAGAGAAGCCAGCTCTAGAAAGGAGAGAGAGAGAGAGAGAGAGAGACCCACAAGGTATCAGCTGGCAGATGGCGTTGCTCCTGGGGCTTAGACCAGGACCCCCGCGCTCCATGGAACGGAGAAGAGCGAGGCCGGCTCCCAGAAGCAGAAGCCGTGTCTGGTTTCAGAGAGAGCCTCGTTAAGGAGGCAAGAGCTTAATGCTTAGAACCAGGATGCAGTTGGGGAAGGAGCCTTGCAGCAACAGGACTTAATGCTGGCACCTTAGACCTGGCACCAGAGTCCTGTGTCCCCTCCCCGTGCGCACAGGGGATGACCAGAAACACCTTAGCATTCCATTTGGTGCGGTCTGCTTTCTGCCACACTCTTGTGCCGGCTGTCCATCTTCACTTGTTGATTGCCTCCTCTGCCTGAGAACTCAGCTGCAAAAGGAAGCCCCCGCCCCGACTCGGGCGGAGTTTCCTCATCCGGCCCCCACAGGCCTATTGCATAACCTTTACCCCTTGGCAGAGTGCTGTATGTAATCTTTGTTTGCGAGGCAGGCCCTGATGAGGGAGCCCAGAGCGTGGGATCTAGAGTCAGACCCACTGGTTTGAACGCTGGCTTCCCTTGGGCAAGTTACCCCATCTCCCTTGTTCCACCTGTAAAATAGCAATAACAATAGTACCTGCCTGGCGAGATGGTCGTGAAGATACATTCCACAGCACAGTTCCGGCCCCGTGAGCGTTTCCGCTTCGGACGAATCCGTATCCCCTTCACTAAACCGTGGAGCCCTCGTGGGGCTGACATTCTATCGCTGGACACAAACTACACATTAGCAGACACGGAAATAAATAAGATGCTTTTGGATGGTATTACGTGATGTAAAGAAAGAACTAAATTAGGGTAATGTGGTCAAGAGTGACCTAAGGCGTGCGTGTGTTTGTGGGTGGGTGGGTGGGTGTGGCTGGGGGCATGCATTGTTTTAAATAGGATAAATGGAAGCTTCTCTGAGGATGTGACGTGTGGACAAGGGTCTGATCTGTGTGACAGTCTGGAGGGCAGTTGTCCAGACAGAGGAATCGGCAAGTGTTGGAATGACCTTGGTGTGTTTGGGCAAGGAGGCGAGAAAAGGTAAAGGTGGGTGTACCCAGGAGGAGAGCAGGAAGTAGTGAAGCAGGGGAGGGAGAAAGAAGGGAAGATGGGGGGAGGGTACCCAGCGCAGATGGTTCAGGGCTCTGGAGGGTGGCCAGGAAGTGTCCCCTTGCAGTGGGAGTCACTGGGAGTTATAAACAAGGGAGTGATACGACTTGACTTATATTGATTATACAATATATATCAAATACTACGTAACTATATATTTAGCTATATACAATTGTATGTAATTTTTCTGTTTGCTGTGTGGAAAGTTGAGGTAACAGTGGGAACGGGTAAAAGTCAGGGGCGCAGGGGATTCTTGGACTTCCGTGGAGGCTGAGGTAAAGGGGCTTGTTCTGACAGCTTTTTGGGGGAAGATGGAGAATCAGTCAGGGGGTTTAATAGTGTCCCCTCAAAATTCACATCCACCTGGAACCTCAGAATGAGACCTTATTTGGAAACAGGGTCTTTGTAGATATGATTAGTTAAGGACCTCGAGATGAAATCATCCTGGGTTGAAATCCAATGACTGGTGTCCTTCTCAGAAGAGGAGAGGACGCACAGAGGCACAGAAGATGCCACATGAAGACACAGGCAGATATTTGGAGTGATGTAGCCACAAGCCAAGGACTGTCAGGGCCACCAGAAGATGGAAGAGGAGAGAAAGGATTCTTCCCTAGAGCCTTCAGGGGAAGGGAGAGCCTGCTGACACCTCGACTGTGGATTCCAGCCTCCAGACCTGCAGGGGAATCCATTTCTGTGGCTTCAAGCCATGTAGTCCATAGTACTCTGTTACAGAAGCCGCAGGAAACTAATACACCTCCTAAGGGTCTTTGGTTCAGGAGATTTGCACTGGCATGGGGGTGGGGGGCACGGTCTTACCAGGAACGCCAGCAACTCTGTAGACATCCCTTGAAGTCAGAGAGGGTGGTATTAGCAGGAACTTGAAGGAGCTGGAGCAGCCCAGAGGAGGCTTCTGATGGATGTGGTTGAATGAATCAGTGAATGAATCAGTGAATGAATGAATGAGTTAGTGAGCGAGTCAATGAGTGAGTGAGTGAATGAATGAATGAGTTAGTGAGTGAGTGAGTGAGTGAGTCAATGAGTGAGTGAATGAATGAATGAGTTAATGAGTGAGTGAGTCAATGAGTGCCTGCCCTTCGGGTCATTAAATATGATATATATAATTGGCCATCCAGGGGCGCCTGGGTGGCTCAGTCAGTTAAACGTCGGACTTCAGCTCAGGTCATGATCTTACAGCTCGTGAGTTCGAGCCCTGCGTTGGGCTCTGTGCTGACAGCTCAGAGCCTGGAGCCTGCTTCGGATTCTGTGTCTCCCTCTCTTCTGCCCCTCTACTGCTTTCTCCTTCAAAAATAAACATTAAAAAAAAAAAAAAAAATTGGCCATCCATAGGGCAAGGGCTGAGCTAGTGAGTAGAGCCACCACCCCTTCTCCTATGTGCCCTCTAAACTCCTGTGAGTTGAAAAACCAGATTAATTAAGATCTTTGTTAGAATTCAGGTGAAGGGGACAGAGTGAGGGCCTCCTAAATGACTTTCTAATGCATAGAATGTGTGGGACTTAGAATCTGGACTTTTAACATTGATTTTCTGAGCCCAGAGGTAATTTTTCGTTGCTCCCTTTTAAACGTCGGTCAGATAGGTCAAGTTAGGAGAACTGAAGGAGCCATCCAGAAGTGTAATCCTCTGCCCCAGCAACAAAAAGCAGTCCTGTTGCTGGTTTATTGCTCCTGGTTTTCTTTTTTTTGTGTGTGTTTTTTTTTTTTTTTTAATTTTGTTTTTGTTTGGAGTTGAAAGTGCTGAAAGGGACAGGAAACTCCAGGCCACGAGCATTTAATTTTGTTGTAACCCTGCCAGAGGTCTGCCCCCTCTGCTTCTATAAATTTCTCTTGGCCTGTCTTACAGAAAGTGTATATGGACTGAGATCAAGCTTTTTTTTTTTTTTTTAATTAAACAAAGAGACTGCACTCTCCTCTGTAAAACATGAGTCCAAATGGTGATGCCCTGGAAACCTGGCCTTTTGTCCTGGTGATTCAAATTCCTGGCTGTGTTTGGACACACAGTAGGTGCTGAATGAATGCCGTTTTTATTGACATCAGCGCTGAAATGGCAAAGTGGTTATGTATGGGTACCTGAACCTCGTCAATTTCTATATCAGTTTCTCTCCCGTGTAATTGATGAGCGTCCCAATGTTGATTTTTTTTTTTAATCAAACACTGTATTTAGTTAATAAAAAAAAAAAGCCCACAGAATACAAATCAAAACAGCTGTGTTTGCTGTTGGCGTGGCTGTTCCCCTCCTCGTCCTGGAGTATGTCATAACAGCACCACATTTGTAGCAACAAAAGTTTAGAAATAAAAAGGATGACTTTTCTCCCTGCAGCTACCAGCGACAACCCACAGCCCCAGCTCATAGTATTTATTTAATTTTGTGTCTGGTAATGGGGCTCAGAGATAATTTTGTGAAGCAGATGTGTGAAGATCTGATCATTACGGAAGCTCATTTGTTACAAAAATAAATATATTCTCCAGCTTTGGGCAGGGGGCAAGACATTACTCTAAGACACTTCCTTTTTAAATGTGCTTGCATATATTCATGGACAGTGTGGAATTTTTTGCAGCCCATTTTCCAGTTTACCACCTTTTGCCACATTTCTTGCTTGTAAGTATCCTGACCAGTGTTGAGTAAAAAAAGGAGGGCAAAGGAAAAAACAAAACAAACAACAATAACAACAACAAATGAAAGAAGCAAACAAGCAAATAAAAAAACATCAATAAACACCTCTTTCCCGGTAGGCAGTATAGACAGGAGGAAAGTGAAAAGTCAGCAGTGAAAACACAGGCTTCATTCAGGTTATTACAGGTCATTGGCAGCCCGGAACAGAGCCAAACGGAGGGTGAGGCCGGTGAGACATGCCTCTGGGGTGCAAAAAAAACCTCATAAATAATGTCTTAATATGGGACACTTAAAAAATCATAATTCATGCAAATACTCCACGATGAACAAAGTATTAAAATGTTGAAGACGGGAATCTTACCCAGCACTGGCAACCTCAACCTCATTCGCTTCCCTCTAATTAAAAGTAGGGTCATCAAGAGCTTGAAAGGAAAAGTTTCTCATTTCTCTAAGCCTGCCTTTGCTCCTCCGGGTTTGAACTCTAGCTCCTTTAGGACCAGCTTTGTGACTTCAGGCAAATGACTTAACCTCTCTGAGCGTCTTTTCGTAAAATGAAGATCACGCTATCCGTTGCAGGGCTTTTGGTTGTTACAAATTATGTCTGTGCAGGGAGCCTGGGTGGCTCGCTTGTTTAAGCATCAGACTTCAGCTCAGGTTATGGTCTCATGGTTTGTGAGTTCGTCGGGCTCTGTGCTGACAGTTTAGAGCCCGGAGCCTGCTTCAGATGCTGTGTCTCCCCCTCTTTCGCTGCCCCTCCTCCCCCCACCCCCTCCAGTCTCTCAAAAATAAATAAAAAAGACTTAAAAATATTTTTAAAAATGATGCCTGTGAAACACTGGGTGCATAGTAGTCTCCCAATAAACGATGGGAGCTGTGAGGGTTAATGCAGCTTTATTTTCAGTTTGTAGGATGTAGCAGAGAATAGCCCCGCGCCTGTGCTTTGAACACTCATACATCGGTTCAACCCATTTCCTGTTTAGTCATGGCTTCTTGCCTGGGCCTTAGCCACGGGCCATAAGCTGTCATTTCAGTACCTCTTTCCCAGAGCAACTCAGCCTTCTGAAGCCATCCAGAAATCAGGTTTCACAGCGGCTTTTATTTATGAAGGTCTCCCTGGTCATTGTGAGTCTCTCTTGAGCGTATTTCCACACCTGATGATTCATCTGGGTGATGCCTCACTCTTGTTGTCACTTGAACTGTCCATAGTCCTGAGCTGGCCTTTGATTTGCTCCATAGAGATGGAGCGAGCAAATGTTCTTACCACGCAAGGCTGAAGCTAACATGAGCAAGACTGCAAATCAGGGAAGGAGAGCGCAGTGGGAATCCAGTTAATACTTGATACAGAAAACTGTAAAGCAGCTCAGTTATTCTCTCCCAATTGTACAGGGTGGGCGGGAACAACCATTTTTTGGTCAGCCTTTCTTCTAATCTGATTGTGGCTGCAGAGACTATAAACTGAGCCTTCCCTTTCATTATTCTCCTCCTTAGTCCTCAGGATGCAAAATGAGATGGAAAGAGGACAGGAGAGTGTCACTCAAATAACTTGCTAGCTTTGTGTGTGGGGGGGAGGGTCTTAGTTATCATTAATGGTTTATGTGTTTTGAATATTCATGAGTGACCCGGGCTTCATTGAGGGAGGCAACATGAAGGAAATACACATTTGGGCTTTCAGTCGTGTGTGCTTTGGATGTAAGCTCTTCTCTTCTGCTTAATGAATTAATAGGAACTTATTGAGTTGGGTGCAAAATGATACAAAAAACGAGGGGAATGGGATTTTTGCCCCTGAAGTATTCAGGATGTAGTTGGGTAGAATAAATTCTGCTTGAGTTGAGCACTGGGCTCACCCTCCCTGTCCTGCATTTCCCACCCACCCGCGCCCCCCTCATTTCTGCCCTGGAAATGTTGCTTGAATCTGCCCTCTCCTCTTTCACCCTCTGGGCATTTGCTCTTGTGGTTTTATTTTTGTTTTTCTTTAAGCTTTATTTATTTAAGTAATCTCTCCACCCAGTGTGAGGCCCGAACTCACCACCCGGAGATCTGGAGTCTGGAGGGAGTTCCTCGGATTGAGCTAGCCAGGTGCTTTTTAAGGGTGGTCCCTCCTCATTTACTGTCTGGGTCTATTGAGAGCCCTGCCGAGCCCTATTGGAGCCGGAGGCAAAGAAAGCTGTGTGTCCCTCTGTGCACTTATCAAAATATCCTCCCATATTGCGAACCAAGTGGGAAAAGTTAATAAAAGCTCTACAATATTAAACACACACACACCAATATATATAAAGTCTCATGTTGTTCAATCTGTTCCCATATCATCGTCAGCTCTCTTAGACTCCCCCAGTGGAGTTGGGGTGGGGAATGGGGAGTTGGGGGGAGGTTTGCACGGCCAGTTGCGTAAGGCAGGGTTGTAAAACAAACAGCAACAACCTGGCTTTATTGACAGTTTGGATTTTTGTTTTAATTGTGGGTTTTCTTGCATTACTTTTGAGTATTAAAGAAATACTGCATTAAAGTAATAGGTATCTGGATTGCTGGGCTTTCTGGCCCCCCCTTGATTTTGTACCTCCCTCGTTCATACTAATCCTGGCTCCGGTCGCCTGTGAAAGCCCACTCCCGGCTGCCATGCACACAGCTGCCAGTTACCTTCCTAATAATCCTGATGGCGATTATGTCCCTTGCGTGTGGACTCCTGATTGCCTGGGAGGTGAAATCCAACCCCCTTGGCTTGGCTTCAAGCCCTATCACAGCCCGGCCCCCACTCACCTCCCCAGGGCATCTGCCCCACCTGGCCCTGTTTTTCCTCACCAGGCCTCCACAAGACCGCACCTTGGCCCATGCCTGAGTCGTGCCTCTGTCCCCAAACTCCTGAACCTAAAATATCCCTGCTTAGCTCTTGAGTTCAACCTGGGATACCACCTTCTGGCGCGGCTGCGTTTCTGGGCTCCTCAAGTGTGCTTAACTGCTCTGTTTCCCCCACAGAAAACTGTTTGCTTCCACTCGGATTCCTCCATTGGCTCCTGTCCTCACCATTCCACTGTGATTTATCTGTTTACCTGTGTCCCTGGTTACACTGCCTGCTCTTTGAGGAGAGCAACCGGGCTTTCCTGTCAAATGAATAATGAATACGATTTTGGATACAGTGAAAAAAGCAGCAAGAGCTGCTGTGAAATAATCCATGAGAAACCGTAGCAGGCAGGGAGGGCCCTGGTCTTAAAATACGGAGTCCAATCTTAGTTCTGTCATTAGCTGGCTTTGTGATGCTAGTTATTTTCAGATTTTCACTGTGGAAACTTCCAAACATAAGCACAAGTAGAGAACCCTATGATGAACCCGCGTGTACCCACTTGCATCTATAACAGTCCGCCCAGGACCAGTGTGGCTTCGGGTGAGGCCGCACCGCCCGCCCCCAGCCCGGGACGACCCGGGAGCAAACGCCAGACGACGTATTCTTCCGCATAGAATTATTTCGGTAAGGACACTAAACTTGGAACTGATTGCAAGCTCACTATGAACCCGGTGCCAAGAAGAGTTCACAAAGGGTGGGGATCATGGGGAGGCCCTCTGCAGCAAGTCCTGAAGGATGGTTATGGATTTTGGCAAAGAAGTTCTGTTAGGTGGGAAGCTGTGAAATCATGTGAGCCACGCACGGTCAGCAGATTGTTTTAGCTGGAGTGGGGCAGGGTGGGGAGCCGTGAATGGGGGGGAGGCCCAGCCGTGGAGTGGAGGGGCTGACGCCCCCCCCCCCCCCCCCCCATGCTCCAGAGGCAGCCTTTTGGAGGTGTAGGGATAGGCTGGGAACCTTTTGGTTTTGGTTTTACATTTTGATATTTATTCATTCCTTTTTTTTTTTTTTTTTTTTTTTTTTTTTAAAGAAAGCTCTAGGCCCAACGTGGGGGCCTGGCAGCCAGGTGCCCCTATTTTCATTTTGTGTTATGAGTTTTGTGTTACTCTTTTTTCTTTTTAAAAGTTTTTTTTAATGTTTGTTTAGTTTTGAGAGAGAGAGAGTGCGTGTGTGTGTGTGTGTGTGTGTGTGTGTGTGTGTGTGAGCGGGGGAGGGGCAGAGAGAGAGGGAGACACAGAATCTGAAGCAGGCTCCAGGCTCCAAGCTGAGGGCACAGAGACCCACGCGGGGCTTGAACCCACGAACCGCGAGATCATGGCCTGAGCTGAAATTGGAAACTTAACCAAATGAGCCACCTTGGCGCCCCCAGTTTTGTGTTACTCTGAATGGTTGCACTCACCCTTGGGTGAGTGGGGCCAAGGGTTGTACTCCTATTTATTGAACCCCCTTCAGCTCCGTCTCTGGGAGCATTTTCCTTCTTAACTAATTTCTCCTTTAACAGCAAAAGGGATGGGGCGCCTGGATGGCTCAGTGGGTTAAGCGTCTGACTTCAGCCCAGGTCATGATCTCGAGGTTCCTGGGTTCAAGCCCCGCATCGGGCTCTGGGCTGACAGCTCGGAGCCTGGAGCCTGCTTCGGATTCTGTGTCTCCCTCTCTCTGACCTTCCCCACTCATGCTCTGTCTCTCTCTCTCTCTCAAAAAATAAACATTAAAAAAATATATACACACAACAAAAAAAATAGCGAAAGGGATTATGACTGGCACATTTGAAGGAACTGGCTCCTGTACCCACCGCGGGGCTCCCGAGGGGGGTGAGAAATGATAAGTCGGTGTTCCACGCTCAGCCCTGCGCTAAGGTGACCTGGCAGCTGGGCATTTTATCCCACTGGGTTTAATCCTTACTATGAATAACAGAGCGAAGCTTTGTTATTCATGGGGGTGGATTTCTGCTGCGGAGAGAATTAGCTGCAATCTTATTCCGAAGGTGCCTTCTGATGCCATGAGTTCTTTTGAACTGTGCATAAATAGCGGCCATTGTTTAGGTATTTGGAACATAAGGCTTCAGTTGCTCTAGAAGTTTCAGTCGGACTCCAGATATCTTTGTTTGGTTGATTCCCTCTACCCCACACCCCCAAAGTAGTAGTTTTCTCCATATTGCTTTAGGGCCTGCCTCTTCAGCACCTTCTAGAACTAGGGCACAACCAGTCCTTTCACTGGAGCTTTTCTACCAAGAGAGGGGAGAAAAATTCTTCTGCCCCTACCCCCCCAAAAGACTGGAAAATAAAAGTCTATACAAGCTTAATCAGAATCTCACACAGAATTTAGGAATATGGTAAATAAATAATTTTGTTTCTGATTAAAATTTTTTTTAACGTTTATTTATTATTGAGAGACAGAGACAAGAGCATGAGCATGGGAGGGGCAGAGAGAGGAGGAGACACAGAATCGGAAGCAGGCTCCAGGCTCTGAGCTGTCGGCACAGAGCTCGACGCGGGGCTCGAACTCACAAACGGGGGGGGATCATGACCTGAGCCGAAGTCAGATGCTTAACAGACTGAGCTCACCCAGGGGCCCCAAGATTTTTTTAAATTTAAGTTTAGAAGAACAATATAGAGTGAATTTATCAATTTATTGCTCCCTGGAATCTCTTAGGAGGACAAGACATTTTAGAATGTCTAAAGGAAGAGTTGATTATTTATACAAATCTCAAAGCGTGCACACCCCAGTTCCCGAGCACAATATGCCTTTTGTGAAGGGGGTGCCCCTAGGAGCAGCAGATATGAAGCTTTCTTTGTCTTTGAAACAGAGAGAAACCCTTTTCTTTGAAGGTGTTTATTTTCTGAAATTTTTACCTGGGAGCTCACCTAACACATTGCTATTTTGTTACTGTTGTTGTATTTCTTTTTTTTTTTCCATGTAATGAGAATTTTTAAGATGTACTCTCTTAGCAACTTTCAAATATACGATCACCACTCTGTACGCTCCGTCCCTAGGACTTACTTATTACATTGCCTTGCTCGAAAAGGCTTCTTGAAAATGGTTTGTGGGCATAATCTGGGTGTTTTGGTTTTTGGTTTTCCTTCGCTCACTTCAGTCTCCACAGGTTTCTGAGCGTGTGGCCGTCTGTGCTTCCGCTTCCCAGAGTAAAAGTGATTTTCTCATCTGGGACCAGATGCACTCAGAACTGATGCAGTTTTCGCTGACTTAGAGGAGAGGGTTCAAGGCTTCCTCAGAACCCCAAAATCTGCCCCTTGTAGGCACTTCACACATGCTCTGGTTTCTGCTCTCATAATCTTGCCTCCGCTTCTCCCCTCTGCTGGGCCCGTCTAGAACCCCCACCGGCCCATTCTCTCCTCTCTTCCGTGGCCCTGTGATTCTAGTCCTAGTCGAAGGATGAGAGTTTCTGGTGCCAAGTCCCTTCTCATCGTTCACAGTCAACATCACCTCCAGGCCAGGCCGTCTTTACTGAACTGCAGAGGTGAGCACATCCATGATAGTATTTATTGCTCTGCTCCTTCAAGTGCTAACGTTTTTATCTCTCTGCCCTTCCTCCTTGTCACCTGCATGTTGAGACCCAGGCAATTAAAACCATTTGGTTGTACTTATTTAATTTGCGCCGACCTGCTAAGGGGGGTGTCCGTGTTGACAGAGCAAAGTCCCTTCCCTTGTATTTTCTCCTCTTCCATGTTTGAGTTCGGAAAGGCTTGGCGTCTGGAAGACGTTCAAGTGACCCAGAGAACTGCTGGTTTGATAGTGTTGATACACACTTGTCTTGAAGCCTGACACTGGGTATTGTTAATTTAATTTGGAGCCTGTCAGCTTCTGCATTCTAATCACTCATCTGAAGCCTCGCCGAGGACCCAAGATTATTTGTGAAACTGCCATTGGAATAATCCTAACACTTTTTTAAAGGGAGAAGGATTTTCTTTTAAAGCTTATTTATTGAGAGAGAGAGAGAGAGAGAGAGAGAGAGAGAGAGAGAGAGAGAGAGAATGAGCCGGGGTGAGGCAGAGAGAGAGAGGGAGAGAGAGAATCTCAAGCAGTCTCCACACTCAGCAAAGAGCACGACTTGAGGCTCGATGCCACGAACTGTGAGATCATGACCTGAGCCGAAATCAAGAGTTTGACCCAGGAGCCCTGGGTTTTGAATATTTTAATTACTTAACTGTTTATCTTTCTAGCGGTGAGGCTAGTCCGTTAGCAGTGATTGCCAACAATTAAAATAACAAGCCAACTACAATAACACTTACACTCTCAGAAAACCCAACTGAAATCACGCTTCATTGTGCTTTCACGATTTAGAGGTAAATTTAGAATCAGTTTCATGAGTCTTACGGTACTTTCCAAACTAAGGACTTGCTGAATGTGTTTTTACTCTTGCTATTAAGTTAGATATTTAACTTATCAAGAAATTGCTACCTAGAAGTGGGCCAGAGGCCACATCTCATATCCTTCCTCCTCAGATGGAATATGGCACAGGGGACGTTTTATTTTATTTTTGTTTTTTAAAATGTTTATATATTTTGAGAGAAAGCGAGTGGCTGAGAGTGCACACATGAGCTGGGGAAAGGCAGAGAGAGAGAGAGAGGGAGAGAGAGAGAATCCCAGAGAATCTGACAGTGCAGAGTCCGATGCAGGGCTTGAACCCAGGAACCACAAAATCATGACATGACCTGAGCCAAGTTAAGAGTCTGACGCTTGTGACTGACTGAACCTCCCAGGTGCCCCTGTACAGGGGACTTTTGAAAAGAAATTGTGGTTTTATATATATATATATATATATATATATATATATATATATATATATACACACACATACACACACACACATATGTGTATATACATATATATACATATATATGTGTGTGTATATATATGTATATACACATATGTGTGTGTGTATATATATATATATATATATATATATATATGACCTAAAATTTACCTTTGTAACCTTTTTTAAGTATACAGTTCACTGGCATTAAGTACATTCACAATATTGTGTAACCACCACCACGGTGCATTTCCAGAACTTTTTCATCCTCCCAAATAGAAATCCTGTCCCCATTAAACACGAACTCCCCCATTCTCCCTTCCCCTGACCCCTGTCAACCACCCCTTATACTTTCTGTCGCTATGAATTTGACTGTTTTCTTTTAGGTACCTCATATAGGTGGAATCATACCGAGTTTTTCTTTTGGGTCTGGATTATTTCACTCGGCATCATGCTTCCTGGGTTCCGTGTTGTTGCATGTGTCAGAATTTCATTCCTTTTCAAGGCTGAAAAATACTCCATTGTCTGTATGTACCACATTCTGTGTATCAGCATTCATCATCAGATGAACGGACAAGAGACTTTTATTTAATTAATTTTTAAAAATGATTATTTATTTATTTATTTATTTATTTAAGTTCTCTGCCCAACGTAGGGTTCAAACTCATGACCCCAGGATCATGAGTCACACGCTGTACCCATTGAGCCGGCCAAGGCACCCGACCAGAGACTTTTAAAACATTAGTTTTGCTCATCTGATCTAGCGCACACGAGATTGCACACGAGACTCCTGTGGGAAGTGGTATTAGCTTTAATTATTAGGTAAAAGATTAATGGAAAGATTTTAAAACTTTGTTTACAGCTTTATTAGTCGAGGTACAGTTGAGGTGTAATAAACCACCCTGACTTAAAACGTACAGTCTGACGAGTCTTGCCACACGTACAGCGCCCGTGAAATCATCGCCCCAGTCAAGGTAAAGAAATATTTGTCATCCCTAACGGTTTCCCGGTGCCCCTTTGAAGCCCATTTCTCACCCCCTGCGCTGCCCCCACGGGCTTCCAGGTACACTACCTTTCTCACCCTTCCCGCAGGGGGTGGCCAAGCGCCGAGCTGCTGGCCAAAGGGATGTGAGCAGAAGTGAGAGCACTCCTCCAGGCCCAACCTCCCACATGTGAGCCTTTCCCTCTTCCCGGTGCCCTGGCAGAACAGCAAAGGTGACCCACTTGTTGGTGACGGCACAGCCCTCATCAGCCTGGATCTCTGAATGACTGTGTGGAGCAGGGTGCCCCATCCCACGGCCAATGAACCTCTCCCTGAGTGCTGGTTGCAACAACTGGTGTTACTTCAGCTGATACGGTGATATTCACAGAGGGGCGCTTGGGTGGCTCAGGCGGTTAAGCGCCCGGCTTCGGCTCAGGTCACGATCTCACCGCTGGTGAGTTCGGGCGCCGCGTGGGGCTCTGTGCTGACGGCTCGGAGCCTGGAGCCTGCTTCCGATTCTGTGTCTCCCTCTCCCTCTGCCCCTCCCCCACTCATGCTCTGTCTCTCTTTCTCAAAAATAAGTAAACATTAAAAATATTAAAAAAAAAAAATATTCACAGAGCTCTTACAGACCGACAAGAAATAACCACACAACCCAGTATGTTAGGTTGACTGTAGTAATCATATCAATACGTATACGTGTACCGTGTCATCATAGTTTTATTCCCTTTTATATGCAATTTTTCTTTAAAATAACAAAAATTTTCTCCTTTTTTAAAAAAAATTCTTAATGTTGATTCATTTTTGAGAGACACAGAGAGACAGAGCATGAATGGGGGAAGGGAGAGAAGGAGGGAGACACAGAATCCAAAGGGGGCTCCGGGCTCCGAGCGGTCAGCACAGAGCCCGACATGGGGCTCGAACTCACAGACCGCGAGATCATGACCTGAGCTGAAGTCGGTCGCTCAACCGATTGAGCCACCCAGGCGCCCCTAAATTTTTTTTTTCTTTTTTTAACGTTTATTCATCTTTGAGAGACAGAGCATGAGCGGGGAAGGGGTAGAGAGAGGGAGACACAGAATCCGAAATGAGCTCCAGCCTCCGAGCTGTCAGCACAGAGCCCAACATGGGGCTGGAACTCACGAACCGTGAGATCATGACCTGAGCTGAAGTCAGACACTTTAACCGACTGAGCCATCCAGGTGCCCCCAAATTTTCTTTTTAATAGGTGTCATTTGGAAGTCTCTCTTTCTTCTAATTTCCAGCTCTTCTTTCGCTTTGGGGGTCATTTCTTGAGCCCCTCCACTGTGCGAGGTACTGACCATATAGTGACGAACAACCTCTACCCTGCTCTTGGGGAATTTTTTGTCTGACAGGCCCATACAGACAGGCGGCCATGCAAGCAGAAAGCAGAGGGGAAGGTGGGAGACTCACTATTGGAGAAGGACCCTATTCACTGGCAGTGGATGGGTGGGTGCGTGGGAGTGGGGGAAGGCCTGAGGAATGAAGGGTTCTAGGTTACGTTCAGAGTTCTCTTACCCAAAAGGCTAGAAATGGACAGGAACAGAATCAAAGACCATCTACATAAGGGGGATCTGTAATGCTGCAGTCATTCCATTCCTAGGCATGATTTCCAGTAAATTATTTTCAAGTTTTACCATCAAAGACTCTTCCCTCCTATAACAGTAGAGCACAACTTGATCTCTCCTGGCCCGCAGATAGACAGAAGGTTGTGTGTATGAGACGATCAACTTTCAAGCAATATTACCATACATTGTAGAACACAATTTCAAAATCTGTTCTGTGCACTATATTCTCATTTGTACATAATACAAAGAATATAATGAACTTGTCCATGATGGAAGAATAAAGTGTTGAATCTGGGCTTCCTGGCATTTAGTTCACTGTTCTTCTGTCTACAATTCTTGTTTTTTATTTTTTTTTTAATTTTTTAAATTTTATTTTATTTTTTGAGAGATAGAGTGCGCATTGGGGAAGGGCAGAGAGAGAGGGGAACGCAGAATCCGAGGCAGGCTCCAGGCTCCGAGCTGTCAGCACAGAGCCTGACGTGGGGCTCGAACCCATGAGCTGTGAGATCACGCCCTTGAGCCAAAGTAGGGCGCCTAACCAACTGAGCCACCCAGGCACCCCTTTTTGTCTACAATTCCTAATGTCCTACAATTATCCTACTATTCCTGTATGTAATAGTGTATGAAATGTTTTGGTCATGTCATGTGTCAGCCATTGTTGGGCATTGGGAAGGTCCAGGAAGGTAAGTCTCCAGGCTGCTGATTTGCATAGTATATTATTGAAAGAACTGTAGAACTGTTGTGCATTTGGGTGGTTGTAGGTGAACTGAGGGGCCACAGGTGCAATCTCTCGAACTCACGGACCGTGAGATCGTGACCTGAGCGGAAGTCGGCCGCTTAACCGACTGAGCCACTCAGGTGCCCCTGTAATTACTAACTCTTTATAAAAATCAGTTAGCCATCTGCTGGGAACAAACCGTCAGAATAGTAAGAGAGGAAAAGGCGTTTTCTTAATGTCTCTGCAGGCATGATGCGGAAGGTAGACTCTTGCTGGCGTTTTTAATCTTGAGCCCTATCTACTTGCTGCTTGTATGAGTCCATATGATTTTGAACTCACTTCAGTGGGTTTAGTGACTATATATATATATATATATATATATATATATACACACACACACACACATATATATACACACATATATATAGTTTTATATATATATATGATTATATATATATATACATATATATATATACACACACACACACACATATATATATATATATATATATTTTTCCCCCCTGCTAAGGATTCCCCAAGGCATAGCTTCAGCCCCAGACGCTTTCCAGTTTTGCAGCTGTGCACCGGATGTTTGTACGTGAATATCTTCACGACACCTCAAAAATCAACCCAAAGCAGGATTCGTTGTGCCCTTCCCCCCAAACCAGCCTCTGGTCCTGTGTTCCTTGCCTTCTTCAGTGACACCACTGTCTTTGCAGGTGCTAGGACCAGAAGCCAGCTGTGTCTCTCTCCCACTACCTCATTAGAACCTAAAAGGCTCATTCTATCTTCCAAATGTCTCTTTGCCCTGACTTCTGCCACTTTCATTTCTGTCTTTCACCTGGACGCAGCGTCTTGGTTTTTTTTTTTCCCCTGTCTCTAAGTCACGTTTTCACATAGGCTCCAGAGTTAGCTTTCCAAAACTCAAATTTGATAGTCACCTCCTTAAAATTCTTAATGACGTTTATCACCTATGAGATGAAGTACCAACTTCCTAACGACCCCTCCTGATTTCTTGCTTACCCTCCTGTGCACCCTGCCCTCCAGGATCACGTATTTGTTCTCCTTCCTCAAATGCTACCTTAGTTTTCATTCCTCTTTTCGCCTTTGCACACCGTTAAATCCTCGCCTCCACGACACGTCCCTTACTCTAATGTCATCGCACGGTTCTGTCTGTTGCAGAGCCTCCCCTACCCTTTTTTCCACCTCAGGCAGTCAGCCGCCCCTCTGATCCTTGCGTTTGTTCAAAGAGCTTTGTTGTGATGTAATCCGCGTACGGTTAATACACCCGTGGTCAGCGTGCCGATGAGCTCTAGTGAATGCGTACGTTTGTGCCACCATCACTGCAACACAGTTCTATAACTTTCCATCATCCCCCAGATTTCCCTCATGGTTGTTTGTGGTCAGTCCTTGCTCTTGCCCCAATCCCAGGCAACCACTCATGTGCTTTCCGCCTCTGTGGTTTTGTCTTTTTCTAGAAATTTCATCTAAAATCATGGAGTACGCGGTCTTTTGAGAGTGGCTTCTTTCACTTAGGGTCCTGTTTCTGAGCTCATCCATGTTGTTGAGTGTATCAGTAGTCGGTTCCTTTTTACCTTTTGAGTAGTGTTCCATTGTATGGATGTACCCCATTTGTTTACCCATTCACCGGTTGATGGATATTTGGGTTGTTTCCAGTTTGGGGCTATTATAAAAATACTGCTATGATCATTGGTCTGCAAGTCTTAGTGTGGACACATGCTTCCATTGCTCTTGCATAGATACTCAGGAGTAGAATTTCTGGGTCAGATGTTAAGTGTATGTTTAACGTTTGAAGAAAATTGCAGACTGTCTTCCAAAGTGGCTGTTATATGTTCTATTGCGACGAGCAGCAGCGTATAAGGGTTTTGGTTTCCTCACATCGTTGATGCCAATACTCGATGTTATCTGTCCTGTTGCTTATAGCTATTGTTTTGGGTGTGTGGTGTTATCTCCCTGTAGTTTTGATTTGCATTTCCTGTGGTCTTTTAAAACTGCTTTGTATTATAGAATGTATTGTATTGATATTTATCTTCTTCTAATCTGTGAGCTATTT
Organism: Panthera leo; assembly: GCF_018350215.1. Lineage (NCBI taxonomy): Eukaryota > Metazoa > Chordata > Mammalia > Carnivora > Felidae > Panthera > Panthera leo. The sequence continues at coordinate 47,456,022 of NC_056692.1, read as the reverse complement.
TAGGGTTGATCCATCTATCTAGCAGAGTGCCATTGGGCAGGTACCTGTTAAATACTTAAGGTTTGTTGAAGGAATGAATGAGCAAACTGACACTTAGTATGAGTGGCCAATTCTGTCATTTCGGGTAACAGAAAACATTGATAAATTAACTCTTGAGATGATAGAAAAGTCAAGTTTCCTCCCCTGAACACATTTATTTTTTCCAGAGTTTCCAAAGAGCAATACCTTGACTGAAGTAAATTTTGCTTCCTTTCCTTTCCTTTCCTTTCCTTTCCTTTCCTTTCCTTTCCTTCTCTCTTCTCTTTTCTTCTCTTCCCTTCCCTTCCCTTCCCTTCCCTTCCCTTCCCTTTCCTTCCCTTCCTTTCCCTTCTCTTCTCCTCTCTTTTTTCTTTTCTTTTTCACCCATCGGTGGGAATTAAAACATGTAGACAGAAACTTCATCTCTAAATGACTAAGAGCTTGTTGAATAGCTTGGGAGAGAGAGCCATTTGGGTTATTGATTACTCCCAAGTTCTGGGAGTGGGGGATTTCCACCAGTACTATGACTATCTGCCAGTTCTCCACTTCTCTCTCAGTTTGAGCAGAAGTCTGCAGACATTTTCTGTAAAGGGTCAAATAGTAACTATCCAGGTTTTGTGGGCCAGGAAACAATATCAAGGATGTTACATGGGCGCTTATATAATGAGAGACCGAACAAATCTCCATGAATTTTTATTGATGAAATTCAAAACATATTAATAATCGGGTACGATTTTTTATAATACAGATTTACTAATGAGAATAGAATTTTGGCGGGGGAGAATAACATTTTGCTTAGAGTTCAAAGGTAATGTTTCCTATCATCATGGTAGAAACGGGGCCTCGTTATCCAATAAAGCTTCCCTGAAAACACCATGGTCGTCTGTCTTGAGAATTCACCAGAATGTGCTGGCTGTGTTGGCTCTGATTGCGTTGGAAAACTTTTCACAAGGAGGAGCTGATTAACAGCATAGGCTCTGGGCTAAGACTCCTTGGGTTTGAATGCCTGCAGAGATTCAATAACTATGAGATCTTTGACTACTTACAAACCTATCTAGAAGCTTCTGTTCCCTCATCTATAAAATGAGTAATAGCACCTACTTCACAAGGATATTGTAAAGATTAGATACAGAGATTCAGAATGACATTTTGTAAATATTATTCTTCTCTTGATTTTCAGCCGTGTAAAAATGTGAAAAACCATTGTTAACTCACAGGCAGTACAGAAATGGGTGGAGGGCTGGGTTTGGCCTGCAGGACATAGTTTATGGGCCCCTGCAGTAGCGTATAAACTGAAATTATTACCACTTATTTTGGAAATAATGATTACTTTTTTCTAATTGCAAAGCACCATATGCTCACTGGAGGAAATTTGGAAAACACAGAAATGCACAATAAAACAGAAGTCATCCAGAATCTCCATCATCCAAAGATGTTTTATTGGTAGCATGTCACCATCTATCCCTACAGTCCGTAGCGTTCATATGTAAACATACATTTCTTATTTTATTTATTTGTTTGTTTTTTCTGTATTGAAACGTTTTTTAAAATGTTTATTTATTTTGAAAGAGAGCGAGAGAGAGAGAGAGAGAGAACGCTCGCGTGAGCAGGGGCGGGCCAGAGAGAGAGGGAGAGAGTGAATCTCAAGCATGCACAGAGCCAGACTCGGGGCTCGAACTCACAAACCATGAGATCATGACCTGAGCCAAAATCAAGAGTTGGATGCTCAACCAATTGAGCCATCCAGGTGCCCCTCTATGATGTTATATTTTATTTTATTTTATTTTATTTTATTTTATTTTGAGAGAGAGAGAGGGAGAGAGAGAGCATGCACACAGGAGGGCAGAGGGAGAGGGAGAGGGAGAGAGAATCCCAAGTAGGCTTCATGCTGACAGTGTAGATAGAGCCTGATGTGGGGCTTGATCTCACGAGCTGTAAGATCATGACCTGAGCTGAAACCAAGAGTCGGATGCTTAACTGACTGAGCCACCCAGGTGCCCCAGTTTGTTTGCATTCATAGTAATTGTTGACATATTTTAGATTATTTCCCTTATTTCATGCTATTTCCAACACCTTTCCTTTGCTTTCTTTTTCTCTTTTCTTATCTCTTACTGAATTCAATTTTATCTATTCCTACCCCTCCTTTTTTTCTCTATTAGTTTTGTTGGCCTTAAATATTTAAGGTGCGCCCTTAATATTTAAGACTTAAATAACAGTTTAAAATTAATTATACCTCTGCCTGGTTTATTTTCTTTTTATTTAGTATTATAATTTCTCCCCAGTTTTGGTATTTTATTGTCTTTGATCTTCTGCAGGCTGACTACAGTGTGTGTAGATTTATTTTGATTTATCCTGCTCAGAATTTGGTATTATTCTCTACTTGGAGGATTTATGGCTTTCACAGTTCTGGAACATCCTGTCTTTTAAAATATTGCTTCTCCTCGGGTACCTGGGTGGCTCAGTCAGTTAAGCATCCGACTTTGGCTCAGGTCATGATCTCACAGTTTGTGGGTTCGAGCCCTGTGTTGGGCTCTATGCTGACAGCTCAGAGCCTGGAGCCTGCTTTGGATTCTGTGTCTTCCTCTCTCTCTCTGCTCTTCTCCCGCTCATGTTCTGTCTCTCTGTCAAAAATAAGTAAATATTAAAAATTTTTAAAAAATATTGCTTCTCTTTCATTTTAGCAGCCATAAAATGTGCCTCCACATCTGGTGTGGGAAGCATAGTTGATTGACCCCCAGATGCCACATCTAAGGATTTACTCAAAAGCCATCTTCCCCTGGGATGCTCCCTGTTTTGGACTGAGTGTGATGGGGGTTCTAGTGCTGGCCTATTCCTGTAAGATGTTGGACTCGTCCAACGAGTGACTTTGGCTCAAGGGTTCTCAGCCAAGTGGCCAAAAACTTTCTCAGAGTTGTGCTTCATTCTCAGTCTCATCCTTTCCAACATGCCTTTTTCCTCTTCCTCCTTTAGAAGTTATACCTACATCATGGTCCGCACGTCCTCCTTAGCTACTCGTGTTTTTCTCTAACATCCTTCCTTGGCATCTGCATCTTGGAGGATCCAAACTAATATAATTTCTATTTTGGTCATCTGGATCTTGCATTAAATTCATACGGACCTTCTCATTTTTCATGTACTCATTGTCCCTATTCTATGGTCATTCTTTCATGTCCCTTTCATCTCTCTGATCCCTTTGGTAATGTCCTCAAATCTGTCTTCCATTTTACTTAATTCTCTCTTCTTTTGTGTCTAGTCTGCTGTTTAACCTTTCTGTTGACTTTTTAATATCAGTGTTTATAATAGTCATTTGTTGAAGTTCTATTTGGCATATTTTCAAATCTGACTATTACCTTTTTCATATTTTTTTCCTCAGGGTTTTATTTTCTCCTTTATGTCTTTAATAGTCTTTCTTTCTTTCTTTCTTTCTTTCTTTCTTTCTTTCTTTCTTTCAGAGAGAGAGAGCACAAGTTGGGGAGGGAGCAGAGGGAGAGAGAGAGAATCTTAAGCAGTCTCCACACTCAGTGTGGAGTCTGATATAGGGCTCGATCCCACGACCCTGGAATCATGATCTGAGTAGAAATCAAGAGTCGGACGTTCAGCTGACTGAGCCATCCAGGTGCCCCATGTCTTTAATAGTTTTAAACATACTTACTTAGTATTCTCGGTTTCAAATTATAATTTTATTATCCCAAGTTCCTGGACTTGTTTGTTGTGTTTGCTGTTTTCTGCTCATGGTATTTTATAATTTTAGATTTTCTTATAAGCTGATTTTTAGTGGGGATTATTCTTTTTCTGTGGGGATCTCATGTGGCCTGATAGTGGGACTTCTCCAGAACAATTTGCATTATTGTTCTAGAGATCCCATGAGTATCCCTGGCTTGGGACCAACGTTTCTGCTAATTTCTTAGTTTGGAATTTTTCCAATCATTATGCTCATGGTTTGGATCTGGGATATCCATTTTTTAGGGGAGAGTTTTGTTTGGTTTTTGTTTTCCCTGTAGAGCCCAGGGACCTATGAAATTGTCGTCTTGGACCCTTTTCCCAGGGGAAGAGTTTTTCCCCTTAATCTTCACTGAGGAAGCAATCCTTGGAGGATTCTGCCTCTCCTGAAGGGTGTTCGTTCTAGCTCTGCTTATGGCAGCTCAAGGTTTTATCTCCTCTGTCCACTTGGGTTTTAAAATCCAAGTCTGTAAGTTACCAAAGCAGCCTCAGGATTAGCTCACTTGCTTTCACTCACTTTTTCCCCTTTTCAGGTCATATTTTACCCAGCATTCCTATGCGTTTGTAGCGAGAAGTTGTTTTTTGTTTTTTCAAATATCTTAGCCTATCACCATATTGTTGAATCAGAAGCCCTATTTACCACATTCAGTTCTTTTTTTTTTTTTTCCCCTTAACTTTTTAAGGTTTATTCATTTTTCGGAGACAGAGACAGAGCATGAGTGGGGAGGGGCAGAGAGGGAGACAGAGAAGCTGAAGCAGGCTCTAGGCTCTGAGCTATCAGCACAGAGCTGGACTCGGGGCTCAAACTCACGGACCGTGAGATCATGACCTGAGCTGAAGTCTCACGCTTAATCAACTGAGCCACCCAGACTGACCCCCCCTCCCTGCCCCCCGCCCCCCCGCCACATTCAGTTCTATGCTTCAAGCCTTCTCTGGGCACCAGTTTCTAAGCCGTGTCATTAGTGAAACCCATAAACTCACTCATGATTAGAAAACCCGGGCCTTTGATTGTGTTGAGACTGTAGGTCTATAGTGTATCTTGAAGGGTTTGGAAAGATTACCTTTATCTTCCAATCTGTGGTAACTTCATTGGTAAATCACGAAGCCCTTTAAGATTTTACAAATAGAACTGACACTTAGAAAGTGATGATGGGGAGGGAGGGGGTGCCTGGGTGGCTCAGTTGGTTGAGCATCTGACTTTGGCCTGGGTCATAATCTTGCCATTCCCAGGTTCGAGCTCCACGTTGGGGTCTGTGCTTGACAACTCAGAGCCTAGAGCCTGTTTGGATTCTGTGTCCTACTCTCTCTCTCTCTCTCTCTCTCTCTCTCTCTTTCTCTCTCTCTCTGCCCCTCCCCCACTTGTGCTCTGTCTCTCCCTCTCTCTCTCAAAAATAAATAAACACTAAAAAAATTAAAATGATGATGGGGGTGCTTGGGTGGCTAAGTTGGTCAAGTGTCTGACTCTTGCTTTTGGCTCAGGTCATGATCTCACCATTCATGAGATCGAACCCCACATTGGCCTCTGTGCTGATGTCGTGGAGCCTGCTTGGGGTTCTCTCTTTCGCTCTCTCTCTGCCCCACCTCTGCTTGCCCTCTCTCAAAATAAATAAATCATAAACATTTTAAAAACATTTTAAAAATGTTAAAACATTTAAAAAAATGATGACATTGTTTTGTCATTATTTCTTTTACTGCACGGGCCTAGTAATAGAGCTCTCTGTTTTCCTCCCCACTTTCTCCCAGCTTTCCCACCATCCTTCTCAATTTGTCCTTTGTCAACAGGACAGAAAAAAGAGGTTGAAGTGATATATGGGTATAATCCTCTGTGCACTGCTAAAAAGATAAACTTAAATGAAGTGATTTATTACCTGTGACAGGTATACTGCACCCAAAATTGTCTGTCAAAGTTAGTGCCTCATTGATTTTCCATACTTTCTCTGTCTGCCTCTGGCTTGCCATCGTTCATTAGAGGTGAGTAAACAGTTTAAGGTGGCCGGGTTTTCTCCCAGTCTGGGCACTCTCCCGCAGGGGTTGGGTTAGCCTTTCTTTGTGCTGGAGGGCTCAGGACTTTTGCCTTCAATTGTATGAGAAGGATAAATTCCACCAGTACCTTGGGATGACTCCAACTAGAAGTAAAACATATTCTATACTCCCATTTTGAAAAGGCTTCTAGAATCTTCCTATTCGAGTCAAAGAAATCATAGGCTCAGTAAAACAGCACAGGATAATAGACAGCTGTAGGAGCAGTGCCTGAGTAGGGCTGGTCTGTATTAGTTGATGATATGGAACATTTGGTAGGAACTAATGAAATGGGAGTCTCTTTTCACTTGAGGGGACCACATGCATATCACACAGGACACGTGTTTCCTGTTTTTCTCCAAACCCGTCGTCCCACTGTGTTGGAGAGTGACGAAGCAGAAATCTTCTCAGCAACCACAGTTCAGCCTTGGGAGTCAGGCTCAGTGTCCTCCATCTTCAGCAATGCCCAGATATTGAGGCAGTTGTTTTTAAAATCTTAAAAATTTTTTGGGGCGCCTGGGTGGCGCAGTCGGTTAAGCCTCCGACTTCAGCCAGGTCACGATCTCGCGGTCCGTGGGTTCGAGCCCCGCGTCGGGCTCTGGGCTGATGGCTCAGAGCCTGGAGCCTGTTTCCGATTCTGTGTCTCCCTCTCTCTCTGCCCCTCCCCCGTTCATGCTCTATCTCTCTCTGTCCCAAAAAAAAAAAAAATAAATAAATAAAAATAAATAAATAAATAAAATCTTAAAAATTTTCGACTCGCATGGACCTCAGATCTTTTCGTTCACTCTTCTAACTTTATGTAGACTAGGAATCTGGACCCTGCCAAGTATTCGATAGCTTGTTCGTTGTCATAGAACGAGTCACTTGCGCGGCCAGGATGACGACCCGCCTGTCACCCGTTACCCTTCCTGGGAGGGCTTCTCCTCCGCTTCTCTGGGAACTCTGGGCAGAGCTCGGTTTGCCTGCACGACAGACACGCTTCGTGAATTGAAAACCTGTGCTGTTCGTAGCTCTCATCTTTGAAGTTCATTTGCTTGGTTCTTTGATCAGAAAGAGAGTTCTGTGTGTTATGGGTTGGAAAGAGTGAGCTTAACTCTGATTCTTCTTTTCTTTTTTCTGTCTTGCGCTTAAGGTATAGTAATCTAGTATAGTAAGGTATAGTGGCCTACTGCTCCATAGTGGGCGCTTTCCAAATACATATTGTGCTGGAAAAAAGACTGCTTTTATGCCAATGGGGTGGAGCCAGGGAATTGATTTATATCATGTAATGACATTTCCTAATTGGCAAATTTGGTGTGGGGGGTGAAGACTAGTTTGATCACTAAATAGTTACAGTTGACCCTTGGACAATTGCAGGAGTCAGGAGGTATTGACCTCCTCCCCCCCATCCTACACAGGTAGAAATCTACATATAACTTCCCCAAAACTTAACTACCAGCAGCCCACTGTTGACCAGAAACCTTACTGTAACGTAGAGCCGACGAACACATCTTTTGTATGTTATATGTACCTATATACTGTGTTCCTACAATAAAGTAAGTTAGAGAAAAGAAAATGTTGTCTACGGCCATACCACCCTGAACGCTCCCGATCTCGTCTGATCTCGGAAGCTAAGCAGGGTCGGGCCTGGTTAGTACTTGGATGGGACAAAAGAAAAATGTTCTTAAGAAAATCATAAGGAAGAGCAAATACATTTGCAGTTCTGTACCGTATTTTATTGAAAAAATCTGCATCTGAGTGAATCTACACAGTTCAAACGTGTGTTGTTCAAGGGTTAATAACTATATCGACAAATACATAGATTGTGTTTATATATACACACATGTATATATAGTAATATACTAATGGTATTTGGCATTTTTAATTAAAGTTTTTTTTAAAGTTTATTTATTTGAGGGAGAGAGAGAGAAAGAGAGTGAGCGGGGGAGAGGCAGAGAGAGAGAGGGAGAGAGAGAATCCCAAGCGGGCTTTGCACCATCAGTGCAGAGACCAAAGTAGGGCTTGAATGCATGTGAGATCATGACCTGAGCTGAAACCAAAAGTCAGATGCTTAACTGACTGAGCCACTCAGGTGCCCCAGCATTTTTTATTTTAAAAATGATAAGCATCCTGTAGTAATTTGTACTTATAAATACTATTGCATAGCAAGTAACAGTTTATAATAGCTTAAGGGGGATGAATATTGCTGGACAGTTCTCTCTTTGTACCTCTGATTGACAGCTAGGGGGAGTTGAAAGTGTGATTTGTGTTAGTTTTCTTTTTTCTTTCTTTCTTTTTTTTAAAAAAATTTTAAATGTTGGGGCGCCTGGGTGGCGCAGTCAGTTAAGCGTCCGACTTCAGCCAGGTCACGATCTCGCGGTCCGTGAGTTCGAGCCCCGCGTCAGGCTCTGGGCTGATGGCTGGGAGCCTGGAGCCTGTTTCCGATTCTGTGTCTCCCTCTCTCTCTGCCCCTCCCCCGTTCATGCTCTGTCTCTCTCTGTCCCAAAAATAAATAAAAAACGTTGAAAAAAAAATTTTTTTTAATAAAAAAAAATTTTAAATGTTTATTTTTGAGAGAGAGAGAGACAGCGTGAGCAGGGGAGGGGCAGAGAGAGAGAGAGGGAGGGAGGCACAGAATCTGAAGCAGGCTTCAGGCTCCAGCTGACAGCACAGAGCCTGACACGGGGCTAGAACCCATGAACCGCGAGATCATAATCTGAGCCTAAGTCGGACGTTTAACAGACTGAGCCACCCAGGCGCCCCTCTTTTTTTCTTTTTTAAAGATTTTATTTTTAAGTAATCTCTACATCCAACGTGGGGCTCGAACCTACAACCCCAAGATCAAAAGTCACATACATGCTCTACCAACTGAGCCAGTCAGGTGCCCCAAGTTTTCTTGTTTAAATACTTATCTGCCGTACTGAATAATCACTTTTTAATTGAATTTGTGGCATATTTTGCCATCGTATGCATTTGTGGCAACGTTGATTCAGCTTTCCCTGAGCCCAAACTACCAGTTCTTACAGGTTAAGCAGGATGTTGCCTTCATGCTGAGATTAGTTTGTGCTTCACATAGTTGGAGGTCTGAGGAAGCAAAATCAGCTTACAGAAGTCCCTCCCTTAGGGTCAGGTAGCACCACAGATATCAGGAGAAGGTACCTGAATGTGTATATGATGGTAAAAATGACAGGATAACTTAGGCGTTCATATAAGCAGAGAAAAAAATATATAGACCTGCATTATGTGCATTTTCTTCTCTGTGTTCCTTAGTGGTCTGATTATTCGTGTGGCCGAGATGTAAAATCTTTAAGCTTCTAACATCATAGTTATTCATAAAGGCATTTAGGCTGATGGCTTTCTCAGAACGTTCTGCTCTTCAGGATGGAACTTCATCTATATTTCAACGAATTTCTAAACGGGGGAGGGAAACAGAACATTTTTCCTTTGATTAATTCATTGGTGTTTTAGTCCTCAAGGACTCATATACCGGTGAACTCCAAAAGGAAGTCCGTAAAGGAAGAATCGTAAATTGGAATTGGAACCGTGAAACTTGCCCCATAAAAATCTTTTGAGTGCTGTTCTAAATTCAACATCTGAAATATAACGGACTATGCAAAGATTTATGAAAGCTAATTTAAAAAGCTAATTTAAAATTGTACCCAAGAAGCACCGTCTTATGAGTTGTATGGAGTGTTTAGGCTTTTACAAGTTTTACTCTTTTGCAATTACCTGGGTCTTAAGCTACTTTGCCCACGAATCAAGTACTTTAACTTAGCATTACTCCTAGTTAGATCACAGAGGCATGCTTTGCATTCTTGGGCTGTTCACTGGGACTATGCCCTTTGGAAAAAAATTTTATGATTTTAAGATTTTATGTTATTGGATCTATATATCTGTCTTAGAGTGGTCTCCAGAGGCTGACCCAAAGATTGAAGACTTGGGGAGGTGATCCTGAGAAGTCCCAGGAGAAATAAGAAAAGGGAGGAAGGGAAGGTAATAGTGTGTGTGTAAAGGATAGGATTTCCAACCGATCCAGTATTTAGGAAATGGCCTTCAAAGGCACTAAGGCCAGAGTCTGCCATGATGGTAACACCATTATGAAATCCCATATGTACCTTGTTGAAAAAGACTTGATGAATGGCATAACTCTTTGCCTTATAAGAGATCAGTGAGGGGTGCCTGGGTGACTCAGTCAGTTAAGCATCAGACTTCGGCTCAGGTCGTGATCTCACAGCTTGTGAGTTCGAGCCCCGCATCGGGCTCTGTGCTGACAGCTCGGAGCCCGGAGCCTGCTTCGGATTCTGTGGTCTCCCTCTCTCCTTGCCCCTCCCCTGCTTCCACTCTGTCTGTCTCTCAAAAATAAATGAACATTAAAAAAAAATTTTTTTTGTGAGTGATCAGTGAGATTGGGCTTGCCAATGTTGAGTTTTTCCCATCTTGGGTACAGGGTACCCAGGCATTAGCAAAATCAGCGTTTTGTTGTAGAATCTTGTTAGGACACAGGTCTGTCACCCAGGTGTGGCAGAGCCCCTCCTTCTAATGTTTTTTCTCCAACCTGAATAAGGAAGAACCAGGAGGTTCTGGTGGTTAGGGCATCAACTGGGCTTTGGTCTTAAAAGTCCCTTCTGCTCGGTTCTTCTCGGAGGAGTGCTGGAATCCTTGGGCTGGAAGTTCTCGTCCAGGATCTGCCAGATGCTTCCAAAACTTCATAGAAGCTCAACTCCCAGAGTCTTGCATCAGGACTTCCTTAGAAGTCAGGCTGTGTGCAGGGAGCTGAGGGATAGTGTGAGGGTGAGGTAGGGAGAGTGGCAGGGCAGGTCGGGGAATGCCGAGCTTCAGCCAGGTTCGTGGGGAATTTGGGAGCGTGACTTGTGCTACAGAGCTGGTCTCCCCCAAAGCCCGAGGGTCGACCTTTTGTGCCCCTCGCCCGTGTCAACCATTGATAGGTTGTGGGCCTCCTTCAGCGTAAGTATAACTTCCCAGGAGGAGTGGCTTCCAGAGGCAAAAGGCAATTTCATGGACTAGGAGGCAGATGGGACCCCTTAGCAGTGACACTCACAACAGCCATCCCTGCTGAAGGGGTCCAGGCAGGGCCCTCTGGCGTTCCCCAGCAAAGAGACCAGGGCCAGGCTTTGGCCTTTTTCTAGCTCGTCCCCTTTAACATAATTTACCTGTCCTCCAAGTGTCCCTCTTCAGAGTCCCCCCCACCCCCCGCCCTCCAAATTCAGTGTCCTCCCCTCCTCCCTGGAAAAACTCCACTCATGGACAGAGTGGGAAGAAAAGTCTGAAGCCTGTGCCTTCTGCACCTGTGGCTTGAGCTGAATCCCACTGGGGGTTCTCTGGCTTGGGGAGGAGTGGGGGGCCCTGGTGCTGGGTGGGAGGAGACGGATGCTTTACTCGTGGTCTGTCTTTCAACCACGTTGTACCAGAGTCAACTAAATAGGCCTCAGGAGGGAGTGTTAATTTTCTGCCTCAAACAACCCAGCAACCAATCTACTTTTATTTATTTTTATTTTTATTTTTTAAGTTTATCTATTTTGAGAGAGTTAGAGAGCATGAGCAGGGGAGGGGTAGAGAAAGGGAAAGAGAGAGAATCCCAAGCAGGCTCCACACTGTGAGTGTAGAGCCTGATGTGGGGCTCGAACCCACAAACCGTGAGATCATGACCTGAGCCGAAATCAGGAGTCAGATGCTTAACCGACTGAGCCACCCAGGCGGTTCACAACCAACCTATTTTTAGTAGAAAGTAAGTATTTTTCTCCTGTGAACAGGCTAAAAGGGCTCTGAGGCATCCAAGAAATTCCCCTCCTTTCCCCCACCAACTCAAATTTCTTGCCCTGACACAAGACCCGATGAAGAGGGTGTGGAATGGTGAGAGAGGGGTCAGTTGTGAATGGGGTGTTAACTGAATGGGTGCTGTCAGCCATGCTTTTGAAGTGTCCTTGCTCTGTGATTTCTCCAGGATTGAAGGGCTGTTGCAAAATTCTGAATTCTGGAAGCCAGTATTGTCCTTTTGCTAAACCCTCAAATCCCTTTAGGGGTCTGATAGATTTGCCTTGCCTGCACCCCAAATATATTTGCTCCGCAGGTTATTGTCACTAAGGGTAAACACCAAGCTCTGTATCTTTTTTTTTTTTTTTTTTTTAAGTAGGCTCCACCCACCGCATGGGGCTTGAACTCATGACCCTAGGATCAAGAATCCGATGTTTGTACCAACTGAGCCAGCCAGGCGCCCCGCCCCTCCGCCCCATCTGTATCTTGATGGAAAATTCAAAATCATAAAAAAACAACAAAGGTGCCTACCAGCCACACCCGGGTGCATGTTGCATTTGGGTATTGTGTCCATAACCTTGACCTAAGGTCTCCGTGACCTTAGAATAAAACCCCTAAAGAGGTCAGCCTGACGTTCTAGAAAGCTGTCCTTAGGACATACTCTATCCATTAGAAGTGAGCCATTAAACCCAGCACACAAGGGGGAGGGGCAGTAAGCTCTACCTCCTAAGGGGAGGCTATCAAAGAAAGGTTCAGATGGGCTGAAACCATCACAGTAATTAATAAATACTTTCAGAAAGATTCTTTCAGGCTCTGCAAGTATCCTAGTTCCCCTTTAAAAACCTTGAACATTCACCAGGAGATCCTGCAGCTATGATTACTGTGGCTGGCATTCTAGAGATTTTCTATTTTCTCTCCTTCCTTCTGTATTTATTATTTGGAATTCCTCTGTAAGGAAGACATGTCCCTTCTCTTCCATTTATTTATTTATTTATTTATTTATTTATTTATTTATTAGCTTATCGATTCATTTGTTTGTATCAGTGAGGACTCACGGATATTTATTTCATTCTTTGGGTGAGAGTTTTTGTGTTTTTTTTTTTGTTTGTTTTTGTTTTTGTTTTTTTAATTATTCTCAAGTTAGTTAGTATACAGTGTAGTCTTGGCTTCAGGAGTTGAAACCAATGATTCATCACTTACATATAACATGCAGGGCTCATCCCGACAAGTGCCCTCCCTAATGCCCATCACCCATTTTCCCTACCCCTCAGTTCCCCACCCCCATCAACCCTCGGTTTGTTCTCTGTATTTACGAGTCTCTTATGGTTTGCCTCCCTCTCGGTTTTTATCTTATATTTCCTTCCGTTCCCCTATGAACATGTTAAGTTTTTCAGATTCCACATATGAGTGAGATCACAGTATCTTTCTCTGACTTATTTTGCTTAGCATAATAACCTCCAGTTCCATCCACCTTGTTGCAAGGGGCAAGATTTCATTCTTTTTCATTGCCACATAGTATTACGTTGTGGATACATCCCACTTTTTCTTAATCCACTCATCAGTTGATGGACATTTGGGCTCTTTCCATAATTTGGCTGTTATAGATAATGCTGCTATAAACAGTGGGGTGCATGTGCCCTTTCGAATCAGCATTTTTGCATCCTTTGGATAAAAACCTAGTAGTGCAGTTGCTGGGTCATAGGGCAGCTCTATTTTTAATTTTTTGAGGAACCTCCACACTGTTTTCCACAGTGGCTGCACCAGTTTGCATTCCCAGCGACAGTGCAAGAGGGTTCCCCAAGAGCTTTTTTTTATTTTAAATATTTTATTTTTAACGTATGTCTACACTCAGTGTGGGTTTCGAACTCAATGGCCCCAAGATCAAGAGTCGGACGCGCAACCGGACTGAGCCACCCAGGTGCCCCCTGAGAGGTTTTTGAAATAGGAAAACAGCCTCTTTGAATGAGGTGGAGGGAGGTGGTAAGAGTGTCAGTGCGGATCAAGAGCACGTGGGGGATGGAGAGAAGTTCCTGAGAAGGTCAGCAATGATGACATTCAGAGGGGACGCCTTGGTGAAAATGAGGGACACTCTGTTCTCAAAAACAGGGACCAGGAAAGACTGGACGGCCAATTTTGACGTCAGGAGGGAGTTCCCATTAATTAGCTTTTGTCTTCTCGGTCAGTTGGGAAACTGACTTTTGGAATTTAAATTTCCTTGGCCCCAATTCTTGGCCTCCAGAGAAGGGTTTCTCAACCGCTCCACTCTTGACAGTCGGACTGGATCATTCTTCGTTGTGGGGGTTGTCCTGCGCCCACAAGATGCCAGCAACATCCTCGCTTCCTCCCCCAGTGTGACCACCAAAATGTCTTCAGTGCCACCAGCGGTCCCCTGGACAGCAAAATCACCCCTGGCTAAGAACCACTGATGTAAAATAACTTACACAGAAGTCTGGCAACCCACAGGATTCCTGATCTTAACCTTCGAAAGACTAAGACGAGGCATTCACCTCTAAGTTCCCGCAGAGAGAACTGAGCTGTCCCAGCTGGAACGCTCGGCTTTGTTGCCATTGGCGAAGCAGGGCCCTGTTTCCTTGGGGATAGTGGGTGTTCTGAGCACACAAGCCGGATGAATCAAGAGGAAACACGGTTCTGTTTCTCAGAGCGTCTTTGCTTCTGAAAAGCGTTGTTGCGGTTAGAGTTTTGCTTCACGGTGGAGGGTTGTTTTGCTTTCTCTGTGGTTTCTATGTGGGCCGAGAGAAGCAACTTCGTTGTTATGTCACATGGGGACATAGAAGCTGTTTCACAGGTGAGTTTCCAAAAGCCAGTTTGTTCTAAAAACCGACATGACACTTAACCTAGCTGGGTGAGCATTGGTTGCTGGTACAGTTGTTTCTTAAGAGCGCTGGGGATGTCAGGGACTCTGAATTCCTTTAAGGCTCTCATTTTATTTATTATTATTATTATTTTTTTTTAATTACTATTATTTTTTAATGTTATTTATTTTTGAGAGAGCGAGTGAGGGAGGGGCAGAGAGAGAGGGAGAGAGAGAAGGAGACGCAGAATCCAAAAGAGAGAGAGAGAGAGAGGGAGACACAGAATCCAAAGCAGCCTCCAGGTTTTGAGCTGTCAGCACAGCACCTGATGTGGGGCTCAAACCCACAAACCGCGAGATCATGACCTGAGTCGAAGTTGGACGCTTAACCGACAGAGCCACCCAGGCGCCCCGTGGCTCTCATTTTATTATCCAAAGATGGCTTGCATTTTGGCCTAATTTTTTTTCACCTCCAGTAAGTTTTTTAACAGCATTTCCAACAGCAAACATGACAGAGATTAAGGAACCAAGCCAAGGCTAAGGCTCAAACGACCTTGTGCGACCGCTGATGCCATCTGTTGGCAGCTGGCAGAACTGATGCCCTTCGGAGTTCTGTTTATTGCACAGAAAGTGGAAAGTTGGCTGCAGGGTACCTTCCTTGCAGCCTGGAGCTGTGGATCAGAAGGATAGGACAGGGGTGGAAAGGAAGGGACCGTGAGTTTGCTTTATAGGTCCTGCATGGGCCATTAGTTGTTGGCAGGAATCCATATTTGAAAAAATTTCAGGACTTTTATTTTTTTTTAAGTTTACTTATTTATTTTGAGAGAGAGAGAGAGAGAGAGAGAGAGACAGAGACAATCCCAAGTAGGCTCCACGCTATCAGCGCAGAGCCTGATTTGGGACTCGATCTCACGAACTGAGATCAAGAGTGGAGGCTTAACAGACTGAACCACCCATGCTCAGTACTTAAAGGTACTAGCTGGGATGCCATTGGGACCTAAAATCCATTTATGAGTCAGTTGTCATCTAAGAAAGTTACGGTCCCAAGGCATTGGCCTTGGGGGGGGGGGGGTTAACAGAACAGCAGGGAGGACCCTTAACTACAACAGTCTCCTCCAGAGCCTTAGCATGTGGCCCACGCTTGTGAAATTTGGTTGGTCAGGGACACTATGAACTCCTCGCTTTAATCAAAGAAACTGACACACTATCATGTAAAATAAGTATCATATTATATCTCTCTTCGTTGTGTTTTCAAATACTGTTTGTTTGTGTCTATACCAATCCATTTCGGCCAGCAACCCTTTTTGGATACAAAACCGTGATTCCCAGACACTGGGTTTCCCGGGTCCACAGATGCCGTTAAAAATGAAAGCCAGCATGAGTCCGACCAGTGGATACCCAGCCCTGACCATACGTAAGAATCACCTGGAAAACGTAAAACATCCCTGAGGTTGGCCTCCCTGCCGTCGGTACTGATTTAATTCCCCTGCAGAAGCCCTGGGTCATGGGTTCCGCTTTTGGAACCACAGTGATTCAGGCACGCCGCTCTTCCTCAAAGTGTGGTCTGCATTTGGAACCTTGTTAGAAATGCGGATTCTCAGGCCCCCTCCCAGACCTTCTGAATCAGTCTGCATGGGAACAAGGTTCCCGGGTGATCCCTGCACACGGTGGAGTTTGGAAGCACACGGTGTTGCCTCTGAAGAGGGGGGTGTACTGAGCTGCCCGTTGGTATCCCCACTGAGGACACCTGTTTGTATTTCACGTTTACCATTCACGGTTTGGGTGGCCTTCGTCAAGGGCCCCAGCTTCCGCCTGCTCGGTGGGTGCCGTGGGCGTCCCAGATCGAAGCCACAAGAGAACCCAGGGGCCCTTCTTCTACCCCCACCCGGTCTTGCTCACAGCTAGCCGTTAGAGTGTGTTTCACAGCACTGGTGCCTCACGGCGTGATCGCCAAACCCAGACTCCAGTCTGTGGGTTACCTCTGGGCTCTTCCTGTTGAGACTGATGGTGCGTCAGTGCCGGCTGAACCCATGAGGACAGGTTCAGCCTGGGTGCAGCTCCCCAAGACTCTCCCTCGATCTCTAGCCTAGAAGCCGCCTGTGTTGAAAAGGAGGGAGGCAGCGCCTCTTGGTTGGTTTCTGTTTTTCTAAATGTAAACGTTGGTGTTTGAATATTTGAATGAAATTAAGGCTGTGGGGGCATCTGGGAAGCATCTGACCTTACGAACAGGCTTCATCCCGGTCGGACTTGGGGTTCGGATGAGGGGCCCCTGGGCCGGGCAACCCTCTTCTGATCCAACGAATCCATCCACCGTCTTTCTAAAAGCGATCTTTTTTAGTTCGTTTCTTAAAACACGATGCTATATGAGAGATCTTTTCTAAATCTGTAGTTTCATTTTGAGTAGTGCCTAAAAGAGACACTGAAGTCCCTGTTCAGCCTTTTTTGGGAAACGGAGATCCTTGGCTTCTTTTCTCTGCCGTCTTTGACAACAAGCCCTCTGTGATGAACGGCCATTCGAAGCCAGGCAGGGCTGTTTTGTCGTCTTCTCCAAGCAGCACCCCCCCCCCCCCCCCATCTCCTGTACCTCCTGCAAAGGAACAAAACCACCAGAACAAACCAAACTTGGAGGAACAAGGGAGGCTTGTCCCCATTTGTGAAATCCCTTCAAAGAGTGTCACTGAAAGAGGGTTGCTGTGGCTCTCTTTTTCTGGAAGCTTTGGGAGGTCTCCCGCAGATCTGATCTGGAGAGACTGGAGTGCTAATTTATGCACAGAAGCCATTCATCAGTCGAGTGCCAGTGATTGCCAGTCGGTTACCATCCCTCCGAATTCAGGGCTTTTGAAAGGACCCCAAGCGGGGCTTGTGGCTTTTCCTTCAGTCCTTTTCTCCATCCTTCTTCCTCCTCCCGCCTGTCTGTCCTGTGCTGCCCCTCTGCCCTCCCCAGTGTTTCTCTTGTGTTGCCCACAGCAACCCCAGCAGTCGGTCCTGGAGTGGAGGGAGCAGGCCTGGTTACCTGGGAGTCTAGCAATGGTTGCTCAGCAATTCACTGGAGCCACACAAAGGAATAGGTCTCTGTGCAAATCTCCCGGTTCAAGCCCCCCTCAGCGGCTCCCCAACCTTGCTCTGCCTGAGAGCCCTGTTTCTTCTGGCACCTGAGAAACCAGTTACAGAGACACCCCTGCCTCCCCTCTCCCAGGCATCTGTTTACCAACAGTGCTTCGTAAACACTTTTAACACCTTTCCTTTGTGCCCACACTTCTCCTACACACACACATACACACTCACACACACACGCATGTTCCCTAGTGTCTCCTACTGCCGAGGGTGTTACTGAATCTAATGTCGCTCTAATTGAGTCGACAGACAGACTGGGGCAGAATTAGCCAGCGGCCACCCCTGTGGCCAGCAGGGCCGTTAAGGTTTTTCTCTTTTGCTCTTTTACCACAAGAAAGCGCTGTGTCAAAAGGAAGTGCCCAAGTCGTCATGGAAATAAACGATCAGGCGGTGGCAGCCAGATTAATGGAGCCATCCTTAATTTGAGGGGGTGGGGGAGCAGCTCTTCCACTAATATATTGAAATCTCAGTTGACAAATGAGCACGAGGTGACTTGAATCCACTACTGTACTTATTGTTGTGATTCTTTTGAACCTCATTTAGTAAACTTTCTTTCCCCTGGAATACAATAAAACTCCCCCAAACCAAGGAGGTAAAATGCTGAGAGAGCAGACCTAAGAGAGCTATTTTTTTTTTTTCCTGAAGGAGAGAACAAAATAAATTCGGAAACAAAATAGTGTTCATTACTTCTATCTTGCCTTCTGATTTCTAAGTGTGCCCGCCGGCCCCTTTAAATTCCAAGGACCGTTATGTTCTTTGAGATATTTGTCAATGACAAGGGAGTATGCTTTGAGTAAAGGCATTTTCTTCTGCAGTGTTCATTTCTATTTCAGTGGTTTGCTTCAGTACTTTTCTTTAATTAATACTGTTTATGCTCACTGATGAATAATTCAGAGTCATACAAGCAACAGATGTCAGACGATTCAAAATGACTTTCCCTGAATTATTTATTATTTCTAAAAAAGTAACAGGTTTGTTGAGCAAGTAATTGGCAACACAGATGTAGATCAAGGTTTGTCAGCAGGAAACAAGGTCTCCTACTGCTTTTCCTTTTGTTCATGTCACTAACGAGGGCGACACTGAATAAGGGGAGTTTGGCTGATACCAACTTGTAGGGGGTCATTTATTTATTCATCCTGGGTGCTGACCGGGGAGCTGGAACCATGTTTGGTTTCCCAGTTGTCTATGGATGTCAAAACATGAAGGGGAATTCATCCAAAAACATAATTAATGAATGTAGCCTTGCAAACACCTATCAGACAAAAACTTAATATACGTACCCAGAAAGAGGAAACATCTTTGTTTGCAAAGATATGCCAAGAATAGAGACCTAGGGGAAAAAAACGAACTGACAGATACGTGAAAGTTTATGTATAATAATGTTCTCTCAGTGTTGTTTACACCAGAATTTTAAAAAGGGTCCGGAGAAAAAAAAAAAGCAAATGTCCAGCAATGAGAAATTAATTAAGGGGCGCCTGGCTGGCTTAGTTGGTGACGCATGTGATTCTTGAGGCAACAGGTTGTGAGTGGAGCCCCACGTTGGTAGGAGTTATTTTAAAAATAAACTTACAAAAGTATGGTTTTGAAGTTTTTTTGATGTGGGGCGCCTGGGTGGCTCAGTCAGTTAAGCGTCCAACTCTTGATTTCAGCTCAGGTCACGATCTCATGGTTCGTGAGTTCGAGCCCTGCCATTGGCAGATGGCTCCTAGCTGACAGTGCGGAGCCTGCTTGGGATTCTCTCTCTCTCTGTCTTTCTCTCTGCCTCTCCCCTGCACGTGCGTATGCTCTCTCTCTCTCAAAATAAATAAATAAACTTTAATAAAAGCTTTTTAATGTGGTTATCTTGAATAAGGTGTTTCTAGACCCAGTTGGAAGACAAACCACGAGCATACTAGTTTTTTTCCCCCCTTGGTTAGAAATTTTTCTGTCTTTCATAGACTTCTGGCAATCATATGATCTATTACCTTCTTCACGATAGGATCAAATTTTGCATATCTTGTGCCTAGCATCAGATTTTTCAAGTCTGCAGAGTTCCAGCTAATAAAACAAAACAAACCCTCCAGAAGTCAAATGGAGGATTGGGGCCCATTCTTTAACCCACCCCAAATACAGTCCCTGAAACCCACTGCTCTCCAAATACCTGTGATTTGATATTTTGCTGACAGTCCATAAGATGCAAGAAAGTAGTTGAAGGAGGACAGTAAGAACCATTTGGTGCTTTGGTGGTTTTGTGCAGGTAATACTTTCACAGTTCCTGACTCATGGGGTGGTAGATCAGGAATGAGATGAAGGGGGGGCGAGGGTGCCATCTTTGTTTTTTTTTTTAATGTTTTAAAAAATATTTTTAATGTCTTATTATTTTTGAGAGAGACAGAGAGTCAGAGTGTGAGCAGGGCAGGGGCAGAGAGAAAGGAAGACATGGAATCCATAGCAGGCTCCAGGCTCTGAGCAGTCAGCACGGAGCCTGACGTGGGGCTTGAACTCATGAACCGCGAGATCATGACCTGAGCCGAAGTTGGACACCTAACCAAGTGAGCCACCCAGGCACCCCTGTCTTTTTTAAACTCTTGTTCAGAGCTCTGAGAGAGGAACTCGCACAGTGACAACAAAAATAAAATATTTCCTTATTATAAAGTGATCAAAGAACTGAAAAACAGTACAGTAAAATAATTTTCTTAACTGACGTTCTTTTGACCAACATTAAGATGGATTGTCTCTTTGGGGACATGATTCCGGTTTAATCATTGCAAATGTTTTGGGAGATGTTTTATGACTTCTGGTTTTATCGATTTCAAAGACTGTACGTACATCTGCCCGTCCACGCATCCCCCACCCACCCAGCTGAGAGCAGAAGGGGCGAATGGGACGTTTACAGAGAGGGGCCAACCGCCTGGATTGGTAGGTAGCCTGAGGGGACTTGGTACTTTACGTTGTGCTTTTTCTGCTTGAAAAGCATATTGATCTCAATTTTCAAAACACAGCTCGGTTTGTAGCTGAAGAGGAGTAAGTTTTATAATGTCGCCGACGCTGTTGGTTGTCGTGGATTAGCCATGCTCTCTATGCTCTCTTTATCCCTATTAACCGGTTTCTTTATCCCGTTTTCTTACCCGCGCTATGGGCACCGCACCCACCTCAGAAGGTTGCTGTCAGAGTCCTGGATACTCATGCTAATGCTTACTCGCTAGCTCAGCCTAATTAAGATTTCTGTTAAGCTTGAGATAATTTGTAGCCAGTGTCTTCCAGATGAAAAACAGAGGCCTCTGTTGACACGTTTTGTTATTCTAAATTGGGACCATCCTGACTTTATACCCAAGAATTCATCTTTAGTTCAGTCATCACGTAAGCTGGTGTAATTCTCTAGGGGTGGCTGTCATTATTAATTTATATCTGACCTGGTTCTGAAAAAAAAATATTAAAGGCGGTGGAACCCTAATTTAGGACTTAGTGGTTCTTGCTTGGCCCATTAGTCTGGACCCGTGAAACCAAAATTGTATTGTTATTGTTATTTTTTTTAATGTTTATTTACTTTTTGAGAGAGAGACAGAGTGCGAGCAGGGAAGGGGCAGAGAGAGGGAGACACAGAATCCAAAGCAGGCTCCAGGCTCTGAGCTGTCAGCACAGAGCCCGATGCGGGGCTTGAACCCATAGACTGCGAGATCATGACCTGAGCTGAAGTCGGACGCCCAACCAACTGAGCCACCCACGCGTCCCCCCCAAAAAAAATTTTTTTTAAAGATTATTTAATAAGTATAATCTCTACATTCAATGTGGGACTCAAACTCATGACCCTAAGATCAAGAGCTGGACACTCCACTGAGTGAGCCAGTGAGGTGACCCAGGACCTATGAAAATATTAGAACGATTCCCTAAGAAAGCAGACTAACAATTAATGACAACTTCAAACATCATGCTAAGTACTAGGGTTTCTTTTGACTCTCGGACATTGTGTCAACGCAGGTGATTACAACTAGTCTTCCCATCTTACAAATGGGGAAACAGAGACTCCGAGAGACCCATGACTTCTCTCAGTAGTTAGTAGTGTGGTCACAGGGTACCCACTCCCAACCCCTTGGCTACATCCTGTGTGTGTTTGTCAGTTTCCTGGAGGCTGTGCTACTGGCAGCATCTGCCGTGGGCACAGTAGGAAATGTGTGGAGCGTGTTGGAAAGCGTCTGGATTTTCATCTGGGTTTGTGGATTTTGTAACAGGGTGTCTGCTGGATGGTGTGCTTGGGTAGAGCTGGCACTCTATCTCAGCGGATGGGTATTTCTATCAGAGAAGAATGGACTTGCCAAGTCAGTCTGGAACATCAGGAGTTGAAAGACATTGCAACTACGAAAAAAAAAAAAACCATTATTAAAGATGACTCTTAAGATGTCAAGAGGGAAAAGAAAATGACTTCTTAGGTCAGAAAAGCGAAAGCTATCATGCTGGGCGAGCCACGAGCTGAGGGATGGCTTCTCAAGGGCGGCTTAAATGCATTAGATTAGTCTGCAGTGTGGATTAAGGGACTGCAGGGATTTAATAACTTGTGTATGAGACAAGGGCCCTGCAAATGTTACACTGTCATAAAAATGTAACCCTTCTAATTGAATTCAGAAGCAATATTAAAATTATTCTTTTGGTGATGCTTCCTAGATGTATTAAATAAAATATCAAGAGTCACAGTTGATTGAGCTGAAACTTGAACACGCGAGAGTTGTTTACCCATGAAATTCTGTTGCCGGGGGTATTTTGATTTTTTTTTTTTTTCTGAAATGTACTAAGAAATTTCTCCTTTTACCTAATTTATGGTCACTCCGCTGTTTCAGGGTGCCAGAAGATGCTCTCAGAGTCTTGGCAGTGTTTTGGAATAGAGTATATTATCTTAGTGTTGGGCTATGTATATAATGAACACTTTATATATAGTGATGGTGGACTGCATGAGCTGAATTCTCTCTTAAGGGCAAAGGAAGGGATAGACTATTATTAACTTACATATGGTGCTTGGCATGCCTTTAAGGAAGTAATGGTGGAAAACACACCTTTTTTTCCTCCTGTGGCCATACGTAGTTTGCTAGCCTTATGTCTGCGCCCCAAGACTTAATGAGAAGATGACTTTGACCGGAGGTGGTTACCAGTATGCTGCTGGGATACTGCTGTCCATGAACTTCGTGAACTTCATGGATCCATAGACTCCAGAGAGCCTTGTGGAAATCATGAAGCATGAGTGGCAACTGTGAGCGAGGGGGGTCTTCTCCTTTCCACCTGAGGACAATCAGATGGGGGCAAACACGAGTGTAGGGAGAGGCAGGGAGATAGCATTTTGAATCCAGACATGTAACGAGGACTATAGTTGACTGACAGGTGTCTGTGCTTTAGGAGCAGGGAAGGTGGTGGCGATTCAGAGGCAGGAAACCCTCACCCTTCAGGCTCTCATCCAGAGTCCCCAAAGTTGTATGTTGTATATTAAAGAGTACTGTGGCATGTATTCCTAAATACCTACATAGAAAAAAACGTATACGAGCACAGGTTAGACCTCAGAATACACGAGTCACACCATTCAAGGTAGATTTCCCTTTCCCTCCACGAACAAGAGCCTCCCGCCTTTTCTGTTATTGCTCAAATTTAGAGAAATTTCTTTTATTTTGCAGAACTTGATGCCAAAGAAACCAGTGAGTGTTTTCCTGTGTCTGTCTGAGCTCAGTGGAAGGGTGTCCAAGGACTTAATCCAACTCCCATTGAATGATTGGCTTCTGGCAGAACTGTTAATTTGCAAACTCTTAAGAAAGAGGAAAGTGTACATTCTTCCAGCTGCTAAACTTTGGGCTTCATGGTGAATCATTGGGACAGACTTTCTCGGCCGAGTGGGAGAGCTGTTGTGGGGCCCCGGGTTTATTTAGACACCTGGCCAGAGCTCAGACACATGTGCTTGGTGACCCGCCTCTAGGGCTGACGTGCCTTCCCCTAGAAAACATCTTCATATGTCATTCCCTGTATAGGCTCATCACAGACTGATTGAGGGAATGAGTTAGGATCACTGACCAGAGAACACCTGCCATGTTTTTCTTCTGCCTGTTTCAGGGATGTCCGTAAAGGAGAAACCTTACTCGCTTGAAAGCTTCGGATTGCCAGGCAGCTCCGAGCAGTCGCTAGAGGCGTTTTCTCCTTGCTGGGGTTTTTCTTTGCCTCTAGAATACTGAGCAGAAAGGAGGGAAAAGAAGAAAGATAAGCCCCTCTTTCAAAATACGTTCGAGTCGATCCCTATCAAAGAGAAGACCTGAGATTTCTCAACTCACAAATTAGGTGGGACTACTGCGTCTGGGAATTAGGACTAGGCCCCATATGGAGTTATTTGGGAATTAATCACCAGTTGGCTGATCCCAGACGTGGAGCACATCGGAATTCACCTCGTGTTGTTTGAAAGTTGGCAACCTGCTTGTTACATAACATGGAACGCAAGGCCTGCCAGCCGGGCCTCCACGTGCCCTGGGGGATTTGCGAGGCTTTATAACTCTTTGTTGAGTCAGCCAGGCCTGCCAGATAGATTCCAGGGGCCTGGGGTATGTTGGACACCGACCTCAGGCTTCGCAGTTTAACAGACGATATCTCTGCCTTTGGGATTTTGTCTTTAGCAACTGCCGTGAACACCAGAGAGAAGTAAATGAGGGACATGACATGGGCTCTTTTTTTTTTTTATTTTTATTTTTGAAAATGTGTTAAAATACGCATAACAAAATATACCCCCTTAACTATTTTTAAAGGTACATTTCAGGACACGTGGGTGGCTCAGTCAGTTAAACGTCTGACTCTTGTTTTAGGCACAGGTCATGATGATATCGTGGTCATGAGATTGAGTCCTCCATCAGGCTCCATGCTTAAAATTCTCTCTCTCTCCCCCCCCACCCCTCCCCTACTCGCATGCATGCACTCTCTCTCTCTCTCTCTCTCTCTCTCTCAAAAAAGTACATTTCAGTGGTATTAAGTACATCCATTTTGTTCTATTGCTACTGCTGCTATCTGTAGCATTAATAATTCTGTACCCATTGAACACTAACTCTCCATTTCCCCTCTCCCCAGCCCCCCAGCAGCCACCATACCCCTTTCTGTCTCTATGAATTGGACTATTCAAAGTACCATATGTAAGCGCAGTATTGAACCCTTGTGGCCGGCTTATTTCACTCAGCATGACGTCTTCGAGGTTCATCCATGTTGGAGCCTGCGTCAGAATACCCTGCCTTTTCCAGGCCAAATAATATTCCACCGTATGGATATACCACATTTTGTTTATCCATTCATCTGTGCGCAGGTAGATGGATTGCTTCCTCCTTTTGGCTGTTGTGAATTATGTTGCTGTGAACGTGGGCATACAGATATTTCTTTGGGTCCCTGCTTTCCATTCTTTTGGATATGCGCCCATAAATGGAATTGCCAGGTCATATGTAATGGACTCCTTAAAAAAAGAAAAAAGAAAAGAAAACAGAGAAAGACAGTATAATGACAGTGTGTGACTACCCTCAGAGGACAGGACTTGATTGCTTGCGCTGTTTCCTTCTCCCCTCACCTGTTGCCTACATGCCTCAGTGGTAATCAGCTTGGTGGGGGAAGCTGGCCTTGTTTGGACTGAGATTGCCGGTGTAGACCTTCTCAGTTTGACCCTACATCTGATTCCCCCGCTAAAGCACAGATAGATGAACAAAGTAGATTGAAGTCATACAAATGACTCCTCCTGCCTCCTTTTCTTCCTCTTTTCTTTCCTTTTTCTTCTTTTGAGAACTCTGGTTATGGTGTCTGCACATCTGTTTTAGCCTAAACTCCAGTAAATCAGTGGTGCTGCCCGTTGGAGTCACCTGGTTTCGTGCTGACAACTCAACCCTATGTCCAGAGACTCTGAGTTCATTTGCTTTGAGGCCTGGCCTGGGCGTGGGGGTTGGAAGGCCTGCAGGCAAGTCTAATGTGCACCCAGGAAAATGACCACACGTAAATAAATGTTTTCTTCACCCCTCTCTTTATGTCTTCTTTCTGGTTCTTTCTTGTAAAAAAAAATTTTTTTAATCTTTATTTATTTTTGAGAGAGACGAAGTGAGACAAAGTGTGAACGGGAAAGGGGCAGGAAGAGAGGAAGACACAGAATCCAAAGTGGGCTCCAGGCTCTGAGCTGTCAGCACAGAGCCGATAGGGGCTCAAACCCATGAACTGTGAGATCATGACCCGAGCCGAAGTCGGACGCCCAGCCGACTGAGCCATCCAGGCGTCCCCTCTGATTATTTCTTTAGACCGTATCTACAGATTTGTAAATCTCAGCTCAAACTTGAAAGTCTTCTAATTGACTTTTTTGCTTGTTTAAATTCATGAGGCTGCATGATGTAATTTTGAATCCAAGAATGAGGAGACCTGGGTCATACTCGTGTATGTCATTATCTAGCCAGGGATGATGAATTACTTCACTTGTCAGAATCATAGCCTTTTCTTCTCCCCCCCTCCTCCCCCCTTTTTTTTTTTTTTTTTGGTCTTCAAAATTAGAATATGGATCAGCATCTGATCCATAAAGAATGAAATTAATGATTAAAAGAAGATATCCCCTCCAGCTCTAACATGCTCTGAATGAGCAGGGGGGATTGATGTGGAACAAGGGAGGCTTGTAGTTCATGAATGTGAACTGTGTCATGTTCTAGTAATGAGTAGGAGGATGAAGAACTTCCCCATAGGGCGCTACTGGGAGATCTGGTGCCCCAGAAGCAGCCTTCAGGGCAGTTCTGATCAGTAAATAAAAGGATGCAAAATAAAGATCTCGCAGGATACGTAGTTAATAAAGCAAGAATGTGGTGCCAGGCAGATTGTTAGAGAGTGTTGGGGACGTCTTAAGTGATAGAGGGAACACAGCAGGACTTGGTCTAGTGGAACAGAGTGCCAGAGGTCCCTGTCCCCCTGAAAATTGTCACCTCCTTGCCTCTTGCCACGAGCTGTTTATCATATATCTTCTGAATCCTTTCAAAGCTTATACTGTACAGTTTGTTTCTCCCCTCCTCTGAGCCTATTCGAGGAATATGGATGGCCCAAGTTTTTATGTGTGTGTGTTGGGTTTTTTTTTTTTTTTTTTCCCCTTCTCCAGATTAACACAAGCTAATGCAGTTGGGATACGGTGCCAGAGATGTTAGTGTATGTAGAAAAGCAGAGAATGCACTTCTGTCCTGGACACCTCCGGGCATGGAATTTTTCTTCCATGGTGACTTCTTAGGCCCATGGGAAAGAGGTGGCCTCTTGGGGTGGGGGGGTGGCACCTTCTCTGGAACCGCCCCATAGCGTGTGGCCGTCAGGATGACGCAGAGAGGCGTGTGAATACAGCCGGCCGCTGCAGCTGGTGCACTTGACTCTGGGCGGCATGTTCCCAGGAACCCGCAGGACACTGAGGACCGTGAGTGATGTAACCCAGATCTGCCAGATGTGGGAGCCAGCCTGAGTCACGCTGGACGATTCATTAAGAAACGTTTTCTGGGTCATCTGGGTGAGGAGTCCTGGCTCTTTTCCCTGCCATCTGGGGTTGGAGGCACACGTCCACACACCAGGAATCCCCAAGTTCACTAACATCTGTCTAAAATTACAGCCCGGTTCTCTGAGCTGACACGGTGCAGAGCCCAGACTCTCGGATGGTCCCTGCCTTGTAATTTGCTAAAGGATGTCCTCACTTTGGGCAGTAGAAGGTGGGGGAAAGTCACTTGATAAAACCATACATGTGAGTTGCTATGAAGTTTCTGTATATTCAACTAAGATCAGAAGGGGGATGGGATGTTGTGAGAAGACAAAACTCTGTGGGCGTGTGGCCAACAAAATGCCAGGGGTCGTCTTTTTTGTTAGATGTGTGTAAGATACCTCATGGTGGGTGAACAAGTGTATTTCTTTTATTTATTTATGTATTTGTTATTTTTTTTAATGTGTATTTCTTTTTGAGAGAGAGAGAGACCCACAGAGTGCAATCAGGGGAGGGGCAGAGAGAGAGGGAGACACAGAATCCGAAGCAGGCTCCAAGCTGTCAGCACAGGGCCCGACGTGGGGCTCAAACTTGTGAGCGCGAGATCATGACCTGAGCTGAAGTCGGACGCTTAACTGACTGAGCCACCCAGGCGCCCCAGAACAAGTGTATTTCTAAAGTGCTTTTTTTCTTTGAGAGAGAGAGTGTGTGTACACATGTGAGTGGGGGAGTGGGGCAGAGGGAGAGAGAGAATCCCAATCGGGCTCTATGCCCAGCGAGCGGAGCCCAACGCGGGGCTCCATCCCATGACCCTGGGATCATGACCTGAGCCGAAATCAAGAGTCAGGGGCTCAACTGACTGCGCCCCCCAAGGTGCCCTAACAAATCTATCTCTAAAAAGTTGTAAGCTGACTTAAAAAAAAAATTCCTCACAGATGTGTAGCATATAACCAGAAAAGTGCATGCATGCATTGCTGGCTAAAATTTCACACCCTGTAATGGGTTGAATGGTGGTCCCTGGAAGCCTGTGAATATGACCTTATTTGGAGGGAGGTCTTTGGAGATATAATTAGATAAGAGATCTTGAGATGGGATCGTCCTGGATTTCCCAGGTGGGCCCTAAATCCAATGGCAAGTGTCCTTATAAGAGACAGGAGAGAAGACACAGACATGGAGGAGAAGGCCACATAAAGACAGAGGCAGAGAAGGGGGAGTTCCAGCCATAAGGAACAGCTGGGGCCACCAGTAGCTGGAAGAGCCGAGAAGTGGATTGTCCCCTCGAGCCTTCAGCGGGGAGCTGGTCCTGCCGAGACCTTGAGTTCTGACTTCGGGCTTCCAGAACTGGGAGAGATACATTTCTATTGTGTTAAACAATCAAGTTTGTGGTAATTTGGTATGGAAACTAAAATAATAACCAACACCTAGATCAAGAAATAGAATGTTACCAAAACCACAGAAACTCACCTTATGCCTCATCCTGAATTCACACCACCCCGGGGTAACCACTCTCCTGACTTCTAACATCAGAGATAGTTTTTATGTTCTTGGAACTTAATTAAATGGAATCACATAGTATGTAGTCTTCTGTATCAGGTTCCATTCAACACTGTATTTGTGTCATTGTTATTGTGTGTGTGATCATTGTTTTGGCCATACAGTGTTCTACGATGTGAATATGCCACTCTTTACTTATTCTTTTCCTTTTGGGGCCATTTGAGTAGCTTTCCTTTTAGGGCTGTTACAAATAGCATTGTTATGGATTCTGTTATATGGGTTTTTTTGGTGAACACATGTGTTCATTTTTGTTGGTTATATTCTCAAGAGTTGAAGTGTTGGGTCATAGGCTACTTATATGTTCAACTTTAGTAGATACTGCTAAACAGTTTTCAAATTAATTTTTAAAATAGCCAATCACATTCAGAATTCTTTTGTTAAATGGAGACTCCAACAATGAATTCAATAACCATTCTTTAATGGGATATTGTGCAAGAACCAAGTGTTGGACATAGGGTTTTCTAGGAACAAGGCTCCCCTCCTTAGATCAGAACTCTGCATTCGCAATGAGGAATACCCCATGTCTCAGAAGAACCCATTACAGGTCTGGACAATTGTAAGAGCACCCCACTTTCTGGTGTGTCAGAGAAGCTGGGCTCCTGACTGTAAATTTTAAATACACCTCACCCATCAGTGGCCCAGCTGCTGGATCTCCATCTTGAAACTCAGAAATAAATTTGCCGTCTTATAAGACGTATATAAGACATTAATACTTCTTATAAGCCATATTAACTCCCCTTTCTAGCTTTTGAGTCTGTGTTCTATAACTTAGGAAGCAATCAAATGATATGAAGCAACCAGTAAACAAGTAAATCTGTACATGAAATAAAGAATACATCGTTTCTGGTCGTGACAAAAGCTGAGAAGACAGTCAAGCCAGATGTCGTGGTTGAGTTTGGAGGGAGTGTTCCCGAGCCTTTTTATTTTTTGGCC
This sequence comes from Panthera leo, assembly GCF_018350215.1. Taxonomy (NCBI): domain Eukaryota; kingdom Metazoa; phylum Chordata; class Mammalia; order Carnivora; family Felidae; genus Panthera; species Panthera leo. Next base: position 47,426,653 of record NC_056692.1, on the reverse strand, counting down.
TGGGAACCTTTTTTTCACTTTGGGAAATGTTGCTTTTGCTGTGTCACTGGAGTTTTGTGAATTCTAATCTTTTCTTTCTGGTTTGTCATTAGTTTTACTCGTCCTAAGTATATTAAAAATAACTATCTTGGTTCTCTGCTATTTTAACTACGGTTAGGTTAGAAATATGGGCGTGTGTCGCTCAGTGGGATTCTTCTAGTGACCAATAACAAGGCATTTGGCTGAAGTTAGACTCAGAGCTGGTGGCCATTATCAGGTGAGTTAACAGCTATAGCAAATGTTGTGCCCTCACCTGTATCCCTTCATCCTCACCACTGCAGTGCACGCTGGCCCGACTTCTGACTTCCAGCAGCTGCATTTCTTTGCTTGAGGACTCTTCTGGCCTGTAGGCCACCTTGCTGCCCATGAACCAGTGCTTCCTGGGAGCAGCCTAAGTAATGACTGACAGGTGTATCAATACCCCAGCCCCCTCACCTGCCAGGGTGGGTAAATCTAAAGAATGTGTCTACATGGGTTTTGAGACTTCCCCAGTGGGATTAAGCCCAGTTGCCCAGAGTGGTAATTGGCTTGAAACATGCCATTTATTTCCTATTTCTTCTTCCCTATATCATTTCCCCATTCCCTTTAAATTGTTCGCATTTGAGTTCTTTTCTCAGCATATGCTTCTGAGGGAACCTACACTGAGCACGAGCCAATGTCAGAATCAAATCTATGATGTTGAATTTCCCTTACGGCGATCTACTCGGAGAGATAGCCGGCCGCGTCGTTGAGCGGGTCAAGACAAATGAAAAACGAGAAAACAGTCCAATGGCATAAGTCTACAGAATTCTTGCAACACGAGGGGAAAATCCACTCAGTTCGGGAATGAGATGGCACATTCTCAGTGGCTGTCTTGACCAATGAATTCGGCAACAGTACATTGCGTACTTGATAAATAATGCAAGTTAGCAGGTTGAAACTGCTTATTAGACAACAGAAATTCTGCATTAAGTAAGCCAGAATGATGTCTTAGGTGATTGATAGCTGCCCACTTCCCGTTTAGACATTTGATTGAACTGGCAAATCACATTTCTGATTTTATTTATTTATTTATTTATTTATTTATTTATTTATTTATATTTTAATGTTTATTTAATTTTGAGAGAGAGACAGAGCAGGAGTGGGGAAGGGGTAGGTAGAGAGAGAGGGAGACAGAGAATCCGAAGCAGGCTCCAGGCTCTGAGCAGTCAGCACGGAGCCCGATGTGGGACTTGAACTCACAAACTGTGAGATCATGACCTGAGCTGAAGTTGGACACTCGACCAACTGAGCCACCCAGGTGCCCCTGATTTTTAAAAAAACTTAGTGGCTAAGTGTAGATTTTAGCTCAGATTATTTCAGATCACCTAAAGAACTCGACATTTCTCTTGCTGGGCATCTTGTTATGCCAAAATAAGAAGGTAAAACGGGAAAAGGTTGATGCCCTCACTAATTCAGTCGACCTCCTAATTAGTCATACTTCCTTTCTTGAGAAGCAAAAATCTATCAAAAATTAAAATATAGAAAGTTTATTTTTCACTTCCCAGGAAACACTCACAGAAGGTAGGATGGTTTACGGATTTGGGCCACAAACTTAAACTTGTAAAGACAACCCTGATGGGGATAAAGGGTTTCTCAACCTGGAGCTTGTCGCGGAAGGGACATTCAGAATAATAGTACATCCATTTTGATGATAAAATCACATTGAAAAAACTCCGCCTATTTTCTAGTCTCATTTCTAGTGGTTTTGAAAAGCCGTTGGCTATTTATTGTTTGTTGCCGTTCTTCAAATAATTGTAGTTCCCCCTTACCCTGGGCACGAGAGAAGGGTGCTCCTGGATGTCTGTCACGGGTGAGGCCACGTGTGTGACTAGTTCTGGCCAATGGCTTGTATCAAGAACAACATAACTGCGACACTCCACATTTGCTTGCTGGTTGTGGAGTCTCCAGAGTTCTCGCTCTCCTTTTCGTGTGGTGACCACGAGGCTGGCGATGGTGACCGCTCTGTCAGCCTGGGTCTGGGACGATCAGGACACCCCATTGACTTGCAAGAGCAAGGAGTAAACTTGGGGCGGTTTTGAACCTTGGAGATCTTGGGGCTCTTTGTTGCCTCAGCAGAACTGGCCGATCCTGACTGATACAGCTCCTGCCGTAACAGATACGGGGACTCCCAGGGAGAGAACTTGAGCTGATTCCCCTTTGTTGTCATAGTGACCTTACTAGAGAGGTTTGTTTGTTTGTTTAGATTGAAGAGTCGAACCGGAATGTAAAAGGTCCTATGGAAATAAATATCTTTGGGGCGCCTGGGGGGCTCAGTCCGTTGAGTGGCTGACTTGGGCTCAGGCTGGGATCTCGTGGTTCATGGGTTTGAGCCCCGCATTGGGCTCTCTGCTGTTAGCACAGGGCCTGCTTCAGATCCGGTCTTCCTCTCTCTGCCCCTTCCCCACTTGTTCTCCCTCCCTCCCTCTCAAAAATAAAAAAGTAAAAATAATTTTAAAAATTAAAAAAAAAAAAAAAAGAATGAAAGAAATGTCTTCGGGGGGCACCCTGAGTGGCTCAGTTGGTTAAGTGACTTCGGTGGAGGTCATGATCTCACTGTTATGGGTTCGAGCCCCGCATCGGGCTCTCTACTGTCAGTGCAGACTGATTGGAAGCCTCTGCCCCCCTCTCTCTCTGCTCCTCCCCTTCTGTCTCTCTCTCTCTCTCTCTCTCTCTCAATAATAAATATTTAAAAAAGAAAGAAAGAAAGAAAGAAAGAAAGAAAGAAAGAAAGAAAGAAAGAAAGAGAAAGAAAGAGAAAGAAATGTCTTCAGATATGGGACAGTTTATAATTGACCATCTTTTATTTGATTTTGATTTTTTCCCCCTTTCCTTATGTTTAGGTTTTTGGAAATTCTGAAATACAAATGAATTTTTGGTGTTGCTGGGAGTTGAATTTCGAGAAGAAAATGTTGCAGGAATTTTAGCCAGCACTTTTGGAGCAGGGCCAAGCATAATACTTGTCCTTACAGGAAAAAGTGCCGGAGAGCACAACTTGAATTGGGGGAAAAAAAAAAAAAGAACAAAATTTCAAAATACCACCCACCTCTCCAACAAACACTTTCATGAGGAAGACATTTCCCCTTGCCCTTTATTTTTCTTCTCCATTTCCTCCACCTATTTAACTACAGATTTTTGCATGTAGCAATTCCCCCATGTAAATTACGGGGAAAACATTTTCAGCTTTCTAACAACATTACCAAATGTGCAGCTTTTTAACTTGTTCCAAAAGGCATCCATGGCTCTCACCGAGTCCTGTAAACGTTACCGCTGGTCTCTGCAGAAACCAAGTGAGGTTGAGTCCGTTTGTGCAGGTTGTACCCCAAACTTGCATCCCAGTCTCCCCATGTTTACTGTGAAATTGTTGGGTCTGCTTCACATTTCCTAAATTTGAATTTCCTTCTGCATGGGAAGCACTCACTGTTCCCCTCTGGTTGAGCCCTCCTGAGAGTATGAGGGGCGATTAGTTCTAGAAAACATGGTTGCAATTCTGTCAGGCCTCTGGAATGGTTTTAACCGGGACTCATGCATGGTTTCTGAAAGAGTCCATGTTACCACCGGTTAGGAAAATTATTTCTGTTTCGAATAGAGAAAATTAAGGGTGATGATTTTTAACAGTCTTAATTCTGCCTTTCTCTGCAGAGCTCACCACAGTAAAAAAATGTGCTGTGTACCTTTTTTCAGAGCTTATGCTGTACATTTGCAAACATAAAGATTAAAACATAGGGGCACCTGGGTCGCTCAGTTGGTTAAGCGGCCGAGTTTGCTCAGGTCATGATCTCACGGTTCGTGGGTTCGAGCCCCACGTGGGGCTTCGTGCTGACAGCTCAGGACCTGGAACCTGCTTCGGATTCTGTTTCCCTCTCTTTCTGCCCCTCCTCCACTTGTGCTCTGTCTCTGTCTCTGTCTGTCTGTCTCTGTCTCTCAAAAATAAAAAATTAACATAAAAAAAGATTAAAACAGAGTTTTTTTTTTAACATAACTGTCCACACATGACACATTATTATAAACTTGCTTTTTTGAAACTTCATTTATTTTTTATTTTTAAAAAAATGTTTATTTTGAGAGAGAGACAGAGAGGGAGGGAGAGGGAGAGGGAGACGGAGAGGGAGAGAATCCCAAGCATGCTCTGCGCTGTTAGCCCAGAGCCCGACGTGAGGCTTGAACTCACCAACCGTGAGGCCACGACCTGAGTGGAAATCAAGAGTTAGTCACTTCACCAGCTAAGCCACCCGGGTGCCCCTTAGAACTTAATTTATAATTGGAGTCTCTCTGTGTGGCTACGCGTATGTCTCCCACACTCTTTTGAACAGCAGCTCGTTACATAGATGAACAAAAAGGTATCTGTGCCCTCAATGATGGACATTTAGGAAGTTTGGGGTTTTGCTGTTACTACAAATGAGCTAAATCTCTGTCTCCACAAACCCATTTGTTTGCTTGTTCGTGTTGTCATGCATACGTGTATGTATTTCCCCCCAGGATGGATATCCTAAAGGGGAACTTCTAGACCAAAATGCCCACATCTTCATTTTTGGTAGAGCCTCTTGCCTTTTCCGAGCCAGACTGCTTTATAGCCCTACCCACGGTGAGCAGGGCAGATTCTCCGCACTTTCTCCAATGCTGCCATTTCGTATTTCGTATTTTAGTTTTCGCTAATCTTTTGGCTAAAAATATCGGGAGTGACTTAATTTGCGTTTCCCTGATTCCTAATGAGGTTGACTAATCTTTTCTTTAGGTTGATAATCCATGTGTATATCCTCTTAGTAACTTGCTTCCAGATATCTTTTGCTCATTGTTTTTCTTAATCAGGTTGTTTATCCTTTTAATTGATTTTAGGAACTCTTTATATATTAGGACTGGTGATCTTCAGTAATAGGTTACAAATATTTTCTCCCAGACTATCGTTATTGCTTATGTGAGTTCAGTCTTTTATCGTAGAGGAATTTAAAATTGCTTCATAGTCAATCCGTCAGTCTTCTCTCTTTGGTTCCTAGATTTCATGTCTTGCTTTGAAACGCCTTCTACAAAAATATTCTCCTCTGCTCTTTTCATATAGTAAATTTAGAATCTGACTCTCTCTATATAAGAAGACAATTCCTCTCTAAGTTTTTCCACTTATTCCAGGTCTTTATTTATTTATTTATTTTTCAGTGTTTATTTTATTTTTGAGAGAGAGCGAGAGAGAGAACATGAGCAGGGGAGGGGCAGAAAGAGAGAGGGAGAGAGAATCTCAAGCAGGCCCCACGCTGTTAGCACTAAGCCTGACGCGGGGCTTGATCCCATGAACCGTGAGATCATGACCTGAGCCAAACTCCAGAGCTGGATGCTTAACCGACTGAGCCACTTAGGCAACCCCCTCCCGCCCGCCCCCGCCCTGGTCTTTATTTTTAATGTTTTTCGATAAAATTTTATTTCTCTCTTCATATAGGCCTTGTACATTTTTGTCGTCGTTGTTAGATGGAGTCCTAGGCATTGTATGGTTTGGGTTGCTACTGTGAATGGGATCTTTTCCAGAAAAGTCTGAGCATTTGACTATTTTCCCAGCTTCGCTCAGCAAACCAGTGAGGACTATATATTTTTTGCTGGTGTCTTGCCTTTGTCTTGCGAACTTAAATGGGATGGTGGCGCTGGAACAATCTCACTTTCTCTCTTTGCTTTGGTGGGCGGTACATGGCGCGTGGTTGGGTTAGTGATGGCGGCAGTGGTGGATAGGGGGAATACCGCCTGCAGAACCTTAGCTTTGCGTGCCCGGTGACACGACTCGGCCGTGGCTCTCCTTGACTCTGTTTTAACAGCACATGCTTCCAGCAGGAAACAGGTTGCTCAGTAAAGATAATGTTGCGAACTTAATAAGGAATGTCTGGCGGTTTTATCTCTAAATTTGAATCCTCTGTTGTTGTCTTTTTTTTTCCAGTTACTTCTATTTCCTTCTCTTCCACCATAATTACTGGCTCTCTATAGAGTTGCCAGATAAAATATAGAATGCCCAGTTAAATTTGAGTTTCAGATAAAGAATGAACAATTTTTTTTTAGTATAAATGCCCCAATGGGACATACTTATACTAAAAATATATATATATTATTCATTGTTGATCTGAAATTCAGAGTTAACTGGGTGTCCTATATTTTTATTTGTTGAATCTGGCAACTCTGGCTTATCTAATACCAGAGACAAGATCTGTCCCCTCAAGGAACTTACCTTTCAGTGATGGAGAAAGACTTGGGGAACTCTCTCTCTTGTCCTTACTGCTGTCAGAGGGATTTTCTGACAAGATGGCAAGCTCTCTTTATAAAGGTGAGCCTTCTCATACGTGGTCTGCCCCTGTCGGTACTGGCTAATTTCCCCACTAATAGCCACGTCCCCCCTTCAGACCAGTGCATCCTCCCGGCTTTCGTCTCTGCTTGTTTTTAAACTGCGGTAACACACACACACACACACACACACACACACGCGCGCGCGCGCGCGCACACACACACACAACTACATAGCATAAAGTTACCCTCTCAACAGAGTTGCCCTGTTTTCTTATGTATCAATTACAGCTTTTTTGCTTTTGTTTTTCTGGAAACTACTTCCCTTTCATTTTTACAGGAACAAAAAATAACATGGTTTCATTCTCTAGTGCGATTACCAAGCTCTTGGTTCCGTGACATCCCCTTACTTCTTAGAGCCACTGTCATCTTGTCCCATCCCACCAGGCCCTGCCCCCTGCCTTTCTCTGCCATGGCTCAGCATTTTCTTGGATTGCTGTCTTTCTCTATTTTGTTCTCTTCCCTTATTTTGAAGCCTCTTGAACGCGTATCGCTCAGGGAACGTACACACAAGAAAAAGTATGAGAGAGTTAACCGTTCTGAATTCTAGCATGCCTGAAAATATCTTTTTCTTAAATGTTTATTTATTTTGAGAGAGAGGGAGGAAGAGAACATGAGCAGGGGAGGGGCAGAGAGAGAGAGAGAGAGGGAAAGAGAGAATCCCAAGCAGGCTCCATGCCGTCAGCACAGAGCCTGACACGGGGCTTGATCCTACAAACCTTGAACTCATGATCTAAGCCGAAACCAAGAGTCCGATGCTTAGCTGACGGAGCCACCCAGGTGCCCCCTGCCTGAAAATAACTCAATTTTTGTCTGCTGCTTTGCCCGTGCCTCAGTTGCCTCATCTGTATGACGAGAGTGATCATAATTGTACCTACCTCCTAGAGTTATTAGTGAGGATTGGATGCGTTAGTGTGTGAAAAGCTGTTAGACGATCTTTGGTACATAATAAATTTGTCCAGTAAATATTAGCTGTTAATGTTGTAATTGAAGTGCATTTAGATGCACCGTGGCATTCAGCACTCTGAAAACATCGTATGGGCTAACAGTAAAGCAGTCAGATGAAAGTTCGTGTGATTAAGTAAACAGTCCTATTTCCACAGTTGCCCCATAGGCTTATGAATTATTTCTTAGTGTTTTTCTTCCCTTCTTTCATAAAGTCGCAATCAGTGTTTTAGGATTTACTTGTACTTTTTTTATTTTTTTTTAGGTCACTAGGCTCTTCTCAGCTCTCTGGGTTTTTAGTAAAGCACAGTCATTTCCAGGAAATGGATTTAAATTGTCATGCAAATTCAGTTTAGACGTATGAAAGCAGTTTTGGAGAGAAACAATGCAAGCTACTTAAGGGGGATGGAAAACTTAGGATATTAAAGATTTAAGGAATAGGTTGGCTCAAGTAAAAAAGCCGAAAAACATAAAATCCTCAGTGTGGTCAATCTACAGTGGCTGCTTGGACCGCTGTGTTGGAGAGGATTCCAGGTGATGTCTGCCATGAGATTGTAGTTGCATCTGTCATTCCTGGCTTCACCTTAATCCTTTCTCATGAAGAAAGATACAAGGCGTTAGTAAGAAGCTCTGAGAGGGAGAGGGGGTCTAGTCTTTGGTGCTCAGGGAAGGTATCTGGGGAAGCTTGAGTGAGCCTGCGAGGCTGATGTCAACCAGCCAAAGGGAAGGAGGTTGAGAGAACCTAAGCACAAAGGCTCCTCAGAGGAAGGGAGTAGTTCAGTGTATCCGAGGCACGAAACTTCAAACTCCTCCCTGAGCTGGAGGAGTAGGTGCCCAGCAGGTCAGGGCATCCCTCTTGGGCCGTGCTGAAGACTAGAGCTTTATTCCAAGAGCAGTGGAAGGGATTGCCTTTTTTTTTTTTTTAATAAGAGGTTTATTGTTTTTTTAAATAATTTTTTAATGTTTATTTATTTTAGAGAGAGAGAGAGAGACAGCACGAGCAGAGGAGGGACAGAGAGAGAGAGAGAGAGAGAGGGAAACACAGAATCCGAAGCAGGCTCCAGGCTCTGAGCTGTCAGCACAGAGCCCGATGTGGGGCTTAAACCCGTAGACTGCGAGATCACTACCTGACCTGAAGTTGGACGCTCAACCGACTGAGCCACCCAGGCGCCCCGAAGGGATTGTCTTGGGTAATGACAAAAACAGATCTGCAGTGAAATGGGAACCGAGGGACCAGAACGGATTCAGGGACAGGTCTTTAGGAGCTCTTATAGGGTCCAGTGGAATGTGGTTGTATCTTAGCCCAGGGCGACAGCTGTGGGGTGGACAGAAGTCAGTGGAGGGGAGAGGAGGAGAGGGAGAAATCAGTCTACAGGATGTGTCGGGGGGCAAGGCAGGAGGCATCAAGAATGCTGACTCCTGGACTTCCACCTGGAGACCTGGGTGAAGGGTGGTAGGAACTGGGAGAAATCCAACCACTTATTGAACCCCTCCCTCTCACATACGAGTGTGCTAGAGCTTAGCAAAGGTCAGGGAGTCTGGTTCACAGAGCTGCCAGTGGAATCCTGGTGGCTGTGGCTCTGTCTTAAAGGGAAAAAGCAGGTCACGTTGCCCAGTCACCCGTCTCACACTCTGGGTAACTGCTCTGCAACCCTGGCATTCTCTCCAACCTTCCAGGAATCTGAGGAACATTCTTCCCTAAAGGAGTAAGACCACTTGACCACTCTGTCATTGAATAGAAGTTGTGTTCATTTTCTTTTGTATCTGCCTTGAAGTCTGGAGCAAGTGAAAACCTGACAACACTGTATCAACGCAACACAGAAAAGCACCTCAGATCTTCCCATTTTCTCAGGTGGGCGCAAAACGGGTTTCATCTAAAGCAGCTGAAAAGGCGCAGAGACAGTAATTGCTTTGCTATTCCAGGAACAGGTGGCCAAATGAGCAAAACTATTGAAGAGCACATTTTCAACCTGCTCAAAAGCTATAAGGAAATAGCCAAGATCTTTCTAGAACCCATTCCTCCCTGGGGCAAAAAGAAGACCTGGAAAATATATTTTAAACAAAGCACACTCACGATGTTTCTAATTGGAATCATCTCTCTTTTTCCCTTGGTCAGTCTAACTAAAGGTGTGTCAACTTTGTTGTGTGACCAAAGCACCAGCTTTTGGTTTTGTTGATGGTTCCTGTTGTTTTTCTATTCTCCATTTCATTCATTTCGACTCTGATCTTTATTATTTCCTTCTTTCAGCTTGCTTTAGGTGTAGTTTGCTCTTCTCCCAGTGTCTTCAAGTAGAAGTTTAGGTTAGTGATTCGAGATCTTTCTTCTTTTTCACTAAATCTATTTACAGCTCTCCATTTCTCTTTACACCTGCTTTAGCTGCATCCCTGAAGCTTTGGTATGTTGTGTCTTAATTTTTATTCATCGAAAAGAAATTACTAATTTCCTTTGTGGTTTCTTCTTTGAGTCATAGGTTGTTTAAGAGTGCGCCAGTTTTCTACATATTTGTGAATGTCTCAAATTTCTGACTTTATTCCATGTTGTCAGAGAACGTGCTTTGTATGAATTCAGTCCTTTCAAAATTATTGAAGTTTTGTTCTGTGGTCTAGCACATGGTCTATCCTGGAGACTGTTTCATGTGCACTGTATTCTGCTGAGTTGGGTGGACCGGTCTATAGATATGTTAGGTCTGGTTGGCTTATAGTGTTGTTCATGCCTTCCGTTTCCATGTTGGTCTTCTGCCTAGCTGTTCTATCTGTTATTGAAATGGGGGGTTGAAGTCTGTTTTTGCTTTATGTGTTTCAGGGCTCTGTTAGGGGCATACTATGTTTCTAGTTGTATCTTCGTGATAGATTGGCCCTTTTCCATCATGAAATGTCCTCTGTACCTTTGGTAACTTTTTTTGTTTTAAAATCTACTTTGTCGGATATTAGTATAGCTAATCCAACTTTCTTATGGTTATTGTTTGTATATTTTTTTCTGTCATTTTCAACCTATTTGTGACTTTGAAACTAAACTCTTCTATAGACAGCATATAGTTGGATCTTGTTTTTTTGTTTGTTTGTTTTTGAGAGAGAGAGAGAGAGAGAGAGAGAGAGAGATTGCCTGCACGTGAGAGTGGAGAGTAGGGGAGGGACAGAGGGAGAGAGAATCTCAAGTAGTCTCCATGCTCTCGGCATGGTACCTGACACGGGGCCTGATCCCACAGCTATGAGATCGTGACTTGAGCCAAAATCAAGAGTTGGATGCTCAACTGATTGGGTCACCCAGGTACCCTGAATATATATATATATATATACGTATACGTATATATATATATATATACGTATATATATATATATATACTATACATGGATATATTATATATATGAATATATATTATATATATGAATATATGTATGAACAGATACATAATATATGAATAGATATGAATAGATATATAATATATGAATATATATGAATAGATAGATATATGAATATATATGAATTCATTATATATGAATATATATTAATCTATTCATATATATCTATTCATATATGAATAGATATGAATCTATATTATATATAATAGTTATATATATGAATATATCTATATCTGTATAGATAGATAGGGGGAGGGACAGAGAGAGGGGGAGGGACAGAGAGAGGGGGAGGGACAGAGAGAGGGGGAGACACAGATTCTGAAGCAGGCTCCAGGCTCTGAGCTATCAGCACAGAGCCCAACGCGGGGCTCAAACTCACAAACCGTGAGATCATGACCTGAGCCGAAGTTAGACGCTTAACTGACTGAGCCACCCAGGCGCCCCTATACTATTGCTTTTTAAATCAGTTGAGACAGAAAAGGAGAAGAAATATGCATTTATACTGTTTTTTTTTTTAATATTATCTCCCCCTATGGGGCACCTGAGTGGCTCAGTTGGTTAAGGGTCTGATTTCAGCTCAGGTCATGATTTCAACAGTTTGGAGATCAAACTCCTCATCAGGTTCTCTGCTGTCAGCACAGACCCTGCTTTGGATTCTCTGTCTCCCTCTCTCTCTGCCCCTCCCTGCTCATGCTCTCTGTCTCAAAAATAAAAAAACCATAATATATATATTTATAATATATATTAATAAAATATATTAATGAAATATAATATAATTTATATATACATATGTGATTTATACATACATACATAATATATGTATATTGTCTCCCACCTATTTTGTTTTTAAAATATGCCTGTGTGGCTCAGTTGATTGAGCGTCTAACTCTTGATTTCGACACAGGTCATGATCCCAGGGTTGTGGCATCAAGCCCCATCCTGGACTCTGCACTGAGCGTGGAGCCTGCTTAGGATCCACTCTCTTTTTCCTTCTGCCTCTCTCCTCTGCTCATGCATGCACGCTCTGTCTGTCTGTCTCTCTCAAATAAAAAATAAAATAAAATAAAACACAGAAACCCCACAAAACAGTGCACAATCACAACCACAAAGGGAATTCTCTTCAGCCCTTCTGTTTCTTCCCCACCAACTCTAGAATGTGAGTGCTGTCCTACGGGACCGTTCGCTTTTAAACATAGGCGTCACCAGGCCACCCTTGGTTGCTCACCTGTCTGGATGTTTGATTTCCCCCAAAAGAGACAACAATGGTTAGGTTTCAGCCGGTGCATCATACCCTGACTTCCAGGCACAAGACCAGAAGACAGAACTGTGCTGAATTATAGTAAAAACAGGCTTGTATTAACCATCACTAGGCTAGAGCTTGAAAGTCAAAGCAAAGGAGAGAATTTTAATTGCCTTGATCATTTTGGCAAGATGATGTTTTATTTCTCTCCTGTGACTGTAAATTCTGTTTTTTGTTGTGCTTTTGTTTAATCTTGTTCTAATTATAAAAGTGCTGCATGCTCATTGAGACTTATTTAGGAAATTCAGAAGAAAGTAGAAATTCCATAACCTGGAGATTACTATTCTTAATATTTTAGAGTCTTTTCTCTCTCTCTGAACGTGTATGTTTGTATGTCCTTACAGTATTTAAATGGCATCCGAATTTGGATTTAGGTTGCCTTAAGCCTACGAGTTATAAAATAGGCCTGTTCCCATCTGCTTGCCTTGTCTCTGAATACAGCTTTGTCTTTGTCACCTAAGATTTAGTATGTAGTGCTCCCATCATTATTTTCTATTTTTTAATTGCGTGTAACTATAGTTTCGGTGTCTACTCTGACCAGAAAGCTTATTGAAAAGTTCTTTTAAATTTCCAAGTGTTGGGGTTTGATTTAGACTTAGATATTTTGTTAGTGGAGTATTTTGTGACGTTGAGTCCTGTGTAGTTTCTTCTTGGAATTTATTTGGGTTTTTATGGTGGTTTATGACATGACTAATTTTTGTAAGCGTTGCGTGAACACATAAAAATAAAATATGGCCGATATTATCATGAATTAAAGGCACTTCTTTTTGTTTGTTGTCTGCTAAATCTTTGATCATCCTTTTATTATGACCATTTCTGCCTCATTTTGTTTTAGTTCTGCCTCTTGTAAGCAAAAAGTCACTGGGCCTTATTTTATAATCCCATATGAAAGTTATTTCCTTTTAATACGGAAGTGTAACTTACATTTATCATTATAGCTAATGGTACGGTCTTGTTTCATCTCATTTTGTCTGTATTTTTATATCTTTTCTTTTAACAACTGCTGTTTTCTGTATGCACTGTGTCTTCTCTAGCAATTTGCAAATTCATGTCCTGTTTTTAATTCTGGTGGTTACTTTTATGTGAGCATTCCTCAACCTTTCCGTTTTTGGATTGTCAAGGTCAAGGTAATCAGTACTTAGAGCAGTACTTTTTTTTCTTTTTTAATGTTTTTATTTATGTTTTGAGAGACAGAAGGAGACAGAGTGTGAGTGGGGAAGGGGCAGAGAGAGAGGGAGACCCAGGATCTGAAGCAGGCTCCAGGCTCCGAGCTGTCAGCACAGAGCCCGACGCGGGCTCGAACCCATGAGCCGTGAGATCATGACCTGAGCTGAAGTCGGACGCTTAACCGACCGAGCCACCCAGGCGCCCTCAGAGCCGTATTTATTATCTCTCCTCCATGTCCCCTTTCATGAACTTGCGTGTCACTTCCACCTAAAATAATATGTGGAACTCAGAACGCTCTTAATACGTTTTGCATTGTACGTTACGTTTAAGTTTTTAGTTTTTTTACTTTTTTTTTTTCTTTCTTAAATTTCTTATCTTTATTTTTTATTTTTGAGAGACAGAGTGCGAGCGATGGAGGGGGCCAGAGAGGGAGAGGGAACACAGGATCTGAAGGAAGCTCCAGGCTCTGAGCTGTCAGCACAGAGCCCGATGCGGGGCTGGAACTCACGAGCCGCAAGTTCATGACCTGGGCCGAAGTCGGATGCTCGAACCGATTGAGCCACCCAGGTGCCCGTAGTTTTTTTTACTTTACTTTAATTTTTATTTTTTTTACATTTAAGTTTTTAAAATGTCACAATATTATATCATATTTGCAATGATTATTTAGACATCACTGTTTTGCCGGTTTCAATGTACATCGTTAGATCTTCCAGACCTTGAGCTCTTAATTTTTATAGTTATTAGACATCTAGAAGAGATCTTCAAGTTGGTTTTTTTTGGGGAACACCTGTCAGGGCTGTGTGTGAGCCCTTTCACGCAAATGGCGGCTAGGTCATATGTAAAATTTTGGAGTCATTCTCTTTTACTCCCAAAGTTCATGTGCTGAAGGTTTTTATTTTATTATTATTTTTTTTGCCTTCGGGCCAGCAACGTCCGCTTCTGCGTCTTTACCTACATAGCCTTGGAGCTTGCTGTCATGGCTTTAGGCTGCGTCTTTTGTCCAGTGGTTGGTCCCCTGTAGTAAGTCCATCCTTAGACCCCTTTCCTGCCCTCATGGACGTGGAGATCGTGACCTTCGATCTCAGTCCCATTCTTTTCTTTTCCACTCTTCTCTCCTTCCTCCCTCAAATCATTATGCTTGGCTGATAAAACTGTGCGTCGGGTGGATATTAATTAGTGATACGGAAAGTTCACTTTCTTGTGGGCAAGTACATAAATCATATTAAACTGGCTTTTACCAACTGAAAAAATTTCAATATATTTTAATGTGAAGAGAAAACACTGAAGGAAGGAGATTCAGGAAAAGGTGACATGGGCTTTTACACAAATGTTCAGATTAGATGACACTAAAAATCTGTAGAAGGTTTCTGAACATACCGTCTCCTTATAGATTTAAGACATTCTTTGTTTTTTCCTTTTTCTTTAAGGTTTTATTTAAATTCTAGTTAGTTAACATACGGTGCAATATTAGCTTCAGAAGTAGAATTTTTTTTTTAAGTTTATTTATTTATTTTGAGTGAGAGAGAGCACAAGTGGGGGAGGAACAGAGAGAGAGAGAGAGAGAGGGAGAGAGAGAGAATCCCGAGCAGGCTCTGCACTGTCAGCACAGAGTCTGATGCTGGGCTCAAACTCACGAACCGTGAGATCATGACCTGAGCCGAAATCAAAGATGGACGCTTAACTACCTGAGCCACCCAGGCGCCCCAGGAGTAAAAGTGACTCGTCACTTACTCTTACCGCACCCAGTGCTCATCACAACGAATGCCCACCTTAATACCCGTCACCCGTTTAGCCCATCCCCAGCCCACCTCCCTCCACCAACCCTCAGTTGATTCTCTATAGCTCAGAGTGTCCATTCTTTGTTTCTTTCCAAATCACTGCCTTCATCGTGGATTTGTCTTTGCAGAAGATGGAGTGATCCCCATAGGCTGGAGGAAGCAGTAGTTTCATTTGATTTCATTGGGCTTACAAATTCTGCAAATATGTGTTACCACACAAGCGGAAAACAGTTTTTTCCCCATTTAAAAAATTTTCTGTTAATTGAATGATAAAGTCAATTCAGAACAGGATCTAGCTATTGATAATGCTTTGTCCTGATCATAACCATTCAATTCAACAAACATCTTCTGAATACTTACTAGGTGAAATGTACTGGGGGAGACAAAGATTTTTGAAATTCTCATTCAGTAATTGGGGACTGATTAAATTATGCCCACACAAGGGGAGTGAATGCAACCATTAATAAGTTTTGAAGACTAAGGATACGAAAAATGCTGATAATATATGTTAAAAAAAAGCACTTTACAAAGTGATATATTCAGTATAATTTCCAATTTATCTACAACGTTTTTGAAACCTAAAAAGAAGGGGCACCTGGGTGGCTCAGTCGGTTGAGCGGCCGACTTTGGCTCAGATCACGATCTTGCGGTCCATTGAGTTCGAGCCCCACATCGGGCTCTGTGCTGACAGCCTGGAGCCTGTTTCGGATTCTGTGTCTCCCTCTCTCTGCCCCTCCCCCGTTCATGCTCTGTCTCTCTCTGTCTCAAAAATAAATAAACGTTAAAAAAAAAAAAAATTAAAAAAAAAAAAAAAAGAATATGTACCTAAACATTAATGTTATTTCTGGATGAGTAAAAAAACCTCAAACTTTTTCCATATTCTAATTTTTCTATGATGAAAAAAGTTCATTTTGTAACCAGATGATCGTATGATTTTGTTGTTTTGTTGTTTTTAAAGTTTTTATTTAAAAAAAAATTTTTTGGGGGGGCGCCTGGGTGGCTCAGTCGGTTAAGCATCCGACTTCAGCTCAGGTCATGATCTCGTGGTCCGTGAGTTCGAGTCCGTGAGTTGTCTGTGCTGACAACTCAGAGCCTGGAGCCTGTTTTAGATTCTGTGTCTCCCTCTCTCTGACCCTCCCCTGTTCATGCTCTGTCTCTCCCTGTCTCAAAAATAAATAAAACATTTAAAAAAAAAATTAAAAAAAATTTTTTTTTTAATTTTGAGAGAGAGTGAGGGAAGGGTGGGGGGGGTGGTTGCGGGGAGGAGAGAAAATCCCAAGCAAGCTCAGCACTGTTGGTACAGAGTCCAATGTGGGGCTCAAACTCATGAACCTACGAGATCACGACCTGAGCCGAGATCAAGTGTCAGAGGCTTAACCGACTGAGCCACCCACGTGTCCCTTGTTGTTTTTAAAGGATGTATGCCTGCTGTATAGGATTATGGGAAATGGGCACATTTATCCCCACTCCAGGGATCGATTCGGATCTCTCAGAAAAGGTGGGATTGCATGTGGTCTTTGAAGGGAGACCAGAAGCCAATATTCAGAAAGAATAACACATACACCAAGAGAAAGACGCTGGTTAGGAACACGTGCACACATGTGCACCACAGATGAACCGAGCGGCTGGACCAGGTGGGGTGAGTCGGGAGAGCATCAGGGTGAGCTGGGGAGAGCACTGGAAACTTCAGTAAGAGGTTCGGATTTTGCTCTGAACACTGGACAAAATCATTAAAGGTTTTAGATTTGGGGCAAGAGACTCAGATGAGTATCTGTGTTTTAGACAGATGGTTCTGGAAAGGAGTGACGAGTAGGGCAAAGGGAAGGCTGGGAAACACTTAGAAGGTATGCTCCTGGTGTCTTCTGTTTTTTCTGGCTGATCCTGAATTTTTCAGACATCTTCCCGAATTTTTCTTGCTTCCTCTCTCCCTTAATTGTTGGGTCCTCCTGAGTACTGTGTACTGTCCCCATGATTCCCCCGCCATACCCACCTTCAGAATGCTGTTGGTTTCAGTCCCGAGCTCCAGCCCGGATCTCTTTCCTTGGCTCAAAGGCTCCAAACCAGTATGTGTTTAATTATGTCCAGTTCACCTTCACCTGCTGACTCCCCAGCCTCCCAGAAATGTCTTTCTTCCCAAGTCTGCTTCTCTCTCTCCTCTATCTAGACCCTGGGCATAGTCTCCATTTCCCCATCCTACCCGTTCCTGAAGACTGAAGCTTGGCATGTCCTCACAAAAGACGCAGAAGGACAAATATTGTGTGATTCTACTTAAAAAAGATCCCTAGAATAGTCGAATTCATAGAGACAGAAATTAGAACAGTGGTTGCCAGGGGCTGGGAAGGGAGGGAATGGGGAGTGAGATTTTAATGGGGACAGAGTTTCTGTTTGGGGATGATAAAAAAGGTTGGTGATGGTTGCACAATATTGTAACAGTAATTAGTGCCACTGAATGGTACACTAAAAAATGGTTAAAATGGTCAATTTTATGTTGTGTATATATTACCACAATTAAAAAAATTTTTTAAATAATAAAGCCTGTTTGGCCTGGTTTGAATTAGTTTCTCCCGGTCTTATTTGACAATGGAAGCCTGTATCAAAAGAAAAAAGTGTTCCAAAGTGTAACATATATTCGCATCATTTAGATGTTGAAGGAACACGCTTTGGGCAACGTTCCCACATTTTTGGGAACAGAGAAGAGGAATTAAGTTCCTCATTGCCTCACACCCTGTTGGAACTCAATGCATTTCCTTCAGAAACGTTATTAGAAATGGTGATTAGGCTTTTCCTTAGGGCAATTACGGGTCAGCTAGTTTCTGTGCCAACCTAATATCGTTATTTCTATGGGAGAGGGTATTTGGAGCTTTAGCCTGAAAAGGAAATTCTAGAACACTGTTCACTCAAATTGGAGAGAGATTTATTTCGACAGGTCTAAGTGCACAGTCTCCTCGCTTTATATTTTGAAGGGTAGGCGGTTCCACCTGTTTTGGGGGTAACTTCCAGTTTCTGGTCACTGTCACCAGTCTGGAGGTGTTGAAACTCAGGTTTGAGCACAGGGAATTGTGTGAGTGAGAGAGGTACCGAAATGGGCAGCTTGGGGCGTTGCATTTCTTCCTCCATTCGCTTCTGTCTCAGGACCCAGACCCATCTGGGTCTGAGGCAGGAAGTACTTTAGAGGCTCCGCCCACTTGAAGGCTTCATGTCTCAAACCCACCTGCAGATCTGAGAATCAGAGCCACACTCAGGTTCCGTTGGCGACCGTGTTGCTCGCTTTCAGGACCACCCTGACCTGGCCTTGTCACTGACTCCTATATCCTGAGATGTTCAGAATTGACATGCTCACCCTCTTCTTTCTGAGCCCCCTTCCTGCCCTGCTTAGATGCCTGACCTTTTGCTTTGGTTGCCTTTCTGAATTTGTTTCGGGAATCCATCTAATGCCCCAAGCCTGCACATCTCAAGAGGGTGCCCTTGTGCAGTGCACAACCTATGTGGCTGACCATGTCCTAAAGACTCCCAGGTCTTTGTCTATCTACCCTCCTCCCCAGGAACTGGAATCCTGCCCTGAAATTTCAGCATAGGGCCACGTTTCTAATGTCAGCTTATTTCTTTACTTGGAATGTACATGCTTCTTGTGAAAACTTCCAACCTTATAGAAGTACATTTCCCACAGTCCTCTCTTAGGTAATTGCGATTAAAAATTGGCTATATATATATTCTTTTAGGGTTTTTTTTCCCCCCTCCCTGTTCAGGTACTAGTAGGCATGTCTGTACTTTTTTCTCATGTGTATGCACTTGACTGAAACTCTTCCTATTCCTACTATTTTGCAGCTTACTTTTTTTTCCCACTTAACTATGCATCTGGGACATCTTTCCATTTTGGCAAGTAGAGATCTCTTTCATGATTTAATGTCTGTATTGTATTTCATTATTTGGATGTACCTTGATTTATCTAAGCGGTCCCACTGATGGACAACTGGAGTTTTTCCAGCTTTCTTTCTACTGCATATCATGTAGCCGTGAAGAATCTTAAGCATATAAATCTTTGCACAATTGCATAAGAGCTTCTCTGGAAGAAATTCCTAGGTAGAGTGGCTAGGTCAAACAGTATAAACATCTTAAATTTTAATCGCCGGATCATCTTCCTAACCACCTTGCTCCCCCCAGCAGTGTGGTTCAGGATTTGTTCCCTCCACCTCACCAACACTGGGTAGCCTTTTAAATCTTTACTAATCTGATAGGTGTTGAGTTTGCATTAAACAATTTTTTTTTCACTTGTTCCCTCATGGCTAAACTGAGGCGATACCGGTGACCCGAGGTTAAAAGTTTTACGTTTTTCACTTGTTTATGGGCCCATTTTATTTCATTAGGTTCCCGCCCAGACCTCTACTGACTATACACTTTTATTCTATATTTCAGTCCGTTCTCTCCTTCAGACCACTCCCTGCCTCAAAGCTGCAGAGCGATGCCCAGCCCAGGACTTGCAGCGGGAAAGACTCCGGTCACCCCCTAGCTCCACAGATGGCGTGACCTTTGACGCTTTCCATAACTTCTCTGTGTGCCCCGCCCCCGCCCCATGTCCTCATTTGAAAACTGAGATGGTAATTTGTCTTTCAGGATTAAAGGGGGTAATTTTTATGTAAAGCACTTAGCCCTTGCCTCTTACAGTGTAAATGTTCAGGAAATACTAATCACTGTTATTATTGTTCTAATAAGTTGTGCCCTTTGTTTTCTAACTTAAGCTTTCTGACCAGTAGCAATATTGAGATGGCGAAGGATTTACGGTGCTCAGATATTTACAGTGTTTTATATCTTCCCCTTTCCCATAACCGCCCTGAGCCTCAAGCACTAATGAAGTTGCTTGCCTCTAAATGTCACCCTTGGCAGCATGATTCTGACCAAGCACCTCCGTTCTTTCTTTTTATCGTAACTGAGTTACATGTAATTGG
Source organism: Panthera leo (assembly GCF_018350215.1). Taxonomy (NCBI): domain Eukaryota; kingdom Metazoa; phylum Chordata; class Mammalia; order Carnivora; family Felidae; genus Panthera; species Panthera leo. Next base: position 47,406,791 of record NC_056692.1, on the reverse strand, counting down.
AGGTTAAAACCATATGGCTAAAGGTAGCTGCTTACCAATTTTTTATGTTTATTCAGAGGGTTGTGAGGTTTGTGATTTAAAAAAATTTTTTTTAATGTTTATTTATTTTTGAGAGAGACACACACACATACACGCGCGCGCGCACACACACACACACACACACACACACACACACACACACACAGAGCGCGATTGGGGGAGGGGCAGAGAGAGAGGGAGACACAGAATCCAAAGCAGGCTCCAGGCTCCGAGCTGTCAGCACAGAGCCCAACGCGGAGCTCGAACCCACCGAGGGCAAGATCATGACCTGAGCAGGAGTCAGTTGCTTAACCAACTGAGCCACCCAGGCGCCCCTGTGTTTTGTTTTGTTTCGTTTTTTTTTTTTTTTTTTTTTAATTTTTTTTTTTTAACGTTTATTTACTTTTGAGACAGAGAGAGACAGAGCATGAACAGGGGAGGGGCAGAGAGAGAGAGGGAGACACAGAATCTGAAACAGGCTTCAGGCTCTGAGCTGTCAGCACAGAGCCCGACGCGGGGCTCGAACCCACGGACCGTGAGATCATGACCTGAGCTGAAGTTGGACGCTCAACCGACCAAGCCACCCAGGCGCCCCTGTTTCATTTTGTTTTAATCTAAGCCAACATTTAGAAGTTAGGCCATTAATATAAAAATCTAGATTTCTAGCTTTTCTGGAGAAATATTTTGAAGATGTTGGCAAGCATCCACGAGAGCTGGGTTGCTGCTACCTTCTGTAGACAGGGCATGGGTTCTCCAGGTTTCCAGGCCATGCCGTTTTCTGTCCTCTCCAACCTGTGCAGCTGGGTATCGTTGGTAATTCATCACCACAAGGCCCTGTTGTTTTCGAAACCATAGAGGAATATTTCTTGGTACCCATGTACCAAGGTAAAAATATTAAAACAAGCATATTTCTATGTATAGGCGAGTGATATTCCCAAGTGTTTAATTTGCTGAGGAATTATGTCGTTTTAGCCATGGGTTTCATTCACTGACCCCACCCCACCTGCCAAGGCAATGAACATGTGATTCATGTATGAATCAGTTCTAACAGCCTGCCCCTACAGGGCTTTCTTTCTCACTTTCTCTCCTCCTGTTACCCCAGTAGTTCTCAGTCTTAAACTGGACGTTTTTTAAAAATACTCAGGCCTGGGTGTTGGGGTGTTTTACCCTCTGCCTCACTGCTTTCCTAAAGAGCGGAAGAACCTTCTTGGAGGGGTCAAGAGAGGAACGTCTATTGGACTTCTGTCTAGGAGCGTCATCTGTCTTCCTTGGCGTATACTGTCTCTTGGGAACTCCAGGATTCCCCTCAGAACTGCGGGTTGTAAGTTGTGGGATTCTTGGGCTCTGAGGTTGCCCTGCCTGGAAGGGCCGATGGGCGAATGAGACTGGCCATGCCCTAGTTCTCATAAAGGAGAGGAGCACTTCCATTCTTTTCTTTCCTGTGTTCTCTTCTTTTGTTTGTTTATTTGTTTATTTTTTAGTGTTTATTTATTTTTGAGAGAGACAGAGACAGAATGCGAGTGGGTTAGGGGCAGAGAGAGAGGGAGACACAGAATCCGAAGCAGGCTCCAGGCTCTGAGCGGTCTGCACAGAGCCCGACGCGGGGCTCGAACTCACGGACCGTGAGATCATGACCTGAGCCGAAGTCAGACGCTCAACCGACTGAGCCACCCAGGCGCCCCTTTCCTGTGTTCTTTTCTCTGGATCCATCCTTTGGTCTCAGAGTAACAACATAGGGCCGGGCTCTGACCGTGGACTTGGGGATGGTGCAGCCGTGCCGCGGGTGTGGCTGTAGGCCCTGGCACAGCTCTCCCTGGGCAACAAGAACCTACCAGCTCCAGGTGGTGGAGGCCCATTCACCGGGGCTTGGGATCCACATTGGGGTTGAGGCCAAAGCTTCACCCAGTGGGTATCCGTACTCACTCAACTGGAGCTGCCTCTTGACCCGTTTCCCCCCCAAATGTGGTCTAGTTGGGGACCTGAGTGCCACCATCAATCCCGAGTATCCTAGTACTGACCCCTCGCGCCTCCCTGCCAGCACGTACAGAACGAAATACTCCACCTGTGCTCCCAGACAGCCTGTCCTTCCTTTTAGAGTGTTTATATTTTACCATCATTTTTTGTTTACATGTCTGTTTCCCTTACTGGAATCTAAGCTCCCCGATTGCCTGTTATCATATTAATGTCCTCGGTACCCAGAACATAACTGATGTTCCATAAATATTTCCTAAGGGATTTAGGTCTTAAAAATTTTATTGACTTTTGCTATATGAAAAACTTCTCTGGGTGCCGTGGGAATATAAGAAGGTCAAAATGCAGTTTGTATTCTGAAGGAGTTCATTATCCAGTTATCAACCTTCATTTATACATTCAGTTATTCAACATTTCTTTCTTTCTTTCTTTTTTTTTTTTCCTAAGTAATCTCTACACCCAGTGTGGGGCTTGACCTCACAGCCCTGAGATCAAGAGTCGGGTGCTGCATTGACCGAGCCGGCCAGGCGCCCCCAGTTCTGCACCATTTCTAAGGTCTGGCTAGCTTGGCCCTGGGGATGTAAAGTTACTGAGGTGTGTAGCCTAGTGTCAAATGGCTTCCAGTCTAGTAGGGGAGACAGATCTAAAACGATATAAAACACACACGCCATAATGTGGAAGTGCAATGATACAATTTCTAGTAATGGTTACATATATAGAGTAAAACATAAGTAGCTCAAAACCATAAGGGAAGAACTATCACAAAGCAGTGCACGGCTTAGGTGGTTGTTAGGGGAGAATAAAGCTCAACTTTCCTACCGGAGACAAGGGCCACTTAGAAGTGTCTGCTGGGAATGGGGCTCCACTGTGAAATCAGTGATCCATGGCATGTGGCAGTACAGCAAAGGCCCTGACAAAGCCTGCATTAAAAAACCCATCCAGGGGCCCCGGTGGCTCGGCCGGTTAAGCATCCAACTCTTGGTCTCAGCTCAGGTCATGGTCTTGAGGTTCGTGAGTTCGAGCCCCGCGTGGGGCTCTGTACGAATGGTGCGGGAGCCTGTGTGGAATTCTGTCTCTGCTCTCTGCTCCTCCCCTGCTTGTGCTTTCTCTCTCTCTGTCTCTCAAAATAAATAAATAAACTAAAAAAAAAAAAAAAAAATTTAAAAAAAAAAACCCATCCAACTCTGTTTGACTTAGTGTTTCCCACACTCAGTTGAAACAGTCACTCACTTGACTTTGGAGCTCTTTTTCCCTCACCATTTTAACATCCTTTGGAACTGTCATTCCTTCAAGTCATTGAGGGAAATGCCAATGTAGGTACCATCTGTAATTAGACAGTTGGTGGGTCTTCACGTTTTGGGGGCGCATGGACCTTTTTAGAATTAATGGTGGGGGGGAGGATTGTACACCATCTATGCGTTCCTTGAAGCCTGTCCAAGACCGCTGTCCATGGTCAGGGACGGAAAAGAAGGGCGCAGATCCCAGTAAGAGGGGTGCCTGTGGACCAGGACAAAAGAGGCTGGAAAAGATGGTCCTGGATCAATGCCAGTCACTTTGGAAGGGGGTGGGGAGAGGTTGTGCAGGGAGAGGGGGCCACAGCGGAGTCGGGGAGGCCAACTGCGTAAAGGCTGAAATGCCTGGCACAGAACAGCAGTCCTTAACGACCAACTGACTATGAAGGTCAAGGGAGAGCCGAGGCCAAAGATGACTTTACTGACAGAGACTAGCGTTCTAGTAGGATTATTTACAGAAAACAGCAACTTCTTGCGGCTGAAACTTCATTCAACATGTCAAAACCGATGTCGGTGTTGTGTTGAAATGCCCCACCTGGCCTTTATTAACTAGTGCCGAATCTCCCAAGTGAAAATTCACTGTAAGAACCGAATTCGCCATCTAACTGGGCATCCTACCTTGAACAGTTAAAAATCAGATTGGTCTGACTTCTAATTTTAGAAGGAATCAGGCTGACCTTCATTGCGCTGTTGCTAACTGGAGCCCGTTACCTGGGTGACTAGATTTACAATATGTCAGTATGCAAATACCATCTGCCCAAGAGGAGGAAGGAAGAAAGGCCTTCCTCCTCTGGGGGGTTGTCAGCAGTTCTGGAACTGTCTTCCTCTGGGAATGGGGCGGAGGGCAGAGAAAGAAGAGAAAGGAAAACCAGGGACGACGTGATTTTTCCAGGAGTTTGTGGTTTGCCTTGTGGACAGTCCTATAAGGCACATTATTAGGGGGCAATCTATAGGTGGGGTTGAGATTCTACCTTGCTTCTGGAGGAGTGAGCAGAAACGGTCATATATACTACACACCCAGTGTGTCCCCAAACCCTCTGATTCAGATCCATTGCGATAGCTTAATGAAGTCTTTGAATAGATGATTCTGTCCTCCACAGCGCATTTAGGAATCCAATTTCCAATGGATAGGAGCGTATGAGCTAGATAGGGAACCTGCTGCCTTTCTTGGGCGCGCTCTCATGAAGGGTGAACTAGAAGGGGATAGTCCATTTCATTTTCCTGCACGATGGGTTGACTGGGTGAGCCGAAGGGATTTTCTCCCATAGAATCTCTATATTCAGCCCTCGTCCTGTGTGTTGTTCCAGGCTGGGGTTTAGAATCCCATTTGGAAACATTCAAATCTGAAGGCAGGCAACTTCTCTTCCTTTTCGCGAAATAACTGTCACATCAGCCGTCGGCTCCAGAAATGTCTTCCACCCACGCATTTTGTGCGTCCAAATTAGATGGACTCATTAATTTAAATTTTTACTTAAAAATCTCGGGGATTTCTGTGAGTGGGTATGCTTCTTTTAATTGCCGTGTGTCACGATGTGTGTAGGAGGAAGGCTTTCCAGGACGAGGGCTGAGAACCTTGGGCTCCTGGCTTCTAATTTTGTCCCCGCTGCTAACTCCCCCTGTGACCTCTTCTCTCCTTGCTCTCTTTGGTACTGCTGTCTCCCACCTCTTTAAAAAACTCTTCCTAATATCAACCTGAAACTGTCAGCAGCACGGGAGGGTGAGGAAACTCACGTTCCTTACAGGGTACTTTTTCCAGCCTTATAAATAAATAACCTTTTATCTGGATGCCACACACAAGTGGCCGAGGAGATTATGCCAGAGACAGGGGACAGTGAATCCTGGAGCCAGACTCCCTGGGTTCAAATCCCAACTCACCTGCTTCATAGCTTCGGGCAAGTTGTGCAGCCTGTCTGTGCACCTGTTTCCTTATCTGTAAAATGGGGAGAAAAATACATAACCTACCTTGGGGCACCTGGCTGGCTTAGAAGAGCATGCAACTCTTGATCTCGGGGTTGTGAGTTCAAGCCCCATGTTGGGTGTAGAGAGTACTTTGTTTGTTTGTTTTGAGAGAGAGAGAGAGAGAGAGAGGGAGCAAGCCAAGGGGGGGCAGAGAAAGCGGGAGAGAGAAATCCCAAGCAGGCTCCACACTTGTAGCACAGAGCCCGATGCAGGGCTCGAACTCACAAACTGTGAGATCATGACCTGAGCCGAAAGCAAGAGTCGGACGCTTACCTGACTGAGCCACCCCGGCACCTGGGTGTAGGGATTACTTAAACATAAAAATCTTCAAAACAAAACAAAACACAAAACACTTACCTACCTCAAAGGGTTGTTAAGGATTGAAGACGTATACACAGTTTAGAACCCTGCTGACCTAGAGAAGTTAGAACAGGGTGGTGGCTTTTATTTTTGTTATTATTTTATATTTTTATTATTTTATTTTATTATTGTTACTTTTTATTTTTATTATTATTATTTCTGTTGTGCATCGACAGGGCTCCTGGGAAGAAGTGACGTTTTGCTGTGGGCAAGGAAGTGTGTAGGATTTGCTTGTAGGCTGTGACCTCCCCCCCTCTTCTTGCCAAGCTAGTGCCATCTAGGCACAGGTGAAGCCTTTTTTCCCATGAGACGCCTCCTGGGTAACCGCAGACCCCGCTGCTCTGCTCCATTCCTAACTCCTTCTCCACTTTCCGTCTGTGCCACATAATCAGTAGATTTGGATGTGCTACTGCAGCTTCTAATAGTCTGTTGTGTCCAGTTTAGCTCTCCGTTGGTAATGAAAAGAGGCCATGTGGCTGGATAGTTGCCCATGGTATTTGTCCATTGGATGTGCCCACGTGTAAAATAACGGTGACGGAAGCAAAGAAAACCTTACCCTTCTGTAGCTTACTCTTGGCTTTCGAAGTCACTTGTTTGACTTTTCTTGTTTCTACAAGTAACTTAACACCTGTCACCCAAAAAGTAAGGATGACACGTTATCGGCAGGGATGTAAAATGGGGCGGCTGCTACAGAGAACAGTTTGACGGTTCCTCAACAGGTTAAACACAGAGTTGCCATGTGGCCCAGCCGTTCCACCCCTAGGTGTCTACCCAAGAGAACTGAAGACGTGTGACCTACGTCCACACAAAGGCTGGTACACATTATGTTTATAGCAGCATTATTTATACTAACCCAAAAGTAGAAACAACCCAGATGTCTATCAGCTGAGGAATGAATGAACAAAATGTGGTGTTTCCATGCAATGGAACATTATTTGGTTTAAAAAAAAAAAAAAAAAAGGAAGGAAGGAAATACTGATATATACTATGACATGGATGAATCTTAAAAACACGATTCTAGGGGCCCCTGGGGGGGCTTAGTCGTTTGAGCTTCTGACTTTGGCTCGGGTCATGGTCTCGCAGTTCGTGAGTTCAAGCCCCACATCAGGCTCTCTGCTCTCCGCAGCGGAGCCCGTTTCAGAAACTGTCCCTGTCTCTCTTTGTCCCTCCGCTGCTTTCACTCTCCATCTCTGTCTCTCTCTCAAAAATAAATAAACATTAAAAAAATATTCTAAATTAAAGAAGTAGTCACAAAAGGCCACATGTTGAATGATACCATCGGTATAAAATATCCAGAGTAGGCATATCCCTAGAGACAGAACATACGTTGGTGGTTGATAGGAGCTGGGAGGAGGGAAGGGCGGGTGTGACTGAAAATGTTCCGGAACTAGATAGCGGTGATAGTTGTACAGCCCTGTGAATGTACTAAAAACCACTGAATTGTGTACTAAAAAAAAAAAAAAGAAAAGAAAAAAAAAAAAGGTATGAGAAGATCTGTATAATCTATTGCCGAGTTTCAAGTCATTTCCAGGGTTACTTTTTCAAGAGTAGCTGTCACCTGAAATAGAATAAGAAGTGACTTACTTAATTTGCAAGAAAAAAAAAAAAAGAAAAATTAAAATTACCAAGAATGGCTTTTTCACCCCAAACCTTTGAATATAAACCATACACACGTGTTATAAGTCAGTTCTCAGGACTCAAACAGTTACTTGTACACCAATGTTTGTAACAGCGTTACTCACAATAATAGCCAAAGGGTGGAAACAACCCAAATATCCATCAGCAGATGTATGGATAAACAAAATGTGGTCTATCCATGCCATGGACTATTAGTCAGCCTTAAAAAGCAATGAAATTCTGGCACTCGCTACAACATGGATGAACCTTGAAGACATTATGCCCAAGTGAAAGAAGCCGGACACAAAAGGACACACACATGTTGTGTGATTCCACTCATACGAGGTACCTAGAATAGCCAAGTCCATACATAGAGACAGACAGGAGATTAGAGGTCATGGGGGTGGGGGGAGGAGTTGGGAGGGATTGGAAGTTGTTGTCCGATGAGTATGGAGTTTCTTCTTGAGATGATGAAAAAGTCTGGGAATGGGTGGTGGTCGTGGTCGAACAACATCGTGAATGTACTTAACAGCACTGAATTGTACATTTAAAAATAGTTAAAACGATGGGGCGCCTGGGTGGCTCAGTCGGCTAAGCGTCCGACTTTGGCTCAGGTCATGATCTCGCAGTTTGTGAGTTCGAGTCCCGCGTCGGGCTCTGTGCTGACAGTTTGGAGCCTGCTTTGGATTGATTCTGTGTCTCCCTCTCTCTCTGCCCCTCCCCCACTTGTGCTCCGTTTCTCAAAAATGAATAAACGTAAAAAAAAATTTTTTTTAAATAGTGAAAACGGTCGATTTTGGTAATGTATATTTTACCACAGTAAAAAAAAGGGGGGGGGTAAGGATCCTATGAAGACCAACACTTCCTGCTCCTCATTTTGTTTGTCACATTCTCTTTGCTGTCAACCCTTTGAAACTTGATACATTCTCTTTCATCCTGGCGTTGCCTTGGGGACTTGTTGGGGGGGGGGGGGGGGGTTGCCGGAACAAGGATACAGAGAGTCAGAAGGGCCACCGGTTGGCCTCAAAGGTGTCGGTTGATAAACTACCTCCCCAGGTCATAAGTCCAGAATGCAAGA